>NC_071530.1:15905779-16588279 GCF_026979565.1 Vidua chalybeata | reverse complement strand
TAAAGTCAATAACACAGGAGTTTTGCAGTACTGTTTATTCAGCAATGTAGAAATAGGCCTAATGAGGACGGACTCATCCCTCTGCACTTACTGTACTAATATGATCTTACTTTCTCTTGTCTTCCTAATTCTAGGTTTGAAAGAAGGGGTCAGACCAGGAAAAAGCTGTGACAGCTGTTTTTAGAGGATCATTTTTGTTTGGTTTTTGATAGAGATTTTGTAGTGTATTGCAGCTTATATAATTGATTTAATTATTTGACATTTCTTGTTTTTTTATTTTAGGGAGGTGCAGGCAAGCCAGCGCTCTGTGGCCATAATTGCTGAGATGATCCATACAGCCAGTCTAGTTCATGATGATGTTATTGATGATGCAAATTCTCGCAGAGGGAAAAGGACACTTAATCAAATCTGGGGAGAGAGGAAAGTGAGTTTGCTAATACGTGCAAGACTTGCCTTTGAATTTCAGCAGAGCACAAATACCTAGAGGTTTGTAACGTTACTATTGCTAGGTCTTGGAATATGTCAGAAAACATATGAAGAGGTGTGCACAGTTTGTGGGTGAGACAAATGTGTTTTCTGAGCTGTTGGAAGCATTAGATAATGAATGGTTGAAGTGTGTCAGTGTTGGACCTGTTCAGCGTCCAGAAGAGACAACTGAGAGGGGCCCTCATCGTTAAGTGTCTGAAAGCAGTGTCAAGAAGATGGATCCAGGCTCTTCTCAAGTAATAGGACAAGAGGCAGAGGACAAAAACTGATGCACAGGAAGTTCCACCTGAATGTGAACAGATTGCCCAGAGAGGCTTTGGAGTCTCCCTCACTGGAGAGATTCAAGAATCATCTGCATATAATCCTGTGCCATGTGCTCTGGGATGACCCTGCTTGAGCAGAGATGTTGGACCAGATGACTGTGGCCCTTTCCAACTTGGCCAATTCTGTGATTATTACTGATTTTGCATTCCCTGTGCCATCCTCTGCACAACAGCAGAGAACTCTTCAGTGCTGCTGAAATACTTTAAAATTGTGCCTCATCCTGAATGCTAATTAGTGATGAACACAAAAATGTTTTCAGTCAGTGGGAATTTTTTTTTGAAATTGGTGTTTTCTTCACAAGAGCATTACAAGAAAGGTCTTTACCAGAAAATGCAAGGAAGGAACTTGGGGCAATTCAGAGTTCACATGGCATAACAGCCACAAGAGAGAAATAGAGAACTAACAGAGAACTAATGTTCAGAAAAACTTCATAAGCAAACACATACTGCATACAGGGGGGACAGTGCTTATACAGAAAAATATAACCAGTACTATATGATAGGGATTCAAAAATTACTCAGATTTCAATATTTGGTTATGTGTTTTTTTGCTCTTAAAATGAAATATTTGAGCTTTATGTAGGAAAGTTACATAATGTGAGTAGATCTGACAAACAAAGGGAATTGTATGGTCTGTAGTAACACAGGAAAAGACTCAGGGGATCACCTTTTTGTTGTTGTTGTTGTTAGGCTGTTCTAGCTGGCGACTTCATCCTCTCAGCTGCTTCTGTAGCTTTAGCACGAATCGGAAATACCACTATCATCTCTGTTCTAACTCAGGTGATTGAAGATCTGGTGCGTGGTAAGGTTTTTTCCTATTTTTATCTTCCTATTTGCTTGCCTAAGGAGTAAACACACAAATAAAACCTCCCATCTCTGCAACTTTTTAGGTGAATTCCTCCAGCTGGGTTCCAAGGAAAACGAGAATGAGAGATTTGCTCACTACCTCGAGAAGACTTTTAAGAAGACGGCGAGTCTGATAGCAAACAGTTGTAAAGCAGTATGTACGTCTGTCTCTTCTGAAGTTAACATACCATACTGTAAGCTTCACAGCTAAACTAGTATTGTTGCTTGCTCTGGAGACCCTCCAAAGCAAAACCTTGAAATGGTATTCTGCCAGAATAAGAATGGGTTTAAGATTGTGAATTTGATCACAGTTCAGCTGTGTAGCCTCCAATATTGGTTTTCACTTTTTCTTTCAGTTTTTTATTTATACACAGATTTATTGTTATTCTCAATTGAATCAAAATAAGGTTCAAATAATGATAACAGTGGCAATCATCAATTTATGAAATTCTGGAACTTTGAGACAGTGGTTTAAACTCAGTTGATCTTTGAGCCTATAATTTGATTTTAAATCTTCTTTGACATCTGGCCCTACTCATTGGTGCTGAGTGAGACCTTAAGTGGTAACAGTGGGAGGAAACAAGTCTTAGTGCTAGTGTTAATCATCTTCCTTTGTTTTCAGGGAACTGGTACATTTGTGCAACAGACTGCAGTTGAAAATTGCTTATATCAAAATGATCACATAGAATGAGACGCATGGATTTCAGGGGAGGGAAAATACCTTTTATTCTAGTTGGAAGAAAGAAATTAAGTCTGCTGGATTGCTCATATTAATGGCAATATGACCCTGACAATTATCTTTTGCAAGTCTTGTTTTATATCAGTAGCCACCTGGACTAGTAAAGAGCATCATATTATTCTGATACCTCAGAAAAAACATACCCAAGTTTTAATATTCATTTTGACAGACTGCCTCAAAGAATCTTTGCAGATGGAAGAAATCACATTCCCACTGGGTGGATTCTCCCTACAAATGTGCTAATTTAAGCTTTTTCATGACTTGCAAGAATTAAGGATTTAAGCACTTCCCTCAAGACTGACGCTATGATCCTGGTCAAGGGGGTGTTTGGCTGCTTTTCTTCTAGTGCCTGGTCTGAGTTGTTCCATTGCTGAATTGCTGGAATTTTATATGCTGTAAAATTTGTGTTAGAAAGGAAAACCGAGAGAGAAGGTCTCTCTTCATGGCAAATCCTTATTGCTTCACATAGTACCAATGAGTTGAATATGTATGTTTCCCTCAGTTTCTTTCTGCATGGATTAGGAGAGCTCTATTGATAGCAGTTAAAAGGTTTTTTTTTTTTTGTTTTGGTTTTTTGTTTTTGTTTTTTTTTTTTTTTTTTTTTTTGTTTGTTTTTTGGTTTTTTTTTTTTTTGGGATTTGGGATTTTTTTGTTGCATGTGGGTGTTGAGATATTTTCGTTTAGATTGCTTTGGCTACTGAAGAAATAGGAAGGGAGTTCTGTTTTCTGTAGCAAAAATGATAAGCAGGATCATCAGATCTATCTTGAAAGGAAATTCAGTTAGGGAATCAAGAGTATTAATATCTAATTTTCAGGGACAAAACTAAGAGGAAAGTCTATGGGTTTTAGAAGCAGTTCTGTTCCTGTTAATGATAGGAAAACTTCATTTGTTGCTGTGATTGAATAAAATACAAGTATTAACTGTATGAAAGAAGATGGCAAACAAGTTCATGTGGCACCATAGAATTCCACAGTGCCATATGGAAGAGTAGAGTATTCCTGCAAAAAGGAATACAATAGTCCTCTAAACAAGACATTCACTGTAATTGATAAATTCTGTACCACCAAAGCATTACTGCATTTAAATCAAAATTCTTTAAGTTAGGACTTAGGGAGAGAACAGTCTGTTCAAGATGTTAAGAGCCATCCCAGTCTCCAGTTTATTTCTACAATAGTTCTGCATGGGGGAATGTTACCAAAGTTTCGATCAAAGTGTATTGTAAAAGGAAGCAATGGCAGATGGACCAGAGTCATTGAAGCCTTAGTTACTGCAAGGCATTTTTCAGAGAAACATGAGGTGACTTCAGTTCAAGAATTCAGAAACAATAAAGCTGAAGTGGAATTTCTGTTTAGTCATCAGGCCAGCTGGAGATAGCAAAATAACCTGAGCAGGTTTTCTGTCTTTTTTAAACTCTGCTGTAATGTGAATTCCTGAGCCTCATAAAGCTGTTTATATTTTGCATGGTATACTTTCAGATGAGGGATTAAACTGTGCTTCCTTTGAGTGTAAGGGTGCACTAGAGGTTCTTGATTTTCATATTAGGAGGAAGCTTGTGCCTCCTTGTGTAAGGCAGGCCTGTGGAAGGGACTGAAGAAACCCGTAATCTAAAGTTCTGGATCTTCCTGTGAGCTCCTGCTCTAACCAGTTCCTAGTTTGGTGTGCGCACAGGGCTCCATCAGAAAACCCTACCACCATGTGGAACTGGTGCCTAGGAAAATAAGACCTCTGACCCCCACCAGCAGAACTGAATCCCCCAGCCCAACTAGACCTGCAGGCTGCAATAATGTCCAATGGCAGATGTAGGGTAATAGCACAGTACTATCAGATATTATGGTCAGCTAGTAAATTTCCTTACTTATTATTTAAAACACAGTATTTTGGGGGTATTTCTTTTGCTGTGAAAAAGATCACATATATTCAGGCAGGTAATCTTTGCTACTGAAAAGTACAACTCTGCATGAACAAGTACTTGATTAACCTGTTAAAATATTAATCACGTGAGAAAGGTCAAATGCGTGAAAATGCAGACTCAGGACAAGATAGTTGTCTGCCTTGTCTTGATTCAAGACATCTCCCTCTTGCAGGGGGGCCTCCATCACCCCTTCCTCAAGAGTAGTTCCCAGGAGGGTTTGAGGAGCCTGGAGAAGTCAGTGGCACTCCTGGCAGCAGTGGGGGATGAGCATGGGGAGGGGGCATCACTGCCAGTGCAGCAGCACATCCAGGGCAGCGGCTGTGAGACCACATACAGGACACACATGGGCACTCTGCAGGGAGTTCAGTGAAGGGGCGCCGTGAGGGCAGAGGCTGGAGCAAATGATGTGCCAAGAGCTGGTTTGAGTCTGGAGCAGGGAAGACAAAGGGGGAATCTTCCTGCTGTCTCCAGCTTGTAATTGGAGGGCATAGAAAGGATGGAGAAATGTGCAGTGAAAGGACCAGTTGTACTGTGGAAAAATTCAATTAGGTTTGAGGAAAAATTTCTCTATGAGGTTGGTCAAACATTGCAACAAGTAGCTGAGACAGAGTCTGAGATTTTACATCCTTGGAGATACTCAGAAATCAACTGGACGCAGCTCTGAGAAACCTGATTGAACTGTGAAGTAAACTCTCCTTTGAGCAGATGACTTTCAGAGTTTCCTTCCAACTTAAACTATTCTGTGATTGTCCTGGAAAGAGGAACACTTGTCCTGTCTAGAAAAACAGTGGTGGGTGAGCCAGGAATGAGAAGGCAGGAACCTTGCTGCTTCTGGAGATGGGCGTGGAGGAGAATGGCTGGAAAAGGAGAAGATTTTAGAGCCTTTTCCTTTCCATGGAGTCCATAAATCTAGGACTACAAGAACAAACATCTCTTGTAGTGTTTATTCAAGCATATTCTGGCCCAGCAGCAGGTTTTCCTCTCTGACCTACAGAGCACTTGTAGAGATGTGCTTTCAACTCCAGCTGCCATATTGTCACATATTAAATATCAGAGCAGGATGTATCTACCCAGAGCTGATGATGTATTTTATGGATGCGAGATTCAGTAAAGAGGCAAAATTGGTTTGTAGTCTCTCATGTAACAGAAACAATTTTTTTATTGCAAAAAGTGTGTTTGAAATAGCACCAAGGAGATTGTCCTGCTTTGCTGAATTCAAAGAACCTTTCAAAAGAATTTGTTCCACTTGGTATTAGGAAGGATTTTTCATCTTGATTTAGTGGAGGACAGGCCTGAATTCTTGCAAGATTAAATTTGTCATAAACCAGTCACACCTATTTGGGGAGCTTTAGGCTGTTTTCAGAGGAGCAGTTTTATAATTTAACACACATCACTGTATTGACTTGATTATCCTGATTTGTATTTGCAAATGTGGGTATTATCCCAGAGCATTATCCCAGTACAGGTCCAGTTAAACTCCATGTGGGAGTGACAGGCTGCCTGGCTGCAGCCTGGCCAGCGTCCAGCTGGGGGCAACAATCTACAAGAGCAGTTTGAGAAACTGCATCCTGAAGGAACTCCCAACACAATCGCAACACAATCGCAGGTTTATTATGTGGTCGTGGTCAGAGGGTTGCTCACTTGAGGATGACTGGCAAAACAAATCTTCTGATTTTTTTTGTCTATGAACAAGAGTTGACCTTTCAGGTTAAATGAGGAAGCTCTTTCCTGTATGTGGCACTTCCTCTCTCCCTCGGCCAGCTAGCACCCACTCCGACCCTTTGCCATTAACCAGGATTTTGTCACTGAATTCTGTGGTTTAATCCTCCACATGGAATCAAATGTGGAGGTAGGTAAGGATTTCATTGGAAGAGGGTGGATGCAGTCCCCCTGCCGTGCTGGTGTTATGTGATTTATATTACAGAAGCAACCAAAAGTTTGCATAGTACAGGAATAGATGTTAGGTCTTCGGGCAAATACTGCTATTTAAGAGACAAACATCAAAAGGAGGATAAAAAGGCAAAATGTTCTACATTTATAGACCCGAGCAACATCTGTTTAAATATCTCATATTGAACGGTTCATATTGAACTCTGTTCAATAGCCTTCAGGACTTTGTATGATTATTAGAGATAAGTACCATTATTTTCCTGCTATACTGTCCTTCTTTTTTAAATAAATGTGGAGAATGTATGATGCTGCTAATTTCTCAGTTATCCAGATTCCTCTGGGGTTTAGTTATTATCTACAGATGCAGGTTATGACTGGGAAGTGTTCTGATGCTCAGAGATAAAGTGCACTGCTGCATGAAATAATCTCTCATTTTATGCAAGTTGTGTCGCATTTATTAGGATATAATGTTGTTTCTTATTTCCATCTTCACATTCACCTTCAAAGCTACTGCTGGACTTGCTTTTAGTTTGGGGTTGGTTTTGGGGTTGGAGGGGTTTTTTTATGATCCTACCTTACACAGTCTTAAAGAGGAATACATATACATACACACACACACATACTTATTTTTATATTGTGTTTTCCTAGCATGTATTTTTAGTCTTAAGTAAAATGTATCTTCACTCCTTGCATTGGTCACAGCAGATTTGGAATGCCTGCAATAAACCAGGGTGGATTTTTGTCCCCTGTTCTAATTGGTTTATTGAAGATTGAAATAAATCTGAGTATTTAACCAGCCTCATTTTGCAGAATGTATAATCAGTACATAAATGCAAAAAGCATAAATGCCCTTACTTTGAGGCAAGATACTAATTTTCAAACCTTAATGAAAATCCTGTATTTTAGTTTTGTGGCATTTTTTCAGCAAAATTTCTGTCTCCCAAGTAGTAAAATGTTTTGTTTATTTCAGTTTAGTGATACCTTTGTGAGCTTGGGTGTGCTTTCTTCATTTGCTGTCTTTTCTTTGCCACTAATTATCCCTCAGTAGCTCTGCCTGCAGGCTAATCAAGCCATCTTCCTGAGCAAGTCAGATACAGTTAACATCACCTTAAAAATAATCATCCTTATGTCAACTGCCCTTACTGTACTGGGTTCAACATATCCAGCTTTGTGATCTTTCATGAGACATGTAATGTCCATTTATCTGTTGTCTGACCTCCAATTATCCCCTGGCTGCTTTATGTATGTAATTAGTTTAATTTCCCCATCACTGGACTGCATACTACCCTGCATGTAAAGTGCATCCACATTTCCTCTCTCTTTATCCTTGCATGGTTATTTCTAAGCCTGATAAATATTTAATGAAGCTAATCTCTTTGCAGATGTGAATGTAGTTTTAATACTGCACTGCTGTTCAGCCTTGTTTTCTAGTAAGCTTGGCTAGTTGTGTGTCTCCATGAACTGAGATAAGCTAGAATGTGCCCGAATCAGCTTTTTTTTGCCTTTCCCAGATCCCTCCAGCCTGTGCTGGCTGTGTCACACCTATGGTCAGGGGCTAAAAGTGGATGCTAACTAAAGCTTTCTATTTACTTGGGGATTTTGTCTTTTCAGGTTTCAATTCTAGGCTGCCCTGATCCGAAAGTTCATGAGATTGCATACCAGTATGGAAAAAACGTTGGCATAGCTTTTCAGGTAGTGTTTTTGTTGAACTAAATGGAATCTAAAATCTAAACTTCTCCAAAGTGCTTTAGAAATCAAAGTGGGCTGTCTTAATCCTTCCTACAAATCTTGTCTTTAGCAAGGATTATTCTGTATTTAGCTCTAATACTTTAAAAAGAAATTTTAAATGATCTGTATGTTTATTTTTTTAGTTGATAGATGATGTGCTGGATTTTACATCATGTGCTGACCATCTGGGGAAACCAACAGCAGCAGATCTCAAGCTTGGATTAGCCACAGGCCCCGTCTTATTTGCTTGTCGACAGGTAAGTCAGCAGGAAGCTGTTTGCTCAAAATAAAAAGTGTAAACTACTCCTCACAGGACCAGCTGAAACACATCAAATCTCCAGTGTCAGTGATGAGAGTGGCCTGGGCACTTGTGACAAATCAGTGTGTTCAATATCAGATGGATTCTGTGCACACACAAGTTGTGAGAAACGCCTTCCTGTACAAGTCTACTTACTGTTAGGCTCTTGTAGGTATTCAGAGAGCTTTAGCACATTTTGCATAGGTTATTCCTAAGTAGCTTCTTGCTTGTGTTTTCTCCTGAGACATCTTCCCAGGCTTGACTGTGTATGTAGGCTTTTTTTGCCTTGTTCTGGGCTTTGTATCCATCTGGGGCCAAGAATTGAAATCCCTGCCTTGCCTTTAGGTGGGTACCTTTATTTATTGGATTTGATCTTTTCATCTCTTTGTCCTCAAGTATTATCCATTTACAAACATGAGCAGGTTTCCTGTCTGAAGGTTGGGTAAGAAAAAAGGGAGTGTCATAAATAAAACAAGCTTAAAATTGGTCAAGATTTTCAGTACCTTAAAAATTATTTGGAGGAGCAAAATAAAAACAGAAGTGTGAGCAGCATGAAAAAAACATTAAAATTGGTGCTAATCCATAAACAAAAAAGAAACTATTTTAATTCCTTGCTCCAGTGTCTTGTTCACCAGAGGCAAGCAGATTTGGGACTTAAAAAGCAGTCCTTCCTAGCAGGCTTCACAGTGTGATACAAAAACTGGCACAATTAGTTCCAGCAGAGCTCAGGTCTATGATCTCTCAATGGAATTGTTTAGAGCTTGACATGGGAAAAGTCCTAAATAATTTTAAAAAACCCAACAACTTTGACACTTACTTCCCTCTAGAATCTGGTGTGGGGGGAGGTGGAGCATACACATCTGTTTGCTTCTTTATCCTTTGGGCATTTACAAGGATCTGTATCTCAGAAAAGACAGGAGCACAGAGTATCAGCCAACTGACAAAGGAGATGAATACATATTGAGAACAACCTTCTCCGTGTCCTCAGTGTCTCCCCATACTCATCTGGGGGATTCATAAGCATGTTCTTGAATCATTATTTCAGAATTGTGTCATCAGCAATTGGAGCTGTCCAAAGAACAGCAAGGCACTCAGGTAGAGAGGGAGGATGAAGCTGTAAAACTGTTTTTGTGTGTGATAAAGCCATGTGCAGAAGGAAACAAGGCAGGTTGCAAATACCCAATTTTGGCAGAGAATGGGTGACATTGATTGTCTTGTGGGTGTTGAATATTCCAATTTTAAAATTAAAACTATTCATTACTAATTTGTTTGGGTTGTCTGTCTCTGACTTTGAATTTCATCCATCTTTTAATTAGCTTTACAAGAGAAATTAGTTCATAATATAGAAATAAAAGAAAATCTGTCAGTCCTATTTTAAAATCTTGTTCTTTGTAGGCCATTTTTAAATGCTTTTCCTCATTTATATCTTTGATAGATGGGAAGTGTATATTTTTGCATTGAAAGATAATGAGCATCTTATAAAGTTTTCTGCATTAACCAGAAGGCTTCTTTGCTGTAAATGTCCTGCTGTTTTCAAGAAACTGGAAGAACAGCACTACAGACTAACTGATACATAAACAAAGCATGAGTGCTAAAAAATGTGGAACTTCAACAGACACTTGTGATGCTACTAAGATATTTCATATATTTGTGTCTGAGAAAAAAACTCATGAACCAGGACTTGAAGACAGTCCAGAGTGTAATTATTAATTATAGACTGTCTTTTCAGATTAGTATTGCTGCTATCCTTTCATGTAGCTGGTAGTCCTGGAATTGTCTTCCTGACAAACATTTGTTAGTTTTTAATGTGCTCTGATCTTCAGTTACAGACGCCTTTCTTCCTGTCCTCTCCCCTCCCTCTGAAATACACCTTTGTGCATTAGAATATTAAGGAGAAAAAATGTTTACCTTGATATAGTACCTATTTGTTCAGTATTTAAAATTAGCTCACTCAGTAAAAAAAACAACATCCCATTTATTTTTTAAGGAAATACACTAGTGTATGCTAATTCTAAACCTCCTTTTAAACGAGTACATCTGAAGAATGAAGGTTTATTTTTATTATAAGCATTCCTATTAAATGCTTATGTGTTGCCCACTAAATATGCAGAATTGCTAATAACAGCTCTGCCTTACAAGTTTGGGGATTTTCATGTCCTTTAGTGCTTAAATATAAAAAGTGATCCCATATGCATTCTATATAACTGTAAATATGAATAATGTGAAAACTGATTGCATGAACACAACAATTAAATTGTCATTACCTGGGAAGGAAGCTAGGATCTAGAAAACGCTACGACTTTCTTCTTTTAGATAAAGTATGAGTCATCACTGAGCTTCTGAATGCATCTCTAAGACTGTGTATGAGTAATAGGACAATGTCACAGCACCGATGGGTGCTACATGTTTGTACCTGAACGTGGTTATAAAGCTGCAGTTGCACGACCAAAGGTGTGCAAGGAAAGCAGATCATTGTTTACGAGTATATGGCAATAAAATCATCTTTGACTCTAATCCTTTCAGGCAAGATGAACAAACAGCTCTCTCCCTTACAAAGAATTCTTCTGTGGAGTAGCTGTCTTGAGTTGTAGCCTTATAGATTTTTCTTTCTAGGCTGTCTGAAGAAAGAGGCTGCATATTTACCTAAGTGATGTGATTTTTCTCAAAACAACTGACTTGAGTTACCTGCTTGATTTGTAGGGAATTGAGCATACAGTGCTAACTACAAATGCTACATGACTGAAAACAAAATACCTTATAGTTGTCATTCTTCTCTTACTAAAAAAAAAAAAAAAAAAAATCTGTGTATATAAAATACCAGCACAATGCAAAATTAAAGAGAATGCAACAGCCAGTGTTACCATGCGGGTATTTTACAAGTTGAACTGTACAATATTGCAACAACAAACATCCTGAGTTCTTCTCTACATGTGGGGGCAGAGGTGCTTCTTTTAGGAGTGCCAACATTAACCATCATCTGTGATGTAATCTCTGATGCAGATTATACACCAGGCAGTAGCCACATCAGAAGTTACCACACTGGTACATCTGCTTAACATGATAAAATGGCAGGTACTGACTTCTGCTACCAACTGGCTACAGCCAGCAGAGTCAGAGCCAGGTTTAAGTTTTAAATGCTAGGGCTCTGCTGTACAGTGTAGTCCTGTGCAGACTGCAAGTACAAACCTAAAGCTATACCTATAACAGTGACAGGGGAAGAGGGTTATGCTTTGGTGATGTTCTGACCTTAGCATGGCAGGCAGCTACATTGAAAACAACTCAAAAGCAACTACAAACACTTCTCCCTTTGTGCTTAAGTTTCCAGAAATGAATGCTATGATAATGAGGAGATTCAGTAAGCCAGGAGATGTTGAACGTGCATGGAAATACGTGTTGCAGGTAAGACTGATACCAAATATTTCTGCCGTCCCTGCTTGCTCAGTCTGAAATTCACTGCCTCTCAAGTAAAATAGCAAGGCTGCATTAGCAAATGCCTGCTGAGTAGCGTGCCATGTACAATGCCAAGTCAGAACTCCTCAGCTCTCCTACTGGCACAGTGTTTTTGCAGAAATGCTAGGTACTGAAGAACTTACTTTCTTTTTTTTCCCTCCAACAGCATAAGGTCCACATAATAATTAAAAAGCTCATGCATGAACTCAGTTCCTCCAGCTGAGGCATAGCTGTATTCAGCAGCTGGTATAAGTGGCATGTAATTTCCAGTCAGTCTTGTAACAGCAGTGCACACCCTATTTAAATGACTCTGGTCTAAAAAGACTCAGTAACGGTCTGCAAAATTATTACCTATTTTTTGGAATAGCATGGGGGTTTTGTACATCTCTATTTAGGGCAGGAGAGGAAGGGATAAACCATTAGTTTCTACTTTGTTTTTAATATCAGTGCTGTTTTGTAATGGATGAGTTGCTGTTTTAGCCTGGAGGAGTTTTTAGTTCTTCGACAGCTTGGGGCAGGTAGGTGGCCTTCCCTGATTACAGAATGAATCCTCTTCCTTTCCCCAGTGGAATATAATGTCTTAGGGTACTTACTGTCCTTAAAACTTCCTCCTGTGACTGGAAGAGGCCGAAGGCAGGAGGAGGCTGATCAGTTCCCCATTTCCTCTCTGTGTCTCCTTCCCTCAGAGTGATGGTGTGCAGCAAACGACCTACCTCGCCCAGCGCTACTGCCACGCGGCCACGCGCGAGATCCGCAAGCTGCGGCCATCCCCCGAGAGAGAGGCCCTGGTGCACCTGACAGAAATGGTTCTCATGCGAGACAAGTGAGAGAACTCCTTCCACTCGTTCTGGCAGCTACTTTACCAGACTGTGCCTAAATTTATTTCAAAAGTTATTTGCTTCCAACACAAGCTACCAAAAATTATTTTTTAAAAAAAGACCTCCTTTTTTTTTTTTTTAAGTTTTACTTTTTTTTTTAAACAAAAGTTTAAAGTATTTTACTGCAGGAAGCCATGCAATTCAGAGCAAATCAAACTGTGCTGTACAATTGTTTTAGTGGGGGCTATTGATTGTGGGGGATGGGGAAGATGTTTACATGTTGATGCACAAAGGCCACAATGAGAATAAATGTAAATCAGTGTATGCAAACTGAAGCGGTTCCAAATTTCACTTGTTTACACTAATAGAACATGCAAGTACAGGAGCTGGTAAACTCCTCTGAAGAGAGAGGGTTTGGATGTTTCCCCGGCTACCTAACAGAAGCACCTGGAATTGTATCCATATAGAGATATTGGTTTACTATAAAAGACTGCATGTGGATTTTAATTGGCTATTCATCAGTGAGTTCAATTCATGCCATTGGTGCCTACCTGCTAACAGTTAACATGATGCAGAATTTGAGATTGTTACCAAATGAATGTTTTTGTTCAGAAAATGAAAGGCTCAGTATTTCTAACTCAAACTAAAAATGAATGATTCACCAGCCAGTCAAACCTGCAGCTCCATCACTTTCATCACTCATTTATAGAATATATTCTGTAGCACCCTAGAAGCTGCCTTTGAAGTCCCAGACACATTCCTCTCACAGTAATTACCCAGTACTACCACATTCCTTCTCAGGTTATTTCAGCCACAGAATCTGTAGAGCAGGGAAGCACACCCTCTCTGGCTATCTCTGCCTGTGATCCTTTAACAATGGCCAAGTTCCTGTCACTGTGTTCCCCTGGGTGCTATCTGGAGGACAGCCTGCTCCTGCTCCCTCTGCTCCGTGGGGCACGTCCCAAAGCCACACAGAGAGAGTTCCCACACAGAATTTTCAGCTGCAGATGGTATCTAACTTACTGCATCCAGGTAACTAGATTCAATCAAGAACCCTCACTGAAACTGAGTGTTGGCAGAAAAGAACTTATTTAAGAGTATGTGTAAGTGTGTAATTCAGGTTTCAGATCTAATTTATTTTCCCTCTGTCAGTGATAAAGTCATGTTACAAACATTTGCTTTTTAGTACATTGCCTGGGATAACACAGCCATGATTTTGCTACGTTAGCATTCCAAACTTCTTTGCCAAGCCAGCCAACAAAGTAATGGACAAGACCTTTGGTTCACTTATATATTTATGAATGGAAAAAGTCATAATGTAAATTTACTCATTAAAAAAACTTGGGTACAAATTACACATACATAAGACCACCCATTTTTTTAATCACATGGACACCTTAGACCCAAACAACTCATTGTAATAGACTTTAGTGAGAATACTCCAGGTAAAGATTACAACAATTGGAAGCATCTTGGATTTTTAAAAAAGTATATTTCAATACATAAGTCTGTATGCATGCTTTAAACAAATATAATTCAAGAATGAGCAAAGAGTCTAAACAAAAAGTAATATGACCAGCACTAACATTAAACTTCTCATCCAGGTTTTAATATGTTAGTCTAACGTAGTGTTAGTTACCATGCTGTACTGAAAAATGTAATGGCACAATGTGATCATGGTTCATTAAATATTATACCCTACTTCCCCATAATAATTAGGCTGGTCATAAAATTAACAATGCATAAGTAAATAAGTATAACCAGTTATAGACAGTTGCTTGTTTTACAAATTGCCATCAGGTAAGACATACTGTCCCCAGAGACTCAGAGATGGACATTCAATCATACCATTAAAACAGTATGGCCTGAAGAAATGGGCACAATTTTTTGAAAGTATATTAAGACAATTCTGTTAGCTTTTAGTTACCCCTTGTAAATAATCATGGTATGACTTGAATACAAGACCAAACTTTGAAAAGCAAAGGATTTTAATCGGCATAGTGCATGATTGATTCAACATAATTCCCAGGAAACAAGCCGGTTACTCGATTGCAAACTCCTTCATACCAGCCGTCATCATTCTTCTTTATCACATAAATGATTGCACCCTCCATAAACGACAGCTCATCATCTTTGTCCTTTGTATAGTCATATATAGCAACAACTGTGGAATAAACAGGGACACATTTAGCATTTTATTAATAGCAACAGTATTAAAAAACAATTGTACTACAGAAAATACTAAAAGATTAGTTTGCTATCGTGGGATTTTCAATAATAAATTCACACGCTTTTCCTGCTGAACACTAAGCCCAGAAAATGGAATTTCACTTTCCTTGCAACATTAGCTAGCACTAAGAAGTGGGTGTTGACTACATTGAACACTCAGTTCAACTGCTGACAGAGAAGTGCGTCTGTCCGATTGTGACACAGTAAAGTGGAGCTTATGGACACTTAAAAGCTGAGTTAGGAAATACCTGACTTGTGTGGTACCCATTTCTGAGCAGATTACCTCAAAAGCATGTGGATCCCTTTACATGAATCTCTAGATTAGAACACGGCTAAAAAGATTGTACAAGAATCATTCCACTGAGGCCCCTGCTGGCACATCAGTGTGCCCTTGCACACATCGCTGCTAAAGCCTTTGCACACAAATGAAACAGAGCTTTTATGTCATAAGGAGTTCTGGCATTACTTTTCAAGGAGCTGCACTGAGTGCAAGTTGGAAAGTTGCTGTAGAAGAGTGTAGAAGAAAAATCTGCTATTTTCAGTACCTGCTTGGTACTACCTTACTCGTACTAACCTCCTTACTAACCTTACTGTGTGCCATTAACAAAGCAGAGATTTTTCCAGGGAAAGAATGTTGCCACCACCACTACTGGAGTTAAAAACTACCACTGTGAATATACAGACTTCAGACATCACAGCCTTACCTTTTAAAAATTAATATGGATTTATGTGATTGATCAGCTTTTTGATTTCCAAAAATCCACTATTTTACACCTATATATATTCTCAGCTATCTGATGTCTTGATGCCTAGCAATAACTGCAATAACTAGCAATAACTGCATCAGTTATTTTCATCCCATGGGTATGTCCTGCATACAGTCCAGCTCAATTGAAGAGGAAACACAGAAGCTCTGCCACAAATATCACATGTACCTGCCCCCATTTTGTACTCACTGCAGCACCAGCCAGCTCATGAGAAAACTGGCAGCACTGCTGCTGACAAAATGGTCAGTGCTACAACACAGACAACTCCACAGGCGGGAAATCTGCTTGTCCATTATTTATGGGAAGAGATGTTTACTATGTGACTTCATACCTAAGCACAGTTCACAGTCTGCTGATCTGGAGTCACTGATAAATCTCCAAGGAGGCCTCAACACATTTTATAGTTCAAAGTCTAATAATCCACTCTAGTAATCCAGTTTTCTGAGATAAATATGGCTTGGAATTTCTGTCTATTTTGCAGCAGTCTATAGATGATTGCCCAGCAATCCTGAGGTAGGTACAGACAGTCCAGCTCATCTAAGATGAAAGCCATCCAATTTACACCTGCTTCTCGTGAAGAAACTTGTTTTTTCACCCATTCTGGAATGTCTGAAGGTATTTTATAATTTATCCAGAAGGATTACATCTTACCACATTAGGTGTAGACACAAACTAAGGAAAGCATGGTTTGAGTTCTGACTTAGGAGGGACAATGACTGTTTTCATCAGACCCACACTAAATCCTTCATTCCCTTCAGACACCATTAATCCCCTGATACTGCACTAACACAGCTGCAATGCTTCTCTTACCTTTCTCTATGTAGTTTTTAGGTGCCCAAGCAGGATCTCCATCTGCATAGGGATCGCTGTACTGCACAACAGCAGCCTCCTCATCCTCATAATCCACAGGTGGTGGGGGTGGAGGAGGAGGAGAGTCATCAAACATCGGCATCTCATCGGGAGGCGGCGGCGGGGGAGGAGTTGGGCTATCAGCAACTAGAAACATTTGGACATTATTGTTTTTTCTTAAGACAGTGTGGAGATGCAAACAAACCTGAGGCTGTACACTGTAAATAAAAGAGCTGGGGGGGACAACACACACAGCATGCACTATAATACCATGCACTGATTAGAAACAGAGGCTTTGTATTAACAACTACAACACACAACTATATTTGTTATTAGTGGTCCAATCTATGTGTAAATGCTACTAGAGTCAAAGCACATGCTGCGGGGCATAAGCTGAACATCAGCAGAGAGGAAAGCTTCCTGCTCCAATGTCCATGCGCTGCAGCGTTAGCTATGGAGGACTCCGAGAGGCACCCTCTGAGCCAGGCAGCAACAGGCCTCTGACTGGGCCAGCAGCTTGATTGGTTTTCAACAAATCCTTTGTAACAGTCACTTCAATTTACTTCTGAACACTGCTTCCTTGGATTCCTTCTCTCTCAGAGCTAGCATTAGGGAACAAAAAGATCTGGTGTGGATCATAAATACTAGTCTCTTCCCTTTTTTAAGATTTAATCAGGTAAGAGGAAGCCAAGTAATCCCTCTGCAGAAGAAAAGCTTTGTACAGATCCTTATCTTGCAGACTAGCTTGTGTGTGTGCACACATTCAGGAGTCAATTAATAAGTGGAAAACTACGACAGGCAGCTGCTGCTCTTAGAGAAAAAGTGCTCAAGGAATTAAATGTATAATCCAAAATGTCAAATCCCTGCCCTGAGATTCTCCAATCAGCACGGTTACAATTTGCTTTGGGAAAGGGAAAAAGAGAAAGGCATTATGGTACAAATCACTCTTAAAATCAGTTCATTAAATTAGTTTCCAGTAATGTTGACAGCAGCTGGCTGTGAAATAGAGAGATGGCATGCTCAATTGCAGGACATGAAGTCACTTTGTCCTATTCCTAGCAAGATGTGGTCCACTACACATGGACTGAAGTTACTGAAAGGAAGCTACTGTTACTGACATCAGTTTGGTTACATAGCAACACAGAATCATTTTCAAGAGATCTGTGATTCTGCACACTGAAAACAGGCTGAAAACCACTGCTCTAGGCAGGGTTTGATGGAACAAGGCATCAGGCCCCAGAATGTACAGCTCCAGCACACAAATTTTGAAAAGAAAGCCAAGCAACAGAGAAAGAACAACACTGCACTGAATGAAGTTTGAACTGCTGATAGTTACACTGGCACTGGAGATCAGAAATAGGGTTTTTGTTCGCTTGAACACTTTTTAGTACTGGTCACTACTCTAGTGGTGACTTTGCTCTTCAGCCCCATGCCCCTGATGAGGGACTTGAGCACAGCTCCCATGTCCTGTCTGGGTCAGACTGGCTGCACTGGGACAGGTCTGGCACCTGCTGCCAGGGGCAAAAGGGGGCAGGAGCTGCTGGGGCAGGGGCTGCCTCAGCCCAGGCATCCAGCCCACTCCCTTCCCTTGAAGAGCCAGTTCTTCACCTGCAAGACCAGCTTCTCTTCAACTTGACCAGCTGAGCTGAACACCCCACAGCTCTCTCCATCAATAAACCTGGCTGCCACTGTATTAGTGATTCCTCTCCACACAGAAGCCCGTTTATGTCACTTGGAGACAGACTAACAAAGTCTTTGCTGGAGTGAATGCTACGTCCTGCCCGTTACTGAATAGCACTCACAGACAGGCTTCATTAATCCACCACAGACACATGACAACACCGTTTATGAATGGACTGGTTTTGTGCTGCAGTTTAGCACAGCTACCATAAATGTATTTCTCCCCTTAGTTTCTGCCTGCAGCCAGGGAAAAAAAACCAGAGTTGAAACAACAATCATCTGAGATCTTGAGAAATCCTTACCTTAGAAATTTTTTTTAAAAATTTTAAAATGGAAAAAAAAAAAGAAGTTATATTTATTCAACAATGAAGCTGCATATTTAAAAAGAAGGAAAGAGAGCAGCAAATGCAAGTGTAAAAGCACCAAGACATACTCTGAGATGCAGTGCAGGAACTGCAAGCTTTATGGGAAACATTTAAAACAATTCAACTTTGTATTTAAAGAAAGGGAGAGAATGGAACAGAAAATTAGACAAGTGCCACTCCATTGAAGTATCCCCTTGCTTCTTGGACTTTAACCTAGACTTTTCCTGGTTCTAAACTGAGCCACACTCTAGGACAGCATCACTTCTCCTAGGGGAGGGAAATAAAGCATGCAAAAAGCCACTCTAAATGAGAAACAGTAAAGGGATGAGTATTTATATAGCTCCAAACTGAGATCTTCTCTTTGTATGCATTCCCATCCTTGCTCTTTAAATGGGGACCAGCAGACTCCTTGTGAAAGGACTTGGTGGGAGAGTACAGTAACTTAATCAGCTGTCCCTGAGCACCAGACACACTGGAAAACCTCTCTGGAGGAGATGCTCACAGTTTGGACACAGGAAAAAAAGAAGCAGCATTGCATAGTTCCTAAGCCCTCTATGTCCTTGTCCTCTGAAAGAAGCCCACAAGCAGAGGATGTTGCTTTCCAAACCTGCAGATCTCTATGATAAGGAAAAGACAAGTCTACCCTCATCTCCCTAACACCAGAGACTGCTTGAGAAAACAAGGCCGATGAAAGTCTAGCACACAATGCCAAAACTCAACAACAGCCTCTACAGCCGGTTTTGCTGAGCGTATGCACAGGCTGCCACACGCACCCCTGCCTCTGGAATGAGGCAGCAGCAGCAGCTCCAAGCCATACTCATTATATAACTTTCCAACCCAAGGGACTATTAAAAGAAATAAAATAAAAAGCAATTCCTATGAACCGATTTCAAGCTTCAGCTGTTTTGCTGCAGTCTCATCCACAAGTCAGTTTGCATTCTGCTGTTGCACGCACAAGTCAGTCTGTCCCTTTCACCTCCGCTCTCCCAAGGGCCGTGCTATCTCCGGGAGGACAATACTCAGAACAATTCAGAAGCAGGTGTCAATTTTTTCAAGTTTATCTGCAAGTGAAAACATTCTGTAACCTTCATCTTTAGCAGGTTTACCTCTACACTTAGTATTTTGGAAAGGTTTTCAACACAATTTTGTGGCACACTATTCTACATCAACATGATTCTTACTGTTTAGCTAGCACAGCACCGAAATACATTCTTTTTGAAAGAGAACCAGAGAGATGTCTCTGATCTCACGGGGAATACTCAGAACATGACTACTTAAAGCTCTAATAGGAAACAGAACAGCAGCACTACTCAGACCTGAGGTCCCTAAATGGATGCTGCAGCTATATAGCCAACTGTGTAGTAATAGCCCCTGAGATCCTAGCAAATCTCAAAATTATTCCCAAACACTTTAAAAACATTTTTCATTTACTTCATACTCTTATCTACATCGCACTTAGTCTGTTGTTTACAGAACTGCAACAAACTCCAACTGAAAAGAGTATCTCCAGATCAGGAACATGACTTTACATCTACACTAGCACTTGAGACAGTAACACTCACCTGAAAGGAATCAAGCAGTAATGGTAAAAGTAGAGTCACCAGTATAAACACAGCACAGGTAGAGAGCACCTCTCACAAACCTAACAAGCAGAGCTATGCTGCAAGAATCTCAGCAGAGAAATAGGAGAACAAAAAGAAATGGAGAATGAAGAGGAGAGATGCCTTACAAGCTCCTTTGTAATGCATTAGATCTTAAGACTGCATGTTTTCAACTGACTGTACAGTTTGCTGAAAAATGCTACAGTATTGGAATGAATGGTTACACATTACACGTTCTGACAGTCTACATAAGCCTTTCTAATAAAAACTAATCAATTATCCCGAGTGAAAAAGGCAGGGTGATTCAACATGAAATTAGTATTTTCAATTAAAATACAATTTTATATTCATACCAAACATATGCCACATTTCACACTGTACTTCTGTAATAAATTTGCAGTTTAGAACTTAAGCGGGTCAGTAATAATCATGCACGTGTTATGAAATATTGAAGAGTGTGCCCTTCAGCTCCAATAGCATATTGACACTAGAATGCAAGATGGTATTAGCTTCTGGAAAAGGAAACAAAATAGAGTCTGACTTGCCAGCCATGCATGCTAGAAGAGAGTAGGCTCTACCCTTTAACAGCTCAGCTTGTCCAAACTTACTGTTTTCCTGCACCCTGGCCACGAAGCCTGTGAGAGGTATCTGTGGAGTCAACTGAGGCATAGGGGGAGGGGGCGGAGCAATAGAAACTGGTAGCAACACACACACCATATCGGGAAAGTCAAATGGACAAAGGAAAAAAAAAAAAAAGGGAACAAACAAAAGCAGCCGTCAGTAACGAGGACCACAAAAAGTATGTACAGAACAACAAGAACACACACACACAAGAACCTTCTTCAAGCTTGTGTTTCCAACAAGGCTGAATTCGTGGTTAGCCAATGGAGGATCAAAAGCAAAGCATGCCCGTGTTCAGCCAGGTAACAGCCGAGCGCAGGCTGCGTGTCTGGAAGCTCACAGGGTGCGTGTGAAGGTTCCTGCTCTGTCACACATTTTGTGTGCTTCACCTGGGGAGCACATAAAATTGAGCTTTTGTCTTGCTGCTAAATAAGGATTACTCAATTTAGCAGTTATCTTTCCAAAGTGAGCTACTAGAAGTAGAGGTGATGTTTCGCAGGATTCTGGACTCCCTCTCTAAAATCAAAGTGGAGCACTGCATCAAGTGCAGCAAAGCAGCACTGACACAGAGCAAAGACAACATTTGCAAGGGGCACAATGTTCCAGCATCTATACTTTACATTCACACAGAGAGCACCTCCCACCACTGTGCTCTGCTGGGACAGGGACAGTTAGCTAGTATACTGCATTTTTGTTTTTCTCAAAAAAAGGGACCTTGTTGCTTGCTGGTAGAGAAAAATAGATGGGTCTAGAGCAGAGTGGAGCTTTACTAAGCTTTCTGTGGTAAGAGGGTACCCAGCAACCTAAAAGGCTGGCAAAGGCTTCAACAGCTCCAAGTGGCTACAGGAGCGTGCAGAGCTCCTCAGGAAGCCCTTGCAAGCTCATCTTCTGTGAAGTATGTGCCTGTCTGGTGAGTAATGAGACATGTGCCCACACTGTGCTCAGAGACACTGGGCTGACAGCCCCGATGTTCAACTCTTCTCTGCACAGGTAGAGAAGAGGAATGGGAGCAGTAGGGCAAGCCACTCAAACTATCAGCTCTGGCAGGATATCTCCTCCTTAAGTGAAGGGAATGAAAAGCTTAAAACAAAGCCCCACCCAAAAACTCAACAAAACATCAACTCATTTGTTTATACAGTGTCCCTTCTCAGTGGAATTTCTCTTGCACTGGAGCAGCGAAATTCCTGTGAAGGTGGGAATTCAGCAGGGTAATAATTCAGTTGGAACCAAATTTGAAAGAGGTTCTGTTCTTCCAAGTAAAGCAACAGTTTTAAATAAAGCTTTAACTAAGATTAATGTTTGATGAATTAACATGAAGCATTTAGTTCATTACAAAACCAATAACCAAATAAACTGTATGGGATAAATGATCAATAAAAGCGGGAGAACAAACAGTCTCACAAAATTGAAGTAAACATCTAAGAAAAACCAGAGCGTTTGTTAGCATGAAAAGTAAAATCTTAAGGAAACATGGGACCTGGGTTTAATGTCAAGACAGTAGCACTAAAAAAATAATCACCAGTTACAGAAACAGAGGAAAACAGTTTCAAGTAGCAAAACACACCCATCAAAATACTGTTTAAAAAATGGTGACCATCAGTATTTTGAAAACACCAGAGAGGCTAGATTAAGAAACAGCACCTGCATTTGAGCAAAAAATTGCTTTGGACAAATGTAAACATTCAGAAACAGTGGTGTGCACAGCATTTAAGACAACTGAACTATTCCCAGAAGTAAAATCCTGTTTATTTAATGGAACACAATTGTTCAAGCAGGAGGGAGTTTCTGTTGTTATGGTGAATTAATTTGGAGGAATAAGAATGTGGAGGAAAGTGAAATGCTAGTATGGGTGAGCAAGAGTAGGAGGAAAATCAGGTTTGGGAAAAAAAGAAGAGATAGATACTGCATCTGCATATAAAAATGCTTTCTGACAAATGTAATACTTCTAAACTCTTCTCTTTTAAACTCTCAGAATACTCTTCACTTCAGTGTCTCAAGTATTTTAAAAGCATTCTTTTCTTAAGAGTAAGTACACAACAGCAAACACTGGTCTAAAGAGATCTTGAACCCAAACATCAATGTTTCTTTTCAAAAGAAATATTCCTCTGAAATTTAAAGACTTGGTATTCTGAACACTACCAAGAAAAAAACCTACAATTACCATTCCCCAATGTATACTTGATCAAAATTTATGGAAATGGTAAGGAAGAAGTTTCCTGATAGAGCTTCCTACCAGCAGCCATGATCCTTATTTTGCAGATCTTTCTGCAATGAACCTTGTTTGCCCTTCTGGGGTAGGAAGGCAGGAGGCTGCTGACTAAGACCTGCTCACTTGCCCATGGCATCCATCCCTTCCCTCATTTATCTCCTTCTGTACTCCTACTAGTGTGAAAGCACAGAGAAGTTGTCTGCTAAAAGAGAGAGACTGAGCTATTTAACAGTCAAGCTTAAAGATAAGAACAAAGGAGAAACTTGGAATCAGGAAAGGATTTAAGACAGACAGAGACAGGGAGGAACTGTGTGACAGGAACATGAGCATTGTGCTCAGATAATATTCTTTTGCCACTATCCAAATAGTGGTGGGGTGGGGGGGGGGTGTATTACAATCACATCATTAGGTCTCCCACAAAAAAAGTGGGTTTAGTTTATGTTCTCCAAGCACACCTGAAATGCCAAGTATAATGTGCCAGTAATTAGACAGGCAATCCTAATAATTTCTTGTCATGAGTAACAGCAAACAAGTCAGGGGGAAAAACAGTATAATTGCATATAGTGCAATCACTGTGCAATTCCAATATGGTTTTTCTTCTTTGTTTTTCCTTCTCTTTCAGGAAAGAAAGTAGTAATCTCACTGATATTTTTCATAAATGAATTAAAATGCCATGCATGCTTTTACAATCATTTTGCTCAAAACAGTTTGTGATTTCAGAGCTCAGCAGCTTACTTGAATTTTGAGAATAAAGAGGCCCGCCATTAACATGAGGTTGAGCAGAGAATGGAGCAGTCACAGAAGGATTCCGTCTGTATCCACCAGAAGATGCTGAAGAAGTGGTAGAGTTGTGTCGTGAGATTTGCCTGGTCATTGTGCCATACTGGGAACCAGGAGCTGAACCAGGAGCAGCTGAAAAGCATTAGCCAGAGGAACCAAGGAAAAGACTTAAGCAGAGCATCACTTTGGATAGAATGCAGAAAACAGAAAAAGTCCAGAATATGGAAAATACTTGATTACAGTTCTCCAATAATTTAAGATCAGTAACAGGCAAATAACAGAAAAAACATCCCCATTACAATAAATAATTAGAAAAAACACACAGAACATAAACCAACAGTTATATAAAGGGCATTGAGAAATGCTGAGAGTACTTTGAGAGACTGGATTGGACTGGAAAATTGAATCCAACTCTTCCAACTCTTAAGTGTATCTCAATTATACTACATGCAATAATACCCTTTATTAAAAAGCACACCAAAAAAAATTCCACATTCTGCTCAAAACAAATTATTTCAATTGCAAAGCTGAACATGCCTCCAATCTAATGTAAAACAACACTCTAATAAAACAGTGAAACAAATGTCATGAGCTTCAGACACCTGGCACATTTATCAATCATATTTGCTGGTTGTGCTTTTATATTGATGGAATTTGTACTAACAAATCAGAATCACCAATTCCAGCTGACAAAGATGTCATTCATTCTTCATGACAAACACCCATATTTACCTTCCACCAACTGGCTGCACAAACTTCAAGGTTAACAAAACAGTTTAAGTTATTTCAGATTAACCTCTGACAGACCGAAAATCACACCTTGCGAACTAATGCATCTCACATATTGTAGTCACATGAATTAATGCAATTCTTAAATGCAAAAACTAGTTTGCAATAAAATGTTTTGTGCTTTTATATACATGTATCATATAATTATATAAGACACAAACAGCAAGCAGACAGAAGTTTGCAGTCCTGTAATGCTATCGAAAGTCACTTTGACTTAACATTTCAGTAAGGGAGAGTGCAAAGGGTTATGTGGGTCAGAGCCTCCAAAGCTAGTTTCATAATTCAATCAATTATTCTTGTCATCAGCCTGTGACAGGAAAGGGTGGGGTATTTTTTCCTATTTTGAAAAGTACTACTTTTAGATCCCACCCTAACTGCCGTATGTAATGCTTGAAGCAATTTCTCAAGAACTGCTAGCTCATATCCTCAAGTCTTCCAGTTTGACACCTGCCTGCAGCATTATGGAATCAAAGCCAAGCTACTGTGACAGACACTTGTGCTTTCCAGTCACTTTATGCCCACAGAATAGTACACACACATCACTCTACACATAAACTACCATTTCTAAGCTAGAGTGCAACTGTTGTGACTTAGCTTCTGCTGCAGGAGTTACACAGCCTAATACCAATATTCTAGCAGATTCTGAGATCTTATAGATCAAATTAATTGGATCTTAGCTTAATTGGGAGCAAATTTCAAGCAACTAGCAGCCTTTTTTTCCATACCTAGTGCATTTAGCTTCAGAGGCTTTAACCACAGGAAATTAGTGGAGATTAGATTTGTTGAAAAAAAAACCCAAAAAAATCCCAGAACTGATTTTTGTAATAAAATCATGTAGGTCCCACTACAGAAGAAAAAACACCCTCACTGAGTTCATTAGGAAGAGGTGATTATTGATTATGCAGCATGTCTGCAATCACTTCAGCATTGAGAAGTCTCACCTATCAGACTGCCCATCGGGAGAGGTGGAGGCAGTGGTGGTGCTGGCGGGGCTCCAGGAGGAACAGAAATGTGTGCTAATAAAATAGTTTATATTCCTAATTAGGCCATATTATTAAAAGTTTAAAAAAAGAAAGTACAGGCACTTGATAGGCTTCCCAAACAAATATGAAAATTCAACTTCAGTTAACTAATACAATTTCAGACCCTGATCCTATCCAGGGTTCTGTACACACCAATCTGTATTCTCATTGACTTTTATGGGATGCCAGATGATAATAAGATTTCATACCTATTTATACCACTGCAGAACCAGAAAAGGTCCTGGAAAAGGAAAGCCTACATGTATATAAGGAAGTGAAGACTTGTCATCCAAGAAAGAGAGAAATCTCAGCAATAGCAAAATTACATTACACCAAAACGCCACTATTTTCTTATGTCTTATGGGCTTGCAAAACACAAAGTAAGTGACTGGGCTGGTTTATTGCTAAGATAATAATAGTACAGAAGGACCCTACTCAATCTCAGCATTCATCATTCTTAAACACAAGGGAGTGTGCCTCCAACACTGAGAGATCCCTCATGTTTCTTTCCCCACAGATGGCAAAGTTAGCAGAGTATTTCAGAAGCCAATATTTCCCATTAAATATATACATAGTTGCTGCTGCTCTCAGAGCATCCAGAAATGCCAAATTGTAGACACATTTAAAATTACAGTGAAGCTTTAAAAGGATACATTTGTCTTTTACTCCCCTTGTACACCCTTGATTGTCTCGTAAAAACATGGACCAGCAAAGGTATTTTAACCATCTGTTATTCAGTAACTGACTGTCCTGCAACTACTTTTGGTAAAGAATTAAAACTTTAGACATCGCTCAGCACTCATAAGTGATTTCCTGAGTAGGACTGTACTTCAGGACAGTTTCTACCCCATCATGTTTAGTCAGAGTCCCTCTGCAAACACAAGAAGCAGCAAGCAGCCTGAAGTCAGCAGGGGAGGAGTCCCACATACCTGGCCCGATGGTTGGCGGTGAAGGCGTAGGCACGGCAATGGGAATGCCAATACTGCTGCTTCCACTGTTCTCTCGACTGCCACTCCCTCCACTACTGCCACTACAGAAGAAAAGCACAAGTATTAGCACAGCATCTGCTACAAAAGCATATCAACAGTCACACTTCTTGTGTGAGCTCTTCTAGCCTAACTCAATTACAGACTGTTGAAAAACTCCCCATTAAATGCCTCTGTCTTTACCTACAATTGCATACAGATAATCAAGTCTGGATGCATTACATTCCTAATAAATGGAATTAGCTAAGCTGATAAACATCACTATGAATAAAACGTGCAATTAAATGCTTCAAGAAATAAAAAGGTAATCAACCAGGCAAGTTCTAGGCAATGGAATAACAACTGCAGGAGTAGTTCAGGGGCCTTGTAATAAGTGAAAGTAGTATGCTGGGGTTGGAAGACTTCATGGCTAAACTCTAAATAATTACTTAGGATTAATTATGCTGTCAGCTGAAGGAATATTTCCTCTACTCAGA
Source organism: Vidua chalybeata (assembly GCF_026979565.1). NCBI lineage: Eukaryota > Metazoa > Chordata > Aves > Passeriformes > Viduidae > Vidua > Vidua chalybeata. The sequence continues at coordinate 16,561,414 of NC_071530.1, read as the reverse complement.
GCAGAAGTTTAGATTGCTAAGTTTTCAACTGAGAATGGACATGATAAACCACCTGGGGTAGGGTGTGGGGTATGGTGTGCTTAATTTTCTGTGTATCTAACACTCCCCACTACCCATGCACACACCTTTTATATGCAAGTTTGTTTCTAAGATGGTCTGAAAGCTAACACTACAGCCAGCTCAAAATTTGTCTAACTAATGTTATGTGATATGCAAATCAGAGGCCAGCAATGCAAAACATAGTAAACTATTGGATAACATTTCTAGACATGCCTTCAGAAACTATAACATTTACTTTCTTAGAGGGAAAAAGATTCAAAATTCAGGTGGAATCTATCCTTATTCTTATCTAAGAGCACTCCTTAGTTTAACTCTTGAATTTATATGCATTAAATTGATAATGTAAAGGAAACTAAGCATATAAGATATTTTGAAGCCAAAACTTCATTTTAGTTCATCCATGTTAATTAAGAGTAGTCAGTGAAGTTCTAGTTTATTTACCACTCCTGGATAGCTATAAAGGCATCAAGAGTCAAGTGCAAATCATTCAAATATATCTCTTTCGAAAATAACATTACAAAAAAAGAAAATCGGTGATCTGAAATGGAAGCCAAGATAATTCCTTCAAAATTAGTGTTCTGTCTGCTGAAGACCTTGATCTTGTCACCATGGTTGCAGCTGAATTTCTAACTGCAGCCTACATAAAAGAAGATCTTGTGAGGTAAGAGTAAGGAGCATTCACAGTAGCCAGCTAAACAGACTAACGAGATCCTCATGCAGCGACATTTAGAAGTTATTTAAGTCTGACAGTGTTTCTTACCACCAACTGTGCCTAAAACACTCTCTCAGTCCCTGTTAGTGACCTATCATGTTTAACTGCCTACTGGGAGTTTTTAAAATAAGAAAAATATTAAGAAAGAAGCTCTCTAAAATGCAAGCAAACCTTTTAACTACACTGAATTCTTTAATCTGTTTTTTCCCTGCAATCTGAAGCCTGTGATAAAAATCGAATTGAAAAAATTGAACTCACTCAGGAGACTCAGAGAAACATTTAGCCTTGCAATTCAAGAAGAAAATAACAAGTTTTAAAAAGCTACAGTCAGAATATTGAATATGAATGCACTTCTTCGTGTTAGGAAAGTCAGCAAAAAAAAGCTCTGTTGATGCAGTAGTAGAATAACTCACCTTTTTGCCTTTCAACAAAAAACCGAGAGGTACAAAGCTTCAAGGATTTTTTGCGACTTAAGTATGCACTGGCTTGCCAGGCAGGAGAGAGTTACTGTGGGAAAAGAGCCTACCTGTGTGTTCGTGGTCTCTGGTTCAAGGAAGCTGTCCTGCCCGGACTGTGTTGACTGCCCAGCCTGGCAGGGCTGGTCATGTAATCATTCGGGACTGTTGGCGGTTTGACTGGCTCCAGGGTTTTGTAAGGAGTATTTCGTCTGGTCAAGGAAAAAAAGATTTGAAGACAGAACAATAAAGAAACAGAAGATTAAAAGGATAAATAAGTGAAGTTGTAAATCCATTTGTTTTCTAAGTTTTTCATGAAAGATCACTGCAGTGACCCACACTGCAGTATATTAAAATTCCAATGGGGAGGGTAGACAGGTCACAGTCAACAGCCCGAGGTACTCTTACACAGACAGATCCATACAAGTTGGCCCACAGCACATAAATTGGTCAAAAAAGCCTAAACTAAATTAACCACCCAAAATACATTATTTGAGCAAACCTAACATACAATAGCTACATCTGCATAACACTCTGGGTTACCTGTCAGCACATGACAAATATACGTTGTACCAATCTCTTCTTCCCTCCCCCACTTCCCTTCCCTTCCCATCAGAATCCTTTCCAAAAGTATTCTTGGCTAAAGGTATTCATCTCATTAAGACATCAGCAAGGCTGAATCAAGATTCACAGAACAAGTGACATTTGCAATCACCAGTGCTTCTCTTAGGAACTACTGCTTCACACAGTAATCAAGCAACCTCATCTCACATAAGCAGATCTGAAAGCGCCTCATAGATGAGCTTCATTGTCTCCATTTTGTGGCCCAAGAAAGCGAAGCCCAGAGAACTCCAACTGAGCAGGCTGCATCAAGTCAGAAATATAACACGATCTTTCGAGATGTATTTACCAGACCCATTACTGCCACAAGAACAGCGCATTTATTGCACTGAATCGCAGAGCTCTTCAGTTCTCAGCAGTAACTGACAGATCCACTGCAAAACACAGAATTTGGCAATGCACCAGAGCAAAGCAAAAACAAAAATACTGAACTACTGGCATTTAATAATTTGTTCAACTACTGGCTATAACTGAGTTGCTAAGTTATACAGCTTCCTGGTATTTTAAAAAACTTACTGACTTTCTCTCTACAGTATGAAAAGCAACAGTACTAAACTTATTTTTCAAGGTTATTTCAGTTGGAAGAACATTAACAGTCTTCCCTGTTTTTTTTTTATGTGGTAGTCTTTAGATCTCTATTGCTTACAACCAGAATACAAAATTTCTTCTTTTTTCAACAACTGATCTCTTTTGGCAGATCTATAGGTGGTGACACCCTGCATATTAAAATCATCTAGAGTTCTTCACAGACAAGCTAATTTACAAACATCACAGTATCTGGAAACAGTTGCAGTATATCCGCTTTTTCTTTAAGAGGTTTTAATAATACATTGTTATAGATGGAAGACAAAGACTTATTATAGATGTAAGATTGCTCAGAGCTCCCCACCTCACTGTCCCCCAATGTTTCAGGGTGAAGCTGGGAGCCCTTGCCACCAGGGAGAGCTACAGGGAGCCCAGAGCCTTGCTTTGCTCCAGAACCCTCAAGGAATGATTTCAACTAGTCCCACCACATCCAGTTCCAGAAATTCACTTACTCTTCCATGGTACTCTAAACCAGAGCACCCAATGATTTCCACAATCTCTCTCTGGTCCTGTGCAGAGACCACTGCTTACTTCAGCCCCTTTCACTTTTCACTCTGCTGATTTCCATGCAGGACTCCCTTTAGATAGTTCTGCCCTGGAGGGACAAGCTGCACAACAGGCAGCACCTACTTAAAGGCCGATGTTACACACTAAGCTTATTCTGGTTTTACATACTTCTCTCTGTTTTCTGGATCAAAGGGAGAAGAGTAGCATCCTTGTGGTTTCTAGCGATTTTTTTCTGCATAAATTAGGGTAAATCATGCCTGTGATATTTCATGCTTTGGCAGAACACGGCTGCTCAAGACAAGAACCGTACTTCCTGAACAAGAAGGGCAGATAGAAATCTCTCTTACAAACCCACATTATTCCTCCCCCTCAGCCAACTGCTGCTGCTTGTCAAGCTCATCTGGAAATGACATTCAGCTGATTAATCCTTATCAGGCATCAGCCAAGACAACCAAACAGCTCTGGCTTGTTCGGGGGGGCAGGTACTGAGAGCGGCAGCTCACCAGTACATCAATGCTTCTGTTTCACTAGCAAGCGTCCAAGAGGACATGAAAGTGCTACCCAGGTTCCCAGGGCTGATAAACAACTCTCTCAGCTGGGATAAGAGACACAATTGGAATACTGATTTCATGCCCTTGAGCAATTGGAATTTTCAGAAAACATACTGAGGAAACCTCTGGGTTAATTTCTCTGTGGAATATGCAGCAAATGCTACCACCAAAGCATCAAATAGGATTAAAAATCGCTAAGTCCTCAACAAAAGGAGTTGCTGCTTCTAATTTTCCTTGACCGTTGCTCCTGATCTCCACCCTGCTCCATCTCTGCCTCTCTGAGACAACACACCTGAAGCCACCACAACCATGCCAGCCAGCTTTATAGTGCCTCAGTCACCCACAGTATAAGGAGAAGGCTGAGTGTGACAAACAAGTAGAAAGTAATTTCGGATGCCTTTTGGAAGATGTTACACAGTTGGGCAGACAAAACCATATGGCACGTGCATTGAGCTTCTCAAGTATTAATGTTTTGGTCTCTAGCAACAACTACTTGCTGGCACACCAAGATAAGCAGATTTCACTCCCCACAGGTCCACAGCAGCAAAATAGATGCAGGGAACTCTGCTCACAGTGGTACTTGGGAATAGCAAAATCCTTCCTCATTTAAGTATAAAAATGAAAATGCACTAGCCAGCAAGAATTGATGCTGCCACTGTGTTCACAATGCCCTAAATTTTGCTTAGATAATGCAACAACTACAGCACAAACAACCACTTCATAGCTCTTCTAATATTAAGAAATGAGTAGACAAGAACTTTACTCATAAAGTCCTTCCCCCACTGAACTTAAAACTTTAAGATTTGTTTCTGTCACTAAGGATTTCTTCCCAAAAGTCAGGAATAACAATTGCCTCCTCATTTACCCATATCCAAATTAAATCCTTCCCTGTGAAAAAAATTCTTGCAGTCATCCTGAAAACTAGAGTCAATGCAGCTGAAAGAGTTCATACAGAATACAGAAAAGGATATTGTGATATTATTTTTCTTTTTCTTTTTTTTTTTTTTTTGCTAAAGGCAACCAGAATTGCCATCTATCCATGAATTTAAGAAACACCAACATTGGCACAATTAAAAATTTCTCTTACATAGGAAGGACCAGCCAGTCCATTCTTACCCCAGAGTTCCCCGGCCTGACATGGGAGGACTTGGTGGTTTTTGTGTAGGCGGATTTGTTCTTGACAAGGTGCCAGTTCTTGCAGGCTGGTTATTTCCATGCTGAAATAAGGGAAAACATGATTTTATTTTTATAACAGAGCAGCTCTATTACTGACAGTTTTTTTTAAGTGTAAGAATATGAAGTGAGAATTCCCAGACAGCTGTCAAACAGCAAGTTTTCAGCTACACAAGACAGACACCAGTAAATACAAAAAGTCTAAACACAAGCTTAATGTTATTTTCACTATTAATTAACAACAGACACCAGAAAGGTAAGCAATTGACAAGTTCATGCACAAATGTCTTCTATCATTTTTTTCCTTAAAGGGAATTCACATTTGTATTCATTGCCATTCCGATGTTAGTAATTTAAATCAAACTTTAACACTGACTGCAAAATACAGCCAGCATGGCCCAGAATTTCTCAATCTGCCCCTGCTATCTGACTAGCAGAGTCATTCAGGTTGTCTGGGAAGTCTCCTGCAAAAAATGTAAGTGAAGGGAATCAAGGCATCTACTGAATTCAGAGCAAAGCATTATATGTGTTAGAGAAATTAATACATCTATGTATAAATGCAGATGTCAATGTATCACAGATATATTGACACGCTAAATGCTGTAAATGAAAAAAAAAGTATAGCATGTTTAATCTACATATCCTATGGAAAGCAGAAGAGAGTGTAAGAGAGCGCTAGTTTTCAGTTTTAATGGCTCTGCAGCCTCTACTATCAGTCACATGAGGCACTGTGGGTCAAAGGAGAAATAACACTTCTTACCTTGGCTTTTAGCCACTTAACGTTGGCAAAAAAAGGGGGGAAAAAGGTAGAAATTAATGGCAGATCCATCACAACTGATATGACAGGTTAAACTAAATATAATCACATTTTAAAGAAATCATTTGTGTCTACTGATAATTAGCTCATCCCAGTACACTAAGAGAGATTCTGCTGTGTCAGTTACTGAAAATTCGGTGCCTGACGAAGTGAACACAGGAAAAGCACTAGTGTCAAAATTAAGTTTAGCTAAGCTTTGCCAGATATGTCTGCCAGGTTCCTCATGGGCAGTAAAGGGTTGAAAAGCCCTCTGCTGACCATTCAAGTCCAAAACCAAATCAGTGCTATTTCAATGGCAATATGCACTTAAGAATTCATTCACAAAAACCAGTTTCAGCAATACGCAGAGAATTGACAGGCCTGTTGCTTTTACACTTAACCTTTGTATGTTTTCAAGAAATCCTAGCTGCTGCATTGAATAGTAAATAAAGAAAAGGGAATTTTTAAAGAGGATGAGCAGCAGCGCCTTTCACCTCGGGTTTATTGATTGAAATAACTGATTCAAGCCAGCGCAACGCTGGCTGCTCAAAACTGTTTTGGCAGGGATATAATGATTGTTATTCTGAAATTTTAGCTCTTAGAATCAAGTTATTATATGACTCCACTGTATCATTTTAACAGCCTTCATGATTGCAGAGGAAAAAAATATCAAAACTCAACCTCATGAGGAAAATGTAACATTTTAAATAAACTCAAGCTAAGTTCTCTCATTTTTGGGGAAGTAAGGGTGTCACAGGAGAGTGGACAGGCACTCATATTTTTGAAAGGGTTAATTTCACCAATTAAAAAAAGAAAAGCAAATATAAATTCCCAAAGCAAAACAATCCCAATGCTTTTTTTTGAGGTTGTTTGGAATTAAACTGTTACTTCCAGAACAAGCCTTCTAAGGCAGAGCATTTCAAACTGTGAGTTTGCATCTTCTCCTCCTCCAGGAAACACAGTTTAGTTTAAAAGCATCCATGAACTCAGTAAAAAAAAAGTAATTAAAAATATGCAATACAGCAAACATGCATTTGAGACTTTTGACAGGGTCTGCAAAACCAATGAAAAACAGCTGGTTTACAGCTGAAAAAGTTTGGTTTACCAATCAAATGAGGTTGAAAGCCACTGCCTTTAAGTTATTCATATTACAAGAACAGGAACATAAATCCTGTTTCAAAATTCAGACTAAAAGCGCTGGTGAGTAAATTTGAAGGTCAACCCATTTACTCCCAGCCTGGGCAGAAGTTCATCAGCAGAGCTGAGAGGCATTTAAACCACCTCTGTCCCCACGTACTTATTTCATGGATAAACATGCAGATTCAGTTCCCAAGATGCCAGAGTACTCTCCCAAGTAGTGTATTTTTAAAACAGGCCTTTAGTAATGAAATCTGCTTTCTCTTCTCACAGGAATATGTGACCCTTCCCCTCACTTCACCAGCTGCCAACAGCAATGGCATAATACAAGGAATTTGTTAAAGGAGGCCAAAAAAATGAACTCTTGGTTCTGTCCTTCCACAGCAGACATAGCTAAAAACTTTTTTCAAGGCTTAAAAGGAAGGGTGGCCTGGTTTCTTATCTAGCTGCTACTACTAAATTTGCCTGCCTCAAAAATACAAAACCAAAAAGCTTCCTTCCTTTCTTTCCCTTATGCAGTGTCACTCAGCATTTATGGTGAGTACTTCCATCCCACTCCTAATCCCTGTTACATTCTGCCTCCACTGCAGTGACAGTATGAATATCAACATGTAGCAATGATTTACTTAATCTTCATCATATTTCAAACCTTTCTACTGCTAAGTACACTAAACATTTATCTGAAGTCCAACAGCTCTTGACCTTTATTCCTGTCTCTAGGACTACATCAGGTGAGCTTCATCTCTTTTGCTACCAGTTAAACAATATACAGACAGATACACACTTGATTGTTCAGAAGAATTAGAAACTGCTGTCATACTCCTTTCTATATGTAAAAAGGTTTGTAGATGTCCTATCTGTTGTTGTCAATATAAACAAGAGTTATACAGGCAGGAAAACAGAAGGCCAGAACACAAAAGGAACTGGGATTCACATGGGAAAGCAACTCCTGATCCAAAACACCTAGATAAGGGAGGAAATCAAATGAACCAAAGCAAGATGAACCATATGGCTATTTGATCATGGTTAACAAGCTAATTAATTAGGAGGAGACTTTTTTTACTTATCGACTGAGCTTATGAGGTTAACATTGCTGCATTTCTTGGTCTGAAAACCAAATGTAATGCTTTCTAAGCAATAAAAAAACCTGCCTAGAATCAAGAACAGTTTATGCAGCAGGGTCTAGACTCAGTGTGATTTGAAGAAGGTGAGAAAAGGCAGCAGAAAACCTAAAGGAGTGGCAGGTATGTGCTTAATGAATATGCAAGCATCTCTCTACAAATGCCTCTAGGCCAGCCACCCTGCTGGAGAACATGACCATCACCAAGGGCCTGATCAGTACCAGGAAGGTCAAAGCCAGGAAGGAGGGAAATGCAGGGCATGAGGAGGAGAAGTGGTAACATGCATACGGTTCACAGCTTGAAGAGGGAAGAGACTGTTCTGAGAGGGTATAAAATAAGAGACAGGAGGTGTAAAATGAAAAAAGCTTAGTCAAACGAAGAGCATCCCTGAGAACTCCAGCAGAAGCTGTGAGGAGCATGATTCCCTTCTCCTCCTGCTACTTGTATTACTGCACAAACAGGAGACAGTTCTCAACCCAATACCAGCATCCTGGATGGCACACATCAGAACAAAAACAGTCTGTAGGCTTGCTGGGGATGCTTGTGATGCTGAGGGCGAGAACTAGATAGACCAGGACGTTCCCAGGAAGGAAGTATGGTAGGCAGCAGCATTGGTTGGGGTTTCTTGCAATGATACAGCAGATCATGTTTTAAAGAAGCAAGCAGAACAATCTTGCCTTTCCAGGGAAAACCCAGCAGGCATGTGGCTGTCCTACATAAAGCTTTAAGGGCTGTCACAAAACTAGGAGAAAGAAACCACATTCTTAGGTTCAAGAAATAAGAGTCAACGCTGCTGCATGTCCAAAATGTTACAGCTAGGGCAATGACACATCCATAGGGTTTGGACAGCATGGGAGAGCAGGTTGGCCTAGGACTGAGAGCCAGCAATGGGCTGCAAAGGAGCAAAGCAATTAAGGCAACAGGCAGAGCAGGTGTTTGCAACAGCCATGCCAGGCATTTATCAAAGCCAAAATTCAGGCTGCTCCTGTAACTCATGCCAGAAATTCAAAGCACCTGGACTTTAGAACTTCAGCTGTGGGTTTGGAAGGACAAGCAATGACTGCTAGTACCAAGAGACTTATTTGCTTAAGGCAACTCTTTTGGCAATTCCAGCATACTCAGTTCTGGTAGTCTGAAGAGTACAAACACACCTGCTGCCAAAGGCAGTACTGCAGGTTGCTGTACTTGAGGTCAAAGGGACAAGACCAAGAATGGCATGAAAAGGAAGGGTGTGAGGAAATCAAAAGTACCCACTAGTAGTCAGAGGATGTCAAGACATCAAGGTACTCCACTGGCTGGCCTCAGGAGGCAGCCATCTAACTCTTTTTAATAGTTTTCATGCCAAGTAACAAGTCATGGGGGAACATTAGTCATGATTCAGGGAACTATAAATCTATCATTCGAGCTATAAACTATGCTTGCAAAACTAGGGGTAGGGATGATTGCAAGTAACTCATTTATGTGAGCAAATTTATCTGTAAGTGCACAAAAGACCACCTGCACACAGAAGCAAAATCCTTATAACGCTGATATTCAGCAAGTTTCTCCTGCACATTTCAGCTAGGAACTCTCCAATTTCAGAGTGCAGAAACTTCAAATCTCTAGGCAGGTTGTACTTCCCCTGCTGTATTCACTCATTATTTCTCCAACTTCTGAGTTTAAAGAGTCAACTCTATATCAACTACATATATATCAACTCTATATCCTGCCATATCTAGGATGACTAAAAGAAGTCTCTAAAGACCACCCAATATAAACACTCTTCAATGGAAAAAAGGGTTTAAAGTGTGCCAGTCTATCTCCATTAATAGTAAGTATCTGGCAAACTTGAAATTCTTATACATGGGGTCTGTAAAAGCAACATTCAGCCTAAGATAGGTTATCTTTGACCAATAATCACAGTTGTCAGAAAAACAGAAAAAAAACCCACATGGTCACTCTTGACTCTTAGTCAACTTCCCTTTTACTTAAAAAGGTACTTCCTTTATTAGTCATGGGAGGATGTCCCTACAGAAAGGCAGCTGGCCAAAAGACCTTTTGAAATGCTATTATGTGTGTGCAGCCAGGCAATTTTGCACAAGATTGCCTCTTCTCTCACTGGTGGGACAGTTCTGAAATATGACATGGTGACACAGAGCAAGAAAAACAGAAGCTGGAAAGGTGCTTGTATGTGAAGGTAAGGATTGCCTGAGGAAATGATAGAGTAAAGCACCAAGCCTAGAACATGGTTTCCTTACAGAAATCAAGATACAAAGTAATCAATACAAGTAATCAAAGATGTTCTTCAGCAGGCAGATTGTATAAGGGTGTCAGACACTCAGGGTAAAACATTGCTGCCACACTGGTTTTGTGCAGTTTTAAAGAAATTGTCTGTGCCTCAATTTTCTTTTCAGAGTGTCTGTATTTCCTTACAGTCTATAGTAAAGCAGACTATTTTCAGGAAAGGTAGGTTTCAAATTAGTATTTCTTTAAAAATTGAACATATGTAGGTAAGTCTCTCTTCAGGGAAATTTAACCTCTCCTACTAATATTTGCAACCTAGTCATTAGTCTTCTGTTAATGGTAACCAGATGTAATTTGTCAGTATTGCTTCTCTCATTCTTTTTTTTTTCCAACTTTCCAATTAAAAAGCATTAGCATACAAAAACCTGTTGTGGATGATAGACAAACTTAACATCCGTTCTCTCAGCACTTTCAGAGAAAGATACCTAGATTTCTGCTTTTAAATAGTTCAAGATTTTTCAGTTGAGTTGGTGACTTTGAATCTAACTACAATAAAGTAAGACTAGCATAAAAAATTAGAAAATAAAGAGACCTCAAAGTTTTGAGTTTCCTTTGCAAGCTGAAAGGCTTGAAACCTACATTATGTCAGATGACACGAGGCACACTTCTGACTTTCCAGTAGCAAGTGCCCTATGGAAAGCACACAGTGTTAACACTCACAACAGTCAGTAGAGTTGGCAACAGGAAGTTCCTTTTTCCTCTAGAGAAGCATTCTTTACCCTACAGCAATATTTACTGTTTGGCCGTGACCAGAGGGATGATGTGACATTAATGAAATTGGCAACATGACATCCTTTGAAGCGTGAATGTCTGACAGAGGCTGGTAAGGGGACAAAGGCAGCAGCAGCTCCAGTTCAGGATCTCAATCTCACTTGGGTTTTAGTAGGGTGAATTATTTAAAATTTTATATTCCAGCAGCTACACATAAAAAGTCTTATCCTAATGGGTAAGTAAGCTCGATTAGGGAGCCTTTCACCCTCACATCAGCATCTCATCTGCATTTTTGTTTTGCACTGAGATATAAGCATATGGACTGCAGACAAGTAGGACATGCTGAGAAACACAAGGCTAAGAGAAGACTCCCTTCTCTCTAAGCTTAGTGTTTGTCAAGTTCTGGCCCAACCCCTACTTTAAGGGAGTCCTTCCAACTTCCATTTGCTTGAGAAAGATTTCTGAATACTTAACTCCTGTTTAACTTTTGGGGCTCAAAAGCTTCTTACAGCTTTCATGTGCTAAAATGCATATTTCTTTATGGTGACAAAATTACATTTTTTTTCCTTAAAAATAAAACTGAAAAGTGATCAATCTTCATATACAATTCAAGTTTGGTTCTGAAGAACTATTAGTACCATCAAATAAACTTGATCCAATTACAGCTAATAGGCATTTCAATTAGGCATGCATTCAACATTTTATCTGCCTTTAACCATAAGGCATCATCACTTCAATTTCCTACTTAGCTGCCATTTTACAAATTGCTGCAATTCCACCTGCCTTCTATTCAAAAAGAAGATTATTATAAATTCAAGGCTAATTTGAATTTGGCTTTTAAGGGCAAATTTAAGGTTTTTAAGGCAGCTTCCAAGCTTCCTCCTTCTCCCCACTCTTAAACTAAGGATTTTCTGTATGAGTAATTGTGTTTGACCTATTTATTTGCTGGCACAGTATTTTTTCTTTCCTTTCACAAAAAAAAAAAAAAAAAAAGTAGACGAAGAGGAAGGAAATGTTAAAGTAGCCTCTGCCTAATAATTTTAAACCAAGCTCTACTCAGGAAGGTAGATAATGACACTTACTCTTGTTTACAAAGAATTACTTCAGCTACATTCCCCTATGCCCAGAGGGTAACAGCTGAGCAACCATTTCACAGACCAGCAAAAATGCTTCCCTGTGTGTTTCCTGGAGCCATCAACACATATTTGTATTGCAAAGGAAAGCTTTCTTGCTAGCAAACCAACTTAAAAAGCCCTCCTGATTTGGACTGATGCCAGCCTTGGTTTCACAGAGACATACATAAAACAAAAAAAAAAAACACAAAAAAAAAAAAAAAAAAAAAAAAAAAAAAAAAAAAAAAGCACCTTTTGGAGACATTGTCTGTATCTGTCCCTGCAAAGGGAAGGGGCAGGGAGTGCAACAGCTGGGGCACTTTGGGGCTGCCATGGAGGTTTCAGGCTGAGAGAGAAAGCACCTCTATCATCCTAGGATGCTTTACAAAAGCTTTTCAACCAAGATCGTGCTGGAGGAGGAAACAGCACTGCCTTCCAAGGAAGTGCTCCCATAAGTGAGGAAACCTGCAATGGAGAGCAGCTTCTTACCCATCACTGCCCTCACCTGCCCCCAAAGAAATTGCTGCCTGTGTGTGAGACAGAGGGGGGCATGCAGAGCCTTCTCCATGCCCCAAGCACATGCATCTGCTTTTGCATCCTTTCTACACAGCCACGACAAGCAGAGACAAACAAAGAAAATGTGTGAGTATACACACGAGGTGGTTTTGCATTTGCTCAGATGGAAGATGTAAGGTGAAGACAGCATTTACCCCGAGGATTACACACCTTCCTAATTTCTTTAACTCTGTGAGAGATTTTTTTATCTACACTTTCCATATGAAACAATTGAGGGTCACCCCATAAAATATACTGCAAATTTATTTATTTATTTTTCCTAGCATCAATATTTAAATGCATAAAAGCAGAAACAGGGTATAATCCAGTTTGTATCCTTGACTTCTCCTCCTTGTATTTTTCCTTTATCAAATCCTACACCAGAACAGAGTCCCACTAACAACAATGAATTGTCATCCACAGATTTCAAAGTGTTGTACAATTTTTATTTAATATTTAAATGCCAATATATGTGTTGTGCTGTATCTTACTGACAGTTGCCACGGCAGAAAACATTCAGGGATCTGTAAGTTAGTCAAACTGACAACAGTTCTAACCAGACTTCAAACTTCTTTTTCTCTAGAAAAACATGGTTTCTAAGGCCTTATTGGACATGTTGCTGTCCAGTTGAGGTAAAAACTTTGCTCAAGAAAATAAGACTCAACAGAGACTGAAGCATCTTTTAAGACCACTCTGGACAAGTTTGTAATTCAGTTTACTGTATGCTCTCCCCTAACTGTAGATTCAAGAGGCAACTCAGATTCTCAGCATCATCTTTCATTTGTGCCGACTTCCAACAGGACTTGATCCAGCTTTTTAAGTTGTTTTGGTTTGATTTTCTTGTAACATCACTGCCTATATCTAGGTGACTAAGTAAGCTACTTCCATCAGAGCCTTGATCTGTAGCACACTCTTGGAACCCAAGTAATAAGATGGCTAAAACATTTAATTGTGTCATTAACTCAGCACACTCTTTTCAACAGTGTCTCTAACACGTGGCAGCCACCTTGAACTACATACCTGAGGTCTGGCTGGCAGTTTATTTCATTTGTGTAACAAGTCTACATAGAAAATACCAACTGTTCTATGCCTTTGACAGCTGTAAAACAGACTTAGGCAAGTCACTCAATGAAACAGTATCAAGATATAATTTGCAGCTGTCTTGTAATTGAGTTGGCAATTTGGTTATTACTAGAGGCTTTTTTTACATCTGAAAAGACCAAGCTTTTAGTATAGAATAAACCACTAACATTCAAAAACACCCTTCACCAAAACCATTCCATAAGAACTGCCTAGAAATGAGTAAACAGCACCCACTAAAAAAGAGGGTCACATGAATAAAGACACTACTACTCCCAAAAGCAAATACTGATATTGGAAGATACAACAGCTAACCCTTAATAACCTCAGCCTTCATGGATCAAGCAACCTGTTTTGAGTCTGCATAACACAAGTAGTTCAGCAAAACATCAATTTCAGAGACTAACAGTAATTATTTGACTTTTGAAGTCTTCTACAGTACTTGATCCCTGGAGCACTTAAATGCAGAAACCAATAATCTGACATTGAATTTCTGTACTCTCTATTTGTAGAACATTCTCCTCAAATGCAGGCTATACTGAAAAACCATCAGTTTCTCTGACTCCAGTGTTTCTATTTTATAGCAATTCAGAACACATCTGTCTGTGTCAGGCTTCTACACAACACTTATTCATCAAGACTGGCTTAATTTATTACCGAGAAACAATCCTGAGTTACATGTTTAATACAGGTTCACCTATAAACCAAAAAAAAGGTCAGGTAGTCTAAAGTCACTACATTAATTAATAGTCTACAGCTGTCATGGTATAGAACTGCTCTCTAACTTGTGTTGGAATTAGACTCCTGAGGACATGTGGAGGGCTACTATAAAGCAGGAGGTACCCTGGTCTCTGTTGTGCCAAGTCATTCTAAAGATCTGTTCCTCAAGCTCAGCTATTCAAAGGGCATGTGATGGGCTGATACAGCTGCACAACTCACTGACCAGAGCACATCATGAGGATGTGCTGTCCTTTAGGGGATACACAGGTTTTGAATAAATACCTTCCAAGAGAAGATTGTTGCAAACTGAATATACCTTGAACACCTGGTCTAGAGGGATACAAAATTATTTTTTATAAAAAGATGACCAGGGAGCAAATGGTGTTGTATTAATTCACTCCAACTACAACCATTTCAAGAGAGGTAGACATTATCTTATTAAGGTTTTTATTTAGAGAAAAGGAAAGTTAGGCTGTCCAATGGAAGTAAGACATCAAATGCCACTGAGATTTAAATGCAAACTAGCTTTCCCCCTTTCTTCTGTTCACCCACCAAAAAACCCCAACCCCACCAGCCAACTTCCCCATTAGAGATGACTTCCTTTATTTCTTTAGTTATTGAGAAAAACTGAATGGCAGTGACAACTTAATGCAGAGGAGGAAATAGTGGTAATTTTAAAAGCCATGGCTTTTTTGACAAGTCATTAGCCTAAGATCATGAGCCATTATTTCCTGATACTGTGACTATCACTGACAGTCACAAGGTTATGGAAAACATTGCTCAAAATCCTTCACTGTAAAATAATCCATTTTGTTATTGAAATGTTTGTATGTGGGAGCTAATCCTTCCTCTCATAAAGGAACTAAACCTTTGAGTATCAGTAACATTCGGCCCCAACCCTGTCTCCTGGTCTGTGTTACTTGGAATCCTCAAGTGTCCAGGAGTTCTTACCTTCACGCCATGGCCAACATCATCCAGCACCGTGTAGTCTATAGGTTTTCGAATATACCTTACAGGACGTTCCATGTTCGCTGGTGCTATAATTTTGTGAGTTCTTGATGTGTTCTTATTGGTCGTCAAAATGCCTATCTCTCTGCGAGCGACCTTTTCTTTATGGATGTCCACAGTCTAGATTAAAAACAAGAAAGTATGGGTTTCTTTAGGCATTTGCTGTTTTCTTTACAGAGCTAGCTGCATGTTTAGGTTTCACTGTTAGACAAAGAGTCTGAACGAAGTTAATGCTGCTGGAAGGATGCCAGTTTATTGATGAAATGAGTTTAATCTACACAAATGTTGTTAGAAAATTACACCTTAATGAAATAACCAATATTAATAATAAAATTACAATTACACATTACTGCTTCGACACCCTAAAGACACTATGCAGATACAGTCCTCACAGATTAACCCTCAGTGTCCTTATGACTGACAGTGGTAATAAATAACTCCACAGCTGGGAAACCAGGACAGACAAGCTAAGCAATTTGCTCAGAGCCCCAGAGGGACTAAGCTTGGGAAGTCTGTGCGGTAATTTCTTTCAGCAAAGCCATCAGAGCATATCACAGCGAGATTCTGCACAGGTAGGGACTAATTTCAGCACTGGGGCTAGTTTCAGTCATACTGTTCACAGCAGTTTTACTGAAAGAATAAAACAAAGCTTTGCAAGTAAAGGAATATAAAATACGCTGCATTTTATTCAGAAAAAAAAAAAAAAGGAGACAAAGATCAGTCCAGCAGTCTGTGAAAAAACAAACTAAGCTTCACATAACAGGCACATTCTTCTACATGGGATATAATCACAGCTTAAACCCTAGATGAAGAACAAATGCAAATCAAGCATTGGATGCCATAGTAATCCCATTTCTAGGAAGCCTATTTCAAGATTCAGAGATTGAATGTACTGGTTTAAGTACCTACTAGAACCTCAGGATGACATTGAAGGAGATGGTATCTGACAAAAAAATGCCCCTTTGAGCAAAACCTCTCAAGCCACCACTTTATCCACTGAGGAAAATAAATCTTAGTCTATAAGCATCAATTCCTCCTAGAAAGGCTATCACAGAAAAAAAAAATAGTAAAGGTTCAGAAAGAAAGAAAAATCCTTGTCATCCTAAATCCTACCTCATTTAGGTACATACCTAGAAATGGTTTAATCTAAAATGACTGTTGTGAAGCACAAGGTTTAGTTTAGTGAAGCAAAGTCAAAGATGAAGCACAAAATTAGCTGATATTTCTACTCCTATATGAGGCAAGATAAAAAAAGCAAGATTAGTATTCAGGAAATTAACATTTCTAGGAAAGCCAGCATTCAGCGGTCACTGTGAAATGTCTTCAGCTGAACTGTTGTTTCCATTAACTGGTGTCCATGCTCAAATAATCTTAAATTCTCCTGACTACACAAAGACATAAACATGTAAGACCCTTCCTTAACAGTTCTGATAGGTGGCATTGCAGACTACAAGCAGGAATACAGGTAGAGAAGCACCTAAAAACAGTGATACCAAGCAATCTTGTTTTCACAGCTTCAAGCTAAATAACAGACTACTTGAAACACTGCAAAAGGTTCTTTTACTTTGAAAGCACACAGAATCTTAATAGAAATAAGAGTTGTGATTTTCCAGAGCAATGCAAGACATTAAGTGTGCATGTCTGCATTAGCTTATTTGGAATAAATTAATTAAATATTCTAGTAAAACTTTGGAACAAGCTTTATTGTTCTAAATGCTTGTGCTCTGAAAAAATCCCTAAGTCAGGAATTTTAAAAATGCCTTTCCAAATGAGACAATCCTATACATCAAGTATTTACCTACATCAGTATCAGGTATCACCCACTGCACCCATGTTTTCTCTGGCAGCCGATTTCACAGATGATAGAACGAGGACTAAAGAATGAGATTGGTCTGTTTTTTTCAAATGCAGCTATTATTTGTTCTTTTCCTTTTAGAGACTGAAACATACATATTAGTTCTGCCTTTTCACTGTTTTCTTGATCTTGCTGAAAGAATTATGAGGACTGTGCTACATGTTCATCTCTCTTCCGAATTTTCTGCACAACCTGAACCTTTCTGTTTAATAACAGCAGGTCTCAAACTATCTTACAAAACCCTTAAATAATAAGCAACTCTCCATATTTTTTAATACATGAGCACTGCATAGGAGAGAAAAAGAACCAATTTTGAAGTCCCCTAAATAACATAGCAATTTAGGAGGCTGAGAACATCAATTTAAAAAACATACAAAAATGTTTCAAAGTAGGCTTCTCTAAAATACAGCTAGGTCCCTAGAAATAAATCCATGCTTCTACTTCATCTTCACAAACCAAATCTGTTGTTACTAAGAAACTCATTTTTTATTCAATGGATAGACAAAGATGCATCTTTATACTAGGAGTTCTCTTAACACTGACAGCAAAAGAAAAAAGACAAAACGAAACAAAGTCCTTCACTGTACAAAAAAAAAAAAAAAAAAAGGCATCTTTTTCTAGCAGGTAGTCTGTGAAATTGACTTTTTCTCCTTGCAACGGACAATGAAAATTCCATAAATTACTGGAACAGAGGATAAGAAATTCCAGGAACAGATGCTGTACCATACATGCTTTGGAAATTGACTTAAGTAATATTGTAATAAATTGCTGTTAATGAAAATACTTCATAGAACAGGAAAATACTATATATTAATTTTATCAGACAGCTTATCCAAAATTAAGTATAGAGCAGTGATTTGTAAAGTCTTGGCATGATTTTCAGTGAGGAAGAGAAGAGTATCTCTACCACAGTGCAGGGCCAGCAACAGGGCACATATGTAAATCCTGAAAGGCATTCAGATATGCCTGTGCAAGGGACTAATTTGCTGTTCAAAGCAAATGAGACTTCAACTCCTACCACATCTGGTGCACTGGAAAAGCAAGGCAGGATTTTACCCCTATGCAAAGCAAAGGCTCACAGCATATGCTTTGCCCACAGCAATAGGCTGCCCATCAGAGCTACCAGACAGCATCTTACTTCTTCAAGAAACTATTGGCTTTTTTTTTTTTTTTTAGATCTGCATATTATTAAGTCTTATGTGAACATTATGCAAAACAAACCACACAACAATTGGTCATTCTTATATTTTAATTTATATCTGCTTGATGTTCATGTGGAGGTTTATTGTTTAGTCATAGGCTATATTTTTCACTTTCAAAAGAGGAAAAACTCAACACACAAGCAACTTTTAGTAGGACAGCAAAGCTTTCCAGCCAGTCAACAGTTAAATTTCTAAGAAAAACAAGCCACATATACCAGGTAATAGCTAAAACAGACCATTCTCGAAGCTCTGGTCACACTTGACATCTGCAGCTACAAGTCTTCTGATATAGTAACAAGACAGCTAAACAGTAGTTGGTTTGTGATTTCATGCACAAAACCTAGTTTCAGATATCAAAGATGGAGAGGAGCAAAGTATGGCTAAGTGGCATGGGTTAGCACAGGCTAACAAGCACCTGCAAGCAGTCAGACCAGCTTCAGGTGTCCTATGCTGAAACAAATACATAGCACAATTTAAAATTTGGGGAAAAGGGCAGAGAATTTCACTCCTAGACAACATAATCCAGTGAGACAGAGGCCAGCTTTATACTGATTTGGAGAAGAGGGAAAAGACAGTGGTTCCAGAAGCACAATGTGTTTCCTTTGGGAAGCAAAGTTAAATGAACTCATCAAACAAACCCCATTGCCATTACAACTGAGTGCCAGGGACTAGGCCAGCTAATCCAGAAGCTTGGAGGTTGAATGAACTGTTAATTATTAGCTGCCTCCACTATTTCTCTTCTTTAAATCATATAAAAATTTAAAAACCAACAAACAGTTGAACAGCAGGATGTAGAGTTAAAATTTAACTGTTTGCTTCCTTAAAAGTAGCCTCAAGACCAAGTGAAGCACAGCAATGATACAGCAAATAGTTGTTCTTTTATTATCCTGTGCTGCACATACCACTGTACCCATGTGCTACAGCATGGTAGCCCAGAACAAACAATTTACAATAAATAGAGACTGAAGTGTCTCTGGCCAAGCTAATATAAGCATATCTAAACATTTTAATAAAGCTCACACATATGGGGTTATTAAAATAAAAAAGGAAAAAGAAAAACAATTAAAATTTTGACAAGCCTCTTACTCCTGAAACACTGCAACTCAAATTTATGAGTTTAAGGAAGAGCAAAAAGTCACTTCAAGGACTCTTCCTTGGTCTTAAAAAAATCTAACAAACACATAAGACCAAAAAAAAAATTCTAAGATTACACCACCACTTTTAATGACAGCTTTTCAGGCCATTCCATGCAATGCTTTTAAGAACTTTCACATCATACAAACAAATGCCCTGTGCCACAGAGAGCTGCAAGTCAGGAACTTTTCAATTTCTCCCTCTTTTTCAAAACTCACTCAGAGAAGAAGGAATGTAGGATCACAACCCACAGACTTCCTTAAGATGCCTATTTTTCTAAAGCAAGGAGACAAGGAAGACTAAGCAGCTCATTATTGGCAGCAGTTTTCTGTAATTCTGATATTGTTTCTCTTTTTTGCTTTTTCAGTTTGTGGTTATAGGGTTGGGTCTCCTACTAACACTTTATTTCAGGCAAGTAGAGCCCTGATTACAGGGCCTCAGTGCTATATATACCTAAATGTCAGCAGAATAGATTACAATTACTATATACAAACAAAACCCAGCCATGTCAGCCATGCAAGCAGCATGACCTGCTACCACTTGGCACCCCCATCTTCGTACTGCACTCACTGTAGTCACACATCCTGAGGCTCAGCAAACTGTTCTGCACAGACTTGGAGCTGTACTTCCCCAAATCAATCTGCTCCACACCTGAAGTCCTGTGTGCACTCTGGGGCAGCTCAATGCAGGAAGGACAAACTATCAGAGTGTGTCCAGAGGAGGGTGACCAAGATGGTGAAAGGTCTCAAGGGAAAGCCATACAAGTGGTTGAGGTCACTTTGTTTCTTCAGCCTTGAGAAGTGAAGGCTGAGGGGTACCCTCATCACAGCTGACAACTCCTTCAAAGGGGGCAGCACCTCAAGGGAAGGTGCTCATCTGCTCTGGTGAGCAGCAACAGGATATAAGGAAATGGAATGAAGCCATGTCAGGGGAATTTCAGACTGGACATTAGGAAAATATTCTTCACTGAGAGGGTGGTTGATCACTGGAACAGGCTTCCCAAGGAAGTGGTCAGGGTCTCAAGCCTGTCAGAGTTCAAGGAGCACCTAGATGACACTAAGTCATATGGTTGAGCTTTAAAAGGGACTTGGACTCAATGATCCTTATTGGTCCCTTCTAACTTTATATGATCGTATGCTAAATGCTACATCATTGAATCCCAAGTTCATGGAGAGAACAGTGTTTTATCCATTCTATACCTGAACAGTGAGATTCTCTTAACCAAAGGGCATTGCTGGGAGTATAAGAGAAAAGAATTGTGTAAGAAAAAAAACTTCAAAGACCTCTAGTCAAAGACAAGCCAACTGGAACACTAGATTTGACATATCACACCACAGCAATCCATCAAATACAGTATCTTCTTTCAGCAGAAACTGTGCCTGATGTGACACAAAATACTGCAAAGGCACAGGTTTCAGACTGAAGCTTGTCAATAGAGCTATGCAATGCATGGGACAGTGGGTGGTGCAGAGAAAGCTTTGTTTCCTTCCTCAATCTCTGGTACAACTGGTCTGGACTCCAAACTTACTTCTTTACATTTCAATATGAAAGGTAGCATCCATTCTACTGCCCACAAAAAAAATCAGTCACAGCTTCAGATTTAATTGGTCAGACATCGCAGTAAAATACACAAAGTTAAAAACTTTATTAAGACAAATATTTTCTACTACAAATTCACACACACAGACTATACAGTGTACTAACCAAAGGAAACAACTTAAGAAACAAACACTAAGGTGCTTTCAGCATCCCTTAATAAATAAAACCACCCAAGCCCTCACTCTTTGCAATCTGTTCCTAAACCCAGCTTTAATATAACCCTTACTGTCCTTCTCCAGAAGCACAGATTGCATTGTCTTCCTATATAGTTTATACAGTAAGCTTCCCTGAAAGGAAAATAAACTAGTGAGAATAAGAACACTAACTTTCTCTGTTTTAGAAATACGAATTTATTGCACTGCTGCTTCCAGAAAGAAAGCATATTTAGTAAGACCTTTTAAATAAATGAGTTATGGTTGAGTAAAGACGCTGAGGAGATCTGGACAATGCACGTTGCACAGGCCACCTGCGAGAAAGTCAGTCTGACCTACAAAAAGAACAATGAAATCCCCAGCTTTAATGGGCTCAGTCAGACAGCTGACTTCTTTAGTGAGAGCACCATTTTATGCCATTATTTTGTAAAGAAAATTCAACACAGGGAAATGTGAACATATTTAAACTACAAATATATATTCTACAGAAAAGAAGAATTATGGGCTCAAGGCATATCAGACATGAAAAAGCTCAAGTGAGTAGTTTGGGGTTTTATAACATCATGTACAATCAGATATCTAAACAATATTACAAATTACATATTTCTCTAACTATTGATGAAAGTGCTAGTAACTCAAGTATTTCACTTGAAACTATTGCTTACATATTGTCTGATTCCCACCAAGATACTGCTCAAGAAACTCAAGAAATTTACCTACAGAAATAAAACAGTTTACTTCCCTCTCTTGTCCAGGAGAGTCCAAGCACTAAGCAGGCCTGGCCTCACGGGAGACACAGAGAGCAGAGCGTGGACGCAACTGCATCGGTCACCCTTGTGCACCCTGTGCACACACATTTATTCCATGGGCATCTCCCCCAAAGTATGAGGCTGTACTGGCATTGGGAACTGTCACCCTCAATTCCATTGACTAGAAATTGCTTGAATACCCCAGCTGTGACCATACCAGCTCAGTTACAGACCAAAACTGGTCCGTTTGGTGAGCATTTGCCTCGTCCCAGTTCTTCAGCATAGACACCTGGTTAAGTTAACCAACAACTGAGAAGCGTATAAAAAAACTGAAAGAAACTTTGACTGAAGTACTGCTCTGTTATCAGGGACTGGTGGAGTCAATCCTGTCTCTCAAGATAGAAGACTGATGCAATCTTCTATCATGCCCAGTTAGCTATCAATTGTGTGAAATTCAAGTCCCTAGTTAGCTTTGAACACATTTCATTTGAAGGCACTGTACTAAAAGCTTTATATTGGTTATCTTTCACTTTCATAATAAAAAGGAGAGTGGCCTTTCTTACCATTCCCTCTTCAAGAGACAATTTCAAGACATTTTTAACAGCCTCTTGGACAGTAACCAGAATGAAATCTGCTAAAGCACTGTTTATCAATTTATCAGTCAATCCACAGAAGAAACACAGTGCTAGCAACAAGCAACAGTTACTAGAGGAAAAGAAAAAGGGAGATGCTTTTTCCAGTTCCCCAAATTCCATTAAGAATATAAGGGTTTCAAGACCTTTTTATTTCACATAAACAATCCTTCAATCCAACTTTCTTCACTAAGGCTAATAGTTGCCTGACACCACTACCTAAATTCATTTGAGAATCCTCAGAATATCCTGCCATGCCTTTTGAACCTGCAGCATGAAATTAATGTTTCCTATCACTCTGAAGCATTTGGACATCTGATTTTCACCTTGTGTGTTTTGCTTTGTATGGGGTGCTGGCAATGTAGGAGACAACTGAAATAGATTTAAGAGCTGTATTTCCAGAGCTGGAAACCCAGCAATGTTTTTGGTAAGTTTAGATAGAAGTTTCTCACACATTCTCTTCAGCAAACAGACAAGCGACAATAGTAGGACAGGATCTCCAGAAAGCTTCATCTCCTGAAGTCTTGGTAAATCCAGGCCTCTTAAGGTAAAAGGCTAGAGGAGCCAGATAAGCCACATCTCATGTAATCCGATATGTCACCTTCCTTTTCCTGCACAGAGGGCTCACATTCAAGAGCTTTTACTGACTGACACAACAAACTAAGGCCATCAACACAGGTATATACAGCAACTTTCACAGTCCATATAAAATGTTTGTTGGCAACAGAGGGGGAAAGGTACTAGAGAGATCAAAGGAAAACGAATGAGAGAAATACAAAGGCCCATTTCCAGAAGTAACTCATACGAAAAGGTACACTTTCAAAATACATTTCTATACATGGAGAGAAGGGCTCAAAAAGTGCTGATTGTGGGCCTTATTTTGACTATCACTATTTGTTCAATTATGTCTGAACACAGATTATGTATCAGTTTAATCCAATGGAGCTAGCCCCTGATTTAGAATTTACATTTTTTTTTTATATACACTAGCAATTCTTTCTCAGATTCTCCTAGCAATTGCCACTGGCATAAAGCAAAGAGATTTCAGCAACACTTGAAGATATCTTATATCTTCACATAGATATTTTTTCTGGCATATCAGGACAGCTATAGGGGGTGAGTGGTCAGGTAGTGAAGTATACCACAGACATCCCATTTCCTCAGGACTGCATGTTTTTAGAATCCAGAAGCACAGAATGTAAAACAATAATGCACACAGTTTCACAGCAAGTTTAAGCTGTATTCATTTCAAGACATACTTAACAAAAACCTCATTCCTAACTAACAGAACATGTGCTTACAAGTGTTTAAAGAAGAAAAAGTGCCATTAAAATCAAGAAACTGAAAGCAGAAGCTAGAGAAACAGGCTTAAAGATTACTAGCCACAGACAGATAGCCTCACCGTTAGCCTTTCTTCCAAAAGGAAGACTAGGATTCACTAAGAATTGGACCCCAACTGGATCCCAATTTCCACAACACAACCTGTGGAGTGGCACATACACCTACACAACAGCAGAGAAAAGGAAAAAAAGAGGGCTGTTCAGCTGAAGGATTGTTTCTATAGATGCTTTTCAGAGTACCCTACTGGCAAATCTAGTCATGCATTCTGCTGGAGAAGCTGACCAGAAAGGGGACATGGGGCAAGGACAGACCAGAGGGGCTGGGAGCAGGTACACAGCATTCTAGGACAAGAATCAGAGCAAAGAAACTAACCCACTCGTCCAAGAGCCAGATTTGAGTTCACACCTGGTTTTTCTTTCCTGTTGCCAAGTGCAAATGGAAGGACTGCTATGAAGGATACATACTCATCCCTCAGACAGCACTGAAGGAAAGAAGCTTCTCACATTATTCTCTTAATGGTTATTTCAGGCATGTTCATGCAAGAGGCTGATCAGATAAAATGAGGCACCTGATGGAAGCCAGTAGGTCTCACCTGTGAAATGCCACCTCACAGAATTAGGGTCTATGAATGAGAAACATCTTTGGAGAGACACAAGGAAGTCTCATCTCACCCTCACCCTCAGCTCCCCACTTTCCCCAGCTGAAAGGAAGATGTCAACACAGAGCATAAGGAGGGGAGGTCCACAGAGTATCTCTGGGAACAGGGAGAGGGATGTGGGAAGTAAGACTGGCAGATGGCAACTGAAGGCAAATGGAGTTTAAGTCCTACAGAGGAAGAGATTTTTAGCAGCTCTAGAGAGGCCCTTATTATGGAAAGAAAACAGTTAAGACAACAGCCCTCCCTCCTCTCCCCTGCATTGGTGAAATGCCAGAAGCACTTTGCTAAAGTTCACATAAGCATGGGGGAAATGGAACTTCAAACATCTGGAGTATGGAGGTCAGACAGCGCTGCAGAAGCAGCTGGCCCCGCACGCAGGAGGCGGCTGTCTGCCAGGATTCAGCGAGTGAAGAGGTGGGATGGGTCTGTGGCTAAAAGCAAGAGCCTGGAAAACAGCAGATTGAAGTTCTATTCCTGGCTCTGCCAGACTTCCTGTGCTATGCCAAGCAAGGAGCTTTGCTGATTGGGTTTGGAGCTGTGCACCTGCACCAGGAATAGACAGGGTATAGGTGGGCACAGGTACAGGCAGCACTGTCACAGCTGCCTGCTCTGGCCACAGTGACAGCCCAGATTTCCCTGCTAAACACTTTCCACTGATGTTTTTAATTGGAATGAAAACCCACAAGTGAGTTACAGATAACACTTCTGGTGCTTTGGCAAAACCTACTGTCAATTTTAACCATTTGAGCAAACTAAATGTACATACACTGCAGTAAGAAGTGCATTATGAACATTGTTCATTAAAAAAAAAAAAACACTAGCCCTCCAATGACTTGTGACACATGTTTATATGGAGTACAACAATTTTTTTTTGTGTTCTAGGTAACTTTCTTTTCTTTCAAATGCAACTGCTATTTCAATACCTTCTTCAAGAGTTTAATAAACAGATAGAAAAAAAATGCATCACTAATGTAGATCTCTGTGGGAAGACAGAGAAGAGGAGACAAGGCATTTATCTCCACTTGCCTCCTAAAGTCTATGGCTTCTCAGCAATTTCAGGAGTGGGGGAAGAGAAAGAAATAGCTTCCATGGTGTTATTCCCTGTTCTGACACAAAATCCCTGATCCCTCTAGAATATGGTTTCCAGTATTTGCAGGAGATGCAGCTGTGGCTGAACCCCACACCCCACCACTTCAGAAGCGCTGCACAACAGGAAGTACAGACCCAGCTCTGCATCAGATCAAAACTACAGCACATGGCAAATTAACTGGTAGCCATTCAGTTGAGTTTCACACTGCCACAAACATCTTTCTGAACGTCAGTTCTTTTACTCAGCCCTTCCTCTGGCCCACCACTTCCCCTTCACCAAGACAGGATTACAGTAAGAGAACTCTCAAGGTACACCCCCTCTCCTCTAGTGTTCTACACAGTGAACTGAACAGACATTTCAATGCTTAAGTAACACCAGTTGCTGATTAAAATCATTTAAATTGGAAGACACTTCAAAAGAGAAGTGTTTCAACAGTACTATCTGGTGGATTTTTGACAGAACAACATTTGGGATGTGTAGTCATGTTACATTTGCATTCAGCCCTAAAAAGCACAAAAAGCAGATAAATGCTTTTGATTATGCAAAGTCAAATTTCCAGCTGTATGTGTAAGTGTATTTCAGTCTGTGAAATTAGATATCAGTAACTTCAAATTATTTTTTTTCTGGGTATCCCTGAAGATATGCATGACTAAGTCAATTCAAAAGAAAAAAAGAAGAAAAATAAATATGCTCATGCAAGTTTCCACATAAGAGTTCCAGCATTTTGAAGTAGCTGATTAAGTCCCTCTTTTCCTTAGTGGAAGCAATGCGCTTGTCTAGAATTAAACAAAACATACAAACCTAAATATATTTTTGACTGTAGGAAAGCACAACAGAAAGGAAAAATTAAACAGCTTCTTCAGTAGTTTGGACTCACTAAAGAACCACCATGGGAGTAGAACAAAACTGCATGTCAAACGAAAAGCATTTTGTGTGCCAAAACAAGCAACTTCATAGGAGATGAACATGTGCAATTGCAAAGAGCACTGCAGGTGGCTGAAAAGGAAACCATCTAAAAAAAGCCTATGAAAAATAAACTCAACAGAACAAGTCTGAATTTTCTGAAAGTTTGTCTGAGGTAAGAGGCTGATAAAGCTGCAACAATGATGAGTCAGAATGCTCATGCCTGAACAACAAATAAAAAAAAGCCCAAAGCCCAATACTTCACATTTAGTTTTAAGTTGGCAAGTCAAATTGTGAAGAGCATGAAACAGAACACACGCCAAAAGAAAGTGAGCTCATATGGCCTTAGCCTTAATGTATCACCTCTTCAGTGCTTTACTTAATCAGCTCTAAAAGCAAAAATAAAATATTTTCCAATAATAAAGGTTATGTTACGTGGATGGGATAATGGATTTATTGTATATTTCAAAATAATTATTATGCTAAAGAATAACAAAACTCACACATAAAAGCTATTCTCATTTATCACATGTATTACTTGAAAGTGGTCTGGATTAATTTTCAGACACATACTTTTCTTAAAACAAGAAAATCCCAACGAACAAATTACCTAAAACCAACAAAAAATACACACACCTACACAAATACACACACAAAAACACCTCTTCCAAGCACCTCCCTTCTCTACATGAATTCAGGGCCTATGAAATATCTAAGGCTGACAGTTCCAAGAGAGACTGTTTCCCCCACACATAAAAAAGGACAATACATGTTGGAATGACAGTGGGTATCCTTTAGCTACCTGCAGACATAGTTTGATTACAAATCACCCAAGGCACAATGTTCCTGCTATCTCTTTTTGATCATATGTCATCTGATGGCAGTGACACAAGCTAGTGGAACATGTGCTGGTTTTCAGCTGCGTCAACACTGCACCAAGAGTAACTCAAAGAGTATTAATTCAACAGCCAGCACATGGCTAAAGGCCACACTATCTACAGCACAAATCCTCTTGGATTAGTGTCACAAACACGTCTTACCCTACATGAAATGTCTATTTCTTATTTCCTAAATGTTCAAGGGTTGAATATCCCACTTTGTCCAGAAGAGAACTACCGAAGTTCTGCACTTTTAAAATATATTTTTAATAAAAAGTAGGCAAGATGCTCCAGCAAACAACTTTGTTGTAGCACTACGAGGTGCTACTCCAATGGAGTGATAACCAACAACAAGGATTTGTTTCCTCTTGTCCCCCCGCCCATCAGTAAAATAGGGGGGCAGGAACAATCCTCAGCCACTAGAGATTCCCATCTAAAAGTTTTCAGTACATGTATTTTACTTTACACTTCACTTACTACTCATACTACTATCTTCTGCATATTATTGTAGCAAAGAGCTCTTCCACGTCCCTTGAACACCAAAACAATCTGGATCTGGCAAGTTTCTTGCTTTCGTTTTCAAAGACAAACAGCACAAAACAGATCAACTTCCTTACACTGCCTCTCCTTTCTCAAACCCCCTTCAGCAAGCGGGTACATCAACACAGGACAAGATTAGAAGCATCATGAACTTCCATCAGCTCAAACTTAAGACACTGAAGCAAAAAAGGAGAGTTGACAAAAATCCCCTCACATGTTTCCTAGGACTGCACTATTTTGGACTGAGTCATACAGACTTCTTGCAATTTGGGATATATTAAGTAAAAGCAGAAGACAGACAAGCAGATCACAGGCATGTATGACGTTTACCAGTCTAACAGGGTGGGAAGGAAGAGCCAAGGCAGAGATGGAATTGCTAAAGCTGCTCTAATTCTCCATTGCCATTTTTATTTCCACGCACAACTCAAACAGGAAGTTGCACATTGTTTCTGTAAATGGATTTCCCTTAGCCTCCCAACTCTTGGCCATGACTGATATGAAATACCGCAGTTCCACCTCTGGTAACATCCAGATGGCCTCAGAAGTCCCAGCAGCCCTTACCCCATACTGAGCCACAACCTTATCCACCTTAAACTTTTCCTAACTAAGGCAGGGCCTACTGGCAGAGGGAGCCTGGCCCACAAAGAAGCTGTGCCATAATTCAGCCCCTCCACCAGGATCACATCTCAGGCTTGTACATGCACACACCCAAAACTGAGTTCTTGACTTCATCCTGTGCAAGAGCATCTGAACACAAACATTGCAGCCTGATGGCAGGTTAAGAGACAGTAGAAGTCTTGAAGAGAAGTCTTGTGTGTAGGCTCAGACACAGGCACACCACTGTGTCCCTGCTGCTGAATGTATCATCCTACTACTGCTACAGTCAATTCATTAGACTGATAATGTGCTCAGAAATCAGCAATTTCCACTGTGCAGTTATTAGCATATTGATTAAATATGATTGCAAACACTTGGGGAGAAGCAGAGCATTAGCCACTGGAGAAAACATAGAGACTGAAGCCAGTCAAAGAAGCAGCTGGAAGTCTGCAGTTTTTAAGACCTTGTCTCTGGGATAATTGAGCCCACAGTTCAGGGAATAGGGGGCAGGGAACAAAATACTGTTTGTCACAAGAGAATGGCAGGAAAAAGAAGACTGGCCATCTCCTACTGTCACTTTAGACAGAAGTTATACATAAGCTATATAAATATTGACCATTGAAATGTTTACAGAGGAGTGCCCTGGTGAGGATGCTCCAAACACCACAGTGAGTTAAAAGCCTCTGAAAGGCACCACAGAGTTTCAAGAGGCAGCTCTTCCACACCACAGTAACACACAACACAGACATGTGCACGACTGGACACTGAGCTGGGCAGTGCTGGACAGCTAAACACACACTGAAGAGTCACTGAAAGCCTGCAAGAAACCTGAGTGCACAGAAGAGTGGTGGGGATCAATAGACCACTACCTCAATCAGGGAGGGAGGTGCTGCTGAGTTCCCCAAGAGAAAAAGGGGTACATCACAACACTTTTTAATGGGCTACAAAAAAGACAGCTGTGCAAACTTCTGTGGCCTACCTCCCCCCACTGCTTTGGTAGAATCTGGGGAGGTCAATGTACTTTTTGGATTTAAACTGTGTATATCCATTCAGCAATGCAGAGTGTGTTTAATCCCAGAAGTATACAGCTAATATAAACAACAACTACACATTTGTTTTGAGAGCTACCACGACTAAAGGAATCTCGGCAAATGGGAAGGAGGGGAAGAGTACACAGGAAAGTTATCCAAGTAAGATCTGCAGACTGCTCACAATCTGTTTTCCCAGGATGTTTGCTTAAGTCACATAATTGTTTGCAGAACCTCTGCTTTCTAAAAATGCATTTGGAAAAATTCATTCCACATTTTCTTAAATCAGTTTCTACTGATTAGATTATGCTTTTCAATATTCTCAAAGTCATTATCCAATAATGACCAGTCAGCAGTGTTCTCTTAAACATATTCTAGGCAAATGCTTCACATGAAAATCAGTATTTTAGAAGTTTTCCAAATATATTTTTTTAATGTCAGATATATTTAGTCCAAGTATTTAAGCCACCTCCAGTAGAGAGCACCTCTGAAGAAATTTTTGCATTGACTGAAGGACTACACATTAAAGCAGCTTGAGGAAATACAGCCTTAAAGTTATTGAGCTGAAAATAACATGCCTGTAACTTGGAGTTGTGGTCCCCTCACTCTCCTTTTGCTCCCATGTCTGGAGGTCTAGCAGTATGAAACAAGCTAACTGGGAATGAAGCTTGATATTCTTGCTGCCAGCCCAGGGGCACACTGCACTGCAGGAGGAGTTTGCTGCTTAAAGCAGCAAAATCCCCAGTGATTGAACTTGAATTTTGCTCAGTGAGGGCTTATGGAAACCATCCCCCGCTTCCTGAGCTTTTTGTTATTTATT
This sequence comes from Vidua chalybeata, assembly GCF_026979565.1. Taxonomy (NCBI): domain Eukaryota; kingdom Metazoa; phylum Chordata; class Aves; order Passeriformes; family Viduidae; genus Vidua; species Vidua chalybeata. Next base: position 16,531,049 of record NC_071530.1, on the reverse strand, counting down.
CATGTGCCACAGCCTGAGCTCAGAAAAGGGAAAAACTCGTTATTTTAACCAAAGCACCATGAACACCCCCAGAAATTCTCTCCTCCCGTTTTAGCATTCAGATTCCAGAGTACCATCAAGCACAACCACTACATCATGAGTGCTTTGAAACTGTAATAGATGCAGCACATCTGAGGCCAGCTGTCATGCTACCATCAAAATAAGGCACTAGTAGACATATCTACATGTCTGAATACCATGCATAACACAAAACCAGACATGCTTAATTATCCATCAGTTTAGGGTGAGGCTAAACCAGGGATATGGAAGTGGTACGATCGCCATCCTCGGTGTGAAGAGTGGAACAAATAAAGTATGATCTGGCTCCTATCAGCTTATAGGTGATATAACCCTATCAGTGCTGGCTCTTAACATGAGATTTAGAATGCATGAGGAAACTAAATCAAAATACAGTGACACAGGTAAGAGATTAGATAGCTGAGAAAGGCTAATTTGTATCAGGTCTTTTGACTGGACTTCTGTCTTGACCTTAATGACTCATAATTACATGAGCTTAGAACATTTCTGTTATGATTTGGAGATTCTTCCATTTCACAAATGGGGATTGTCCTCAATTACTTCAGCATCTCGCTCATCACCACAGCAAGCAAAAAGTGCCATGAGATGGAGTACTGAAATAATATAGTATTTCTACCATTCTTCCACTGTCAGAAGCCATAATCTGCCAAGACACATCTGCAGGTCAACTGCATAATTTCAAGATAAGTTTCTTTCTTATTTTTAATCTAAGTTTTAACTAAAAGAAATTCAAGAACTATTTAGAGGAATACACAAATTGCTAATCCACAACAGCAAGCATCTTATTACCTCTGAGCTATGAAAGAGCAAAAAATATGTACCCTGCTCAAAAACTTCAGTTAGCACCTTTTTCAGCCTAGCTTAGGTGACAAGCCTTTTCCACAGTAGAATTCATCTTTTCTACTCCTGTACTACATCTGGCCATTATTACATCTTGCTCAGTACTTGACTTAACAACACATGTAAGAAAATCCTATAAATGGACAAAGAAGGATCAGCTTCCCAAAGATGACGTTTATCTTCTTTCCAGTCTGATAAAGGTTGATTTGTGGTTTGAAGACTTATCTTGCAACCTTATAGAACCTAGTTTTGAACACAGTTCAAAAATAATAACTTTAAATGGAAAAAATAATCCTGTAAGACATTGCAAGCAGAAATTCCTACAATCACATCAAGTATTTCAGTCATTATTCAATTTCCTTGTTTTTATATTTTCAAATGATGTCCCAACTGACTTTTCCTGAAGCAATTATATGCTTTATTATTTCCATCATGACCCCTCTCAACTCTATGGTCCCCATCCTACTCGTTCTTACTTTATATTTAGAAGCCTAATATCTTTTAATCATACACTTGCTGCTCCTGGTCTTGCCACACAGAGGAATTTGAGATAGCATGACAAGATCAGGTTGATTATTATTTTTCTCTTGCAAGTAAGGAGAGAGAAGCCAGTAAAGAAAGAGCAAGCCATGCTTCAGTCCTGAAGCATGAATTGTACCATTGGATCCATTGTAAGTAATCATCCTAGGACAAAGTGTGAGGGGAAGAAGCAAATGCTTTTAGGCATGAAAAGGTGAAGTTATATTAAACATTAGCACTCATACAAGGATACATTCATTAAGAAGTCACAGCTACTCAGCAGATTTTCAAAGAGGAAGCAAACAATATACAAAACCATCACAATCAATATGTGATTCTGCGGTCACATTTTTACGACCATAAGATAGAATTAGGTACAATATTAGCCAAAATTATTAAATAATATAACTATTGATTGGAGCCAGAACTTAATATTGAGAGCAAAATGACAGCTTTAGTAATCTACATTTTGGAATTGAGAAAGAGGCACACATACTTTCATGCTGGTTACATCTACATGCATAGTAAATATTCCAAATGAGAGTGACTGAAATAACAAATGATGGCCTTAGCTAATTGTCACTCCAAATGTGCTCAATTCAAAACACATTCTGTGCTTTGTCAAAAAAAAAAAAAAAAAAGCCCTATATCGAGTACAGCTTTTAAATAAACAAATTTACAGTTGTATTTCCATTATGGCCACAGTGCCCTCTCTGTGATGGCACTTGCAGCAGGGTCAGGGAAGAATTAACAATATTCTCCAGAAAAATAAGCTCTCCCAAATAAACAATGTTCAGGGTAACCTATTTAGGTCTTTAGCCATAAATTATATCATCCAACACCATTTCACATTTTTTTGTGGTACAGTAAAGGGAAACTTCCTTTTGTGGTCTGTGACTGCCCCAGAGATGCAGGGATGATGCTGGGGAAGGGATTCCCGCTGAGGCTCCAAAGCCACACAAGTATTTAGTAAGATTAACATAGTTGGATAGATTTTCACACTTCATACACACTTTTTCAAAGTTACAAAAAAAAAAATAGAAATTGTCCTAGCTCTAGAAGAGCAGCTACCAAGTAAGTTCATAGACTTCCCATGAACTAACAAAGTGTTCACTGTATATATATATAGGACCTGTAAGGGAGCTTTTACAAGACATGCATAACATATATCAATGGGTCCAAAAAGGCTACTAACAAAGAGAATAAAGTCAAACCAGCAGCAGCATAAAAAGTGGCAGTGTTATTGCTGGCTGATAAACACTAATGTGAATCATTACTTGGTTTCCACCTGCAGATCCAAGTTAACTAAGCACTTACAATGAGCCAGCAGATAACACTAAGCAATTCCTATCTGAACAGCACAAGAAGTCCAGCCACAAGCACCCAGCAGGATTTTTTCTTGTGCTTGACTGGCAGCTTCAGCGATGCTGTACAATGAATGCTGTTGCTCATCTTCTTCACAGCAAGCTTCTTGTACTTGTTTTTCCCCTCCATTTCCCCAAAAAGAGTCAGGTAAAGCACACCACTACCCAGCTGCCACAAAAACCAACATTCCAAATAGCTGCACTGAATGGCACAGGTACAACAACTGAGTAAATGCAGGTAGCTGGCTACCTGCTGTTTTGTTAGGCACAATGTTCTTATCTCATACACTGCATTTATGCAATTAAAACACTGACAGAGATAAAACTTTAATTTTATATAAACTAGGAACTATTCATATGTGAAGACTGGTGGTTTACTAAGACTTGAAACAGAAGGAAAATCAATTTCAGGTAGCAAGCTAATCAGATGCATCTGAAGAAAAAAAACAACAAGACTTCTTGGAAAGTCCAATATGTGACTTCATATCAGGTTAGTGACGCATTTCATCTGTGTGCTGTATCTTCCAGATATGAGAGGTTTTCATTAAAAAAACTGCACAAACACTGATGACTCCTTTGTTACACAAAATTGTCAAAAAGGCCTTTCAGAGTCATGCTCACAGTCCTGGATTTTTTGCTTTGATTTCAGAAAACAAGAGGCTGCATCAGGCTTCTTAATTTAGTATTTAATAAGGTATCTAGAGTTTACAGCAAAATAACCACTGAGCAGAAAGAAGGTTTTAATGGTCTAAAACACACTGAAAACTATGCATTCCTACTGTCCTTCTAGCAGACAGTGGAATGGGAATAAGCATATGAAGGAATTCATGACAGCCAATGGCTATTAAAGTAAGTAACTTTGCTCATTCCCCAAAAATATGTTCAAAACTCTGCATTCCACGGGGAGGGGGGGGGAGAAGTGTACAACAAAAGTTTCTGGTTCAGTTTCTTCTTCATCAAAGCAACTGCTCTTCCCCATTACAGAAAGGATGACATTGTGGTTGCTCTCTCATAGGTGTTCATAACTAAGTATCATGGGAGGGCTGCTTTGATTTGTTTGTTGGTAATGTGCTGGAGTTTTCTTTTTGACTGCATCAGCTAAACTGCACAGGGATTACAGACATCCTATATGCATTCATTTGTGGACATGAAAGGAATTTCTCAGCTGAATGGCTGACAAGGCAACTCTTACACATTATACTATTTTCTGAGCAATTTTTATATATACCATGTAGAAGCTGATATGCACACAGTTGACAACAATTTTCATAAGCAGACAGATAAACAGAGCAAGCACAGCACAACTCAGAGCCTTGGCCTCCATCAGGGAGCGAACAGGAAGAACAGGATGTGAGGCAAAGGCCAGAGATAACTGTCAGCACTTTATTAGGAGAGAGAACGTCACCCACGGCAAGCTTAATCTAAACAAAAGGTGCAAGTTTCTTGCCATATTTAGAGTACTTGTGGCTGCTGACAGGCACAGGCAGTCCAAGAGAACCAGACAGAAGACATTATTTTTCTAATGTATACAACATTAGATGTTGCACTAGTTCCTGCTGATTCTTTTGGTCTCTCCACACACTTCTGGATGTGTGGAAAGTTTGGATGGAAGTGGAGCTTACAGTCTTTCTAGATATGTGATAGCAGCTTCTCCCCTGACTTCGTCATTAGCTCCCCCCCATCACCAATTAGGTCCCATAACTTATCCTATGCCTTTCAAGGATACAAAGTCAGCTTTTAGGATACATCCAGCTGCTGCAGTGTAATACCAAAAGAGTCATGGCAGAGACCCAGTGCTGCATCACATGCCAAAATAAAAAGGCTTTTTGCAGCTCCATGTACTAATCTGCCAAGCTTCAGCTTATGGCTAGCTGTTTAACATTACACTGTCACTATCAGGTAAAAGACTAACTGCAGAGACAGAAACAGACTTAAGTACTACTAGGCTACCAGAACATCACTGCTTTGCTTTTTCTTTATTTGACCAAACTAACAGAACTCCTTCAACCTCTCCCTGCAGGCTGCATGCTCCATGCCCATGTCCATCTCTGCATCCCTGTCTGCTGGACTGTCTCTGGTTTCCCTAAATCATTCTTGAACAATGCAGAGGTGACAAAAAAAAAAAAAAAAAAAGAAAAACCAAGAAGCCAGACCCAGCACTCCATATGAAATCACATCACTGCCTTTCATCTGTCAGCCACAATCTTCCCAAGGCAGCCCCACCACACTGCTTCACTTATTCAGATAGCCTTGTGGTGTTGGCTCATGCCCAGCACAGCACCCATCAGCACACCAGCTCCTTTCCAACCCATTACTACTCACATAGTCACCTCCCAGTGCATACAAATGCACGTCTGGCTCTACCCTAGGGTGTAGGGCCCTGTTCAATAAGAGTCCTGTGTACTGAAGCTGTGCCATTCAGCATATGAATCACCCTTCCTAAATCAGAGTTAGTCCCAGATTTGTTGAGGATATGCTTTATGTTCTGAATGGTCTCCAAAGAATGTTCTGAACACTGTGGGCTCCAGTACTGACCCTGCTTGTGAGTAGCAGTTAACCATTTGCTAGTTCTGGCTAATCTTCTCTCTAATTAACAGTCCTTCCCTCTAGCCCATATGTTCTTCAGGTCAGAGACAAAAGGTCAGGGGTCTAAGCACTTACTTCTTTTTAATGAGGCAACTTCAGTGCAGAAGTACCTGGACAGCTGTCCTTTGGAAGCACAGTCACCATTAAGAGAATCTGGAAAGGTCTTTTGCTCCTATCCATAAGTGTACTGAAGTACTTCACGTAATTGCTGGTTTCTAGGCATGACCATCCACATTCATCAGCAGATTTGTCACATTTTCTACCCTGTTTCTACTTCTTGGCTTTCAAACATGAATTCAACTGTGTTGTGATCATACACCACAATCCCTAAATGCAGTATCACATTAATCTGAAGCACACACACACTCTGAAAGCTCTTTCACACAAAGACTCCATCATAAACAGTCACCACTGTACCTGCACTGCCTTTTGCCTCTTCAAACTCCAGAGACGGGTTGAGCATGTAACAGCTCTTGTGCTCCTCTTCCCTATCAAACATCAGCTTGCTAGTACTTTGGAGCTCACCCCTGACAGCCTCAGAACATGTTCAGCAGGACTTCTCTGAAACCTAATCCACATCAGTCCTGACTGGTAGCTAACAGAATGGAAAAGCCTTAATATTTGGGATTGTCTATGTGTGATTCAACACAGGCTACAGCTGTAGGATTCAGAAAGCCTACAAGAAGACATCTGCGTATCTGCACTGTTGCCCTGACTTTACCTACACAACCATGCCATAGCAACATAAGGCATTTGGCTTTCTGCTTGCATACAGCACTTGAATTAGACATGCAAATAATTAGACAGGGATGGTATCAGGCAAGATTCTCTGAACTAATTCAGGGAAGTTTTTAAATTATTTTTTAGTTCTAAAACCTTATAACTTTAAATGGTAACAAAAGATGTGTGTGCATTTTTTTTAATGAGAGTGATGTTTTCAGAGTGCATTTTTTTGCAATAGTCCCTATTTCACATTACAGCAGAGCTTCAGATGCAAAAGAAAATCTTCACACTGAATGTTTAAGGGGGGCAGTGTTTCCCGGTGAAAATTATCATTTCTTTAAAAGAAATGCTTTCATTGCTTTCTTTGTGCTTGGATTTAAATACTGAGCTATTTAAAAACTGTTTATGTAGAGGGGGAAAAAAAAGGAATAGTTGCTACACACAGTGCTGCAGCTCTGACATAAACATGAGCGCTGATCTGCTACATTTTTCAGTTTTGACACAGTAAACAAAGATGCCCCTGTCAACCTCTCTCCTCTGAGAAATCTCGCTGTCCCATCTTCCTTCTCTTGAACTTTATGGAAATTAAACAGCAAAAAAATTATCTTAAAGTACACGTTTTAAGTCAACTTTCATTTCCAAGAAGAGGAGAGGAAGAGCTCTCAAGACAACCAAGAAACAGTGCTGAGTACAGAGGGACCATCACTTCCCTAGTCCTGCTGGCCGCATTACTTCTGACACAGGCCAGGATGGCACTGGGGTCTTGGCCACCTGGACACATGCTGCGTCAGGTTCAGCTTCTGTTGACCAACACCCCCCAGTCATCTTCTGCTGGGCAGCTTCCCAGATTCTTCTCCAAGCCTGGAATGCTGCATGGAGCTGTTGTAGTCCGACTGCAGTGCCGGGCACTTTGTCTTGTTGAACCTCAGACCATTAGCCTCTTCCGTTCCATCCAGCCTGTCCAGATCCCTGTTCAGAGCCTTCCTGCCCTCCAGCAGATCAACACTTCCATCCCTCTTGCTGTGTCTGCAAACTGACTGAGGGTGCTCTCAAATCCCCTCATCCAGATCACTGACTAAACAGGACCAGCCCCAATACCAAGCCCTGGGGAACACCACTGGTGACCACTGACCAGCTGGATGTAGCTCCATTCACCAACACTCCCAGGCTTGGCCATCTCTAGAGTTTTCTACCCAGCAAAGAGCCCACCCATCCAAGCCACGAGCAGCCAGTTTCTCCAGGAGATGCTGTGGGAAACGGTGTCAAAGGCTTTACCAATGTCCAGACGACACATCCACAGCATCTCGCTCATCCACTAAGTGGGTCTCCTTTGTCATGGAAGGGCATCAGGTTGGTCAAGCAGGACTTGCCTTCACAAACACATCCTGGCTGGGCCTGATTCCCTGGTTTCATGTGTCGCATGCTAGCACACAAGATGATGTGTTCCATGACCTTCCCTGGCACCGAAGTCAGGCTGACAGGCTTGTAGATCCCTGGATCCTGTATTGGGCCCTTCTTGTAGGATGGCGTCTAGCACATTTGCTAAGTTAATGTCATCAGTGAAGTCTTGATGCTCATGTTGGTGCAAAGTATACACTTACTATCTTTTTCCCCTGCAAATCCTGCCTAACAGGCTAAGTAGGATCCCTTGTACCAGAAGGGTTTTCAAACTTCTCCAGAGGAGTGACCAAGTCTCTGCTCTGCCATATTAGCACAGCTTGGAAAGGTCAAGTCAGCTTGGCAACTCTCCAGGTCAATATGAAGGATTTAAACCAAAGAGCTGAGCTCTATGTGTACAGCTCCCTGTACTGGGTATAGTAAACAATCACATGGCAGCTCACTCCAGACCCAGGCATTACAGCTTGAAAGACAATTCTAACTACAGAAAATACAGATGCAGCTGGGCAGGTTTTTGCTCTGGCTGGTATGAGAAAGCCATCCTGGAGCTGTTCACTGCCTCCACCTCAGAAAAGTGCTCTCTCACCACACTGCCATTACTCATGTGAAGCCTCTGTGTTTGTGCTCAACCAGAAACCAAAGCCAAATAATTTTTTTCCTATAAAACCAAGCACAATTTCCATTTGTAAAATTTGGCTCCAGTAACAAAACAGCACACTAGTCCATCACCTAACTTTTCATGAGTGCTTTTTCCAGTGAAGAGGATACAAAGCTAGGAAAAATACAGAATGGTTACTAATCAGGCTTAGCTATCCAGGGATTCAGCTGAGAGTCATTCTGGAAAACATGCATAGTGAACTGAAAAACAGTATGGAAACAGAAACTGTCTGGGCTCAGAAGAGCTACAGGACTTCCTTCCTTAGAAGAACTATCAAATTGTACCTTATTTCACAGATAGCTGCTCTTTTTTGTAAACCCCATAATCGAGTAATTGACCTGGCAATGCCTCAGTTCTGTGTTTCTAGACAATACTTCTTTCATGAAAAAGAATGCCATTTTGAGAATTTGCTCATCCTCATGCTTTAGTAACATGAAAATATTCACAATTGATACAGGCACAGGAAAGGAGACTCTGGAGATCCCAAAGCACTTAAAAACAGTCTATCACAGCAATTGTACAGCCGACTTAAGAAAGGCAGTTGAAGCATTTGAGCAGAAACACTTCAAAGCAAATAGCTGAGCTGGTATGTGTGCATTATCTGTATCCAGTTTAATTCTACAAAATTAGTCTGTGGAGGTTCATTTATAAGCAAGGATTAGTTTCAGGCAAGACCAACCAGCACAGAAACTACAAGGAAGTGACCTTGCTAAACACTCCTCAAAAGCTTTACAAAGCACTGATTGTTCACAGCCTTTAGCAAACAGTTCATGTATCAGGTGACTCAACAGCTTTCAGCATAGTGCCTTCAATCCAAGCAGCAAATAGTACAGTGGGCTAACACCTTTTATGCTAGTATCAAACATTTTGGCTTTTTCCATGGTTAGCCATACTAGTGGGCCAATAAGAATTTAACGATAATCGCTTCACCCACACTGCAGCTATCAACCACTTAAGAAAAGATGTGCTCAGTATAAGAGGGCATCCAATGCTTGTGAAAATCTGTACATTCAATTCTTTTTACAGCCATTTCTTAAAAGGTAGTCATAATCCCAGCATCTCTGAATACTTAACAGAAAAAAAAAAACTTATCTACAGCAATTTCATTTCCTCCTACTTTCCTGTTTCAGTGGCAGGTACTTTTTAAATACTTCACAAGCTTTTAGCATTGTTTAGTTCTCAGCACATGCTAACCTCACATGCCTTTTTGATACGTTTGTAACTAGGAGGGCCCTTCCATACACACTGGAATCTTCTCCCTGCTGACATGCTTTCGATAAAACCACTGTGCTGCCATTTCACAAAGATGTTTAGAAACCACAACTCTAAAAAAAGTTAGCAGGGCTGGGAAGGGAGACAGCAGAGACCATAAGAAGCATTTTCTTTCATGTATTTGGTCTAAGGTGTACTACCAACAGGATGCCGGTTGACCAACTAAGGTTTTTAATTCACTGCCTGCACTGAAGAATGTTTTAGGTTGCATCCTGTGCTATTTGTTTACAAAACATCTCAAAGAGACACAGGACGAAGAAGCCCAGTGAAGATCCGACTGAATTTCAGTAAGAGTATGAGAGACACTGGGCTTTTAACAACTTCCTCAAGCCCATTTCAGAACAGCAATGTAAGGGTGAAATAACTGAGTCCTGTCCCTGCCTCCACTGGCACTAACATGGCACACACCTGGTTATGCAGCAAGCCACTTCCAGATTAAACGCAGCAGACATTTTTGGCTGAGTTAGCATACAATCAGGCCAATGATCAGGTACAAGGCAGGCAGCAGCAGCAATGCTTCTCCCCACACAGAAGCAGGCAGCCAGGGTGAAGCTTCAGCCAGGGAAATACAGGCTGCCACAGAGAGGGGTAGACCTATTCTTTCCTGTCATCTATTGCCATGTCCTCACTGCAGAAACTCCAACTGCAGTCACAGTTCAAGTCAGGTCAGCTCACTCATTCAGCTGCCTTGGCTGGGAAGGAGCTTGGCTTGAGCAGGTAGTGGCAGCATGTGAACCCCTCTCCCCTTCCACACAGCACATGAAATTGTATCATGCAAGGCTATGAAAACAAATGAACTCACTGCATGTGTTAAATAAAATACCACCTCCCATATGGCACTTCTAACTGGATTTCCTTCAGAAACAGAATCCTTCTCTCTATGCCTCCCTCAAGCATAGCTTCAGATCTTGAAATGTTAATAATTAATTCCTGCTTTAAATCTAATATAATTCCAGCATTCTTGATATAGGAACTATTTTATTTTGGTCATGATCTTAATCACAAAGCATGTTTCATAAATATTAGAAAGAAAAAAGCCTTACCATTTTCTATCACAATAAAGAAGTTAACATAAACTATCCAACTCAATAATAAGAGACACAATAATGCCTCCTCCAACACTGTTAGTCCTCTATCAAAAGAGAAAGAGATTACCTGGGAGATATGGTTGATGGAGGACTCCATCCTCCGTAGCTGGGACGCTTGGATGTCCAGCAGTTGTAATACATTGTTGGCCAGTGCATTGATCTGATAAGCAACACTGGCTAGAGACTGAGTTGTGTAGGCTTTGGTCTCTTCTAATGCTTTCCTTTTATCTGGAGCCTGTAAAGCAAAACAACAAGACATCTGCTTTAGGTCAGGAAGAGGATGGGGAAAAAGGAAAGGAACAAAAAATACAACCTGTATTTGGAAGAATCTGTAATCAAGAAGGTCTGGCTGAGCAGCCAAAGTACTTGACCTGCATGAGATTTTAAAAAATCTCAATCATACAGAGACGAGAAAGTATTTGAAAAATATTTAACAATAATAAATTTAGATGCCAAGAAACAATTCATTCAGTAGGAAAAACAACACTACCATGATTTGTTGGAGTCGATTTTCTAAAGCCTGTAAAATCCCTCATTTCTCAAAAAGCCTCCAAATCCCCTGAATGACCACTGAAATGCTCCTTTTGCCATTTCTTATGAGGTCATGCAGCCCAGGCTAATTAAGACAGAAAAATATTTTCCCACAGTTGAGTGTCCCCTATTCCACATGCCATCTACAAAGCCCACCCTCCAGCTATGCTGGCTACTACTCCCACAGACCAGGAGAAGAGCGAGTAGAACATCAGGATGGCACAAAGGCCTCCTGCCTACAGGAGTACTTATGAAATTACCCTTCCTCACACAAAAGCTTAATAAACTTTCCTTGACAGCTGAGAAAGTTCATCACTGACTGAGAAGACATACATATTTTGAGGTATCAGAAGGGAATATATGCTTTCCCCTGAAGGGCAAAAATATAGGGAAAGGGTAACCTTCCCACTGAAATCACACCTTCCTAAGGTAAAGTCCTCAATCTGTCCTTAGGGATGGCTATAGTCAGAGGGCAGGTTACTGCCCAAGATCAGGAACTGTTTACATGACTCGACTTGCATGGCCCAAGGAAGTCCCTCCTCTCTGACAGGATGGGAGATATCAACACAACCTCTATCATGAAAACACAAAGAACCCCTTGTGAAGTACTCCCTGTATCACACCTTAGGAGATGGCAGTGGAGGCCATGTATTTCATGTTACCCAACTTGCAAACTGCAGCTATCCAGAATTTCCTTCCACTTGCAAGAGAGATGCACCACATAAGGAAGAGTTTGCGGTACACAATGACTCAGTGCTAGTTTCTTCCCAGTATCATGTATTTGTGGAACAAACAGTAGACCTCAGCAACCAATAGAAAAAGTCCATACTAATAGCCCTTTCTAATTAGACTCCTATTTTTATTGTTGATTTCTTTGAATAACACTCTACACACATTGTATGCAAGAGTTACAATGTTAAGCACAAAGCAAGGAAACAAAGACATTCCATTAGCATTCAGCTGAGCCCTATGTTTTCCCATTTCCTAACACTCATTCATTTTTAAATCCTGTCTCTTATTTTAAAGAAGAAAGCCAGAAGGAAAGTTGTTCATATACATTATAAAAGTTGCATCATTACCTAAATACTGCAATATGTTATGTTACATAACATTTTGCTCATATATTTTTTAAACACCTGTGAGTTCCCCCCAGTCCAGGAATTTTGTTCATATTCATGACTAACATTCCTAGCAATGTTTGACACTTATTAGTGACATCTGACACTTGGTTAATGCCATCCTTCAAATGGAATTCCTATACAGATGTCTTCTAAAATGTGAAGCAGCAGGAACAGTTCAATGTAATCTGCTGCCAAAAGGCATAACAGCTATTGCATGTACTAAGGACAGACTATGTAAAACTCAATTTTTTAGTATTTCCCAATGCAAAGAGAGCTACCTCTCATCTAAAAAAAAAAGTACTGACACTTCTAGCTGTCAGGAAAAGTCAGTAGAAGTCACTTAGATTCTTCAGAAAACATAACCTGCAAAACAACTACTAAGGGTTCAAGAAACAAAGTTCTGAAAGCTGGCTTTCCAAAGAGGCGTTTTAAAGTTCAATTCACAGCTAGTAGTGACTTTAGAAATATTGTCCTACTAAACTACACCCTAAAGAAAACAACTGATAATTCATACTGGAACTTCTGCCACCATGGAAAATGGTAAAAATGCAGGTAGCAGATCAGTGGTGTCTGAAATAAAAGATTTACTAAACTAGACACAACCAATAAAGCAGCAGTCAACATTAGTGTAACTTCATATAAACTTAAGTGAAGATCTGCAGCCTTTACTCAAGCAGTTTTCTTATTACAAAGTTTCAATTCAATACTATTAGGCTAAACACTAAGAGGTGACAAAGTCACAGAACTCCATGACTGAGTGTTGTCAAAGAAGAAAACTTCAGTGTATAACAAGTTTCTTTTCATCTGTAATGATTCGTTGATTAAATGTCTTGCACTCATTTGCCTAAGCACCAAACGTTTTAGTCATTTGCTCCAATTAATACTTTGGCAGTAGGATTAAATGAACACAGTTGAGATGTGGAATGCATTTCACGTCCTGTAAGATCTAGATTATGAACATTTTCAAGCCTTGCAGATAATTCAGGCAATTTCAGTTTGCAGATTAACAGTTTAGATTAGAACTAACTTGACATACAGTCTTCTGCATTATTTTAATGTGAACTGCTGGCATCCACAAGATATAAGCTAAAAGCTTCACAGACAGCAAAGACGTGAGGGTAGAGGGAGAAGCCAAGAACTGTGTGACAGAAACAGGAGGGAGCAGAGAGTTCCAATGTGCTTCAACTGTTACTTTCACATCTCTTTTTAAGCAAAAACTGAAAGCAGACTAGAAGACAGCACAGCACACTGTAATACGTAAGCACTAGTTAACTACTCAATTTTGAGACAACACAATACAAAGACTGTCACCTGACTTCTTTCCTAATGGTTCAGAATTACTTTGCAATCTAGTATTGAAAGCTTCAAAGAATTTGTTTTTTCACCAGCTGTCCTTGATATAAACAAAAATCTGATCCCCTTTAGTAGCAAAATGGATATTCTTTACAGAACATCATAGCTTTTGAAGTTTCCCTCCTGTAAGCTCCCACCTGTATCCCCAGTTCACCATTACCAGCCATGTGACTATGACAAAATTGCTGTTTGAAACTGCTTTCACATAACTAGATGTAATACTAAAAAAAGTAAAAAAGAAAATCTCTCATGTAATTTAATGGTGTACATAAAGAAAGAGTTAAAACTGCATGGCACTCCACACTGCATACCATGTATTTTTGTCAAATGCAACTTGTATTATAAAGCTTCCTTGAAGAGTTTACATAAATACTATTGTAAAGTCAAAACTGGTTCTGCACCCAAGGAATTGACACAATAAAAACAGAGTAGAAGCTTAATTAATGAGTCTTCAGTTCAGTGACATGTCAAGGTCAAATGATGAGGAACCTGTCCATCACTCTACAGCTGATCCCTACAAGTCACATCTTCCCCCCTCCAAACTGCCACCCACACAGGCACATCCCCACAACACTGTGTGTGCATTGTTCAAGCCCTCCCATCTCTCTCTCTCAGCAATTCCCACGATGTGCCAGTTCATACAGCACACAACTGCACGTACAGGCTCCCTCCACAAATCTCATCAGCTCACACTGCAAATCATCTTCAGAAGTCAAACTTTCCCCTGCAAACACACAAGTCCATACCCCTACTGTCCAACCTCTCTTCTCCCTCTTAACTTCAGTTCCATTCGCTGTGCTTGAAACTCCCTGTAAATTCCCCACGAGAACAACTGGTTCCATTTGACAAAGGTCAGAAAGCAGTTTATCAGATCACACCAAAGCTGGCTGGCCTAGCAAAAACAAATCAAAATGCCTCCTTAGTATGTGGCATGGGTTGCTCCACATTTTTCATCTTCAAGCTGTTGGAATATGTGCAAATTCAAGCACAGAAAATCTCATCCAGTATAAACTACTAACAGAACTGCGCTAAAGTGGCCCAATAATCAGTAAGTTAAACAGAGCTCTAAAGTATTGAGTGCTCAATAGCTGTTCAGGTGCTTGGAGTTCTCTTGCTGGGCTCGATCACTCTCAGCAATCAAGCTACAGGAACAGCTTTACACTCCGTTCTATTTGCCTTTGCTGTCACTGCTTATGCACCTTTAAAATGCAACACTGCAGTACATTTGTATTTGCTTCACAAGTAAACACAAGAAAATTGTTCAGTTTTACCCTTTGGTCTTTTTGAGAAAGAATTCCACCTATCAATAGTTGATTAAAGATAAAATTAGGATTATTACAATCAGTTGCCACAGGAATTCAGCAATCTCTATCATGCATCACAGAATGCAACTATGCAAAGTCATCAATACATCCATTAGTTTTTTCTTTTGTTCATCTCATCATGTATCTATCTTTGGTATTTACAGAATGCCTTCTGATAACACAAGCACTTCAGTCGAGGTTTCCAAGTCCTGTTTTCTTCACTAAGGTCTTGCCATTTTAGCTCAGAGATCCGTATCAAACCTCCCAGTCAAAATTTTTATCTTATGGGCTTATGTTAACAACAACCTACAGCACCTAATTTTGCAAGTCAATAGGAAATACAGAATGGTGAAGATGTACATTCTGGAAGTGGCTTGGAGACTCCTGGACATCAGTACTTTAACCTGCCTGAGAAATACCTGGGGACAGTTCAAAGTGAAAGGAATGGATTTCTGAAAAGTGGTTTCCACACTCAGAAGACAGGAGCACACCTCCCTAGAGCAAGGGCTTGTAACATTATGTGGAACTTCAGGTATATGAGTCTGAAGTTACTGGTTCACTGATCTGATAAGGTTTTTAAGAAATCAAAGCTGGTCTTGAGGGTTTGTTACTTGTAATTGCAAAAAGCTTGGACATCTCTAAACTATTCCGAATATATGTTCTTAGACCAAGTATTTCACATCCAAATATGCTATATTAAATATAAATATGCTATATACACTACATTAGACTTTTGGCTCAGAAGCTAAATGTCATTTATGTTGAATATCATGTCCCTAGATCACTGTAAATAACTGAGGAGCTACATACTGAAATAAGTAGGTACCCCACAGATACAGGTTCTCCCTTATCTGTTTTTCATAGAACTTGTCAGACTGCTTTGCAAACACACTGCACCACAGTAGACTTTTTTGACTGTTACTGATGGTTATTACATCAGGAGTACCAGTTATAAATTAAAGAAAAGAGACACATTGGCAAGTCACAGCAGCAAGTGCAAGTTTCTATACTCTGAAGAACTTTCAGGAGCCAACTACCTACCTGGAAGCCATCCAAGAAGATCTACACAGACTGTGGTTATCAGTAGCAGATACTCAGCAGGGAGCATTCAGAGTTTTTATCATCACAGATACAGCCTTAAGGGCTGTATGATATGGCATTCCAAAGTGGTATGGGAAACTAAGGTTTCAAAATTTATGAAAGAGGTTGCTTACATTACATATGCCATGCAGGTAAAAATAAGAGTGTCAATCAGGTGTGTCAATTGTCTCCTGAAACAAGTTTACAGTACTTGTGCCATTCAGTAATTCCGTTGAAGAAATACTCCCTGCAATGCATTACGCTAGGCAATACTTCAAAGGGATGGATGATGTGCAGAGTGCATCCAAATATCCACAGAATTATATCTGGCCTGGAATTTGCCTGCCTACAAGTTGGACTGTTCTTCACTGATCAGCACCCCAATTCCTCCACAGGAAAGTGAAGCAAGCCATCAGAAGAGTTAGCTCAGAAGCTCAAACTCAACCCTTGTCCAACGTACTAAGACAAGAGATGCCCTCCCACAGCACCACAGACAAGGCTGTAGAGAGTTACTTCATCTACTGTCTTTCTTCAACTTAAGCAGATCACTATCCATATTCTTGTTACTGGAATCACTTGCACTGCCATTCATATCATTATTGTCATCAGTAAAAACAACTGTGGGAAATTTAAAAAGCAAGCATTTATGTGGGGACAAAGAACAGGAAGGGACTTAGTCCAAGTACAGCCTGTTAAAATGACAGGACCAGCCCAGCCTCCATATGAAGCAGTACTAAAGCCAAAAAGCAACACACATTCCAGACCACTGGCAAATCTCAACTAAAATTCTGCATCACAAAGATCAGTACTAAAGTTCATACAATATAAAAATGTTCAAGGGTTTTACTGAAGTGATTTTTATCATAACTTGTCATTTTGTTGTAGTTTTCTACCATTCTTGAATTTGTGTAATTTGTGCAATAAAAGCTCAAGATTTTCATTACCCCATAGCCTGCAAGCTATTAATAGCAACATATTGCAGTCACTGAACATGCCCACCTCCTGTCCAAGGCCTCTCCAGGGGGCTGGCAGTCAATCCTTCACTGACAGTGGAAACAAGAAATGGAACAGACTATTCAGCGCACTTCTCTCTTCACATAGTGAGAAGTAGTGTAAAATAGAAATATCAAAGCTCTCGATCACTTAAGTAAATAATTGTTCCAGGAGTATGGAAAAATCTGAAATCCAGGTAAGGTATAGAAGGATGCCTAACCATTAAGAGCAAGACACCTCTCACTATGGAAACCTCGAAACTAAAACCAGCATGGTTAAAATTCTTTCAAGTTCATTCAGCAAACAGTAATTCTTCACATCTACTAAGGCAGAAATCCTCAATAAACACAGCAAAGCTAGCATCTACCACTCAACTCCAGGGAATTTCCTTCCAGCATCTAAGACAAAAAACCCCACTGGTATGAAATAATACCATGTCTGTTGAATTTCTCCAGATAAGATGCAGTAGCTCAGCTATACAAAACGCAGAGAAACTGGAAGAACTTGAAATCTCTTCTCCCCAGGTAAAGATGTTGCACAATAAAGCTGGCATTCATTCAAGGCCAGAAGATGAGATGATCATCACCACCACTACACCACAATCCACAAATAAGATTTCAGTCTGCTTCTTTTTAGAAGCACTATCTTGACAAAGAACATTGACTAGTCAGCTTCTTTATCTCAAGGGTCAAGACACACACCAAATTATTGTTTAACAAACACATACAGCAGCATAACCAGCAGCGCCTGTAATTCCCAAACTCTGTTTCAGACAAGCCCTTCCCCCAAATCCTGTATGCATGAGGCAATCAGCTAGAAGCAAATCCTTCATTTCCATCAATAATATTCCCCTGACCAGTCCTGAATAGCCTTGATAGCAAATTAGCATTTCTATGGGCTGAGACCAAATTTAGTCAATCTCACTGTGTCTTTGCTGATTTTCTTTTACTTGAAAAGAAAGTTGGTTTTCATTCTGTTGATTAACAGTAAATAGAAGAGTCTCAGTTTTTCAAATTATCCTCTTTTTTGTGGAAGGTAGAGGGAGAAAAGCTTCTTTATTAAGGGGAAAAGTTAATTCCAATGGAAAGTTTAAGGGACATATCATATATATACACATATATACACACATACACACTTAAACAATAAATAAATTTCAAAAACAACAACAGAGGAATTCCATTTTAATCCAGGCTGCAAACATTATAGCAATAAATAAATCTCTCCACTAGGAATGCGATTTATAAAGCAATGCAGACTCTGACAGATGGAGCTTGGGAAGGTACATGCCAGCTGCTCTGTTAGTAGCATTTTCCGCCCAATGCAACAAACAAGGTTCATGTTGGCGCTGGACTAATTCACTCCACTTATTAAAAACTTATACACACACACACACACATATATTATTTATATACAATATAGAAAAATACTGTTGAAAATGTAATTTTCAGTTCTTCTGCCAAATCAATTCAAAGAGATGTCTTACTAAATATGTTGGCACAATACATTGTTACTGTCAGTTGTCACAGTCTGTCTATACAACCATAAGGGCATGTCACACTGAACTCAAGTGACAGAAGCAGACATGCCCATGTGTCATTTTCACACAACCCTTGTACACTCAATTAGTAAGGCTTCAAGGCTGCACACACAGCAAGGGTAAGAAATTTGGTCCAAGTCTCACATTCTGTGTTTTACATGATTTAGACAATATAAGCTTCAGTACAGAAATCACTTATTTCATTCTTGTAAAGCACTGCCCAATTAGCACATACAATTGCTTCAAAACTACACCTTGAACTTTCTTGCAGTGTCTGATTTGCCATTTAACATCAAACACAATTTTCTTCAGAGCTGACATAAAGCAGGTTCTGACATCAGAGATATCAGCCAGAGCTCCAGAGTTTTTGATTCATCATCCCTAGATGTATTTAAATGACATGTATATGTGGCACCTAGGCCATGGTTTACTAGCAGACTTGGCTATGCTGGGTTAATGACTGGACTTGATGGCCTTAAAGGCCTTCTCCAATCTAAATAATTCTATGATTCTGTGATTTTAATGCCACCCTTGGACTGTCAGACAGAAAAAGAAACCCTTGGCAGAAAGAAATCCTTCCACAGCAGTCTTCTTCCTTCAACACTAAGAAAGCTACCCAAGGCTTTGGAGCATATGATTATTTTGGTACACCAGACAGCAGATAACAGCGAATTAGAGAACTTACAGAAACAAAGAGAATGTCTCTCAAATATTTTGTTTTTATAATAGGGCTTGAAATTAAAATGGCTTTCTGTTTACTTTCTTAAGTGATGGCACCCACCTTCAAATATTAGATCATCTACTAAGACATGCTCCTTGATAAATTAGAGACTTATTTTTCATTCTTTTTTTTTGGTGAGAATAAGAAGGAAACAATTCAGTGTTTCCTAGTTTCTTCAATATCCTCTGTGATACAGTGGCAGCAACATAGAACCAAACTCAAGTTTCTCCAAATGGAAAGGAAAATCAGAATTTGATAAGACTTTCGTGTCATGCAAGGCTTTGAAACCAGACAGCTCAGAGTCACCTACTCTGGGGCAAAGCTTCTCAGTTCACTTCATGTGAAAAAGTTTCATTACATTCACAACAATATTTCCTCCTATGGATTTTGTTTACCTCTTCAGTTTACTCTCAAGGACTGGTGACTGCTGCCATGAAGTTTTTTATTTCTGTTTTGACAAATCAAACTGAGAGTCTAAACCCAGAATAGAGCAAATTTTTATCTGAAGACAAGCAAGATGCTAAAATTTGATGACTTCAGAGGTAAGCTTCAAAGACTATCTTTTTTTTTTTTCCCCCGATTCTCACTCTCCAGTTCTCCCTACCTTCTATGCAGGCCTGGAATCATATGAGATAGCGTTGAGCAAGCAAGGTTAAAACAACAAGATTTAGCATAAATGATCAAATTACAGTCTCATCTAAGCATGTCCTGGTATCACAGATTATTATCGAAGACATTCCAGTATTCTAAGGGTGGCTACAAAAAAGATGGAATCTCCCTTTTTACAAGTCACTCCTGGCAAGATTCCAATTAGACACAACAGGAAAAGTTTTCACAATGAGAACAATCAGTCAGTCATTGGAATAATCTTGTCAGGGAAGTGGTGGAATCCTCAACACTGGACATCTTTAATATTCAACTGGACAGGGTGCTGGGCCATCTTGTCTAGATGATGCTTTCTTTTGTCCAAGAAAAGTTGGACCAAATTATTATTAAGGTCTCCTTCCAACCTGGTATTCTATTATATGTCAACAGTGGTCTGAACCCATACAACAGGGTAACCTCAACATCTGTGTGCAAAACACACTGAACATCAGCATCCACTAAAGGATTGGTCCAAAAACAAGGAGGCTCAAAGCTACACTCTGTACTGCAACAGGTTCTTCCCCATGTCAGAGATGTTGCAGGACAACAAAGCAGTGAGGGAAACAGGAAAAAGAGAGCACAGAAAGTCATTAGCAGGCCTGTCCAGCTCCAGGGAGAATCTCAAGGCAACAAAATGTAGAGCCAAAAGTTACACTGGCCTTCACACAGTCAGCAAACTTCTGGATTGCACGTGTTCCTAATTCAGGAACAGTTCTCATGTTTAAGAGAGTCACTTTAGACACACAGCTGCTGCCCAGATTTTACAGTTCAGCCAGTTCCCAAACATCACAGTATTTTTAAAACAAAGAAAACAATGGCCATTATAGGATCAAATTCTCTACTCATGCTTTGTATCACTACACTGCTGACTATTTAGTGTCTTGAAGATGAATATACTCAGTCCAGCAGAAAATCGTCACATATCTCACTGTTCTTAGCAGTGTACTTAGACCAGAAACTAGTGGATTCCCACAATTTTGTAGTAGCTTATCTCCCAGCACAAGGCATACTCTCACATAGCACACAGGCTATACAGTGATCTCGTGGTAATAAAGTAATGGACTGCAATACAAGGAATTATTGTTTTTATAAGAACTTGCATGTAATTGATAAAAATCAACCTAGTTTTCTGTTTCTATCTGATCACATAAACAGCAAATACTGCTCAGATTTTGACATACTCCTGCACCTGACCGTATGATTTTTATTTGATAGTGGCTGCAAGCACACTACATCCAGCTTCTGTTTGCATAATTATTTATATTATGCTAAAATTTTATCCTATGGTTAGCAACAACATTCCAAAGCCTTACACGCAGAAGCTCACTTACTGGGTTGCTTAAATTGCAACAAGTAGAAATTTATCTCCTCTAAAAACCACACATAACAGAGCAAAACAGATGGCTCAGAAGAACAGAGGAGAGGGAGTAGGAATGGAAAGTCAATTTGGCAAGTCATTTCTTTCCCCACCAAAAAGTGAACAGAAGAATAAATAACCAGAACTAAATAAATATGGTAATTTCCACATCCAGCAATAGGTAAAACCTAACTTACAGAAACCAACAGAACAAAGCAAGCAAATTCTTTAATAGGAAATACAGCATCCAGTTCAGGAGTCAGGGAATTGCTTTGTTTGGCTTTTCTAAACAAAGTCCTTGGTGAGACAATTGCTGTGCTGTTGGCTAGTACAGCAGTAGTTCAAGTGAGTAGCTTTCCCTAGAAATACAGCTGCAATGCCTTTTGCAGACAATTACAGGAAAGTTTTCTAATCAGTGTTGAAGTTGCACTGGTGTTTTTAAGATGCACCTTCACGTTATTTTATAGACTGCTTCCCCTTCATGTACAATGTAGAGGGCAGATTTAAGCATACGCAGGAGGTGCAGAGTCATACAGATGACAGTAGAGCTGCATTTCCATGCAATCAGCTGCGTAAGAACAGTCATATCCACATCACTCTCTGTCTCCCCCCCCCAGCAGTAAAACAAAACCTGAACTATTCTGTTTAAGCACTTGTCATAGGGCCATCAGGACACCTTGCTATCTCCTCTGCAAACAGCTTGAGTGGCCTTAATACAGTTGCAGAGGAGCTGTGCTCAGAGAAACAGTTCCCTGACAACAGGAACACATCACCACAGTTGTGTATCCACCCATACCCACACTGCCACTACCTCTGCATCTGTACACCCTGGAGAAAGCTGGGCTAAAACACAGAGGACACATACAGCAGTGGAGCAGCATGTGGGATGGTGGAAATGTCATTTCCAAATGCCTCAAAGCTTGGGATGGCCTCTCTACACTGCAAGCGGCAGAAGTAGTATCCAAGAAAATTTTATGCCCATTAAGTCTGCTAGTAAGGCTTACTATCAGAGATAAGATTCTCACTATGATGTGAGCATCTGCAAGTAAGCCCAGGACTGGAACAATTACATTTCATAAGCTCTGTTCAAAACTCTAATTTAAAACAGCAAGAAGTGTCTGTGTCAGTAGATTAAAAAAAAAAAATGCAGCTGTACTCTTAAAAACATGCTCTTGGTTTTACTGAAGAATACACAGTATTTACATGTAAATGAAATCCTGCATGAATAGGGGGACAGAGAAGAAAAAACTTTTTATACAAAACCAGCCTAAACACTGAAGATATGTCCAAAGCAGAACTAGAGACTGGTCTTTTTACCACCTCCTCTCCCCACCAGCTCTTGGGTTAGGGAACTGCTTTTCAGCTTCCTGCCTTGTTATTTTTCAAAGGAAACTGGAAAGCACAAAAAACCAAACAGACCGACAATAAGCATGTTTTCTGTTCAACAACTACAGAAATTGATTTTGCTATTCACAAAAAAAAAAATTTCTTATCATCATGGATGGCCACATTTTTGCACCCATTATACTTAAATGATGATACATTTTTCTTAACTTCCACAATGGTTGTTTGCATTTAATCATTTTCTGAGGAGGCAAGAAGCTTAAATGAGCTTTGCTCATTATTTATGTCCTCTATTTGCCTAACTCCTGCACAACTGCTCCATTAAACACCTCTTCCCCTCCAAGGCCAATTTTAAAAAGCCTCCTGCTTTATGAGACTGACAAGTATGACTCACAGTATTCCCCACATTCATTCCCCCAGGCCTCGTGGGATGTTATGCAGCCAGTAAAATACCTGTTCCAGTTCATACTCCCCCACGCCCACTGCTGCTGCAGTAAGCCCTTACAGCAATCTGGGGGAAAAGTAAAGCTATTTCTCTGCTGTAGGCAGGAAACAAATAGTAACAATATTTGCTTTTCACATTGTCCTTCTCAGCACCACAGTTAGCAAGAGAGAGTGGCTGAACACAATGAAGGAAGTTACACACTCTCTTCCCCATTCTTCCTGTGCTCTTATTCCCATCAGAAACTTGGGGAGTTTCTCAAGACCCTGAAACTGCTTTTCAATAATCCTTCAAACCATTCCCATTTTCTATCAGCAAAGCAGAAAGTTATTCAACAGAGATTATCTACTCCTAAAGTTCCTTCCATGCCCAAGGAACACATTTTAATACTCCACACATACAACATTCAGGACCAAAACCAGCAACTTCTCTCTCCAGCAGAGAAGCAAAAATCAACAGGTATCATACCCCTGCATACTGGACTTCTATCCCCAGTAAACAAGCTTATCTCATAATTACATAATACCTCCCTCAAAATACCCTACAAAATACATCCCTCAGTCTCTGAACAGTCAATATTCATTCACTGCAGAGAACTGAGAAGAGCTGATTTTACAGTTCATGTTCATGGACAGTTGGTTTCCAAAGAGGGAATGTGTGCTAGAAAGCTTTCCACTGGCTGTTATTATTCTCCACTGGTTAAAGGACAGACTGATAAAGAAGACTGAAATACACATTTAGAAATGACAGCCACTACTGAAGAGATACAAGATTTCTTAAAAAATAAGCTGCATTGTATGAGCCGAAGCTTCAAATACATCTACGGCAACAACAATTTCTCTAACGTTCAAAGTTAAAGACACCTTAGAAATTAGATTAAAAATCTGTTGCTATTTAAGACAAATCCCAGGACTACTGTGGCAACCACATCATTTCAGTGCTGGGAGAACATATGGTGTGCTGCAGCAGGAAACACACCCACAGTATTTGCAGAGAGCCCTTGTAGAGCCAAGCACTTCCAAACCAGACACATATTTTATCTAACGCAGCTAAAGCCAAGACTTTGCATCATAGAAACAATAGCTCCTCCCAGAGATTTAGAAATCCTGCAAGTCAGACAGCAAAGCAAAAGCTGAACAATCCCCAGCCAGGTCTCGAAGATCTTGCCAACAAAAGTGCATTGATCCACCATATCTCTACTTGTTAGTCTGATATTCTCTGGACCTTGACTGAAGCACCATCCAAGCCACCTGCCATGAGGCTTCCCAGTAGAAACCCAGGAGGTTATAACCATATTTTGTAAAACCCTTTAAGGATCAGGTCCAGCTCTGTTTTGTGGACACATGCATGTTAAGAGAATGCCATTCCTCCTGACACTTTCACTTTCCTTCACTGTTAAGAGAACCAAAGCCCTCCGAGCAGAGGAGTTTTATTATCCCCATTTTACTCCTTAGTCTCAAAAGAGTAACAAAAGGACCAGTTTCCTGGAGAAGACAGGTTTCTCATAAAGGAAAGGCCTGGTTGCATATAAATATAAGAAGCCTCCTAAGAATTTTATTAATATGGAGAATCATATCAGTCCCATTTCACATTGTCTTCCCAGCTGCATTCCATTTCCTCTGTAGCCTGGTCTTTATGGCTTCCTCAGGTAGTTAGAGACTGCTGCAGAGATAAGGCTTTAGTCTCAACTCTGTGCCAACAAAGATAATTTTAAAAAGAAATGTGTATGTATGTCTTCAGTAGCTGCAGGTTTCAAATTACTAGCAACCCATGCTAGTAGAAACTGTTTGTTGGAAAGGCATAATGAAATATAGCTGCATAATATAAGTTGCTAGGCAGTAAAATATAAAATAATACAAATCGATTAATTAAAAGAAATAGGCAAGGGAGAATAGGTTTTCAGATCTGAAATGAGACAAAGTCAACAACATGAAAGTGAGACAAAAGGTCTAATAAGCAATCTGCAGCAAGCAGAAGACTTGAGCAGCGAGAGAGAAATCAGCAAATTCACGTTAAGATCACAGCCTAGGAGAAGTACATGGGAAAGAGAGAAACATCACTAGTAATATTTAGTGACATAAGAGCAATTAACATTACAAGGTATGTGAAAAGACAAGCCACGGCATGGCATTGTGCAGCTACTGAGATGTTCATGCAGTAATCTGATGCACCTGCCTAGACACCTTGTTCTTCTCTTGCCTATTTGTTTTATGCAGATGTTTTCTTATCATAAGCTCCAGAAAACGCAGAACTATTGCATGAGGACCAGAGCTCAAGTATTAACTTGTTGAACACCTGCTACAACAAAGTTAAATAAGATGCACAGCTGACAATGATTGCTGCAGGACAAATACTGCTTGGCAGATTTACTGACCCCAAAGTACAAGATCAGAAAACGAAAGTGAAGATACGCATCTGGTAAAAGATTATCCATGGAAAAAAAAGCCACAAAAAATCCCCACATTTGCCTGATAAGGCATAGCTTATAAGAAGTATTATCATGTGAAACACCGGTGTGAAAGTAGCCAGCAGAGTCTACACTCCAATTCTTTTCCAAGAATTGTTATGCTTCAAGTGGTAAACAAACATTTTTTTTCTTGGAACTATTTATAACTTTAAGACCACCCAGTAAGAACATTACATTCAACTCTAAGGATGTCAAATCATGTTTTAGTAGGATTCCTCTGTGAGTTCTCAGAGGTCTTCCTGCTCTTAACAAAAGTAGGAACAGTACCACATTTTACTCCTATTTGTCTCTGAGGTTACAATAAAGTTAGGACAGGGATGCAGAGTCTCTTCCCCATGAGTTAACTGTACATCAATACAGTATCAGAGCTTTCTCACACATGGAGCAGTGAGCTTACACTTTAACTTCTGCTGTACAAAGAGTATACAGAATTTATTATTTTGGGCTCAGAGAGAGAGGGATAACATTATCACAAATATATCTGCTATCTTAACATAAGAAACACAAGAAAGATGCAATCTCATTGCAGAAGAGACAACCTTTTACTGTTCTTTCAGAAGATTCCACAATGTCAGAAGTTACAGCATGGCACACATCATCTGAGGAGGTTATGAAGAGACTATCATAGGGGAGGCTCAAACTAAGGGAAATTTTGATTTTCAGATACTTTTTCAGTTTGCCAAACCCCAGAACTTAAACATATTTGATCTGGAGCCATTGACAAGAACATTATTAAAAATAAAGTCCCCTTTTAAGCAGTCAGTCTTTTTCAGAGTTAAACTGACCTGCTTCTTTAGCTCAGCCAGCAGGTTATCTACCAATTCCAACTCAAGTTAATACAAACTGCTGAATTTTACAAGTTGCACCAGAAAATGCTATAGTTGTGTTTCACTCCAAGTTGAAAGTCTCATGAAGATTCCCCACCCCTCATTTTCTTCTGAACTATCAGTATAATAGGAACAAATATATGTTCTGCAAAGCAAGCATGCATGGCTCCTGTTAACAGCATTAAGGGCTTGCATAAGTAATAAGCAACTATTTGCACAGTCCCAAGAAAAGGTGGCATCTACACTCTTATTAATTAACCCAAGGAAAGTAACACATTCCCTCTAAAATCAAGAGGAATGTTTTCCTCTGCTGCATAAAAAAATTGATTCTTTAAAGAGCCCACCTGTTAGAAATGCTGTATCTTCTATTTCAATACCTGGCACTAAGCTGATGAAACACTTGACTGAGCCTACCTCCAGCACCATCAGGACACACTGACAGGCTGGGGCTGCAGGAGGAAAGGCACATGCAGTACCATCTTGCTCAGAGGTGTGTTCTGGAGCACACCGAGACTTATTCTCCACAGCACCCTGGTCTTGGCTCTCAAGGGCTCTCTGCAAGTTTTGAGGTGCAAAGGGCTATTTCTGCAACCCACAGCAGACATAATGTCTGTGGTCACTGCCTCACCAGCAAGGCCAGGAAAAAGGAGGAACCAGACTGAGGCACGGTATCTACCATTTAAAATTCCACAGTTACTTCCTTTTACATAGGGATGGAGGGAGGTGAGGATCACTCTGACCAAGCCCTGTCACCAGTGCTCAGATTTGGGACTGGGGTGGAAGTAACAGCATCAAAGGAAGTCCACTCCAGGAAACACAGATGCTAAAGAGAGCAAGAATGTTCAGGTAATTATGAACAAGCCTGGACACTGAGTAAGCAGCATCCCACAAGCAATTTCCCACTGTGCAACAGTAAAAACAACACTATGCTCCTTTAGACTCCAAGTCACTAAATAAGGACTGAACACTGGCAGAGAGAGCAAGATATCCCCTTATCCCTCAAGGCTGCCTTGCTATGCCAGGACTGACACTTTGTCCACACAGCTGCCACCCCACCATTCGTAGCTAAGCAAGATTTCAGTCACCAGAAATGTCAAACACAGACTGCTTTCACTAATGAGAAATAGAGCGGCATCTTTACGTGCCTCTGCCAAGACCCACCAACACGCAGACAAACAGTACTGTGAGTCTTATGTAACTCCTGAGGTTGGCAAAGCAAAAAATTAGAATCTCAAGGTTCTTATGAGAGGTAATACATTAAATTCTTAAAAAGTAATTGCTGCTAATGAGTTCAATGATGGTTTCAGGTGCATATTTTCCTGAAAGAGTCATTACACTGCCTCTGTGTTTCTGTGCATACCCACTTTTTGCTGTGTTGCAGTATAACAGAGGCAGTCTGGAAAGGGGTGGGGTGGCAGGGGGAACAGCACTGGAAGTGCACACAATCAGGTTCTGTTCCCAAATCTGACAATATGTCCCTATATGACCTTCCATGAGCCAGTTCCAAATTTCATGCCTCCACTTATGCCTTTGTAAAATGAAGACACTTCAAAATGCTAGACAAAGATACTGGGAAGTTGCATCAGTTCTTTTGTTTCAGAGTTCAGGCTTTTTTTTTTTTTTCTGTTAAACTTAGATTAGATACTAACAGGAACTTTGCCCTCAGAAGTACACTTCCTACTCGTACTAAGCCTGCTCCTGTACTCTTACCTTCATTCTCCATTTTATGAGACCTTCCCAAGGCTCATCTATTTTCTCTCTACCGGGAGTGCTACTTACTGTAACAACCTCCCAGAGAACCAGGGGGAAGTATTAGATTGTTGCCCCATTTAATCATACTTCTTTCTTCCTTCCAACAATTCCACAGGACTGTGCACAGCAAGAGCAGCACGGGGAGCAAGGACCACACTCGGCATACACTGACCCCAGACATCCTGCAAGCTTCTTCCTTCCAACACTGCACAAACAGAAGGGGGTGGAGAGCACTTCCCTTGTGGAAGAAACAATATGCACCTGTAAAAGCTTATCCCAATCCACTTTACTGCCCCTGATTAAGGTAGCACTTATGAAAAATGGAGCAGGAATAGCAGACATCATCTTGCTGGCTTCTTAAGCCAAATATACAAAAATTAATGGAAACATTTCAAATTTGGAAAAGTTCATCTCATATCATCTACCCCCTCTGGAAACAAACTAGACATACAACACCCTAGGATTCATTTTCTTTAAATTCAGTGAAATCACTTGCTGATTCAGTGAAGCTGGACTACAGTCTTATTGCTGCCTATGAGTTAAAGCTTTATTTTCCAAAACACAAAGACACTTGCATAGCACAGAAGACCTACACAAGGCACAGAAGAGCTAGAAGCCTAACACACCAGCATGGACCTATATTATTATTCTAAAAAAAAAACCCCAAAACCACACACAGAACAGCCAGTGACTTTTATACTGCTGGCAAACATTTGCTTAAACTATCTTAAAAAGAACATTATTACAAAGTATAATGCAGCACCTTTTTTAAAAGAATATTACTTAAACCTAAAAGCATAATAGAATATACATTTGTATTTTATCTCATTGCTCTCTAATTTTGTACTATATCTGGTGTTACAGAAAGTGAACTTAATTTGCTTTTTTTATGTTCCAAATTTAGCAATAAAACTTGCAGAAGAAAAAAATATTACTATATTTACTTTCAATACAAACTAATTAACCTATGAACATAAAAGCATACAAGTTCTAACAGCACATAAAGGATTTGTATTAGTGACAATTTAAGAAGTTTATCCTTTTAGAGCAGCTCATTTCCTGAATTAGACATTCTGAGTGAACTTCTTTGTACTGAACTAAGTTAAGCCACTTTCCATGTGCCAGGCAATGAAATCGAGTGTCTGACCAGCTACCAATGTTTAAAGAAAAGCCACAAAAAAAGGTTCATTAGTGTTGGAAAGGAAATATCTACTGTAGAGAAGTGTAGAACATCCAAGTTACCAAGCAAAAATAGTTCCTTTATGCATCTTGGAAGATAACACAAGTATTTATGAAACTTTCTGTATGCAACACTTCTGCTCAATGCCACACATTCACTTTTCCACCAACTGGAAAGATGCTTTAATTTTTTTGCAATTGCAGTTAAACTGAAATCTATCCATGTTTTTGTCTGTTTTACCCAAAATAGCTTGTTAATTCACCGTTCAGTTTCCACATACCAGTCAGAAGCTACAGAAGGAAGTAACATGACAGAAAAACACACATTTAGGCAACACAGCTCTTACTTCCTTAAAAGGTCTCTCGGTTTATTTTTCTAAAGCTGCTAAATCTACCCACTTGAGACTATCGAGATGATAATTTATACAAGGAGTGCAAGCTGTTTGTTTAGAGATTCTCATAGTCATATTAAAATTATATTTGAGCTTAAAAACAAAAATTAAAAATGAATCTTCACAAGTGGTCTAGAAGCTTGAGACTGACAAAAAAACTATGTATATCTGCATAAGCATAAACAAGGTTATAAGGAACACTTGATTTAGACAGTAGGAGAGTTGTAAGCAGTGTTTTATAGCACATAGAGGCCTCTCTGGGATACACCAGTCAACTGAAGTTGTTCAAAAGGAAGTCATCAGTGCAATAACACTGCACAAGCTGATTTCATGTGCCATTCTAATGCTTCATAAGCTAGTTATTGTAAATAAGTTCCTTAAAACACCAAAATAACTCAATACAGCCAGAAAAATGACTAGTGGATCTCTATGGAAGTTACTATTTTTCAGCTGAAGAATCATAACTAGAACTGCAAATGCTTTAATTCCTTGTTATTTCTGTATTAAGTAGTACTGATCAAGTTAATACTGTCTAAGACACTGATGAAACTCCTCACTAGCATCTTCAGCTTTATACTACAGATTTTCAGATAGTCTTTTGGTTACAAGCACACCAAAAGGGCTAGTCCCAGAATATACCTGCAGGCAAAAGGATTTGGGGAAGACAGCAGCTATGGGAACTTACATTCTGAAAGTATTTTTTAAAAATTAATACATCTATATATAAGACAAATTATTCCAGAAGGCAAAAATATGCCTTAAAGATTTAAGGTTCAAAACCTGCTCTTAAAACTGTTCAGAGTTTAAGCCTCCAACCTAGAACAGGGATCTAATTTTCTACCTGCTTGTTATTGAAGCTTCCAACCAGAAATATCAGATTTTAAATACTGTCAGAGAGTAAACACACTAATGTACTTATAATGCCCTTTTCCTTCTATTCAAAGCCAAAATCACCCCCAAAACATCACAATGTTCTTCAGTTACTATTTCTACATTTGGTTTTATTTATTTTTTTCTGTCTCCCTTTTTCTCTCATCCCCCTTAAGACTGCCACTATACTGTATTTTCCTTTTAGCACTGCAGGTCTTCCTTAGAAGCTTATTTGCTCTACTTCTCCTCAATTCTTTTCTCTTCCTAACAAATAAACTTCCTAGATAACTAGAATACATCTGATCTGGAGGGCAAACTGGATTA
This sequence comes from Vidua chalybeata, assembly GCF_026979565.1. Taxonomy (NCBI): domain Eukaryota; kingdom Metazoa; phylum Chordata; class Aves; order Passeriformes; family Viduidae; genus Vidua; species Vidua chalybeata. Next base: position 16,500,284 of record NC_071530.1, on the reverse strand, counting down.
CCAGCCGGCATTCTGATACAGTCACAGTGTGCCTTAGCAAGAAACTGCTTTTCTGAGAATAGCAATTTTCAACTTAAGATTCCCAAATGCTGTCATCTTTTGTAAAGGCTCCAGTAAAAGCATACTTACTGTCCACACAGCTACATTCACCAACAGGGAAGCAAGTTCCAGCCAGGTGAGCTTTCCCCCATTCCTCTTTTTTTTTTTTTTTTCCCTGAGAAATCTCTAAAGACACTGAATATAAGTTTTCCTCAAAAAATCAGCACGACTGAAATTTTACCAGAATTATTCTCAGCTTAAGTAAGAGAGACAAAACAAAAATCCTGTATTTTCAAATAAAAAAAATATATAGCTTGAATACAGCAATATTAGTGGTAGGAAATTACTTTCCTACTTAAGTCAGCAAAGAATATAAACCATAACACTGAGAACATCATTTTATTTCCTATTACAATCACTATAAATTGTTAGGGCCAGCACTCAGAATAGTCTGACAAACCTGTTTCACCTCAGTGGCACAACTCAGAGTGGGTAACAGCACATGATAATTTTTACCACTATGGAGCACTTCGCTTTTTCCACAGAAAAAAAAGAAACCCCTCCAAATTCAAAGTGGCTGAACTGAACCAGCTACATACAACCAGATAAGTTACAATATGGAGCTACTAGTGAAGTATTTTAACATTCACTTCATGGCCAGGTTCTCTGTTGTGGTTTGTCTTTTTTATAAAATGCTCAATTACATTCAACACATAGATTTTGTATTGTATTGTATGTTAAGCCTCTTCCTTTCCTTTTCTCCCTTCCCACCCCACAATACTCATATACCCAAATCTCATAACCCAGTGCCCTGTGTCATATTGCCTAATCCAGCAGTGGCTCCACCACATGCACTGGCAGTATAATCTGTTCAGTAGTCCAACTGGACAGCAGATGGCTTTGCATCAAGTGCTGATTAAAAAAACTACCTCCATCAAACACTTAAAAAAATACATAGTTTTATCAATACATTTTTACTGAGCAAATGTACAATACATGTAAAATAAAAGTGAGGTATATACATTTTTCAAAGCTACTGTACAAGACTGCATTAGGAATTTTAGAATTCCGGCTTCCTTTCAAAAGGGGTAAACACAGCTGTACAAAGATAAAAGAGATCCCACCAATCCCACATCCAGCTGACCTTGATACTTGAGGTGAAAATGAGCTACCAAATTAAAAAAAAAAAAAAAAAAAAAAAGAGGAAAAGGAAAAGCCACCCCAAATGACCGGATGGGTATTTGTGTTGTGTTTATTTGGTTTGTTTGATGAAAGTAAGAAAAGACAAGTTTTATGACTCTGAAGAAAATGATGTAACTAAAGATTCTCTGCACCTTTCTGACATAGGGAAAAGTCAGGAGCAGGAGACACGTCAAAACTTGTGCTGCAATTACCATACCCATGTATTTGTCATATTTCCCATGAGTAAAACCAAATGAACCTCGCCTCTTAGAAGCATTTATATCAGCAGCTTTCTCTGGGTGGAGTAAACAACTCGGAAGCATAAATAGACATTAACTCATACTACCTCATATACCACAAAAAAAAAAAAAAACAAACTTGAAAATATGGCTTGTTAGAGCAGTTTTAATTCAAATATCTCATTTAAAAAAATCACTTTGTATTATTAAAGATGTGCTTCCATATTTGCTGCTCCATTACTAAAAACAGTAAGATAGCTTACAGCAATGACCGATACCAAAGATGTTAGTAACCTGTATTAAATACTTATCACAGGTAATCTAGTATTACATTCAACATGTTCACTCTACAAGCTGTCAAGTAAATAAAGTTTATTTGTCCTTCCCCTTCAAATTTTTGACGGAAAAAATTTTTGATGGTTCTGCATCCAGATCAGTGTGACTAAAGACTGAGACTTAGAGTCACGTGATGTAAATCCTGAAAAAAATAATAATAGGAAATTGTGTTTAAAGTAGCTTCAGAAAATCAGACTTAAAAGAAAGCCAAGAAGCATTGGCAATCTATGGGATGGGAAAAGAATCCACACCGACCGGTGGAGAGACTCTACAACCAATGGAGTCTCTTCCCGCATGAGACTCGGTCTGCAATCACTGTTGTAGGGTGCTAGAGCCGGGCAGGCTGCGAGAGGCACAGATTGCCATTTTGAAACGCCGCCTCACGCCCGCACGGCGGTGCCAGCCCACGGGCAGCCTCCTGCCCCCGCACGCCGCTCACGGTAGCGCTGCGGACCCGCAGCACCGCGGCCGCCTCGGTCCCGCCGGGACCCGCACGCCGAGGAGGACCCGGCGCGGATCCCCGAGCTCCGTGATGTCACCCGTGTGCGGGGCCCCTTCCGCTCCCCGCGCCGCTGCGGCCCCGGCGGAGCGCGGTGCGGGGCCGCCCGGCACCCGCGCCCCACGTGCGGCGCATCCGCCCCGGCCACCGCCACCGACCGCCGCCCTGAGGCCCGTCCGCGGCCCCCGGAGGGAGCCCCGCCGCCGGGAAGCTGTGGGGAAACCCGGGATACCGGGTCGGAGCCGGCCGCGCGGAGAGGCTCGGGGGCCCTCGCGCCTCGGTCACCCCCACCCCAGCCCTGGGAGGTCTCCGGGATGTGACTCATGATAAATAAATACGGGGGGGTGGGGGAGGAAAAAAAAAGGAAAGAAAAAAAAAAAAAGACACACCCTCGTAGCTGGACTGACATAATAACCCCCTCCCTTCCCCTCTGGAGCGGGGGAAGGGAAGCCTGGCCGTTCAGCTGGGAAAGTTGAAAGAAAAGGCAAACCCGAGGGACCGGCTGCGGGGCGAGAGCCACGGCGAGGGCAGCCAGGCGCCGCTGCCCCTCGGGCGGCTCCGGCCCCGCCGCCCGCACCGGAGAGCCGAGCCCCGCCGAGCGCCGCCGCCGGCCCCCGGTGCGCTGCCCCGCCGCCCCTCACCTGGATGTAGTTGTTTTCGCAGTAGTCGGCGACTCGAGTGAGGTTCTGGTAGCTCTCGAGCAGAGCCCGCTTGCCAGAAGGGATTTCCTCCTCTAGCAACATCTGCAACTCTGCCATTTTCCACCCCTCCGCATCGCTTCCTCTTGCATTAAAGAGACAGCGGCAGCGCCAGGCTCGCAACCCGCCTGGTATTGTGGGATTCCTCCTCGCCTCGCTTTCGTGAACGCTCGCTTTCCCCACCCATCCTTCCCCCTCCGAGGGGAGGGGAAAAAAAAGAAAAAAAAAAAAAAAACTCAAACCAAGAAAAAAGAGGAAAAGCCCGCCCTCGCTGTGCGAAGGCAGCCGGGAGTTGTAGGCAGAGCCGGTCGCATGCGCGGGGCGGCCGCCGCTCATGGGCACCGCCCGCGGGCCGGAGGGACATGGTGGGGCTCGGAGTGCTCCGGCCTGGCTGGCTCCTGCGGCGGGATGGCGGCTGCTGGACTGTCCTGCTCCTCCGGTTCCTGTCCTCGTCTCCCCCAGAGATGAGGGGAGACAGTGATGTCCATCCCTCGCCCCGCTCAGAAAAGCCCTAGCCCCACAGTGCTGCCCAGAGGCAGTGGCTCTGCAGGAGAGACCAAAACGGTCTGGGAGGGAAGCACTGCTCTGGTTATCTGGCCGTCTGGCAGGCTAAAAATTTGGAAGATCGCAGAATCAATTAGGTTGGAAAAGGTCTCTGAAATCATCCGAGTCTAACCCATGACTGAGCACCACCATGTCAACTAGACCGCAACCTGAAATGTAATATCCAGTGTTTCCTTAAACACCTCCAGGGACAGTGACTCCACTACCTCCCTGGGCAGACCATTCCAAAGATAACAAAATACTGGTAAGATGTTAGAATGATCATGGTTTGGGACAACTAGTCCCTTCCAGGGAGTTACTCCCTGAAAGGGAGGGAGAAATACTGAATGCCAGTTATGTAGAACTTAGTCAAGGCCTGCCCACTATAACTACTAACAGTGATTGCCTGGATTTAGGTTCATAAGAAGAGCTTAAATACTTGGCTGAGATAAATACAGTATTCCTGCCACTCATTTACCTCAGTTGTTAATCATTGATCAGGGCCTCCTCTGGCTGTTTAGCAAAAGTATGGAAGACAAAGGTCTGGTGATTACTTAGTACAATCTTTCTTGCCTGTGTTTTTTGTAAGCAAAATCCTGATTCTGCAATCATGCCAGGAGAGAAGCCAGTAACAGCAGGTGACTGCTCTGCTGAGATGTCCATGCTTGCTCTTGAAATGAGTAACAGGCCCAGAAAAAGCCATCTCCAAGGCTCCGCTGTTCTTGCTATGTGCTGTGTGTCTGCAGTCACAAACACAGTTAGTCCTTGTGTTTTTTAATAGTTGTCCTAGAGAAATCCACACAGTGGTAAAAAGTCTGCATGTTTCAGAAAAAAAGCAGTCTCAAGCTCACATTATAGTAAGAGGAGCCTGCCTCAGCTCTGCAGCAATCATGTGACATTTTACATGTTCTGTCTCCTGTGTGCATTGCTGTTCTGGTCAGGATGCTTTGGTGTATTTGTTGCTCTCTCTAAATCAAGGTGGAGAGTCAGCAAAGTCCAGCATCTCAGCCCAGAACTGTAGAAGCAAGGATGAAAGTTAAGGAGCCTGGAAAGGATCAGTGGGACTGGGAAACTCTTTGCAGCTGGAGTTACAAAAAACACTCCTGTCTGGGAACAGATAGACAGGTACCAAGAAAAGTATCTGAGAGCTCTTTGAGGAGCAGAAGGAGCTGGTATGTTTGCAGCACTTGCTGTGGGATAGAAATGCATCTACATTTCTCTATTCTGATGGTTAATTTACTTGGCAGCTTAGCAAAATTGTTTCCAAAGGGGTTTTAATAACTCTCTTTAGGGCATCATGTAATGTCCAATAAAACACTTTATTTTTGATTCCTTTTAATGTAAGATAATTTAGTTTGTTTGTATTGAGATATTGGCAAACTTTAAATGTGTCCCGGGGCAAGTGTGACCAGAACCTCTGATGCCTCAGGTTTTAGCTTTTATATTTTTCAGATTCTGTACTGCTTTAGTGTGTAGTTCTGAGCTTCATATTAGGGAATAGTAAGCTCTCTTCACAGAGTAAGTAGACAAAATAATTTCTTCTCTAGCTGGGGACCAAGGACAAATGATCCAAATTTCAGGCCCAAGAGCATAAACAATGTGTACTGAAGAGAGAAAAACAAGAAGGATGGGACTTCATAAGCTAAAGCTGTAACTGGACAATTAATTCCAATATGCTAATGAACCAGAACTTATGAAAGTGTGAGACCCCGTGACCAGTCAGGCATTTTGTTACCATTTTGGGTTCATCTTGGGTGTAGCCCTGGCTGGGCTCTTGTACTGCCCAAGGTGTATCCATTGAGGTCTTCTAACAAATACCTACTTTATTCTTTAACTCCATCCGGTCTCTGTTCTAGGTCAGCCTTCACAAGGCATCACCACTCTTGGGCACTGGCTTCTCCTTGTTTCCAGTACTGACTTCTTGTTTCCAGCTGTATATTAATACAAAGACAAATTCGATTTCTCTATTCACTTCGGCTGCAAATTGCTTAACACCCAGTGGCTTGAGTGAGTCTATAATTGCCTACAGATCACAGACTGGCTTCATGGAAGCTGTTAACATCCTCAAATGTAGCACAATTGTTGTTGACTCTTCTTAAAATGTTACAGCTGCCCCTCTAAAAGAAATAACAGATATGTGGGGCCTTGCCCATCAACTTTTTTCAGTATGAGAAAAATGAGTGGCACGTGTTTTGCTAAATGTATTGTGCTTCACTTCGGTGAGCAAGCTTGTCCTGGCAGTCCATGGCAGGACAGCCGCTGCGCAGGCAGTGGGGGCACCCAGGGGATGCATCCACCTCGCACAGCAGAGCAGCGGCTCCAGGAGGGCTTGCAGCCTCGTGCCCTGCTGCGACCTGAAAGGCCTTGCACAAACCCCACCAAGTGTACTTCAAAATGTTCTCACAATTCGAGAAGACCTTGGAGGAGCACATCAAAGGTCGCCACCTTGTGACAGCTATGAGGCTCTTCTGGAGCTGCCGTGGCACGGCCAGACGTTGTCCCCATGCCCGCAGGTTAGACCTGGGGTAGATAAACAACCAAACCAGGTCCACTCCTGCAGAACCTGTCATCTGGGTGCCCTACAACCATGGCAGTGCCGCTGTGAGGGCCACACAGTGTAAGATGTACTGGGAACTGTCGTGTGGATATGCCCAACTGATAAGATCATCAGGCCTTACTAGCTTTTGCCCCTTACTAGCTTTTGCCCTCCTTCTTTCTAAATAACTCTCTGCAGTGTCCCTTGAGTGTCTTTGCAGGGTGTTCCTCGTGTCTGAGGCTCTTGGATGGTGCATTGACTCAGGTGCAATAGATCGAAGCTCGCTCCATGAGTCTGCATGGTGTGTGCACCGAGTGGTTCTAAAGCACCTGAAAGAGAACCAGTGCTGAGCCACAATCAATAAACCTTGGGCTTGAGCTGACATTTGCCAAAGATAGTAGTGTGCATCTAAACTGCATTCACTGGGGTTTCTTTTCAGAAACTATTTTATTCTGTTGTTCTTTTCATTTTGGTTTATTTTGTTGGGTTTGGGCTTTTTTACTCCATCATACCTTCTCATTGCACCAGGAAATAAACTGCTGATAAGAAAAAAAAAAAATTACCTAACTTATACAAGATATTTCAAGTGTGCAAAAGAGCTGGGAATTAAAATTTTCCTGGCTTGGGCTGCTGGACTGGCAGAGGAAAACATGTAATTATGTCCATCAATCTCCACCTAAACAATCACCCAAATGAGATCCTATCCAGAGTAAAATGCGCTTAGATATCTCTCAATGTCTCAACTTTACATCTGAGATTTTCTCCTCCTCAGTGGGGCATGAGATCTCCTGGGGCAATCCTGTCTTTTGGGGACAATAGGCCATTTTTGGCTTGGAAAGAAAAATGTGACTCTATTCTAAGTGCTGTTTAGAACAGCAGCAAAGTAGCAGTATCACAGCAACTTCTCCTGCACTGTAATTTGTGTAGCTCTGTAACTGTCTGTTCCCTTTCCTTGGCCATAGATTGGCATGTGTCTTTGTTTTTCCCTTGGGAACGAACAGTACTTGCTTCAGTAGTGTTGATTGGAAAATAACCCTTTATTTTTTGTTGGACCATTTCTCTGCTGGATTAATTCCTGATTCGGTTGTTTAGCTGCACAAGCACTTCTGACAGTGCAAGGGAAAGGGAGATGAGGGATCTGAGGGGGCAGCTGGAGGCACAGAGGACACAGGGCTGTTCAGATCAGCCACATCAGCTCTGCTGCCAAATGCCAAGTCTCATTTTCTTGTAAGAAAATTTTTGTTGATTGCAATGATAGTTACACAAGTATGGCTGTACTAGGACGAGCCTGTATGAATACTTAATATTCTTTAATGCTTTTTTTTCTTGGTACCAAAATTTACTGTTTTGGTATTTCCTTTGCCTGTTTAATAACTGCCCAAGAAGGTGCATAGCTGCATTGGGTTGCTTTCCTTTGCTTTAGCACAGAGCCTTATTTAAGACCCAGAATAATTACCCATTTTGATATTTCAGTTATCATCACAGGTTATCTGAGTATTGCAGAGATGAATGGGGCTGTTTCTGCATTTTGGAGACAATTTGTCATGCACTCTCCATTCTTGTGGTTACCTCCGTGTGCCCTTTTTCCCAATTAATATTTTTAAGGTTTTCATCACAGCTGTTAACAGTTGGAGATGCTGCCTCCTGGCTTGCCAGGGGAGCAGGGGTGTTTGGGGCAGGACTGCATCCCTGAGCTGGTCAGAGACCCCAGCACAGCCCCCTGGCAGTTGCTAGGCAGCCATGAGCTCTGTGCAGCACAGCCAGCACAGCCAGGCATTGCTAGGCAGCCTGAGCTGCTGGGGAGCACAGAAGTAATAAGATTCAAAATTGCAGCTTCAAGAATGCACAAGATAAGTGTGGCAAAAAATAAATAGTTTTACTGTATTTTGACATGACCTTTCTCCTCTAATATATTTTCACTTGCAGGATTTGCCTTCTGTCTCAACCTCATTTTTCATAAAACTCTCTCTTCTTCATCCTCCTGCATGCTTATCTTCGCTCCTCAGCAGCACTCTGGTGTCAGCAATTCTCCTTTTCTGTCACCTCTGCTACCCTTTTCTCTATCTGTCCTCTCAGTTGTTCTCCTCCCGAGTTCCACTGGATCCCTTGTTCCTTTGGCCTCTTTAATTTTGTTTTTCATTCTTGCATATTTCTCAGCTCAGCCTTTGGCCATCGGGTTGTCTCCTGATGTTTCCTTTGCACTTTTACTGCATCAAGGAATTCCTCTCCTATTTTCCATTCCCAGCTCCCAATTTAGGTCCCTTCTGATGCTGTCACTTCCAGCTGCCCATCACAAGGTAGGCTTATCTTCTTAATCCCTCAAAATACTGTCAAAAATGCCCATGGGGCAAATGAGGGATCTAGACCCTGGTGGTGCAGCCAGCTCAGACAGCCCATTTCCTTCTCCTAGACCTACCTGGAAAGATGGCTATTGTGTGACAAATGCTAAGATGACTTGCTTCTTACACCACTAACAAATGGAGCTAAACTGTTTTGTATAAGAACATTTTGAGGAAGGGCTGACTTTAGAGCAGCCACTTAAAGCAGGAGGTGGGCTTCTGGCAGTAATCCTTTTTTATTAGCATTTTTTTTTTTCATTCTTTTATTTTATGGCTTTGGAAAGGTAATTTAAATATGAAAAGAGCCATCTTATTGCAAGGGGTAGGCATGGAGTGAAAGTCAGCTTTTTGAATAGACCCATGCAGGTTTGGCATACTCATTAGAGGGTAGGTTGGGATTTCCTGAGTTAATAGCTGTTTGTTGGAGGATTGCAGTCCTTTAAAATGGAAGAATTTCTTTGGTATTCGTATATTATATGAAATAAATTTTTTCCTGGGAAAGGTTTTTCACCCTACATGGAGCTTCTGGTCAAAAGCAAAGAGACACCTTGCCCAGGAAAAAGTAATATTTGCATAATTAGCAGTGAAAGGGAATATAACAGACCCAAAGACAAATCTCCTGTGACTCTAAATTGAAAGCAGGCACTGAAAGGGTAGATGGCCCATATCATCAGTGTCCTACTTGCTCAGCTCTTTGGAGTGAGCATCCCTAACAGGAAGAAAAACACTGCTTAAGGTCTTGGAAAATGTTTTGAAGTCTGAAAACACATTTAGCACCATTTCTGTTCTGTTTTGCACTGCTTGATAAAGGCTATGAGAATAGCACAACCAAGAATGTTCCTGGGAGAATGCATATAGAGTTTAATGAGACTCAGTGGCTCAGACATGGTTTGCAGAGCTGTAACTGCTTCCTTGAGAAGCAGAGCCTAAGATGGCTTTGCAAATTCATGCAACACTGCAAACAATGCCTTGAGACCACTGCCTAGTGCTGAATACAGAGTTAATAAGCTCTTTTGGACTACATCTACTGCACACAGAACTGAAGTGTTTCTGGTGTTCCTTGGAGCAGCTCCACTACCTGTGTTTTGCTCTTCTCCATCAGTTCCCAGTCTCCTATGATCCCAGATAATTGAGTTGATTGTACTATGCTATCACCTAGTTTATCCACACCCCAGAATTGATTACTTCACACTCCTGACTATACCTAACTTACCCTATATATACCCAGACTAATTTATTTCTTATCCTCAGTACTTAGTTTCTGTGTTTGGTACAGTGGATTAATAAAAACCAGAAAACAGTAAACATCTGTGTTTCAGAGCCAACATTTGAGCTATCTCTGTGGATTTTTTTCTTAACAATTAAAATTATTTAAGTACATTTTTATTCTTAAAAAAAAGAATAAAGGCTTATCAAAATGTGCTTAGCATTATGCAAAGCTTTAAATGAATATATTATTGTGAAGATAATGTAATTGCACAATTGCAATTTTTCATTGCATTTGAGGAAATCTGAGCATGGATAGGAATTACTTTTATGTTCTTTCTATTTAAAAGATTGGTGTTTTTCTAAGCACCACCGTTTTTTTGATGCAGATTAAAAGCATTCGTATTCTGTACTGATTAATTGGTGTGCCTCTTTTGCATTTAAATATATACTTCATTGAATTGCAGTTTTCCATCACAAAGCAGAAAAGAAAAAATAATTAAATGATAACATCATGCCACTGCAGAAGGAGCACTATTTCCCCAATAAAAATAAATATTTGACAGCAATTTTGCAGTGATAGTATTACCAAGCACAGTATTTGGATGGCAAAATAAGGGACAACATAATAGGTTTTTTTTCAGCAAGTGAAAACACATTACAGTTCTTGGGTCTGTTCCAGCTCCCAGTGAAACAGTAAAGCTTCAACTGAAAGCAATGCTGAGTCTGTAAGGTTGAGTAGTGTCTGAAAAGGACCATCTTCAATAGCACTGAAGGCAAAAAGGATCTGACTGAATGCACAGCAACCTGCAGATGCAGTTTTATACTAGAAAATCACTTCCACACTAAGATAACATTGACATCCTCCTTGGTATTGTCCCATTCAGAGCTCAAACACAGACTGTGCAGAAATGAGGGTAAAAAGTCATTACACATAGACTGAGGCTATTCTGTGTTGGGAACATTTAAAAATAAATCAGGCCACCTAGTGCATTCCAATAAAATTTAAAGGATAAGCTTTGGCTATTCAAAACAAATGAGGGTGGGGGTGTTCCTGTTACTTTTCATTACATAACAGGAATAATCTCTTGTGCCTCTGAGACTGATTACATCTCAAACTTAGTTTAGATATTAATCAATCTCAGCAACCGCTTCTTGTTTCCTGTAGCATAATGCGGTAAAAATTGTCCTTTAATTACCAGTAATGAAAGTTACCTGCAGTGAAAGTGAATATATGCCACTGGAAAATGACTTGGTTCAGAGGACAGTGAATGCAAATGCGAACAATCTTAATGATGCATAGGCACAATTAGAAGTGAATATGTAAAATACTGATGACAGCTTCCTGCTGTGCTCAACTATTTGCTGTCACCATTAGCTATGAATGTTTTAATTTATTTGGTCATAACCATAATAATTCCACAGTATCTTTCTGGCCGGTGTGTTTCCTAAAGGGTTGGAGACTTTTTAAACAGTGTCATTTAATAAATACATACTTAGTATTAAAAATATTTCTAACATTCTTTAAAATAATTCTGAATGTGAGGTGGATAATTATGCATGCCATCACTCCCCTTTAAATGTCTGACTCTTCATTCTGTATCTGACATGACTGTACTTCTCAAAATTTCTTCAATATGTAAGGTAGAGCCTATCTAGGTTTTTACATCAATTGAAAGATGTCTCACAACTAGATATCTTTTCTTATATGCTAAGAAAAAAAAACCTCATGCTGTTCTGATTGAAAAAGAGATCAAGATGTTGTTCTACATGGAAGATGTATTATAGAGCCCTCACTATACTGTGTGTGAAATTTGCAGTTGTTTCTCCTTGTAATGCTTTGCTTTTAGTTATTTATACCTTTCTCAGTCTTAATTTAGACCAAGTAGCACATATTTCTATTTCAGACTTTATCTTTCCCCTCCAAGAAATGTTTGAGACAGGAAAAAGAAGAAATGCTTTCTGTAGCATCATTACAAACATTTCTGCCAAGAGGTTACACCCCCAGGAGCTCTCTGTTTTGAATGAGGAAGGTAGTTAGTAGAAGGTAGTTTCAGGGCCATACCTCCTGCTCTTCCTGAAAAACCTGACAATGTTTGGTGAATCCCCAGATTTTAGAACTAATATATTTGCATACTCTTAATAGATTTTATAAGAGCTAGAATTTATCCACTGAGGAACTGGACTGTGCTGATAATGTTCCGCTGCGCACTGAAAGGGTCAAGGGATTTTCTCTGCCCTTTTTTTTGGTTTTCATACAGTATCACTGTGATGGATAATGGCATAGAGGGATTATATTCCCTGGCATCTAGAATGTAACAGTATGATAAATTCTGGGAGAAGAAATAGTGGAGGCACTTGCAAGGGCCAGATAGAAGGGGCATGTACAGGTGTGGAAGGGGAGAAGAGGAAGAAAAGGTAAAGAGGAACTATGGTGAGATTGAAGATTGTTTAGATATGTGGTGTCTGAGCATAGCAGAGAACAGGTGGGCTGAGGAAAGCACTAAAACACTACAAACACTTCCCACACAGGATATGGACTTGTACTCAGGACCTTTTCTATTTTCTCTTGTTTTCTCACAATAGCCAAAAGATTCACAGGAATCTATGGACTACAGTCTACAATCATTGCCAATTACTCCTGCTGTGTAAAGGTCATTTGCTGTAGATCTGAAAAATCAAATCTTGATGTTGGTACTTATGTTGGCCACACACCAAACTGTTAACAAGTTTAAACAATGTATCAGCTAGTTAATCACCAAAGGAGTGCCATCATCTCTTATGATTTTATGGATGTCATACTTGGCTGGGTATTATCATATAAGCCACTAAAGGGGGCAGGTCCTTGTTATCCTAAAAAACTTGTTGAAACAGGCACTCTTTTGAAAACTCCTTTGGTTTCCAGTGAAAGAAAAAAAAATGTTTTGTAAAAAAGGTTGGGCTGAATATTTTTTCTCAAGTGGCTAATACATATAATTTTAAATTATTTTTATTTTGTGGCCTAAAGGTTCCTTATCTCATTTCAGAAAATAGAATTCAGTATTCAAATGCTTTCTTGTTCTGCATTAGGAAAAGAGCAGCAAATCTGACATACAGTGCCTCATTCAAAGATATTGTGTCTTCATAACTGAAAAAGCCTCATTTCAGTAACCTCTTTAAGTATTATTTACAATAGCCCCCTGCTATAATAGTCTATTAGAACAATAAAATTGCTCTAAAGTGATTTCCCATTACAGTTCTGTGGTGGATATAAACTGCATGAACCTGTAACCCAAGCCTGTCGCTGACGCTGTTCCGTTGCCGCGGTTCAGCTGAAAGCCGGGAGGTGTTGGCTAAAGCAGCAGCGAGCCAGTCCCAACCCTGCCACCTTCCAGCAGGGTCAGTGCTGGCCATCACACAGCAGGGTTAGGCTGGAGGCTGGCAGCTGCCAGACATTCCCTTGGTCCATGGCAGACAGCTGCATTTTCTGGATTGGAGGATCACTTGGTTTTCCATTTAAGCAATATTAGTAAGAGTTAGCAAAGGACAATGTGAATATTGTGTGTTATCAGTGCATAACTAAGATACTAATAGGAGGCTATCCAGTACATATGTTGAATATGGCAAAATTGTCCTCTGTCCTTTACATCCAGCTTTTTATACCCTTTAATTTTAAATGTACCTACTGAAAACGTCCTGGAGCTTCCAATCCATCAGCTGTGAGGCTGTTCCACAGGCCGCTATGGTACTGGACAACTTGTGCAATGCTAAGGGTGACACTGCCATATAACTTTTCACAGATTTGCATAGAAATGTACTTCTCAAAGGTTTAGTGAAGCCACAGGGGAATATATTTATTTATAAGTGCCTAGGAATAAGGGTCACAACAACAATCTAACAATTTATGTATAATCCATTGCTAGTGCTTATTCACAAAATAAACTGTATAAATTACACTATCTAATGCACAACCATTTTTGTATAAAAGGTTTTAATCAAATAAAAGGAAATGTCCAGAGAAGGTCAACAAAGCTGGTGAAAGGGCTGGAGAACAAGTCTTACAAGGAGCGGTTGAGGGAGTTGGGGTTGTTTAGCTTGGAGAAAGGAGGCTCAGGGGAGACCTTGCAACTCTCTACAATTACCTGAAAGGAGATTGTAGCCAAGTGGGGATTGGTCTCTTCTCCCAGGTAACAAGTGACAAGATGAGAAAAAATGGCCTCAAGTTGCACCAGGAGAAGTTAAGACTGGATATTAGGAAAAAATGTCTTCACTGAAAGGGTGGTTAAGTATTGAAAAAGGCTGCCCAGGAACTGGTGGAATCACTGTTATGAGAAGTGTTGGAAAAACGTGTGGATGGGGCACTTCAGTGGGGAACATGGTAGCGCTGGGTTAATGGTTGGACTTGATGATATTAGAAGTCTTTTCAACCTTGACAATTCTAGGATTCTAAGTAATTTTTATTCATATGCAGAGTAATACCAAAACTATTATATCAGTTTCAAATTAATGCCTTAATTTATGTGGGAAATCTCACAATAGCAGGCTGGATTTTGTGTGTTCTTCCCCCTCCTCCACTTGCCAAGCAGATTTCTCCTATCATTTGTTTTCTGAATTTGAGTAAGAAACTTCAAAGTAATTATAGGATATGTTTTGCCCTCAGTTGGCATGTATTGTTATATATTAAAGCAATATACCACTATTTGATATATCTCATATTTCTCACCCTTCTATTGGTTAGTAGGAAGAGACTTAGTCACAAGGGGGTTTATTTTCATATGGATCAGTAATCTGAAAGCTAAAATCAGGACACAGAAGCTATAAGTCTCTGATTTTAGCTGGAGGGTTGGTATGAATTTCTTTCTTCTCACTATTCCTGACATTTTGATTTTCTGGTTTGATATTTGATTATATTACTCAATAATTAATCCACAATAATTTAGCACATCTCCTACCGCTTAAAGTTATTTGGTTTTGCTCAACCATTTCTCAATATCATGCTTGAAGAAAGGAAAGGACAGAAATTTGAATACTATAAAACATACTGCCACATCTGTTATACAGGGAGGGCCACGTTACATGACGAAAGAATTAATCCTGTCTATCTACTTAATACAGATGTTTAGGACACACCTGAGTTTTGTGCAGGGGTGAATGGATAAATGTGTCTACCTCATAAATATCCTGCTCCAGCAGGATAGAAATACCTGTTACTGTATTGCCAAAGTGCTTCAGCTCAGGTGTGGGAGCCTGGTTCTTCAGGGCAGTGTAACTAACCCTAGGCACAATTCCAACTGTGCCATGACCACAGAGGTTTGCTCAGACATCTGCATCCATGCAAGAGGCTTGTGCTGGAATGGTTTTGTGGCCAAGATTTGGCCATCCTCACGCTGCCCCACCAGGACAAATCTTTAACAGGACTTTGGTAAGCACCTTTAAATTGTTTGACTGCACCTCCTTTACTCTGTCAGGAAGGAGAGGAGCATTAAGGAGAGCAGTTTCAAAGGCAGATCAGAGAGGCAGCAATCAGTAGCTGTAGGTGCAGGAGATGGTCACCTCAGCCTCTTGGAAGTAGCTAGCAAGGAATGTGTGAATGCACCCTGAATTTGTGGAAAGAGGTTTTAAAAATTAGTAACTTAATTAAAATGTAATTTGCCTCTGTCAGTTGAAATGGGGTAAAGTTTGAAATTCAATTTGTAATTTGTTCTATCTGTTTTTCATTCCCAGCCATGGATGGATTGAAGGGGGAGTTCAGTTACGCTGCAGGGTGAGTTGACATCGTTGTTCTGGCACCATCCTGCTCTTTTGAATAGTGCCTGATCTTTGAGCTAATCTGCTAAATGAAGACATTTTGTGCACACATGGTGGGCATTTTAAAGAGCTGCAGTGTGTTAGCAAACTGCTCTGAATATGGTGGGCCCCACCAGAAAATGCATCATTTGAGGGACATGAGAAAAAGATGCAGACCTGAAGAAGTAAAGAAGGTTCATTTGGAATGACTGAAGCACCACCACAGAGCTGCTTCCTTGGACAGGCATGAGCTTTCACTTGCTTTTACTACAACTATTTAAAATGTATTTTCTCAAGTCATTCCCAATCACTTTTCAACACCTCTTTTCAATAATGTAAAATATCCAGAACCATTGATTTGGGGGCTTAACTTGTTTCTTTGTACCTTCAAATTTCCCATTTCAATACATGTAAGATAGCTTAGTATTTTCAATATCTGTGGTCAAAAATGTATTAATTTTATATTTTTTGTGAATATTTATTCTGTTATCATTGATTTCCTATACCAGTTATGCCACACATTCTTTAATGAAATATATTACAGTGATGCTTTGGTCATGCAGATGACAGCATCCAGCAACCATGAACCTCTTTCACAATGACTTAGAAAATATCTGTGAGTCCTACTGTGAGTGCAAATCTGAGTCAAGAAATAAGGGGAATGGCAGGTGGCAGGAGAATAAACCACAAGGCCAGAATTCCTGATAGCCAAGGGCTTATAAATGTATACAGGACATGATTTTATTCTTACAAAATCAATGGGATCCTCAGGATGTTGAGCTTGAATGTGTGCATAAGTTGACACAACTACTATTTTATCTTCAAAAGACACATGTTTGGGCTGTGGTTACAGTGGTTTGGTCTTTGATTTGTGAATATCTTTTGTTCCTTCCTCTGTCTCATACACAATTTTGGATTTCTTTATGCAGAATGAAGGGGGAGCTGTGGTGGGAGTGGGGTCAGAATGTTTGTGCGGCCATGGGAGTTACAGCACAACTCACCTAACCCATGGGAGGGCCCTGGGGGCAGTAATGCATCCTCTGGGGTCCTGACTGGAAAGGAAAGACATGGACCTATTAGAGCTGGTCTGGAGGAGGCCACGAAGATGATCAGAGAGAGGGAATAACTCTCCTATTAGGAAAAGCTGAGAGAATTGGGGTTGTTCAGCCTGGAGAAGAGAAGGCTCTGGGGAGACCTTGTTGTGGCCTTTCAGTACTTAAAAGGGACAAACATTTTATCAGGGCCTGTTGCAATAGACAAGGGGTAGTTTTTAAACAAAAAGGTGGCAGATTTGGAAGACATTTTTTATAATGAGAATGGTGAAACATGGGAATAGGTTGCCCTGAGAGCTGGTAAGCTGCTCCAACCCTGAAAACATTGAAGATAGGTTGGATGGGGCTCTGAGCAACCTGATCTAGTTGCATATGTGCCAGCTCATTGCAGTGGGTTTGGACAAGATGACATTTAAAGTCTCTTAAAACCCAAATTGTTCTATGATTCTATGATTTTACCAATAGCTCATAATGTACTCATCAATTTCATATAGAACATCACTACTTTATCATGTATGTACAAATATACATATATATAGTTCATCATTGCATTCCCTCTATTATAAACCATAAATATATTCTCCAAATATTTAACTATTTTAAATCTTTTTGAAAAATAAAGTGAGTAAATAGTGTCTGCAGTACATTTATTATGACACAGACTCTGGAATAGAGAACATGACGAATCAAAAGCTTTAATCACAGTGTTTAAACCCATATTTTTATTTACATTAAAAGGAAAAACAAGAGAGATCTAGTTATCTGCATCTTCTAAAATTAGATCTTCTTAAATAAGCACATAGAGTTTAATCACATCCAAGAATTTTAAATGAGCCAGCAAAGAGTGTTATGGACTGTTAATATTCATTCTCAAACAGTTTTCAAACACTGGAGAAGTTCCAGAGCATTGAAAGAAAGCAAAGGTTCTGCCAATATTGAAAAGAGACATATAGGTATTATAGTCCTATCAACTTAATATTGATCCCAAGTATATGGCAGAATAACTAACAGGAGATTCCACTAAGAAAAAATTAAAGAACAATTTAATTAATGCAAATCAATAGGAATGTGTGGAGAAGTATACCTGTTTTCAGGATAACGCAATATCCTTTGGTGTGAGAATAAAAATTGAATAGATAAATGTGTTGTAGAAAAGTATTATGTTCTGTAAAATACCTAACTTAATAAAACTTTGAGAAACTACAATTAATTTTTTTAAATAATTATTTTAATAGAAAATCATTATGGTGCATATTAAATAAAAAAAGGCTGATAGACTGCAAAAGTGGTCATAAAGGGTATATTGATCTTGACTCCTTGTTGGAGTTAACTTATTTTGGTTAACTTATTTTGATTAGCCTCCAAGAAAACAATAAAATCATTGCTGATAAAATTCCCACAGAGACAAATAATTAAAATAACAGACTGGCATGACAGAACAATCTAATAAGCTAGCTTCACAAACAGCAAAAGTGATTGCAACCCAATCTTGTTCCCACCACTCCAAACAACAGCTTTAAGAGTACACACTTATAACGGCAACCTCGACTACAAGTAGGGTAAGGAGATCCTGTGCTTTGAGGCCTTCACCCACCTCTGTATCCAAAAGGGCCAATGAATTCTGGACATAAGAGTGATAATACTGAGTTTGGAGAAGGCAGTACTTCAGTCTTCTATTGCCTCTGACATTAATACAGGTACCTAATAGTACTATCAATGATTCACAAAAGATGTTAAAATATTGGAAAGACATAGCAGTGAAAGAATGAATTCACTGGAGTGAAAACATTGTTGAATTCAATTCTAAATAAAAGAAATCCAGGAGCTGCTTCATTTCTATTTATACAGGTTCGTAGGATTGTTGGACAACCCTTCAGGAGGATAATAGGGAGCTTAGTAAGCTAGTAGACAAGGCTGCATAAGGATTAAAAACTGATATTTTTAATATTTTGCATGGCATTTTAATACCATGCAGGACATATTTTACTGTTCTGTTTCCTTTGCATGGCAAAATGTAGTATTAATATTTGATTTCAGGATGTGTTAAAGTAATCTCTATGACACTGAAGACTTGGGCTCTTAACAGGTACGTCTTTGGTTGGAGACTTATAATGCCTGCAAAAACTGCCCTCTGCCCTCTGTTAGATAATTCAGTGTGACAGATTCCCATGTAATTGTTGTCACAGTGACCTGGCCACCCAGCTGCCCTCTTACTTTACGGCTGCATTTGGGTCTTTATCTGCAACAGACCTTTAAACACCTCTCTTTAGGTGTATTCAAAGACTTCTGTGGATTCAAAGATAATTTTAATTTTGTATAGCTAAATTGTTTCTATTTCTTGGGTTATTTTTAAAAGCTAATAGTAATTTACTTAGAAATCTATTCAGCAAGTTCTTTGATTTTTTCTAGTTTTTTGGAAACAAAAACTGACAGCTATCTTTTCTCATTAACCTATCATTTACAGAAGCTTTGTTATTAAGTGATATTATTTGAACACATTTTATAGTGATCAGAATACTTTAGTGCAAACAAAAGTAAAAAAACACTTAAGATACTGATTTCCTCACTTTTCCCCAACTAAGTGAACTGGACAGGCCTTACCATCCCAAAACTGTGAAGCAAAGACAACACCTTTATTTCAGTTGAGCAGAAATGACCTAACAGTATAAACTGAAATAGCTCCTGAATGTCAAACTTCATTCTCAATAAAGCTTCCCAGATAAATTTTGTTAGAAATGTCTTGCTGCAAATGTGATCTGAATATGAGAGTAAAAATATCCGTGGTTCATAACTGGAACTAGCTGACACTGATTTCTATAAAAGTCTGATCTTTACTATGACTGGTAAAAAAGAGCAAAAGAGCTGGGTGCTTATGGGGTTTGCAATGAAGTGTGGGTCCTGTGTTGAGACACCCAATTAAACTCAGTCGTAAATCCTTCTGAAAGCTTGTTGGAGGGCTCACTCCAGTAATTCACCTATTTGTTGAATTAGGTTGTTGAAAGCCATTGACCAAAACAGTGGTATATTTTCTGCCTGGATAAATATCCACAACGATAAACACAGGCCTGAAAGTACTTGAGATGTTTGCCAGTTATATTCCAAGCTCTGCATACTGGTGTTTCATGAAAAAATGTCATTAAAATAATCAAATTTTCACAAAGTCATTTTTCAGACTTGCTAGAAAGAATAACAAAATTATTTTGCTAGAATTTTAAAAGAACATGCATAAAGTAAGTGTTTCATTTTTTTCCCCTTTCCAGATACTGGAAAGAAAATATCACAAGAGCTGTCTGGCTATAAATATGCTATTGCATAAGCACATTAATATGATACAGTCACAGTATTTTGTTTGCTATTCCCAAGAGGCAAATTACACAGGGATAGGCTACTAAAACTTTAGCAGCAGTAGCTGAGAAGACAAGAAGCACAAATGTCAAAACAGGAAAAATATACCAGACACAGTTTGATTTTTCAGAGTCAAATTCTTACTCATTTACATTATGAATATGTGTAACACCATAAATATTCCCACATCAATCAAGTAATTCCAAATTTATGTCACTGTAAATGACAGCACAATTCGACCTCCAGAAATTCTGTATTTTACTGAAGGGAATGGATTAAGTATTTATTATAAGCTGTCTTCTGATGTTTATAATAAGACACAGTTTGTCATTGCTGCAAGATGAAACGACATACTTTTCAAAGCTCAGTTTATGACTCTGTAAGGGAACGGGATTTTTAGAATGTTCTTTCTAGAATATGCAGAATCTGAACAATTCTCTTATAACTATCTGCTGGCTCTACAAGAATAATACCTTAAGGCAGTAAGGAAAATGGAACTTTATTAAAAATTTCATCAAAGAGATGAATAGTAGCCTTGGAGAAAAAAAAAAAAGAGGGGCTTAAGACACAATATGGCACTGCATTATGCTTTAGAACCTACAACAATATAAACCTGTAAAGGGTTTTGACTTCATAAGTGCTGTACACTTCAATGCAAAGTCAAATGCTGCTGAATGTCTTTGGAAGTATGATCATATTTTGTTCTTCAAAGAGCATTTTATGAAACAGATCTAAGCTTATACTCCTGTTACTCCATCTATTTTTTTTTTTTTTGAAATATGTGTGAAGTGGGAGAACATGGAGGAAAACAAAAACACAGGTTGAAATATTGATCACTGAAAGACCTGAGATACCTGAATTGAATAGCTCAAAAGAGATTTGAAATGGGATCTGTTACCTAATCCTTAGGCTAAGAAGCTGCTGTTAATAATAGTTAAAAATAATTCCATTACTTAATCTCTAACTGTAAAATGAATGGGTATTTCTAGTCGAGTTATTAAGGGGTGTAACTGAAGCTCACAAGGAAACTTCTATCCCCAAAAGCATTCTTGTTTGTGTCAAACTAGTCCTTTGCCCAAAGGGCTTTTGCTGAGGAACAGGAATTGGCCTACATAAGTGAACAAATTTCAGCTGCTGTTTTTGCCATATTCATGGTAAGCAAATAGTTCTCTTTCTCCAGAGGTGTTGATTTTGACACAAATAGCCTTCATTATTTCATTCAAAAACCCTCTAAGTAAATGTTATTTGAAATATTAGCCTTTCTACTGTAAACAGTAGAAAGTTGCTCCTCACAAAAAACTCTTCCCTTCTTGGACAACATCTTTCCATTCTTCATCAGCATGTAGATTTGACTGAGAAATTGTAATGCTAATTTCGTTCTTCATAATTATGACTATTAGGTTTTGAATAATTCATTTTTCCTCCCTACTGGATTACATACTTCAAAAAGTAAGCCTTGCTAAAATTACATGCTCTTGGATCTGGTAGCTGACAGAACTTACTCATAATGCATATGAGACTATGGTCCACTTTCTTGAGAACCATTTTTAAAGTATTCTGTAAAATACCCTGCTGTGATTCAGACCCTTGAGGGAGCAATAGGTATAATTGGTTCCAGTTTCAGCTTTTCACTTGCATAATTTAACTGACTCCTTTGTCCCTCAAGTAAAATGAAGGTGCTCTTCAAGCTGGGCTGGGGTATAGTTCAGCACTGGAAGCAACTGCTAGAAAACTAATGCAGGAGGATACAAATGAAATGTTACCAAGGGACAGTGGCAGCTCACAAATGGCACAAAATGAGGATTGTAAGGTAGGTCCACACATCAGACTTTGATATATTACCCTGAGCACTGAACTCAATAACCATCCCTAATGTACCTGTGAAGGATATGTCCCAGGTTGCACTCAAAATCATGCTTGTCTGCCTTTTTTTTCAGAGATCCCCTAAATTTATTCCTTCAGCAGCTACAACAGCATGCTTCCATGCAAGATTTTATGTGTCTCAACGCTGCCAGGAATGCCTCATATTAGTGATTCACAGGCTCTCCATAAGTAGTTTGTGAAAGACCAAGTGAAGAGGAGCATGAGGACTGCAAATCACTCAGACATGTCAAGTGTCACACATTGCACTCGCTGCCAAATCATGCTGGTAGCAGAGCCAGCCATGGCCTGTCCTCTCCTGCATCTCAACTGATGAGCGTCATTGGTCACTCTTTCTGTCACAGGTCCCAGAGTTTGGCTTCTCATACACTGGATCATAAAAAAAATAAGAGAAAGTCATACTTACGATTACTTCGGAAACTGCTGTTTTGGAGCAATAGAAACATAGCCCAGTTTAACACATACATCAAAATTAGATTTTGCAAGCATGTAATATTATTTTGTTCCCTAAAGAATGGAGCCTAGGTCCTCCTTGAGATAAAGCTGCAGATCCATTCCTGGCTGTCTGTGAGAGATGAGAGGGTCTCCTTTATTACTCCTTTAGTACTCCACATTTAATTGTTAATTCTTCATGGAAGTCACAGCACTGAGGATGCAAAATATACATAAAGACATCTATTAACAATGCTAATTAATATTAAAAATGATCATTAAAATTAACTAGTCATTTGTGATATGTTCTCACAAAATGTTTGTCAGTGCTCAAAATTTGCCTCATTTATTTTGTGCTTGTGTCAGAGGATGATGATACTGTTTATTTTGGATTACTTCAATTACCTCATTTTGGATCTGCAGATCTTACACCCTCACACATCTTCAGTTCAAAGAGGGCAGCTTCTGTTTCTGCACACAGCCATTAAATAGGTTGTCATTTGCATCTCTTCTAAAGCTGACTTCAAGTGAAAGTCTGGGAACATTCATTATAAAAATGCAGACTGCATTTCTCTTAAATCAGTTAAAAGGCAAACATCATTATAGATTGTCTCGGATAAAGAAAATGTACACATCAGCTGGCTTCACAAAAGGCTTCTAATTTTTGTATTACTTTTGAAATTAACTCCTTGCTTGCTCAAAGAATACAGAGACCCATTTATCTTCAAAAAGCACTTCTCTTTGATGTGAGTTTCTGTCATTCCTACCTTCATGGATAAAAAAGATGATAGATCTTAGTATGAAGCTCACAAGTACTTTAGAAATCTAGCACTTAAAATGAACAATGCAGAGAAATCCATTCTGTAACATTCAGGAGTGGAGCAGTGCTCATAACACGGGTTCATCTTTTGCCCAGTGTGGGGAATCCTGTCTGAACACCTCTGGAAGTGTCAGCTTCTCTCCAGCAAAACTCTCCCCAGGGCAGCTGGCTGCTGACCTTGTAGAATGTACCAGCTCAACTGGAGCTGATCTGCTCTAATTCCCTCTCTCTGGAGCTTTTCTTTCCACCAGAGGGCATACACTGTGAGCACACAACTCCCTTCAGAGGAATTTAAAATATATATTGTGTACTAGATAAATGAACTGACTGGAATGCCAAGTTTTTGTACTCAATTCCATTCAATGGGGCTGTTAATTCATCCTGTTGCTCACTGGGTAAATTATTCCATTTGCTACAAAAGCAGTTGGTTTAGCACACTTTTGTTTGACTTTGCAGAGTGCTGGATGTGCAGCGCTTTTGAATAAGGCCATTCATTTATTTAGCTACTGAGCTAACTGGTAGCACTGTGCTGGTATTCACCCGCATCTCTGGATACCATGGAAATACCTGCTCCCTGGGTTCTAGGCATGCCTAAAATTTTAATGTAAATAGAAATCATTAAAACTATTTCAAAAAATGTGTCTACAGTGCTAATTTAGGTGAATTGTGTGTGACTAGGTGCGGGTATGAGGATGGCTGTGAGGAGGGGAGGCAGCAGCACAGCAGGCTGCCAGATGGCAGATGTCCTGAAGATAAAACGGGTGGAATATGGCACGTTTTGAAATTTTCATTTTCCTGTATTGCAGCAATACAAGCAGAGGGGAGAGAGGGGAGGAAGAGGAAGGAGAGACAAAGAAACTACGTTTCCCGGCGTGCCCCCGCGGCCTCGGGGCGGTGCGGGAGGAGGGAAGGGCAGGGAGCTGCTGTGGGAGACGTAACATGGGCGCCTGAGGCCGGGGCGGAGGTCGGGCTGGGCTGAGCGCGGGGCCGGGCGGGGTTGCAGGCGAGGCCGGTCCGAGGTGCTGGGCGGGCTGTCCCGGCCCCGCCGGAGGAGGGGAGGGCGCGGGGGCCGGGGCCGGGGCCGAGGCCGGGAACGGGGCTGGGGCTGGGTACGGCCCGGCTCCTCCCGGCACCACTCCCGTGCAGGTGGCTGCGGCGGGGGCGCTGAGCTGAGCCGAACCTGCCCCGCCGGAGGTGGCCCGGCAGCCGAGCAGGAGGCGGTGAGTGGCCGGGGCCATGGCCGAGACCGGCTCTCTGCACGCCACCAGGTTCGAGGCGGCCGTGAAGGTGATCCAGAGCCTGCCCAAAAATGGTGAGTGTGGCGGGGAGCTCCCGCGGCAGCGGCGCCATCCGTGCCGGGCGGGCACCGGGAGCGGGCAGGGCCCGGCGGGGCGAGGCCGCGGCCGCGGGGGGGTCAGGGCAGCGGGGCCGCCCCGGCAGCGGCTGGAGAACCGCTGGAAAGCTCGGCATTAGTGCTGCTCCCCGCCTCTCGGGGGAGCGCCGGCTCGGGGGCCTTCTGAGCCCTGCCAGGAGCTCCTCAGTCGGGCGCCTGGACCGGGGGATCTGTCAGCTCCCCGCGATTTCAGCTTCCCTGAAATCCTGAAGTTGCTTTAACAGAGCTGTTACCGTGAGTTCCCCTCTGCTGAAAGAGTTAAAAAAATGGAAAAAAAAAACGCAGAACGTATCTTTTTGATAAGAGTTATAATAATTTTTAAACCATTTGTTTATTACATACATCATCAATTCTGGTAAAATCGGAAGTTTTTGAGGTTCTGAGGTAAACGTCACTGTAAACGTCTAATGATTAGAATCCAACCTCAAGCTACTTGATTTAATGGATTGGCTATGAATCTTCCCTGCTAGCTGTTAGAGTTTCATGTTTACATTTTTTACCTCTACAAAAGTGTGTTCCACAAAGGAAGAAGAGAAAACCAAATCGGGAGGTACGGTGAAACTGTTTCTGAAAGTGTTGTCAAATACCTAAGGTAAAGAAAAGCACTGCAGAAGGCCGTGTTTTGGGTTAATTGTGTTTGTTTAGATAGATTTTTTTTTTTTTTTTTTTTTTTTTTTTTTTTTTTTTTTAGTTCTGGAGACTCGCAGTAAGTTATTATTTGTTAACAGTAAAGTGACTTGCAAGATACTTCGTTTACTGAGAGCTAAACCTGTCCCTTTAAACTGAGTGACAGGACATCGGCTTGATGTTACTTATTACCTTTTTTTATTCTAATTGTGGAGTTTGACCTTAGCAATAGGAAAGGTTATAGTCCTTTAAACTCCATCTGAAACTTGCTGTTTGTACAGTAAATATTTTCATTGGTGCTGGTTCTCAGTCAATGAGGTGAAGATGTTCTCTGTTGGCTTATATTGTACTGCTGTAACAGGCTGCAGGCTGTTTTCTCACAGAACCATTAGGTTTGTAAAATACTCAGTAATATTCTTGATGACAATTTAATTGTATTTTAAAATGTTTTCACTAGGTTCATTCCAGCCAACGAATGAAATGATGCTCAAGTTCTATAGCTTTTATAAGCAAGCAACCCAAGGACCCTGTAACATTCCTCGACCTGGATTTTGGGATCCAATTGGTAGATACAAATGGTAACTTTTCATGACTTGTTGTTTTGGAGATGTTTTTTTTTATGTTTGGAGTGGAAATGTTTAGAAGAGTAGCACTTGGAGAAAGAAACTCTCTCAAATCTTTATTTTTTAAATAAAAAGAACATTTATGACCTTTGATGCTTGAATTAGTTTTCTGTCATATTCTGACTTTCTAACTCAGATAATTGATCACTTCTCAGAGTTGCAGGTGGAAATGTTCCCTTGGATTATGCAGATGAGCAGGTTTTTCTTGGGCAGCCACCATCATGGTATCTCTGCAGTTTTTATCCCATGTTGTAAAATGAATTCTTAGGTGCTCTGAAGAATGATGTGGAGGAGTATCTGGAGCTCTTCCTTCTTGCGTTTTCGTGAGTGATGTGAGCCTGAATAAATAAGTGCTCACTGGCAACCACTAATACAGCTTTGAGCTCTTGGTGGGGAGGTTGGGTTTATGTCTTTCTGGTTTGTCTGCTCAGTGGCAGGTCTTCCTACTATCTGTGTTTGCCTTGGCCTGGGAAGACTTCTGATTCACCAAATTCCTAAGTTGTCTTTGAAAAGCCAATGTGAATGTCTTGCTTATAATATTTTAATGATGATTTGTCCTGAAGAACAAATATCATTGCTGTCTTTGTGGTCATGGTGGTTTTGGGAATCTGTGAAATGATTCCTAGGACTTATTTTTTTCTTCCTTCCTTCCTCCTCAGCCTCTCCAAGCCAGAGTGCAGGGGATAGGCTGGGAGCTTTCATCCACCTGGTTGGTTATAGCTGGAATGTGAGCCACCAACCTTGGTGGTTTTCTATGAGTAGGACAAATACTCTGGAATGTCAAATAATGTGCAAGACTGAGGAGCTGTTTTATTGCAGTCTGTGTTCTGACTGATACTTTGTGCAATACTGATAAATTTGGTTAGAGTTTTCTGTCTTGCAGAGTTGGAGAGGGGAAGATTTTATTTAGGTCATAAATAGCTGCTGTGGTAACTATTTGCCTGTTAGACTGATGTGTCTTTCCCCAGTTGCTAAACTCAAAAAGGACAGATTTTTCTTGTAGCTTATTCTACCTTAGTGACAGCTGTTTATAAGTGCTGGCTGAAGAGTGTGGCCTGTTTGTTTTATACGGCAGAGGATCTTAAACTCAACTTAGTCAGAAGGGTAATGTGTGTGTCTTTTATCTGGGCTTATTTACAGCTTACTGGGTACATAATTCTAGGTAGTCAGTGAGGAACTCTTCAGTCCCCAGTCTGTTCACTTTGTTGCTTCTTCTTCCACTGTGTGATTATCCTAGAAAATTATATATTTGTACATAAAAAATAATGTGAATCATTCTTGCATTTTATTTGTATCAGAGAAACGTTGGACATTTCATAACTGACCTACTTAAGGCCAAGCTGAAAAAAAATCTGAAGATACTGAAGATGTATGCAACTTTCTTTCCTAGGGATGCTTGGAGTGCCTTGGGAAACATGTCCAAAGAAGAAGCCATGATAGCCTATGTTGATGAAATGAAAAAGGTATGTTTACTGATGAAGGGATTTTCTAGAAAAAATGTTCCAGAAATAGAGGAATGTGAGGGGGGGTCTTGCTGACTACTCCTTGCAAAGCTCCAAATGAGTTATCCCCTATGTGAACTGTTACATTTCAGTACTATGCTGTTTGGCCTGTAGGCAGAAGAAAATTACAAAGTTCCTTCAAAACACAGAATTTGTGTTGTTTTCAGAGAAACATGAGAGCTCTAGCTGGTATGAAGCTTAAATTACAGAGCTAAAGAAAGTGAAATACTGGAATAATGATAAAGGGGGCGTTATGGAAAAAAAACTGTACCACACACTGCCTCAGTTCTTAGAGCTGAGAGAGGTAAGTGATCCTTATTCTGGAAAAGTGACTAAAACAACTTTCCAGAAGGACTTTAGGAGCAAAGGTCTTACTCTCATCACTGGAGACATTCTAATATGTAAACTTAATAATTTTCTATTTTTCAGGAAAAACTCAGCAACCTGAATTTTCTGTACTTGTTACGAAAATATTCCATGAATATTATAGTTGCAGTGAAACTATTAGCATTGAGCAATGTGCTCTGTTTCCAAACAGATGTGTAACTTGTAAGCAGTCACAGTTACCATATTAAGTGGGAATTGTAGCATTAACTAAAGTAAACCGAGTTTAAAGTTTCATGTCATTTCTTAACTAACCCTTTTCACTGCAGTCTTTTCACTGAAACTTTTAGAGATTAATTCTCCAGTTTAAAGATTATTTGCTGTCAATCTGAATAAAAGTATAATTGTAGTCTATTACTGTAATGAGGTTTGAGTCAAAGGGAAAAAATTCTGCTCCAAATACACTTGCTTTTTTCTGAGGCCACTATCTTGACATCAAACTCTGAATTTGTTTAATGGGTGATACAACAAAAATTTTTACTCAGCAAGGAGCTGGAGTGTGATTTACTGTTCTTTTTCCTATCTGTAGTTCTGGCAATTTAGTTCCTGCTGCTATTACTGTATCTGCTCTAAACTGGAAAATAAGCAACTCCAGAAAACACAGAAGGCCAAATACAGTTTGTTTGATTAAAAATCCCACTAAATTTTAACAATTCCTTTGAATGTGTGCCACAAGGTTTAGTGCTTCATTTGAAATCTTGAATTCAATATGTGTTGATATTTCAGTAGATTACCTTATGGGTTTTTTTCAGTGCAGTAACTGGTTTGGTCAGGACACTAAAACCAAGTGAAACTGCAATGTTTGTTCTAAAAAAACTCTAGCAAGCCTCCTGTGAGGAAGTCTGCTTCCTTGACCCTAATGAACCACAAATATTCTGCTTCTGTGCAGATTATGTGTAAGGATTGGAGAGCAGATGACTTCCTGCCTTGCTCAGCTTTGAAAATGGGGAATCTGTTTACCCTGCTTTGGTGCTCTTTCAGCTCTCACATTTGGAATACTAGTTCCAGCTTTTCCATCCCAATTGATTCTACTTGCAATGTCAATGGAAGTGTGTTTCAGATGGATCCACTGGGTTGTTCTATCAGCACATACTGCACTAATCCTCATGGACTTACTGTGGGCAGTCTGCTGTTGCTGTGTGGGTATCCATGTCCGAGGGGGCAAAAACCCACTTGTATGCTGATATCCCAGGACTGTGTTTAAGGGTGTATAAGACTGCCATATTCCCCCAGCCCTGGGGCATTCCCTGGCATTTGCACATTGCGTTTGAGCTATACACGCATCAGATGACCCTGTCACAAAATTCCAAATTTGTTTTAGGTTTTTTTTCACTCCTTAGTGTGGTAGCCTTGAAAATCACAGTTGAGGAATGTATCTGGGTGAGGGTTTGATATGCTGGTGAGAGGTGACCAAATGTATTATTTTTAGTTAAAATAAACAGAATGCGCCTGAGCTCAGATTCAAGGTTAGTTTGTTTCAGGTAGTGTTTCTGAAATTTATTTTGCAATGTTGTTTAAAATAATTTGTTTGCATTTCAGATATATTGTTTTGTTATGTATTACAAATAAGTGATAGCATGAAGTGTTAACACTATGTGGTATTTCTAATTTAAAACATCACTATATATCAATTGTGTGGCATCCAAGGAAAACAGTAAATCAGGATACATAATAACTTATTTTTCATGTTGAAATTTTGAGATATTAAGCCTAGTGGCTATAATAAGCAAGCAGTTACTTTTGCTGGTGAAATTATTTTTTCTTTTTGTGCTCACCTAAAAGCTAGCAGTTAGAAAAAAATATAAGAATTGCTATAAGTAGCACAGACTACATTGAGGTCCATTTAGAATACATGAAGAACAGTAATGTGCAGACATCACAGAAATTCATGTTTGAAATAGTTTACAAAGCTGACTATAGTAATAAATACATAACAAATACAAGCCTTATTCTAGAAAAGGCTTCTTGTTTCTCTCAACATTATTGAAGTGAAAAAATCAGCAATCACAAAGTTGTTCAATCTCTGTTTCATATCCAGCTCTTTGTATCTGAGTATTTCTCCTAACAAAGACAGAATGAATTATGTACACTGAACAGATCAGAGAAGTGGCAGTGAAAATGCAGGTCGATAGAATTGTTGTCTCTTGGTATCCTTGACTGGTTTGCAAGTGCTGACTTGGTAGGTGTTAGCCAGCCTGGAGCTCCTGCTCTGTGCAGTAACTCTGCATGCTCCTGCTGCATGCTGG
The DNA here is from genome assembly GCF_026979565.1 of Vidua chalybeata. Classification (NCBI taxonomy): domain Eukaryota; kingdom Metazoa; phylum Chordata; class Aves; order Passeriformes; family Viduidae; genus Vidua; species Vidua chalybeata. Next base: position 16,470,596 of record NC_071530.1, on the reverse strand, counting down.
CATGCTTGGTGCCTTTGAGCAGCGTGTTCTGTGGCAGCGTGTACCTTCATCTGTTGCTTTCTTGGTGCCCTTCAGGAGGAGGAGGTGCACTGTAGCTGTTAGTTTGCTTCAGCCTGTGTTTTTACCTATAGCTATTGCTACTTTCAAAATATGGTAACTAAAACAGTGGAGGATGAAAGAGGAGCAAAGCTATTGGCAAAAAGCTTGTTTGAAAGGACTTAAACTGGAATGGGACAATAATACCGTGTGCTTTAAAAATAGTATCCAACTATTGAATCTCTTCTGTTTAATTTATTCTAGACTTAAGATTTTGCATTCCTATCATATGATCAAATGTATTGTTTCATAACTTAAAATTAAGAAATGCTCCAAATTACTTCAAGAGCAGAACTTGGTTCGTTCTTCTTCTAAGTGGGTCTTTGTGCTGTCTTTGTTTTGCTGTATTTTTTGTTTGGGCTTAGAAGGATCTAGTAGAGCACTTCTGATCTGCTCCTTACATTCCATTCAAGGTGGCAGCGTTTGACAGTACAAAGAGTCCTTTAAGATGAAAAAAGTATTTCCGTTTTATTTTCTCTATGGAAATAATGATATTTACTAACAGCAGCCTGTTGAACTTTGAGATGGTTTAGTTCAAAATTGCAGAAATAATGGATTCCAAGGTCTACTAATAAATACTGTGTCAAGGCTGTGTTTTAGTGTTGGCAAATGCATTAGCTCTCTCATCTTGTCTTCACCTGAAAAAAAATTAATATAATTATAAGATTCTTATTCAATAACTTAGTTTTATGTTATTTCCCTGTAATTAAAAAAAAGTAAAAAAACATCAGAATAACAAGTTTAGTGACGTAGTGAAATGTTTCTGGGTTTTGCAATAACCAGCAGTTTCTAAAATCAGTTGAAATGAATGAATGATTGAAATGCTGTTTCATAAGATGTTTCATGTCTTGAACTTGTGCAGATTCTTGAGAGTATGCCAATGACGGACAAAGTTGAAGAGTTACTACAAGTAATAGGCCCATTCTATGAAATAGTAGAAGATAAAAAGAACAGAGGATCTGACCTAACATCAGGTTCGGACAAATAACTTTCTTTGTACTACTAATAATCATTACTCAGTGGTTTTGGGGCTTGTTTTCAGTAAAATGATTTAAAAGCTAAATGTTGCATCTCTTTGTTCATTCTCTTTATTATATGGCAGTTCGAATGGAGAAAGTCTCTAAGTATTTGGAAGGTAGGAATAATAAATTATGTGTAAATCCATCATTTCCATTGTTTTGGTGCTGTAGGAACTTCCTGCTAACACTTGTGACTTCTGGGCTTGCCACCTCATTAGGCTGGGTTTGTATTTATTTTACCTTTGAGATGATTAGGTCCAGGAAGCTGCATGTTTAGTCCTTGTTGACGGGCTTTTTGAGCTGCTGAAGAAAGCCTGAAGAAAGGAGAGTATTTAAAACAAAACAACTACAAAACTACTCTCCCAATCAAATCTAGCTTTTTAAATCATGACTTCTCAAATTTTCTAAAGCTCAAGTTCATGAAGGGAATATTTAAACATTTTAAATTACTGACAGGTGGCAAACCTAGTGGTATCACATCTGCATAAAAATCAGTGTGTTGATCTTTATTTAGCAATACCATTGTGAGAATGTTTTGATCATACCAGTTATTATGTTACAGATAATGTGTTCATAAGACTGTTGTAAAACCCTTACAGTTGTTTAAATCTGGCTTAAAATGACATTTAAAAACTGAAATGCAGCAGAGCAAAACTTGAAACTTTTTAAAACTAAATCCATTGCACAAATAAATTGGTTAATGTTTTTAAGAAGCATGAGTCAATTGGTTGTTGCCTTTTGTATGTGGCTTTTTTCCCCTGCCTTAAAGGAATGTGGTTTTATTATCAAGCCTTAGAGAAACAGAAATAATTTTCCATTGTTCTGGGGAAAAATAGTGGTAGAAATTTTTACATGGCCATTTGAAAGTGGGTGTAACTTTTTTCTCAACTGAAGTTGTGTATACTTCATGTGTGGGATGCAGTAGGTTTGCCTGACAGCTGGATTGATGGGTGGGTAAGAGTATCAGTAGATTCAGGTCAGTGATCTGTGTAATAAGGATTTACTTGGACTTGGTGTCTGTGGCACAGTGCCAGAAGCCACTTCTTTAAAAAATGACTTGAGTAGATACACAGAGAAGCATGGAAGTTAAACTGTACCTGTTTCCATAACAAATCTAGCACGCTTATTTTTTAAAGAGGCAGTTTAAGTATAAGGCAGTGTAAGTTAAACAGAACAGCAGATTTCAGCTTTACCTTGTTCTGTCATGGTTGCAATAATTCTGGTGCTATGTCATCATTCATACCACTTACAGGTGCAACATCTGATTATGCCGCAATAAATTAGGACAGATTTTCACAAAGTCCCTTGTATGTTACAACTTTACCATTGCATTTAACGTTTTGAAGCCTTTCTTTGGTGCTCTTACCACTTCCCTGATTAAAAGTGAAGCTGGAAATAATTATTGTTGTTTACAGTACAGATATCAAAACATTTTGCAGAAGTATAGAAGCATGATTACCTTCCGTCTTTCAGATGCACACTAAAGAATAGAACCAATGGGCCCAAAATCTGTCTGAGATGATGTAGACACTGGTAACAATACTGTTAAAAATTGACACACGGTTATGTTTTGATTGTGTGAGTTTATCTAGTCTTGTTTCTTTCCTCACCCCCAAACCCCTACAGTCTGTAAATTCTGTTGTGCAAGGTATGTTTTTCAGGGGCAGGCAATTGGTATGTTCTGAAAACCAGGACCCTTCTCTTGACTACCTGGCTTCATACTGTACCCCATCTTCTGGTCCATTCTGTTTTGAGTTTGCCTTCCATTCTTTCATCAAACTTTAATCTGTATGCAGATCATTATCTAATTGTTTAGGAATTGTATGCCACTGCCCCAAAATTAACAGTTTCTTGAATTAGTGGAAGAGAATTGTCTGTAAACTCAGTGTACATCAGTCATGGCTTGTGTATTGTTTCTAGCAGATTGGCCCCAACAAAAAAAGTATAATTGCATTTCTAGTCTTTGTGGTTTCTTTGAAAATGTTAAATACAAACCATTGATATGCCTTTCTGAATCAATAAAGTCTGTGGGTCCTTAATAAAGAACACAAAAGTCTGACGTGCCAGCATTGAAGTAAATGACTTGTAACATCTACTAGAAAACAAGGACAAACTTACTGGATCCATGGGTTACAAATACCCAGACTTGAATGTGATGGTAAAGAAAGAAAAATAGAGAATTCACTCCAATAGGCTGAGCAAATCTAAGAGTTATTTTGAAAGCATATGAACTGGGTAGCGTTTGGAAAGGTCACCCTGCAGCTGTGTGAGAAGTTTGACTTCTCTGGAAAGCTGTGTCAGTAGTGTCTGACAGGTATGAAGTGTTTCTTTACAGACAAAGTCATTGACAAATTATTTTTGGGTATGTGATATACTGGACGTCAAAAAAGAAAGTGGGCTCTTAGCTGACATAGCACTGCAGAAGGGAAGAGGTAACTCTTGCAGCATTATAGAAAGACTCTTTTCTGTAGCTGCTGGAAGAATAGAGGGACACATCAGGTGGATAGGTGCTTTAGAAGAGTAGCATTTTAACTTTTTTGAACTTGTTAGTAAATGCACAAGAAGCCTGATGTCTAAGTCAGTGTTAAAAAGGCAAAGAAACTTCAAAACACCATTGCTCAGTAAATGTGAATTTTTTAGAATTCAAGCTTTCTTGTTTTATAATAGCTGAAGAAGCCAAAGGTGGGCTAGGATTGGCACCTAGTGATCTGATAGAGGGTGGAAAATATTGAGAGTTTCAGAACCAGTTCATTCTTCAGAATGTTTCCCTGACAATGTTTGTGGATTTTCTTTTTTCGGAATGAGAGTAAATCTAAAAGGGGAGCAAGGAAATCCCTATCTGACAGACTCCCACAGTAAGTTAAGGAGTCTGAACAACTAAGCAAAGTATCTGGAAATTGTTTACAGGTTGTTCAGTAGGATTTTTCTGTATAATCTTTCTGCTTTGTGAAATGGCATTTAATCTGTTCTAAAATCCTACCAAATAAAGATGACCCTTTGCCTGCATGCTGAGTAGTAATGGTGTTAGTAAACCTTTGTGAAAACCAAATTTGCCTCCAGTAACAAGAAGTTAGGTACTGCAGAGGCTGTAGGTAGTTTCAGCATTATACTCTTATACCTTGACTTCCTAAGGACCGTTTCTCTCCCAAAAGCTTTTCTCCCAGCTGTGTTGCAGTTGCACCAGACGAAGGTCTGCTGAAGCAAGGTGCTGTGTAGTGCTGCATATGCTGGTTTGGGGCAGTGCTGATGGCAGCACAGGCTGTTAAGGAGGAACCCGTGCAGGGCACTGCTTGTGTGAATGGCAGAACTGGCCCAGCTCACAAGTAGACACAGCTGTTTAACAATTTGCTTGATGTCTTCTTGCATTCGATATGGGAGCTAGGTTTAGAAGACAATACTCAATGAGGTCTGTGTGCTTTTAGAACAAGCAATTACGTGTAAACATTTGTATTTCAAAGGCAGTAGTTAGTACAGGAGCAGCTTTGAAAAAAGTGAGCCTGTTCCTAATTACTATTTTTCAGGTAGAAATACTTCTCTTGCTCTTAAAATACAATATCTTTTCCAACTGTGTTTCTTTAGATGGAGTATGAGTAGTTTATCTGTTCAAATAGTTTTGTTTTCTCAAAGACCTTCTCAGGTTGTTTTCAGTATCTTTGCTTTCTAGTGGGGCATTTGGTGGCTCTTTCTGCTCGTGTGTGAGCCTTTGCTCTGAAACACCCTCTGTTTCATAAGCTCACTTTTTCATGGCTCTTTGACTTCAAAGGTACTTGCTTAACAGATTTCCTTCCCTTTCCTTCCACCTTTCTTCACTAGGATTTTTACAGAACTCAATGTTGGTGAATCTTAGTCATTCATAAGAAGGGGAAAAAGAGCTAAAATCCGTATTGCTCTGAACTGCAGTGCTTTATTAGGTTCTGTTAGTGGCTGCACCACAGTGAGGAGTTGTATTGAGGCAGGAGGAGCTGCTGGGTGTGTGGGTGAGTGAGGTTTTTAAAATCCCATCCTTCAAACTTTTCTCCCCTTCTATTTTCCAGTTATAAATTAACAGGTATAATCAAGGTTATAAATTATGTTCAGAAAGGCTAGCGTGAAACTTACTATCCAAACATTTTTTGTTAAAATCTCAGTAGTTCAGCCTTCAGAACATTCTCTTCAGCATTTGCTGCAGGATGGGATTATTAGAGAAGATTAAGGGCAAGTGCCAGTCAGTGGAGAGTCTCAGTGAGATGTGAGATGTGGAATCAGTGACTCAACAAGCCATGGCTTGTCCTGTTGCAATCTATACCCGCTTCGCACTTTGCACACCAAATCTCAGCCTCCTTCGTGAACTCTACTTCAAGCTGATGGCTTTATGTCAGTGCTGTCTAACAGTGCTGGAAACAGGGCAGAGCATCAGTGTAGCTCTAAGCCTGAGTATTTCAACAGCTCCCCTGTCATACAGAGTGATCAGAAAATATATTGCCACAGGGTGAGCAGCAAAGTATCCAAATGGGAAAATGTAAAATAAAAAATTGTTTCTTTGTAAGTGGAGGGAGCTATGAGATGTTTTCTTCCATGGAAAGAAAAGCCTGTCTGTATTGTGATTCATGCTGGTTTGAGTCAACAGTAACAGTTTTGGTGCATAATTGGTTGTTGAATTTGGATTTTTTTCCTTCCAGCCAGACAAGATTTCCCTACAAAAGGGAAAGTAATTGCAAAAGCTCTTAAGGTTTCATAATTTAGGAAATGTACCCGCTTGCCAGATAATTCTGGTGTCTTTTATTTAGCTGTCTTAATGTAGTTAAGAACTTGTGATGAAAGAACTGGAATCTGTATTTCTCAGAGCTCTGTTCTACAAAGACAAGCTACAAAGAAGCAGTGGATGGAGGTGTGGGAGGCTGGGGAAGGACAGATACAAGTTGTCATATCTTGATTGCTCTCAGAAAAGTACCCAGTGGACACAGACTGGTGTTTCATGTTTAACTTTGTGTAGCAAAAATAATTAATTGTAGCCTTTAAGATGCATAGAAAAGTCATTTGTTTTAGCTCTGAGGCTGTGTTTGATACGGGCTTTGTAAAAGGCAGTTCAGATGGTAGGCTTGGAGCAGACGGCAGGAGAACATGACTTTAATGTTATTTCGTTTTTGTTTTTTTTCTGGTACAGGGCAAAACAATTTTTGATTGCTACAATTCAAGGCTACAATGTGCAACTCAGCTATGTGGCCTTGTGTTGTTTTCAAGCATAATTCAGTTTTCTTTATGGGATTCTGAGTTCACTGTGCTCACATTTTGTATTTTCTGGGACAAAACTCAAGAGTGTAATAATGCTCCTTCCTAGCTGTCATGCAAAGTGAAAGTTCCAAATGATGACTTTATCTTTTCTGCACAGAAAAGAGCTTAGCAAGTTTTGCTCCTCCAAGAGGCAAGTAGTACAGGGCTTCCTGACATCCTGGATCCTGGAATGATGTTACTGTGCTTTCAAGTTACAACATCTAAGAAGCAGCTGTTCTTTACCTTCATTCTCACACGTTGGCTGAGGTGCTGACAGCAAGCTGGCAAAGCCTGGATCTGTTGGTCTTGCTGGACACGCGCCGTGTAACCGAGCTGTGTGTCCTTGGTGGCCCTGGACAGCCGGGGGCCTTTGTGGAGCTACCTGCCAGTGCTGGGAATGCCTGTGGGGCAGCTGCTGTTCTGCCTGGGCTTCTCTCTGCCAGGAAATCCCAGGCATGTTGTCTCTACTGCAGAAGGCTGAGGAGCATCAGGGAGGAGGGAAATGTATCCAAGTCAACCCCAAAACTTGGTATCCTTGTTTATATGGAACATGCTCTGAAAATCCTTGGGAAAAGGTACTGGCAATATGGATGGAGATGAGAAACTCCTTAGATATGGAAAAGTGTAAAAGTCTGGAATGACTAGTCAGTAATCCTAAATACTGTACTTGCAAGTTAATATGAATGTCTGAGAAGTTACTGTTTTCTGTGTTTGTTCTTATCCACAGACTATTGTTTTAATGTTTATTAATGGTAAATAAAGATGTGAGTATTGTTGATTAATTTTTTAAAATTAAATACAGAAGCATCTCTTGGAGTGTAACAGCTTGAAAAGCACATAAGCAGAGAGAGGAATGCTGGCAAAACAAGGCTGTAGTCTTTTGGAGTATATTAAAAGAAAAATAAAAATGAGGAGAGGCTTTTTCTGTTATAGTAAAGTTTAGGAGGACTAAACCAGACTAAAAAAAAAGGAAAACTATATAGAGGAAGATGTGACTGCCCCGATGTGTGAATTAGGGTGTACATTTGTCAGAGAACTTGCACTTAATGCACTTAAATTTAAAAGAAATAAAACCATGGTAGTTAAAGTAAAGACTTTTAGATTTTTCAGTCTGTATTTCTGACAGACTCTTCTAAAATCTCTTCTTATTTGTGATAGCTGCTTGTTTGACTAGTGTAGAACAGATGTTACAGAGCAGGCTGGGCCCTCAGAAATTTGTCTTTGCAAAGAAGAAAATATCTTTTTAGTATAGTGATATAGATGTCTTTTTAATAGTGTCCTATATTAAAAAGAATGCAAGAAAATGAGGGAATAGAAACTTGTTCTAGCTGAAAAGCTTATTGCTCCCAGATGCTTGCATGTACCCCTCATGTCTCATGGAGGCACCACTCCTTGCAGTATTTGGTACATCAGTTTCAAAATGAGGTGGGGATTTGTGTAACCAGGTGTATTGGAAATGGCAGAACATGGTTGCACAAACTTGGAATTGAAGTAGGGAGCCTTCTTGGATCAGTAATAAGCATGAGACATCAAGGGGTGATGGCTAGAAAATAATTACTGTTACCTGATGATGAAAACAACTTTGTACAGCATATAGACTCCTTGAGACTTAACATAAACACAGGTGTGCAGGGGGATCCCTATACAAGGTGATACAAGTGTAGGTTATGGAAATAATCTTCTAGTGGTTAAGATTTTCCTGCTATTGAGCAGATAATAAAGTTATGTATTTCATGAAAACATGTAATTTTTATTAAACAGTGAGGGTATACACAGCTAGCTAAATGTCTCATCATGTCTTTCATGTGCTGTTGCAGACTGGTTCCTGATCACTGGTATTTTCAAAGCATGTGAGAGGCTGTGGAACTTGTGTGAGGATGATACTATGGTGTACTGGGCTAACCATCAGTACAGCTCCAGAAGTGCATGTTAATTTTATATAAGAATTACACGGCTGTTCACAGAACAAAAATACAAGGCATTTGAGAAAAACCTGCTAGGCAAGGTTCTCTTTGTCAAATGACCTTCAAGCTGGGGCAGATCTACAGAGGCATTTAAGCTCTGAACTCCCATCTGGGTAAAAAAAATGGCCTCAAAATATGTGAAGAGTTAAAAATCACATACATACTTTTGAGAAACTTAGCCCCATTATGCAGGTCATTGAGGAGAATTGTAGTGATGCCTTTAAAGAAATATATTTAGAATGGCTTGTAGAAAATCCCTTAACAGAGCTGATATGAGAAAATAAACATCTGGTGAAAGTTTGTAGAGAAGCTGCATGTTTGTTCTTTGTTCTTCACATCCTTTCCATCTTGCTTTTTTTTTTTTTTTTTTTTTTTTTTGGTCAAATCTTTCTTTGTAAAAATTTTAAGTTGTTACTGTTATACAGCTCCTACTGTTTAGCATTAAAAACCCCAAATTCACACCCCAGGCTTTTACAGAATAGAATTCCTTCTATGGCTAAAAAGCAGTACAGCTTTGATTTAAAAAATTGTCACAAATCTCGCAGTTTGATGTTGTATGTAGTGAGATGAAAATAATAAACCAAGAGGAATTCTACAGTATCTAAAGTAGGGCAACAGAAAAAAGCTTCTAACATTTTTCCGTGCAGCTGAAGTGAATAGATGAAATAAAGGGTTGAGGGGTGGCTGGGTGGGATTAGCACAAACCAAGTAAGGTTTTAAAAGCTTGCTTAACTTGTGTCATTCGCACTGAGAATATACATTCCTCAGGGAACAGCCATTAACCTACTGGCAGGGGATGTAGCTGCTAGCTGGCTCTGCTTAGTCTTTAAACCTGTCATCCTCAGGATTAAGGTGATGATTGACCATCATGTCTGGTTCCTTAGCAGATACTCAGAGCAAAGAGAATGGCAGCCAACTGTGGGTTTACCATGTAGTAAAAGCAACTGGGGATGGACCTGATGAGGATAGCAGTGTAAGGGTTCTGAGGAAAAGCACACAATTAGGCCTGGCATTTCAGGTGGCCAAACTCTGTACAGGGTTGTGTTCTTAAGAGTGTGCATCAAAGCAATGCCTCTTTATGGTCTTTGGGAACACTGTTGCTAAGAATGACTTAGTGAAAGAAATACGATCCTGATGGATTTCAGTTATTCAGGTGTCCTGTGATACGATACCATAAATCTGTAACTGTTGATACATTCTTTCAGTTCCTCCTCTTAATTTAAATATATGTGTAAGATCACTTAGAAGTTTCCCCAAATGAATAATCTCCTTACTGCAAGTAAGTGAAGAAAGAACATGCTTGAATGTTCAGAAACATTCCTTTCAAAAAGAAAGTAAGTAAATCTTAGGAAAAGCCTTATGGTGTAGCTGGGGCTTTTTGCAATATCTTGGTAGGGTGAGGAGCTTCACAGTTTTAATTCCCCTTCACAGCTCAATGTTCCTCCTGGTCTTGTCTTTCCTGTTTACTCCCACGGCAGGGTAGGACACATGGATGATTGTGTCCCCACCCCTGTGTTGTTAAAGGGAAGGGTGACGTGTGCCTTACGGTGCCAAGGGGGCTGTGTCTGTGCCTAATGCTCATAACTGCTGCCTTATCCTTCTTGTGCTGCTGCTTCTCAGAAAAACATCTTGAGAACTGGGATTCACAATTCACGAAACACACTTGTGAGAAAAAAAATGGGACTATGTTGGGATTTCTCTTTTGTGAAGCAAATTTCCATGCAAATAAGTAGTGACCTTCTGTGAGGAGAAAATGAGCAGGTGCTTATATTCTTGTGGTGTACAAGATAGACAATTGCTTTTCCAATTCTCATTTTACAATAACGTAGGGGTTTTTTAATCTTCAGATAAAGAGATGGATTAAATCAATCCAAAGCAGTGATGCAGGGTGCCCACAGAAACATTACCTTGTAATAAAACTAAGGTGAACTTAATATTTAACATATTCATTGTTACTATACAATAAGTTATTTTACCTTTTTTTTTCTTTTTTTAAAGTGCTGTGGATAAGCTTGGAAACTAGAGAAATGTGGGAAGGCTCTTCATTGGAAGATTAAAGTAGAAAAAAGCCTTAGCTTTAAATTACCATGTAGCAGAGAAAGTAGTGAAGCTGGTTTGGCAACTCCAGTGTAATTGGATATTATTTTGCAGTTTAATGTTAATCCTAAATGTGAGAATAAATCTTTCAAGGTTCTGACAAGGGAACGTAGAAATTATGCAAATGAAATGCTGTGGTGACAATTAAAACAGTCAGATTTCAGCCTTGGAGCCAACATGTAATCTGTGCACATGTCTCACAGAAACTGTGTCCTCTTTGTACCTTTGTACTCTGTCCTAACATAGGAGGCTTAAATGAGCATTAGGATGTATTTTACCATAACTTTTTCTACAGGAGATGGTAGATTCTTCTTTTATATACTTCATCTTTTTAATGAATCTTTACCTTTCAGTTTTTTGTAGGATTACAGTAAATTGTGATCATTAGAGTGATCAAAGATGTGGAAAACAAGGATTTGGTAGTTACTTTGTCTATTTCAATATTTGTTTCTTTAAATATTTATGAAAAAAATGCTCAGTGTATATATTAATTTCATCACCTTTTTCACTGAAATCAGGGAATTTATTTTCATGTGTCATTTGTTAAGTAAAGATCTGTATAAACGTCATCTTACCATATTTTGCATCTGCCTAAATTACAGCAGAAGATGTGTGGAATATTGTATTTACCTTATTCAGAATTCTTTTGTTCACATACTTGAATATAATGTTTCAAGATTTGCCTCTGAACCGTGAGCAGGTTTGAAGCATTTCAGCCCAAAAGGGAAATTCTGTTAAAACAGTGATTTCTGGGTTTAAGAGAACATGCCACATGAGTCCCAGCTGCACCTGTAACCTAATTACAGTAATAGGCTTGGTCTGAGACTCCTTCTGAAAGTGGCTGCAGTCTCTTCCCTGGGGGCTGCCTCAGAGTCATTGAGAATATCTGTACCAGCATTCAGGCACTCAGTGATGGGACACAAAAGAGAAACATTAAACCAATTAATAAAGAGCTTACAGAAATAAGCTGCCATTATTTGGTACATCTTCTAATATGGACCTACTTTTGTGGAACTGTGACTGATCGTTTTGGGGGTGGTAGTGGTGGTGTATGTTTCCTTTAAAATAAATCTTTTTATCTTTGCTTTTTTTCTTAGACCTTAGTAATGTTATGAATTCCACTCCAAATATAAAAGTTGTAAATGGAAAAGCTGAAAGCAGTGATAGTGGAGCAGAATCAGAAGAAGAAGGGCTTCGTGAAGAGGAAGAAAAAGAAGTGCAGATAAATGGAAAGGGTAAGTTTTCTGGACCAGTGTGTGTCCCAGAGTTGTTCTTAGCCACCTAAGTGGCAGAAAAGACCAAAATAGCATGAATGCTTTTTCAAGGGAATTAGATGGAATTACATGTGAATGCATATGTGAAAGATGCCTGTGTTTCAACCTAGGCTGTAAGAATTAAAACTAGTATGAATTTGCAAGCTATGCCATATCATTTTTGACTTGCCTAGCAAGTTCTGTCAAAAGGTTTTCTAAATATCTATACCCTGCATTGTTTTGGGTTTTGTTGCCAGTGCTTTTCTGTAAGAGCTATGAATGACTACGTGGCCTGTAAGAGTAGAATTGAAAATTACTGTTTTTTCTTCAGAGAAAATAAAACAGAACTTTAAGTAAGATTCATTTAGAGGGTCCATAAAGAACTGGATGCTGAAATAACAGCATCTAGTGAAACCCAAATGAAATAACATATTTAGAATTCTATACACATGTCCTCCAAGGACATTAGGATTATTATTTAGTTTAGAAGAGACACCTACTTAGGATTTACTTACTTATGTTTTAAGTATCTGCTGTTTGTGCTTTTTACAAGAACAGAACAATCCAGACAAATGGGAATATAGGAGCATTTTTTGTTCTGCAGATACATTACACATACAGTCCATTAGTAAGCTAGGTGCTTGAAAAAATATGGTTGGAGCTATTAGGTATAGAGCTTTCTCTTTGCAAAGTTTTCTTTTCTTTTACAGATTATAAGAATGTGAAACCTGAAACAGCAGCTGCTAAGGATTTGGAAGGTATTGTTAGTAATGGCTGTTACAAAGACAGATTTATCCCAGATATGCAGAATGGCATCCAGACCAAATCTGCCTTGAATGGCTTGAACCCAGAGGAAGAAACAAATAAAATGGAGCCAAGCCTAGAAATAGCTCAGAACGCTGCTCACCAAGGTATTGTCCTTCCAAGACCATGTTTTCATTTGCACATGTTTTTAATGAAAAATATTCTTTTCTTGAAAGCTTAATCCCAGGATTCAGAGACTAGCAATAGTGTCTTTCAGTTGCAGAAATCTGAAGACAGAATACTAAAACAAAGTAATTAATTCCAGTTAAAAATAAGGCTTTCTTTCAGTATCTCTTACAGAAAGAGAAAGGAATTCAGAGACAAGAGAGGCCTAAACCCACAGAAATATAAGTGTTTTCTTGTAATATCATTATGCTACCTATGCAGATACTATTTGCCTTTGAAAGTGAATTTGTAGTTAAACAAAAATCACCTATATCTGGTTTAACATTCTGAAAAGCTGAACATTTTATAAATGCCAGTTCATTGAAACTGGGATCTGAATTTATATTTTTAATACTAACATAACTTTAGGCAAAACTGCTTTATACTGAGCTTAGGAAGAAGAGCATAATGAAAAAGGCAAAATTAAAATTATGAAGTATACTTTTCCCACTAGTAAAGATTTTCTAAATTCCTAAATTAACAGAACATCTTTATTCAGAATCGGAAGTTTAGAATGACAGTTGTAGATAGAAGGGTCATGAATTGATGCTCACCTACACATTTTAAGTCATTGCCCTAGTCTTTGCCAGGGTTGGCTCAACTGGCTGACATTTACAAACCATGTGTGCTATCCCTCTTTCCCTGCAGGTGCAAGTGAAGAGAATACTGAAGAGATCTCAGCAGCTCAGCACTTAACCAGTGATTCAGACAGTGAAGTTTATTGTGACTCTATGGAGCAGCTTGGACTAGAAGAGGTAGGGGTTTAGTATTCATGGGTGTATTTTGAAGCTGGTATGCTGCTTATTTTTTAATAGGTTCCTCTCAATCAAGTGAACATGGATATGCAGAGGTGAATGATGTGGCTCATGCATGCTGTTCTTCTGTTTGGACTAGAGGGGTTCGCTCCTTTCATTGCCAGCATTTTACAACTTGGTTACTGCTAAACTAAAAGCCTTGAAGCCCTCAGAGAATTTATGTGTGGAGAAGGCTTCAAAAACAACAGTGCAAAGAAACAATTGTCAAAAAAGGAAAAACAGTATAAAGAAACTAAGGTCTGTGTCCACAAATTAATGTAGGGTCTTACAACATGTAGGGACCAGAATTCAGCTATTTTTAACAAATGGGAAGTATCTTCGTAACAGTTCACTTTTTGCTTGCCTGTTTTCTGGCCTGATGACTTCTGCATTTGTTTCTTAGAATAAATAAAGAATAAGTGTTAGCAGGTGGCATGTAGGGCAGTGCCTGCAAGTGGCCTAGGTCTAAAGAAGTGGGGGATTACAAGAATTTCTGTGTTCTCTTGTATTCTCTTCAGTCAAAATGTACACCTCTGACTTCCCTATAAAATGTGAGCACCAACTGTGCTGCCATAGTTTTGACTGGATTTGTGCTCCTGCTGATTACTGCTCATAACTGTAATCTTTGTTGGCGTTCTGGCCTAGATCTCCTTCAGAGGCCCAGGTTAAGTGTGGGTTTTGTAGGTTGTACTCAGAAACCTCATTTCCGGATTCTGGAGAGAAATGTGTGAATGATGCCTGAAATCAGAAAGGCCAGAAGCAGTCAAATATTGCATCATTCTCTTGTCTGGCTTTTTCCTGAGTATGTAGGGAATTCATTTTAACAAATCAAAATTCTGCACAGTAATGAAGCACATTGGGAAATGTAATTTGATGGAAGTGCTGCAAGCTGTCTTATCTAGCTGATTTCCCAACCTTGTGTATTGTTCAAGCTTGTTTGAGATTCTTTAATTGAAGTGGGTGGATAATTTGTCAGAGTTTCCCAACCTACATGAGGAAAGTTCTAGTTTTGCACAAAATAACAAATGTTTAGGTATATGTAAAGAAATACACAGGTAGAACCACAGGTCAATCAGTTCAAACTAGAAGAGGTTCACTTAAAAGAAATAAATACTGCTGTTTCTTGGAAAAGATGTAGCCAACAGTCTGCCCTTCAGTTCTGATGATCCAGAACTGCTGTTTTACAAATTTGGGCAGCAGTTTCCATTTCACTGCCCCTCCTTTTGGTTATTTTGACTTCTCCATGAAGTTCTTTTTTGGCTGACTGAGGTCCCCAGTCTGCTTCAGCATATCCTTGTGCAAAGGCCTGTCCTTGCCCTTTGGCAAGGGCTGCTTGAACCACCCACCAAGACAACCCCAGTGCAAAACCTGAAGAGCACCTGTGTCATCCTTTTTTACTGTCTTCCTGCAGTACCACCAGTTTTGTGTGAGAAGCTGATAGAATACTCTACCTTTCCTTTGTTTGGTGTGAAGTGCAGGTGCAGCCAAGCTGTTTGGAGCAGACTGATGATAAGCTGCGTGCTCTCTTTGCTCTGAGTGCAAACACTGCATGCCCAGGGCTCTGACAGCATGGGCCTTCTGACATGGCTCCCAAATTCAAGGGAAGAGGCTGTTTCACTGTCTAGGAAGCAAAGCCAGTTTTACAGGGGAAAATGGAATGGTTTTAGATGTTAATGTTCTATTTTAGTAGTTATTGAGTATTAGTGTATGTTGGAAATGTCTAAAGAAATTCCTGTGGTATCAACTATTGTGAGATTTGCCTGAAATGCCTTCTCAATCTGGAAATAACACTTAGACAATACTAAGAATATTCTACAGGAAAACAACTGCTCCCCTTAAAAGAGGTCTTAATTCTGGGCAAAGTATTTTCTTAATGTGAAAGTAAAGATGATATTTTTTTCCTTTTTAATGTTTAACTGTCATATTTTACAGAATTTACTTACTTGCTCATGTTAATTTGTAGCCCTTGGAGATCATCACATCAGCTAAAGGATCTTTAAAGCATTCATCCCATTTCCTGGATGTAAATCACAGTCCTCTGTTAGAAAATACGGATTTTCCAAGGCGCACTTGCATGACTTACGGGAATCTCCAACCTGGAAATACTGGAGAGGGAGTAGCTGAAGAACAAGGTGAAGTCAAATGTGGAGGAGAAGATGGCAAAGCCAGTAATGGGGGTCCTCACAAGGAGAAAAAAGGTGGAGAAAAAGCAGATTTCTACAGTGTCAGAAGAGGGAGAGGTACTGTGACCCTGGATTTGTGTTTCCCACTCTTCTCACTGCCATAAATCACTGGTGTCTGAGAAGCACCTGTCAGCACTGTCCAGTGGGACAGTCATGTGTATAGTGCTCCTGCTCATCACAATAAAAATAGATAACAAAATGGCTATTACAGTGGGTAACTTATACTCCAGCTGCTGCTTATGGCACTTGGGTTTTTGGAAATGTAATCCTTAAAACCAATCTGTGTCTGAGAGGAGTTTCTTTAGAAGTTACATACTTATTGTTAAATACATATGCATTTATATCTCTGTGGTGGTTTATTTGAAACCATGGAATGCCATGGAAAGATACCAGTGACATGTTGTTTTGTATGTAATTGGAATGTTAGCCACACCTTTGAGTGATTCTTATATTATCCATTATGATTCTTAAAACTTCATGGTTCTTAATCACACAATAGCCCAGATGTTCAGTTTATGTTGGACCTCTGTGCTTTTAAATTCTGTAACACTTCTAATAGCGTCAGCTACGAGCAACACCATATTCCAGTGGTATGATCTGTAAAGTTAAGGATAAAATCAGTTTTACCATATTCCAGTGGTATGATCTGTAAAGTTATGGATAAAATCAGTTTTTCTTGTAAAACCAAAAAAAGGCAGAAAGTGTTTTATATATATATAGCATCTTTTTTATGTAGCACCTATAAGTAATCAGATGGAAGAACTAAAAGGAAAATCCAAATAAAACATTTATGTTGAAAACTATTATGAAGAACATACTATAGTTAACCATCCCTTCTCCTCTCTGTTGTTTTATTGAAGTTTGCTACTTACAAGGAGAAACATGACAGGCTAGTTAGTGGTAGTCGTATCTAGTTCAAGGGAGTATTGTCAATTTCAAATAATTATCTTTTCTCATCACTGTATTCCAGTGATCTTTGTTTTCTAGCTGGAGACTTTGCCAAACTTTAAAACACATACTAAGACAGATCTTACTTTTTGCTAGGGCAGAATTTACTGCTGAACTTGACTGGTTGTGTGCTAATAGCTTTTTGTAAATGTTCTTGCAGTTCTAGGACTTTGAATGATACTGTCACACTAAGGCTGTAGGGAAACATCTCAGATGACATTTCAGTGACCTCACAGTGCTGCTGAACTGTCTGAATATAGCCTGTGACGAGGAGTACACAGGCGTGGGTGAAAACTGAGGAAGAAAACTGAACTGTTAAATACTTTCAGTAGATCTGTAGCCCATTTTGTGTTTCTGTTTTTCCTCCCTCACAACAGGGCATAGACTTCAGCCTTTAGGAGATGGTTCCCAGGGTGGCCAGATGGGCAGTGGAGGGGATGGTGAGCGCTGGGGCTCCGACAGAGGCCCCCAGGGAAGCCTCAATGAGCAGATTGCAGTGGTGCTGATGCGGCTGCAGGAGGACATGCAGAATGTCCTGCAGAGGCTGCATATGCTGGAGGCTGTTGCAGCATCACAGGTACTATTCTTTGGAGTTATTTCATCACCTTTTATTAAATGTCCTTGGATATTTTTGTGCCTTTTCAGATTAAAATTTTTTTAAACTGTAAAGACATTTCAGTCACATTCTGTAGTTGAGTCCAACTTAAAATTTCCTATTGGTATCTACTCTAAGGAGCACAATTCATAACTCTGATACATGTAAGCAAAAACATGCATTTTTTACCTAGAAATTAACCATATGTTATTTCACTGATGTCTGATCAGACTGATCTTGGCCGTAGTTATTGATACACATTACTTGAGTTATATGGAGACTCCACAGTTAATGTTATTAGTGCATGATCCCAGAGAATTCAAAGCATTTTCAAAGAAAGTGAGAAATTATCTTAATCTTTCAGATGGTAAATGTTCACAGGCAGAACTTCAGATTCCATTTTCCAGATAGCAAAAGACTTGATTGTTCATAGCTTTCTTTCCTCGTGAAGTAATCCAGCTTTATTGGAATTGTACATCACATCCTCATCCAGCCAATAGAACTCTTAAGCAAGTGTAGATGTTATTGATACACTGTTTTATTTTTCTTTCTGTTTCAGTAGAACACTTTGTGAATATAGGTGAACCAGTAACCTGAAAATGTTTGGTTTTGTTTGACTTGCTGATATATTTTGATCTGCATGAGAATGAGCAAGCTGTACAAGCAATATCCTATGGGATGCACATACTCCAAATCTAAGGCAGCCATAGAAAAGGATTTATTAAAACCATACTTTTGCTGCATCACAGATATTCAAGAATCTAATGTTTGGTTAAATACAGATTGATTTTCTATCTTTGCGTGAGCAATATAAGTATTAAAAGATTCTTCCCCAGCAGTTCATGCTGTGCTTGCTGTCCTTACCTAAGGAGAAACAGAAGCTTCTGTTTCATGTTTACCTAAATTAAGAAAGACCTAGAAAACCAGCTGCTTTGCTTTTGTGGAAGCACCGCAATAGTGTATGGGAGTAGTCTTGAAAAGATTCTGATACTTCCATTTTCAGGATTGCCTGGAAGAAATGGAATGGAGTATTCTCTTTCCTGTATGTTGTTAGACATGCCTGTAGCTGTAGCCCAGGGCAAACTAAAACAGTGGTTTTGACCTTAGTATAGACTGGTGTTGAGACATGCAAGCAGGCAAATTAAGCTGCTGTGATTTCTGCTCTGGGTTGGAACTGGGACTAGACTAGATCTGAGAAAGTTGCAATGACAAGTTGAGCAGGGGAGCCTTCAAAAACTGTAAAGAGGTCCAGTAAGTGACACTGATTCATTTTCTAAGACACAGAGAAGTGATAAAATTACTATAACGAGTAGTGGAAACATGAGAGGTAAGTTAGCAGCTATGTGGGGTCCCATGGGGTGGTTTCTGTGCATTAAACTGTGATATATACAGATTGCAAAGGCATCACAAGATGAAAAACCTCATATTCTTGTTTCGTGAAGAAGAAAAATTTTAATTGCAGTTTCCTTATTTTATACTTAAAAGCCTTTTTTTGTATTTAAAGGCAAAATCTGCAACACTACAGTCAAATTACCAGCACGCCTCCTCTGTCAAGGTAAAATACTGGTTTTTGATATGTAAAAAGTGTGAACTGTGAAAAAAGATTAATTTGAATATTTTATCTCTAGCTCTTGGTATGTGCTTTTTGTATTGTCTCTTCCTTGACTAGGAGGTAAAAAAAATCTGTCTGAGGAAATTACTTCATAGATTAATCTTTTCTTACAGTCTTACTATTATTTTCTTTGGTACTGTAGCGTGTGAAGCGATGAGAAGTATACAGGTGGTATTCAATACACAGATTGCTCACTGGAATTTTTTTCTGTTTTTCCTTAGAAACCATCATGGTGGCCCTTTGAAATTTCTCCTGGTATTCTAGCTTTTGCTATTGTATGGCCATTTATTGCCCAGTGGTTGGTACATGTGTATCACCAAAGAAAGCGAAGGTAAAGATGTGTATTCAATAGAACAAATACACTGTGTGTCACCTGTTTAAACCAATAGGTAATATTATCATGTTATTTAGACAGAACAGAAAATTCTTTGCCTTGAAAGTTTGTCAGTATGAGAAAGTACTGGTTCATTTGACTTCATATGTAGTATGCTTTATATGTGGCAGTTTATGTTAAATCTATGAAATGTGATGCAGGATACATAATTCTGAGCATGCACAAGTGGGTGAGGCTGGATAGCTTGGAAGTGTCTCCATAATATTCTTTGATCCTCCCAGTCCTCATATTTTCTTGAGCCATTTTCACTGTTTCTAGGCTTCCTAGTCCCCTTGTGCCATGAGATTTTTTTTCCTATCATATCTGTTGTAGAGTGCTGTCACCTATATTTTACATCTACTAGTACCTTACTATTATATTTTTGTAACATCTACCTTGACTTCCTTCAGCTGAAGGGTAGTTGTACTCTGATCTTGCCTTTTCTCAGATCTCTAAGCATCAGAAGGTCAAGTGAGTGTTCTCTAGTTACTGTTTGCTTACTTCAGCCTCGCACCTGGTTCTGTTAGGTTAGTATGCTCTTGACTTTTACGTCTTTTTCCTCTGTCAGACTGCAGAGAGTTTGCATGTGTGTGGATCTTAGGAGAATTAGCTGAATTTGCTCTAGCTTTTTAAAGTTTGCTAGTTTTCATGGTATAGTTTTGTCTCCTGTGGTGAATCACAGAGAGTGGCTGAGGTTGAAGGAAGGCTCTTCAGATCATCTGGTCCAACATCCTCGCTCAGCCAGGGACACTTAGAAGCTGGTTGTCCAGGACTGTGTACAGGCAGCTTTTGATTATCTCCAAGGAGGGAAACTCCACCACCTCCCTAGGCAACCTGTGCCAGTGTTTCCTCAGAAATGCTCCAGACCTTTAACGTCTTCGTGGCCCTTTGTTGGACTCTCTCCAGTTTTTCCATGTCTCTCTTGTAGCCAGAAGTGGACAGAGCACTCCTGGTGTGACCTCTCCAGTGCTGAATAGAGAGAAAGGATCACCTCACTCACCCTGTTGGAAGGGATAATGCAGGAAGGGATAATGTTGGAAAGGAAGCCTGTAACACCACTGGCCTTTTTTGCTGGCTCATGTTCAACGTGGTGTCCACCAGGATGCCCAGATCCTTTTCTGCCAAGCTGCCTCCCAGCTGGCACATACTGATGCCTGGAGTAGTTTCTCCAAATGGTGCCAGACTAAGCACTTCCCCCTGTTGTATTTCATAAGGTTCCTGTCAGCCCTTCTTTCCAGCCAGCTGTAGTCCCTCTGGATGGCAGCACCACCCTCTGGCATATCAGCCACTCCCGGTTTTGTGTAATTTGCAGTTTTGTTGAGGGTGCACTCTGCCTGTCATCCAGGCCATTGCTAAAGGTGTTAAACAGGATTGGCCCCAGAATCGACCCCTAGCATTCACCACTGATTACTGGCCCCCAAGTACACTCCTGTCACTGATCATTGCTCTTTGGGCCCAGCCCATGGCTTTGTAAACAATACAGCACCCACAGAGGCTGCAAATCTGCCAGGGAGCTCCCAGGCTCAGAGCTGTCAGCAGCAGCATCAGTGTTGCTGCACTGTCTGATGAAACCAGAGATTGCAGTACTAAGGCTTTCAGGCAGTTATGCACATTTTGCTAAATGGAAATTTCCTTGTCAGCAAGGACGAAGTTGGGGTGTTTTAAATCAAAACTATTTAAGTATTTTACTTGAAGCTTCTATGAACTTCAGTGTTCTGCTAATTGCTCTTGCATGGCTGTGTTCTCTCCCTCTCTCTGAACAGTGTGCTGTTCTTTAAAATCTTTTTTGATCATCTATTCTGACCTCTGTAGCACCCTCAATCCAGCCACAGATTCAGACAGAAATCAGTTTTTAGAAAAACACCCTTTCCAGCAATTTTTCTAGTATATTGCCCTAGTAATTCAGTGCTTTGATGAATAAACACATGGTACATTGCTTTTAGTTTGGATTTGACCAGCTTCAGTTTGCATCCATTGGATTTTCCTGTATCTTTATGTAGTTAACAAAGAGCCTGTAATGTATTTTCTGTGGTTACTTTTTTGCTGTCACCAGGTCATCTCATAATCTCTTGCTTAAACAAAACAACTGGAGCAACTGGAATCTCATTTTAAAATTGTTTTCCAGTCTTAGAATGATTCTTGTGGTTCATTGCCAAATGCTTCTGTTTTTCAACCTTCTGTTTGACTTTTGGACACTAGGATTTGTACCAGTGGTAATACCAGTGTCGGTGTGAAACACAGAGATAGCATAGCCCCATGTTTTGTTTACTCCTTCATGTATTGTTTTGAGATGAACTTCAATAACAGAAACAACTGAAGAATTTTCTGCGTTTTTGAGCTTTTCTCTCTATTTCTGAAGTCTACTCATAGGCAGAATTTAAGGACTATGTGCTTCTGCAGCACGTTGCTATCTGGAGTGCTATCTCCTTTAACAATGCGTAGGAAGCTGATCAAGTACACTCAGTGAGAAAACGGAATTGCAAAATGAGTCCTTTTCTCCTGTCCTGTGGCCAGTTTCAGCTTGTGCTCTTAGGCAAGGTGTGTGAGTTCTTAGGCAATAGCTGTTCACAGTGCCTGCATTGACCCTGTCTGTGTACTTTTAGTTTTAAATTATGTGAACTGTCCCTGCAGCAGAAACCACAAGTCTCTGCTACCATGCGAAGTTCTCTCTGTGCTGCAGCTGCGGAGCCTTGACTTCTAAGCTCTTCTGCACAGTGTAGCAAATTCCATGTAACTGGTGGAGGAACAGCCTTCTGTAACCAAGAGCTTTGTGTTTAGCTCTTGTCCCTGGGCTGAGGTAGCTTAGCTCCATCCCAGCACCTCTTAACCTGTCCCCTATTCCTTTATGGGGAACTTAATGCTGAAAATCTGGGTACTCATACTGGAGCCTTCACCAAGACGGCTTGAAAACTTGAATCCTAAAGGCCCTAAACACAGATAGAAATATATTTTCATAATAGTAAAAGTTGTCTAGGTTCAGCTCATGATTTTAGAGCCCTCTAATTTTAAGTTTTATGGAGTCACGGGGAAAGCAGCTCTTAAGTGTTGCTCTGCCTGAGCCAGCACACCACTGAACCAGGGTCAGGGATTTTTCTGTGGAATTCCATCTGCAGTTCCAAATTCTTAGTGAATTTTCTACTCCTTGGTGTAAGAGGGCAAATTTTTGGGTGTCTTAAAGCCCTGTTGTGTTTTATTGGAATGGAAACCTTTCACATGTAACCTTAATTGATATGTTTGTTTAGACAAATGAAAGATCATCTTATATGTGAAGGTACATTAAACTAATTTATTTGTTTCCTCTTCTAGAAAACTGAACTGAGAATTCATGACTATGTTTAAGGACTTCTAGGAGAAGATGGCCCTGGAAAGCAAAGGAAGTCTCAATTCTCATAGAATCTCCGAATTTGGGATGATCTTCCTTATGTTACAGTAATATTTTGTACTACCTTTGAGCTAAATGTTTAAGGACTAATATTATTGAAACTTGAATGATTCACAGCTCCGAGGTAACAAATTAATTGAATAATTCCATCCTCAACACCGTATGAACAGTAATTATTTTGGAATGTGCTTGTGGATGGGCTTTCAGTAATTACTGGCCTTGCTGATGTCACTTGATGAAGAGAATAACATCTCTGTAAAAGAATAAATGAAAAATATGTAAAACTGTCACTTTACATTGAAATACTTTTATAGTCTCAAGATCCCTGCCTGTTTTTCCACAGCATTACATATTACCAGGTGAAAGCTCTAAAAAAGTATAAATTCAACACACTGTAAGCTGTTGGAAAAATATAATATAGCTCTGAGGAATTCAACTTGCTATTTTTGCTGCTAAACTAGTGTGGGGCAATTTCCATATAAACTGGTCGGAAATGAAGTTGAATCCTTCACTTATCCTGTAAAATTGTAAAGATTTGGGAATTTGTATATATCCTGAAAGTTAGAGCCATTAATAACAGGGGGACTGTCAAATACAAGTTTGGGAACAGCATGTGGTACAAGGGATCCTTGTAAAGAGGCTGCACCTTATCTTTTTAACTTTCATAACTGTATTCTTGTTGACAACAGATTATTTTAACTGAAATGCATAGTTTAGGCACAAGGTGCTTTAAAATGAGATGAAAACTAGCTCGGTAAGTCTAGCTTTAAGCTTTTAAAAAGCTCAGTGCACTGTAAGTTTTCTGTTGGTTTTCTGTTAAATTAAAGTAAGATTTAATGTATTGTGGATTTTCCCCAAGTCACATCATGATATATATCAATTCTGGTATGTCTTTCTTATCCTTCTACTTCCTCTCAGAAAAAACCTTTTCAGCTAATTTTGGAGCTGATATTTTTCTTTTCCCCACAGAATATTTATTAACCCATATACAGATAGAGGTACAACCTTGTGAAGTTTGCTTGACAAAAGCATCCTTTGCACTTAATTTTAAAATAAATTAATATATGTCATCTAAATCTATGGAAAATGCAAATGCACTAAAATTAGATTTAACAGAAAACTTACAGTTTGCTATGAAGAATTATATCACAACATAATCCATGGTTAAGCTCTGAGTCTTCAAAAATTTCACCATTATTGATGTGCTTTCATTTTCCACCAGGACTACATCCTACAAATAATTTTTAAGGAAAGTTTTTTTGGTCCTTTCTGAAAATATTTTATAGTTTGGAAAACATTTTTCATATAAGCTATACTGTATAAAAATGTAATCACAGAATTTAATGTCAGTTTTACCAGAGTAATTTTAATCTTGTTTTTTAGTTATGTGAAATTTTTTTTTAGTTACATTTCCCCTCTTCTGATTTTCTTACTGTAAAGCTGAATTAAAAAAATAAAATAGCTGTAACCTCTTTGAAGACTGCTGTAACAAGCAGATGGTTTCATGTGCCAGACATGAGTTTTGGCATGAGATGTACTGAAAACTCAGGTTTGAACAAAGCTTATCCTGGAAGTTCTGCTGGGACCTGAAGCCTTTGTGCCTGAGCTTAAAATCCCTAAAGTGACTGATTTCTTATCATAAGGGATAGAAATCATACAGGGAGGACACTTGAGCTTGAAGGTCACATGAAACCCCAGCCTCCTGAAGCAGCATGTCTTCTGCCAGGACAAACCACCCTGGAGTGCCTCCCACAGCTCAGAACCGTGTCACTTGTAGGGGTCGAGCTCTTAGAGATGGGACAGACATTCCCAAAGGTACTGTTAACCTCTCCCTGAAATAAATGTAGGCTTGTACTATCCTTGTTATTTATTCATATTCCAATAAATCAATCCCTTAATATTTTGTATTTTATCTTGAATTTAATATTTCCTAAATGCTGTACACCAGATGCTGTGTATACAGGAGCCTGCTGGCTGTATCATGAAGAATCAGTCACAACCTGAAAGTTGTAACAACATCACTTGATTAACAATCCACTTGTTGTATCTCAGAACTGGGCCTATTTCAAACTTACCATAATTTGAACAGGTTTCTGGTTGGCAGGTATTTCAGCTTAAAGGTAAGGAAAATTGGTTGTTTTGTTTTCTTATCATTTGCCCATGTGCAAAGAAACACAGTTTTGATGTGGAGGCAGTAGCATAAGCAGATGGCTGGAGCTCAGACCTGGGATACATTGCTTAAGCCTGTGCTCTCTGCAGGAAGGCTGGGAGCCTAATCAGTTCTGCATAGCACTGGAAAGGGCCAGACTCAGCCCCAAACTGCACTTGTGAAGCAAACATCAGTCTGGTTTGCTGCAGCAAATCAGGCTTCACCTGAAAGGCAGAAGCTTGCTCTGTATCAAACCAGATTAGAGACTCCATCCCCTCAGAGCTGCTCAGCTGAGAGCACAGAAGCAGAGCCAGGTCTAAGTGTGTGCCTGGTGCAGCTGTTCCATCCTCAGGGCTCTGCTGCTTCTCTTCTGGTGCTGTGGCAGCACAGCAGGTGCTGAATAGATGGAGCCACCTTCCTTTCTTGGCTCATGTGAGTTATGCAGAGGAGGAGACTCGCTCCCTGCAGGAGTTACCGCTCAGGACTTTGCTCTCCTGCCATTTCAGTACACAAATGTAGCTGGTACTGAAGCTCCTAGGCAGGGGCTAGCAAGTTATGAACTGAAGGACATACAGACCTGTACTGAAAGTAATAGGTATTTCCTTACTTAAAATCACTGCCTTTGCTCAGGTAGTGGGAAGCACTCAGGGTTTCTTTGTGTAAAAATCCATCTGCCACACTCCCAGCAGACACACAAGTAACACAATAAAAGACAAACAAGATGCAGAAGCAGCAGCATAGTTGCACTATTTTATTTTATATATTTACACAAAAGTAAAGTGAATTTTTGAAGCGTGAATTTTGAAGTAAGTGCAAAGTGAACTTCTGGAGAATGAAGTAGAAAGGAAAAGAATGCATTTTATTGCCAGAGTAAGCATGTGGTAAACCCAATCATGCTGAAACTCTTATCTCTGAGCTCAACAAATGGCAGCACTTCAGCACCTTGGCCCCCAGACACTGCCCCATATGTAGGTGAGCCCAACAGCACATAAGGGCTAGGAATAACTGTCCAAAACTGCTGCTTCTGTGTAAGCAGGTACAACACTGATCTCTCCAGTAGTTTTTAGATGGACTGTGCTAATGGCTGATAAACTGTCTCCCAAGATAACCTAGAAGCTACAGAGTTTATGTGTAGGTTATGTACATAAAGTTTACGCCTTCAGGAAGCACCATGTAACAGCTGTAGGTCTTGCCAAGTGGTATTCCACAGCTTCTAAGGATTAGAAACTTTTGCCAGCCTATACTATTATTTGTAGATCTTTACTAATAAGAAAAACTAGGTCTCTTCCAGCTACTACATTATACCTTTTAAACTTTTACCTGTAGTATTTCAAGTCAAGCAACAAGTGGGACAAAACCAGTAGGACTGAGTTGACAAGGACTTCCATGTTGAACAATAATGCTAGGATTCACCTTTTTACAAAAGACAAAAGCTCCACCAACCAAAACACCCCACAACAAACAAAACCACATCACAAATCTCAACTATCAACATCTGACATCCAACTCCATGTTTGCTATAACCAGGATAAATGCAAGATAATGAAGAGAACAGGATATTGCAATATTTTCAGGGCTAATGGTGTGAAATTTTCATTTTGGACAGCAGTGTAGTGATAACTTTACATTAAACATTCAGATTTGTCAACTGGCCAATTTACTGTTCTAAAGATTCTGTGTTTTTGTATTAATCAACTGGTTTTGTATTAATTCTATGTTTTTGCATTAATCAACTGGTAGAAACTCCACACTTTTCTTGTAGGATAAGGTTTTTATAGAAGCTTACTTGGCCCTTGTAGATTATTAAGAACTATTTCAAGGGGTTAAAGAAGATTATACAAGTGCAACAAGTTTTTCCACCTTGATGGGAATGTGTTATACTGCCAAATGGGAACAGGTGTAACCATTTGTAAAGCACTGAAGACAAAGAGCTGTTGTGGTGTTCAGTTTCTTATTTCTTTGACATGTAATCATAGTTAATTCTTTTAAGATTTGCTTCCTTCAACTAGATTACTAGAAATGGAAGAATAAATTGCATAAAATACCAGTGATTAAGGTGCTCTCCTACCCCAGTTTATATATTCTAACTGTACATAGGAAAACCACTAAAGAACTTCTCATCACTTTCACAGAATGCTGTCTATGAATACTGCTTCAGTAGTGCATTCATTCGTTTGCACCTTTTCCATCATGTAACAATTGCAGTGTGACTGAAAAATTTAGAAGTTCTCTGAAACTGCAGTCCTTAGCAAAGGGAGTGAGAGTCATTGTATGTTTTGCAACATGCCAAGATTCTGTTTCACAAAATTCAGTTAACACAACAAGAGCTGTGATTGGTCATTCTGAGCTATTGAAAATCAGCTCCCTTTAGGTGTTTCTAGGAAACTTCCTTTTTCTTCATTCCCATTCCTTTCCCAGCAACCTGAGGGGACAGCAGGAAGCCTGGCAGACTATTTGCTCAGAATTCTATCAATAAATCTTGTCTTCCAGATAGCAGGGTGATGAAGGGACAACTCACTACTGCTACAAAAAGAATTGTTCATGAAAACCAAAAGGCACTTGGCAAAATGCTTGGCACATGGCCCTTGGCTGGTAACACCATCTAGCACAAATGATCTTTATCTAACATGTATTAACCTGAAAAATTAAAATCTTCTGTAAGTTAGAGATACATATGCAAGAAAAATACTGAAGACTATTTAAACAGAATTATCTACAAATAAACCTCTAAAACCTAGCAGACACAAGATTTGTATTGCATTTAAAGATAAATTTAAATATACTTCCCCCTAATTTAGGTTTATACAGAATATACACTTCTTATATTCTAGTCAAAATCCAAGCTCTGGCTGTGAGTTTACAGAACAGTCTGTTAGCCTACAATATATTACAGTATTTAATATTTGGCAGCTTCAGTTTGAATACTACTTGTTAGAAATCCAAAAAATCACCTGTCACTTGTCATCTGACACAAGGGAGCCCACACACACTGGGCATTTTCTATATAAAACCAGTAACTGCTAAAACGTATGTTCAGTCCAGCTTCCTACAGCCCAAGTGGTTACAACACAACGACTAAAGCAGAGCATTTGTTTAACAGACTTGCCCCAAGTATCCTCTCCGTGCCCCATTTCTCTAGGACAGGGTAATAACCAGAGGAACTCCTGTCAGTCTCACGTGCCACTTGTAGCCAAATTAACTTGGAACACCATTGTATCTTCCCATCCCTTCTTGGGAATAGGACAAATAAGACATTTCAATGCTGCATTAAGATTTCAATTTTCCACCTTGAATAGAAATGACCACTTTTGCACAGTGGATATATATTCACACTGCTCAGACAGGACTGCTCCCAAACCAGCTTGCCACCACACTGAACCACCAATAGGTAAATTATTAATTAGACACAATTCCTTTATATGCTTTCCCTATTATGTTTAGGTAGGAAACAATGCCACACTTCCTAACTGGATTAAATTCATTACTATTAAAAGCCTCATTATTGCCAAGAGTTATTAGGTCCAAGAAACACAATGCTCTGGCCTCTTAGTAAGGTGCAGTGAGATAAAAAGTAGCACAAAGGCACTTGATACCAGTTTCATACAGTAGTTTCACTTTAGAATAAAGAAGGCTATAATAAAAATAGACTGGTAACTTGAAACACACTAAATTCAGCAAGGAAACTTAGTCAAGACCAAACTAGGTTACAAGACAACCTGTAAGTGTGCAAAACCATGAAGAATGTTCACTTATCTTGATGCTATAAGCTAAATCCAGACACAGTCAGGTGCTGAGCATTGTTTCTAGCGTCAAAGTAAGAGGTGTCGGTCTCATCATCCGGCTGAGGTATAAATGGCATTGTTTGGTTCTGGAGATTATCCCAGTCCACCCCCTGAAAGAGGGGGTGATGCTTCAGTTCTGAAACAGAAGTTCACATAAGCATTATAAACTTCCTTATGTCCAAGCCCCATAGTCACTTTGTTCCCTCATTTGTAACTGTCAGTAGATTTGCTCTATATTCCTTTTTTAGAAGTTCATAAAAGTGCAAATTGCAATTGGGCTTTGATTACCCGCAACTTTAGTAGGATCAAACTGTTGGCAGAACAAGTAGCTGCCATCCCCATCCAGGGAACCTGTTCCACACAGTTCCACTGAGCCAAAAGCAGCCTCAAAGCTGCTCTTACCCAGAAAGATTGAATTTAGAGAAGCACAGCACTACAACAACGTAACTGGGATTTCCCAGTACAAAAGGCTTCATGCTGTAGTGATAAAAGGGAGAGCACAAATTTGGGAGAAGGGAGAGAAAATGACAATGATGGAAATTTAGATACAACAAGAAAACTTAATGGTTGTCCTGAAAACTACTCATCCAACTTCACTTCAGTGAACTATAAATTGGACAAAGAGGCCAGATACAGCTGTAAATCTTGACAAAGAATTAATTTCTAAGAAGCTCAGATAGGAAGAAACCATTATGGCACCTATTTTAAAATTCTGCCCTTGACAGGCAATTTAGATTTCACTCTAAAATCCAGAAATAAAGACAATAACTTGTGTTTAACTAAAACACCTCCAGACTGCTTTTTGGGAACTATCAAAGTCATGGGATTTTCTGTTGACATAATAATCTTCATTCATAATCTTGTGCCTTCTCTATTTTAATTTGGCTTGATTTCAGCTTCTAGCATGTAGTCTCTTTATGTGTAAGGCTGTGTAAACCTTTCCATAGTAATTTCCTTCTCTAGTGATTTCCTTAACAGTTCTCATAAGATTTCTTTCTCTGTTTCCAAAATATCTCACTAAATTTCTTTCCATTATCAACTTTTTTTTTAAAAAGCATAGTCACTGTTAACAATAGCAAATGTTTAAGCCCTTCTATGAGGGGAAAAAAAAAGTAGACTTTGTACAGTCTATATTGTCCAACTTTGTATTCTCCTATGCAGTCAGCTAAGACAGGCTGATTCCTAAGAAAAAACTGCTCTCTCTGAATTAACTGGTGCAGGAGGCTTCTCTCTCAAACTATCATATTTTAATCAAGGTTCCCAACGTCATTTAGGTTAAAAATTCCAAATACCCATTAGATAAGAGAGAACTTTGGTGCATTAGATGTCCAATACTAAAAATGCATAGCAGAACAGCAGTAAAGCAGAAGTTTAATTGAGAAAATTAAAAACCAACATAACAATCCAGCCCCAGAATTACCTTGTTCAGAAAGGAAAAACCCCACAAGTAATACAGAAAATACCACAACTTGTTAAGTGCTGTAGTACTATACACAGAACCGTGTGAGGCATTGAAGTTTATTAGCCTAGGTTTTCAGGAGAAGATCACCACTTAAAAATTTGCAATTGGTTGCAAAGAACAATTTCAATACTAACCCTTCAGTCCAGCTCTCTTAGTAGTGTCAATTGTTAGAAGAAGATCTATTGCATTCTGGGCATTATCAGACAACTTTTCTTCACCCTCAGGCCAGGGAATATCTACAGACGAAGACAGAGTTGAGTTGGTAACTCAAACTATAAAACAAATATTGGAAATACATACTTACCATGATTACTGAAACAGATTACCTCTTTTCAAAATATTTTGGAAGACCTGTGTTGGTGTTTCATCATTAAAAGGTGGAATTCCAGTTAGAAACTCAAACAGACAAACTCCAAGGGCCCACCAGTCTACAGCAGAACCTGGTAAAATAAATCCACAGAATTACACTTACAAAAATGATACTTGCAAAGACTTAAGGATTAGCAAAAGCTGAAGAGTGTTTAAATTCTGCAAGTTTCTTGAAAATTATGAAGAGGCAAGTTGTATTTAATATTCATGCAGATTAAAAATATATTTAAAAGTTTTTTAAAGCCACTCTGTTCCTTAATTCATTACAGGTAACACTGGGGTTTAGTGATAAAACCAAGGGGGCTCTTAGTAACAATCTAATTATCAACTCCTATCACAGAGAATCCAGGAGCTAACTTCTCCAAGAGATTGTTTTG
Organism: Vidua chalybeata; assembly: GCF_026979565.1. NCBI lineage: Eukaryota > Metazoa > Chordata > Aves > Passeriformes > Viduidae > Vidua > Vidua chalybeata. The sequence continues at coordinate 16,439,922 of NC_071530.1, read as the reverse complement.
TGATAAGAAATATATGCCTCATAACTAGAGCCTGGATGAGTGCTCCAGGTAGCCATCTGTGTCCTGTGTCCTTCTCTGAGTTCTTTAAAAAGTTTCCAAAAACCTCAGACTATTGAACTTAATTTTTGTTTGTCTAAATTATGATGAACATCATAATCGTTGCAGAAATGAACCAGCACACATGAAGCTGGCATTACCTTCCATTACACTGAAATGACTGGGGCAATCTCAAAGCTATCTCTGCTTTGTTATTAGATAGTTCTGGTTTTCCATATTCCAGGGTTTTGCCTTTTTGCCAATCTCTCTGGTTAATCTACATTGAAACCAGCAGGCAAAGCAATCCCACACACCACTGCATGCATTCTAAGCTTCCTGCATCTTCATGCCATGCCCACTCCACCGTATAAAGAGCAGATGCCACAACTTTATTAAAAAAATAAAAAAAAACTTTGAAAGATAATAAATCTAATTGCTCTTGGATTTTTTGGCATATAAAAAACCTAGGACACCTCCAAGCAAAATGAATGTTTTGAGCCATTTCACAAAAACTACTGTGAAGTTTAGAAATGCTGAAAACCAAAGTGTTTAACCAGTAATCTAGTACACTTTTAGCAGCTCCTAACAGCAGTAAGAGTGCCCACCAAGCTAAGCACATCAAAGCAGTCAGTTCACATCCACTGTTGTTAAGAGCACTTGGATGTTCAGTAAAATACTCCCAGCTCCAGTCAAAGTCTAATAAGATCACAACCTGAACAGGGTAATAACCAGGTTTCAGCAGCAATTTTTCCCACACAAAGTCTAACTAAAATTAGATTAACTTCTATCATATCCCTGCTAAACAGGACCCAAGGACAGCATGAAGCTGTGCTGGGGAGGTTAAGGTGGGATATTAAGAAAAGTTTTTCCACTTAGAGGGTGGCTGGGCACTGGAACAGGCTCCCAGGGAAGTGGTCACAGCACCATGCCTGGCAAGGGTTCAAGAAGGGTTTGCACAGTGTTCCCAGGGACATGCTGTGACTCTTGGGGCTGAGTCAATGGTCCTTGTGAGTCCCTTCCAACTTGGGATATTCTATGATTCTGTGATTTGAAGCAAGAAGTAACACCAGGTCTTGAGCACCTGAACCTTCTTCACCTATAGGTAAAGTAAATCAGACTGACTGTAATAAAGTGAAACGCAGCAATGAGAAGAAGTGTCTCTGGCTTTACCTCATGTTAAACAATTTAAGAACGCTGACTTTCCTTCTGAAGTACATGTTTACATGTGTGACTTCTGATAGCTTAGTCACACTGATAGGACGTTTCCTTACTCTGCAAGCATCACACATTTTTATGTGGAGGCATACTGGACACGTCTTTCTATATAAAAACATTGTTCACCCAAACAATGTTCTCAGAAACTGTGATCTGGTTATACTTTGACTGTTCAGTTATGCTGAACACCTCAGTTCTGCACAGAATATAGAAAACTCACCAGAGATCAGAGTCCCTGCATATGAAAAGACAACGAAGTAAAAATATTACAATTATTGCCAAGAAAAACCATAACAAATACAAACATTGAATATCAAGTATGATTCTCCAACGACATAGGAATGAAGATTTTTTTCCTTAAGGTAGTATTCCACAGTAAGGAAAGATGGCAATGTTAAATCTAAGTTAGAAACAAAAATAAAATAGTTTTGTAACATGATTAATTTAGGATTAAAACTACATTTACAAGCAGCTCAACACATGAAATATTTAGTGAGGGAAAAATTGAAGCTCCAAAAACCCTGGCTTCACTGAAGGTAGTGGGAGATTTGTAATTTCCTGACACAAACCCCAGACTCTGCAAGTTTTCACTAAAGTCCTGAAAACCCAGTAACCACAGAGAAATCACCCTGTGACCAAGTTTCAGATTATCTAAGTAGCACTGATTACATTTCCAAAATATTATCCAGTTTTAACATCTGCCAGATATCCAGGAATCCTAAATGGAAGTGCAAAACAACAACTACATATGTTTAGCATTTTCAGTTTTTATCGTTAAATTGTTAAATCTCTTCATAGAGTTTTTGTTAACTTCTATTAGAATTTTATTGCTCCACAGGATAGTAATCACTGCCTCTCAATTAAGGTCTCTCTCTCATGTAATCTTCCCAAGACTTGCAGCTCTACAAAATAGTAGTATACTTTTGGGGTGGAAATAAAATGCAATTGTACATCAACAACTGTATGAGATAGATACATCTGTGAGATAGATACATTGCATTTAATTTTTGTTAGTGCTTTTTGCAAGTTAGCAGAAAACTATTTCAGACTTTTTGTTAATCTCAGTGGACCTCAGAATCTGACACAAAGAAATTTATGCCCTTCAAAGTTGTGCTATTTTAGTATAGTATAGTATTTTGAAAACAAACAAACAAACCCAAAAAACCAGCCTCCAAAAATTTGATGGCTATTACTGCACCCTTATACAGAAGATCCCATCAGATGTCTGGAGTGTTTCATCAGGTCACTCAACTCAATAACTGATTTTAAGGCAACTTCATAAAATTGTCTGGCTTCAAATAACACTTAATTATCAATAAACACAGAAGACATTCTAAAAATAATTGGAGGCTTAAGCCTCTCACTCTAGAATTCCACTAAATTCCCCCTTTCCCATCCCAAAGAATCTTTAAGGACATTCAGGATGACCGAGTTGCTACTCCTAAGCCACATACAAGTCTCAGGCTGCCAAAGCAGCTTCCAATGCTGACTGGCAGCAAGCAAGACTGTGATGGACAACCAAAACCTCTGGTTATGAGAAAGCAGCAAATGAATGGAAGGAGCAGCTGAAGCAAATACAGCCACCCATGATGGCAAAAGCTTAGCACTAGCTATTTTTGAAGAATTCTGAATCCTATTGCTTGAAGTGTTTACAGTTCTACAGACATTTAGAAATGAAAAGGTGCCACCTTTCAAGTACTGACAGATGGCTGGTTTGCCTTACCATGAGGCTGTGTTAAAAGCAGCTCAGGTGCCAGGTAGTCTGGGGTCCCCAGGATACGTTCACCTTCTACAGGGGCAGCTCCTCTTCGCACACTCTTTGGAGTCCTGTAGGGTGTGCCAGCATCCCCCCGATAAGGGGTCTGAAAAGATGGAACAAGGACTTCAGATGTCAAACAAAACCACCTCAGAAACTCCCATCTCCAGATTTAGTCACAGATGTAATAATTGATACTTAAGTTCAAGCCAAGAACAAGTCACAAAACAGTCCCTGAAAAGCATGTGTGAAATGTGCTTCTATTGCTTTATCTCAACAGTCTTGAAGCATAAAGATGCCTACTCTTTGAGGAACTTTTCCCTAAGTTCTTCCTCCAGGGTCACATCCAGCAGCTATCACTCTTTACATCAATCTTTTTAATAGGCTTGTAACTGGCACTTGACAGAATACATTGCGCCATAACTTTTACCAGGATAAAAAAAAAGAAAGTAGCAGGTACAATGGCAGTTACCAGCAGCTGAACAGGATTCACACTTGGGAAGAGTGCAGGATAACAAAAAAGAAAAAAAAAATCAAATACTTCCCATTACTTTAGGAAACCTGTAACTGCTCACAGAAAATACAACACTGCACTAGGAGCAGTTGAGACAAAATATCACAGGCTTTTATTAATCAGTTCACTGTAACAGCAAAGATTTCTCAGAGATGGACAGTCAATGCATGTTAAGCCAAAAGCAAACCAGTGAACATAAAGCTACTGCTAAATTCTTACAGATATTATAATTTTGGCCACACAAGTGCAGTAAGTGAAACCCTTTCAACAGAGGTAATTTTGACAGACTACCTCAAATTACTTGAGTTTTCCCTAAATTTACCACTCAAATAATTTCAGGTCCCTAATGTCCAATGCATGTACAAAGTTCTATCTGCCTCCTTACCTACCTGATAGACCTGATATGGTCTTCCTTTCTGTAATGGAGTGATAGCTGTTGGGTAAGAGCCACTGCAAGCAGGTGAAAGATCCATTATATCTAGGGAGGCCATGCTACATGGCTCAGATATATTGGATATATTGATTGGACTATTGTAACTCCGAAAAACAACAGCATTTTTTTTTAAGAGATTCAGTGCTTCCATCATCTTTTCTGAAGGAGAAGGTACTGTGTCAAGGTAAGTTTCTTCCACGTGTTTCTGGTCATTATCCTTTTTCTGATGTAATGGCTTGCAGTCCTGGACTCTATGTGCCTCCTCTCCATACTGTGAGGCATCTCGGGACTCTGGTGATGTTATTAGCACACCTTCAGGTTTTGGTTCCTCAAAAGAGAGGTCTTTAATACTTCTGTCCAAATCTAAAAGCTGTTTTTCTAGATGGCTTTCTGTAACAGACACTTCAGGAAGTAAGTCAGAATCTGCACTGAAGACATCTAAAGGTTTTTCATCATCAGTGCCTAAAAAACTTGAGTTCATGTACTCCTTTTCATCATCCTTTCCGCAGTCTGCATCCAGATCACACATAAGATTTTTAGCTACAGCTGGAGTCAGAGATCTTTCTACTGTTTCCTGGTTACTAATAAACCTCTTAACTTCTTCCTTGCTTTCACAGGTGTCACATAGGCATCCATCATTACAAAGCATTAAGGATTGAATTTCTGTTGTCAAACCTGAACCTTTGTTTGCCGGAAATTCTGAGATCTGACAGCCACGTTTATATTCTGCATTGTTTTTTTTAACATAGTTAAGTTCCTGGCAAGGACTAGTGTCAACTGATTCAAAGCTTCTTTTTACACCTGGCTTTTCAAACATCACTTCCTCTTTGACAGGCTCATTCTGCCTTGAAAGTGACTGCTGTAGTCTGGAAGTTTCTGCTGTTTCGTAAGTCATGTCTCTTTTATTTACAAAGACTTTTTCTTTCCAAATCTTATTTTCAGAAATACACTTTCTTACTACACCTTTCCCATCCAGAGTGCTCACGGGAGTGTCTGTTATATCCAAACGTTCACTTCTCAACTTCTGCCTACTGCCAGACTCATTGCTGGCAATGGGAGAAATGGCAGACTCGAGTTCTTTTTTCTTTAAAACTTCAATACCTTTGCTATTTGGCAACATTGCATTTGAAAGGAGAGCTGACCCACTGTTACTGGTTTTGCATGTTGTAGAACGAGGTTCATCTCCACTTTGCTGCAAAAAAGCACATTAAGTTTTGATTATCAAGAAAAATATTATTACAGCATTACAGAAACGTTTAATTTGAAATACTTTATTACAACCTCCATAATGAAATGCAGATTTGCAAGCCTTACTCATTCTAACTACTACGAGTGAAAAACTAGACTTCAAAATACAAAAAAAAAATCAAAACCCAATTAAGGATAACTTGATAATTTGACTTCTTTTAAGAACATAAAATGAGCTTGCTAGAATAGAAAATGCCGTATTTTAAAATGCCAAAGGATGAAAAAATAGAGTAAATGAAGCTGTATTTGTGATTTTATTTTAAGAAGTAAAGCTACAGAAGTCTTTAGTTTCCATGAAAGTCCACAGGAAAGAACTCCATTATAGTACCCTGTAGTATATTACACTTCAGAGATGACAAAAAGAAAATCTGATATTACTAATATTTTCATAATACAATACCAAAACCAAGGTCTAAGAAAGAGGTAAATACAGAATAATAAATTGTTTTAAATGTAAGTTGTTCTGTATGCTCTAAATAGGAATCATGACAAAGATCTACATAGCACAGCAGCATTTTCTTTTAGGTTTGAGTAGAATTTCATTAATACATTTAAATAGGATAAAATATTTTAGGATGAAATATTATCAGCTATAATTATGGGTGTTAGGTTAGTTGATAAAAAAACCCTTCAGTAATAAAAGCCTTAAACTTTTCAGTTTAACAGCTAGTAGAAATTTGAAGTGGATTTTATCTTTTTCACAAGTTCTGTCTTTTAAAGAAATTCTTTCACCCACAATGCTGAGCAAATAAAGCTACAGGGACAAGGTCAGCTTCCAAAAAGCCACTGCTCCCAGCAGTGCCCACCTTGTGCAGCATAGGGCTAAACCAGTGATGGTCAGTGGAGCCTTCTCTTTCACTCCTTTGCTGCAGGCTCAATAGCATTTGCTTCTCCTGTTATATTGCAAAGGACTAATATTTGTTTGAAGGAAAAGGTTATATCGGTTTGATCCAAAAGCCTACTCAACACAAATTACAACCCCTGCTCCTTCTACTGTAGGAAAGTTTCTCAACACTTGAAATAACTGAGGCAAGTAGAGTAAATAGAAGACATTTGCATACACAAGTACAAACTAATTTTAATTTAGAGTGGAAAAATGAAACAGTCCTGACCTCTACATCTTTCCTGCACCTGGGGCTGCTCCAGTTTTCTGATTCCACACTGGACACGTGTGTGTGAGACTTACTGACACTGGAGGTACCAAACCTGTTTCTTGACTGAAGCAGAGTAGGAGTTAAACTCCTCGCTGGCATCACGGGTGTTAATTGAGAATTATCCAGATCTTAAAAGAAAAAAAAATTCAAATGTTGATACAAACAGGCAACATGTACTGACCGACTTCACACTATGTTAAGCTTTCACATCAAAGGAAACTAAGGAAAGCTATGTGTGACAACAATTTCTCTTATCATCTTTCCTGCATAGTCAATTTACGCATTTTTTGAATTAGGAACTTGCCAAGAATGTAAAAGCAGTACAAACATTAGCAGTATAGTTGCCTTCTTTCTTGTTTCAGGTTAGAAATGAGAAAGCAGCAAGATCAGACAATTTAAATGAAAACATACATTGCTATATTTAACAATTTCCACTGGAAGTATGTCAAAACCTGACACTATTTCCATAAAATGTTAAAGGGTGATTTTGAATTCAGGGGTCATGATTTGAAAAAACCCAATCAAACAAAACCACTTTAGAAGGTGACATAAGTAGAGTAGGTGAAAATATGTCATATGTAAAGTACTGGAGAAATGGTGGAGAGCAAGACACCAATAGAATCACACCTTTTATGAAGTGGGTCAAACTACTCACATAAAATTAAAAGACCACAACCTTACAGCCAGAGGATTCCTCAGCACAAGGCCTGGTATACTCACGTGTTTTGAATAATTTAGTTGAAAGAGGGGTGTTTTCCTTTTGGGCCATAGGTACAGGAGAAACCACTCCATGCAGACTGTCAGATGTTGGACTCAATTTGTGCCCTGGCACTTTCATTCCTACAGGAGGTGTATACTAACAAGCAGAAAGAAGCACAGTTAAAAGTTAATGGAGTCTGAACAAATTCTCAATCCAGAACTGAGAGTGTAACTTCACACATTGTTTACAATGTTTGTGTTGGAGCTTGGCCATTCCCATTAAAAAGTCAACAATTCAAAATACAGTCCAAGATAATCACATCAGAATTTCAAAGTACTCTAAACATATCATAAATCATTCTACCAGCTGGCAGAAGAGATACAAGAATAGCCTTAGCATGCCAACTATTGAATTGAAGATAGTAAATAAACTAAAAGGATTAAGTACTTCAAAGACAGTGAAAATTACTTACAAAGCCCAGAGAACTGATAAGAGACAGCAATTGTCCTGGAGTACGTGAGTAATCCTGTTTTGGCTTTGGCATTGATGGGGTAGTAAGGATATCTATCATATTTATCTCTACAGAAGAAAAAAAAAAGCAAAATTAAATAGATCAGGTTTTCATTTTGATATTAAACAAAGGCAAAGTTGCAGACATTTACTTAAGTTTCATGAAGACGAAGAAAAATTTAGTCACATACTCAACAAATATACAAATGAAGCCACCAAGACCAATGGAAGACTTACCTGTACATTCTTAACACAAGGTGTTTTCTCTTATGCATCCATACATTTATGCATACAGAAGCTGTAGAAGCCAAATTTCTTTTCCAACTGACTATGCAGAAAGCACTACATGTTCTAATTTTATATCAGCTTTGGTTTTTAGTCAGCAGTTCCAGCTTGTGGCTTGTGGAACAGGATACTAAATTTGATTCCAAACCTGCCATCACTCTAAAAGGCATCTCAAAATAGCTGCACAAGAATTTTTCATAGATGAAAATTCAACCTTAGATACTTTTTTTTTTGATCACTAGCAGCAAGTAGCTTTAAAGCTTTCATAAAATGTTCAACTAGACACAACAATCTGTTGCATTAGAACATCAGGTAAAGCAGAATATCATAAAAATACATAATACCTAAGATTTTCCTTTATATTCTTAAAACCATGAATCAAACTCCATAGACAACTTTGAATTTCTACATTCCTTTAACTATATAAAAAGGATGCACCCTCCAGCAGCCATCTCAAAAAACTTATGTGCAGCATAAGTTTGGGTGATCCGGCTAAGGAGGTACAAACCAGTTCAGAAACTGGCTATTCACCTTAAGATCTGCAGCCTGTGCCAGACAGTCATGACTATTCAGCTGTATTTTCTGCTTCAAATGAGAATATTCACATGCCAAAGCACTGAGCTGATCTTCCCCTTATCCCTCAAACTAATGTCTGGAATGTCCCAGTTAATTGATTGGAAATTAATTTATACAGGACTGAGAGACATGAACTGAAGGCCAGAAGTAGTCAGAGAAACAGGAACAAGCCAGAATTATTCATTCACCCATTGAAATCCATATCCCTCCAAAGAAAGGGCTCTAGATCATATTTCATACACCCTTGTCCCAAAGAATAAATATTTTACCTTCTGAAGTGCAATGCTAAGAGCAGACCCCTTACTAGCACGTAGGTAATCAGTACTTACCTATGAGAAATCAGGTATTACTGCAACATTTGCACTTATTTAATTGAAAGGTGCTTTTTACAGGGATGTGAAGTATTCAAGAATATGGAAATGTGATGCAGAAATACATTTTAATACAACCAAAAGGATAGAAACAACTCTTACCTCTGTTCAGAGTAACTCTGGAAAGCCCAAAGTCTGTCAACTTTATATGTCCCTGATTAGAAATGAGCATATTGTCTGGCTTCAAATCTCTGAAAATACGAATACAGCTGAAATCAGCAAAAAGAGCACTGAGCAACACAAAGGAAGTTCAGTGAACAGAAACACTCAATACAAAACATTGGTTAGAGCTGTTTAATAGTGACATCTCCTAGCCAGCAGACAATTCCAGTTTGAATAACACATCAAATGAATCAAATATATTTAGCATTAAATATGGCACAAACATCTCAGGCTTTGTAAAAATCATACATGCATGTCAAGAGTTGCATATTTTGTGCTTCAGCAGGCTCGACAAGTGTCCTTCACAAGTAGCACATGCACTCATGTGCAGCTCCTACAGGTGACAAGCAAACCTCCATAGAAGTCTTCATGTGTGCTCTCTGTACCATTGCTGAATGCAAAAAGAACTCTCACTGTGGGGGAGCATCAGGGTAGCCAGTGTCCCTTTGTCCTACAGGCAAGCCCATGTGTGCAGTACCCAGAGGGTTCCTAAACCATCACAGCTGCTAATACAGCACTAGACTGGGAAAGAACTGGCAGGGAAAAGCAGTGCGGGTTTGTGTGCTCAGCACACACAGACAGATTGTATTTTAGCCATTGTTTCATGGCATTGCTGCAGTGCACACGTGCAAAAAGAGCTTCCAGGAGCTCTAGCAAATGAAGTGCCTGTGAAAGCTGCCACAATGAAACAGTGACGGTTATGTGTTAGAGTGAAAAAATAAAAAAATCCAAACTACCAAATATTTATTTGTAAGAAAAAAAAAATTCACCTGTGGATTATTCCATGCCTATGAAGATAGTCAAGAGCCAATGCTGCTTCAGAAATATATTTAACAGCCATTTCTTCATCAAAATATCCATAAATATGGAGAAGAGATTTGACATCTCCACCAATAAGGTACTCCATCACCTGCCATTCAAGCATTTTAAATTTAAAACACATTTCAAACTTGCAAGTAAAATACAAAAAAACTTTCACCCCTAGAAAAATATGATTTCAAAGAGCAGAAGCAGATAGAAGTAGCTTTGTTCAATCCTCATTTCCCACACAATACTTTTCACTTGGATAAAATAATTAAAGTGTCATGTAACAGCAGACATTAAACATTTTCTTTCTGTAGACCATTTGCTTATTTTATTTGCCTAGATTACTTTTACAAGCTAATTAAAAAGCTGGCTAGAGCTTTTGAGAGTTAACTACAGAAAAATTTCTACATTATAAATGTTATATATTTCTATATTGAATATTATGTATTTTAACCTATATTTATATTCATATATTAATCTATATTTAGCTTAATAGTGTATATTTCCATAGTATAGAAAATGAAGTGCAAAGCATTCCTGTGAAACTCCACGCCTGAAGCCAAAGACCACCTGTTCTATACCAAAGTATCTCAATACTTTATCTTGCAATCATTTATACACAATATTAAATTCAGACCTGAGCTTTGTGAAGTAAGTGCAAACAATCAAAAATGCAAACAGTGAGAGTTACTGTGCATTTAAGACACTTGAAAAAGAGTGCAAAAAAAATTCACAAACCCAATATACCATTTTGCAGACACATTATGATGGCCCATGTCATATTTAAAATAAAATAGAAGTCAGTAGGGCTTCTGAAACTCACTCTTTGATGTCAATAATGCATTTATGGGGTTTTGGTCAGGAAATCTCACCAGTACTTATACACAATATTCTTCCATGCACATATATATAAACATATATATACACACATACCCAGACATGATTCTAGCATCTCCTTTATAAATCCTTCACCCTGAAGTCCTCTACTCCATCCAGCAGTTCAGTCTCCAGTAAAAGAAGCCTTTGTTTACACTCAAAATGCATTGTAGGAGGGCATAGCAACCTTGTCTCAGAATTTCATCAAGCTGTTCCCTGTGTGTGCTTACAACAAACCACACAAATTGTGCCAGACCCTTTGTAGACAGTCTGAATCCTTATGTGGAAGCAGTATTTAAACCCATGTACAAGTCCTGCCGTGCTCCACAGTGCTCCCGTGTGGACCAGCATCTAGTTCTGCCACTCAATTATCATCTTGTCATGTAGGCCAACAACTGTAACAAAACTTGAGCACTGGCAATAAGTAAAATAGATTTCCTTTAAGTGAGCTATGGAGCATCTTCCAGTCACTTGGCTTTTGCTTGAATAGAATTATTTCTTGTTTTCCCTAAGATCTCTACATATTTCTAAGACAGAGCAGTTGTTGGAATTTCTAAGTTTCTCCTGTAACAGTGGGGAACATGAGCAGAAAGAGCCCAAAGACACCAGAGGAAGAGAAATATTTCACTTGTTCAACCATTCTGAGAAAGATGTAAAAGTGACTAAGGAATACCATTACAAAAATACGTTGAGATATCACTACAGTTCAAGCTCAGTTTTCAAGACTACCATAAAATGCCACAGCCATTTTTAAACTCACTAAATAGACGTTGTTTGCTGACTGAAGTGAATAGTATAAGTGCACAATGAAAGGACTTTTACTGAGAGCCAATGCATCCCGCTCTGCCTGCACCTGGTGAACCATATTTTTGTTGATCATGTCTGCTTTTTTCATCACCTGAAAAACAAAACAGAGCACACAAATTATTTAACCTCAAGATGCTCATAATAAAACTGCATAGAGATATATAGTTCTGCAGAGCAACGCCTATCTTTTATTACTATTTTTATGTTTCCTATTCTTTGTGTACTGTAGAGCTTATTATAATCCTTTTAATCGCAAAGTCAAGTTCGCACAAATAATTGGTAAGGGTCTTACTAACAAAAAAACAAGCCTATATTTTAGTCCTTTGTGCAACAACACAGAAAACGCGACAGGTTTTGGCTGGGTTTTTTTAAATACTTACTCAGCAAGAGCGTTTTTTTATAATTTACTCTCGTCTTGTCTCTCAGAGGCGGTGCTTTAGCCCCCCGGCAGCTGAGGGGGCTCCGTTACGGCAATTGTTTACAAGCGAGAAGCCAACAGCACTCTGGCGCTTGGCAAGATTTTTGCCGTTATTTCCCCTTATGTAAAGCACTTTTAAAAGCAGGTGTCGTTATCAGAAGTCCCCATACCAAACCCTCCAGGACTTCAGGGAGGTGAGAGGAGGGCACGGCCGTGCGACAGCGCGTCCCAGGGCACCGGGCGCGCCCGAGCAGCGGCCGCTCCCCGAGGGCCCGGGGCCTCCCCGTCCCCTCGGGACGCCCCTCTGCCGCACACGGCTGCTCGGCAGCGGAGGCGGCAGCGCCGCGACCCCGGCGACGCCTCACCTTCACGGCATAGAGCCGGCCCGCCTTGCGGCCCAGGTACACCTTCCCGAAGGCGCCGCGGCTGATAGGCTTCACGATGGTGAACTCCTCGATGGAGGGGGGTCGGGGGACCTCGACGCGCGTCGAGCCGGCAGCTGTGGCTGCGCTGGGGCTGGCAGCATCGCCCCGCTCCTCCCCGGGCCGCTCGGGTGCCATGGCGCGCCCGGCCCCGGGCCCGCCGCGATTCAAAGCGGCCCCGCCCCGCCCGCGCCGTCACCAACGGCAACGGGAGCTCTCGCGAGACGCCGCGGTGGCCGCGGGACGTGGCGGGCCGGGCGCGGCTGGCAGCGAGTGCCGCCCGCTGCCACCCTCAGAACGTGCCCGTGACAAACCACCGCCCCTCTGGGCTGGCTGATCGCTGCTTGGGTGGGCATCTAGGTTTTCCTACTTGGCTCTAGGTTGTAACTTGCTGTGAGCAGGTACTATCCCCCCATTCCCGTGGGAGGTTGAAGGTGTCCTTTGCAAGGACAGGAGTTGGACAGATGGGTCCCTTCCAACTCAAGGATATTCTCTTTCTCTATAATTTTCTGACACTTGCATACTTGATAGCTCCAATTCCTGTGTCCAAAATGGCACAGCCAGGAGGGCTTGTCTGCCAGAGAACACGCCCTGTCCAGTTGCAACTACTGCCGTTCATCCCTCGCTGTCTCTTTGCATTTTCTGGGCTAGCAATGGCAAACCGCTCCCTGGGCGGGTCTGTACTGATCAGGACTTAGATTAATGCGGTCGGTTGCTTCCCAACAGTTCTTGATTACTTCATCTGCTATTTATCTTAGGCAGGGTTGTTCCACAATTTGTTTCTTTATTTTGGGTATCTCCATGGCTACATTCTGCTTCCCTCTTGTGACAGCAGGGTCAGAGATGGCATTTACAGTGTACTCTGACCTAGCTGCCATCCTCCTGTTCCCAGAGTACAGGCTTTCTGTTCTGTTTACACTGCACAGCCCTCAGTGTTTACCAGTTTTACTGCTCTCAGCTGTGTTCTAGGTCACCTTTTTAACCCTTGCCTTACTGATTTTATGTTGGTTTCACATGTACATGGCTGTTCATGTTTAGTTCACACTGATCATAATTGTTCTGTTGCAGTCTGTGTATCAGCAAAGAGCTATCGCTGCAGAGGTCAGTGCACAACAGCGGGTGTCCGTTCACACAGCAGAGTAGTTATGAGGCCCTTGTTTTGCTCCAAGATCCATCACTTACAATCTGACCCTACTCAGAGAGACCTTGCTTGTGACTTGTGAAGGCAAGCTGCTATCCCACAGATCCCAGCAATACATGCAATTTAATAAGCAAATGCAGAAAGTGTGTTTTAAATTAGCTTTTTTTGTAATGGTATTAAATACAATTTATCCTTGCTTGTGTTTGTTATTTAACTCTGCAACGTTTAGGTGTGTCTCAAAGGCTGCAATGCCAGTGGAAAAATCCAGCTGAGAGAAGGGGGGATTACTTCTTGTGCTGGCACCCTGGGCAGACATCAGGGTATGCCAGCAATGATAGTGCATCAGGAACGTGTATTCCACTACCTGAGCCTGAGCTGACTGGAGAGAGGGTAACACCTTCTCTCTCTCTCTTCCCTCGAGGCAGCATGAGCCATTGTATAGCTAAGTGGAAAGCTGCTTCATGGAGTGGATCTAGGTAAATGTTCATCACCTTTTAGATTTTTTTGCTGTTGTCAGCTGAAGTTTCTGCCAAATCAGCAAGCTGAGCTACATGACTTTGGTCATGAGAGTGCTAGTGGAAAACAGAAGAGATGTACACAAAGGCAGGGGGACGCAGCAGTGGGGCTGTGCTCACCCAGAGCAGTGTAAGTTGGTGTGGGGAAGCACTTTCAATGAAGAGCAGTGGTCGGGTGAAAGAAAGAAAACGCTAATAAACCCCCACAAAAACCGGCTTTATGGAAATCCAGATAAATGACATCTGTAGCCCTTCCCTTATGCACTGATACAGCTGCTCCATCCTAGAAGGCCACTAGGTTGGTCAGAGAGGATTTTCCCTTGGTTCAACTGTGCTGGCTGTCTCGAATCACCTCCCTATCCTCCATTGCTTTAGAAACATCATACACGTGGCTAATGTCTTGTTTTAAGGAAAATGAAAGACAATCCCAAAACAAATGGGCTGTCTGGACAAGACCCGCCAGGATTGGAGTCAGGACTGAGCAGCAACTGGGGAATGGTAATTCTGGCAGTGGGACACCCTGACCACCTACTCGAAACTGACCCCAGACTCAAGTGGAAGGAAGAACTGCACCTACACACTGATTAGCATGAGAAGCGAGATCTATAGCTAGCAAATACGGGGTTGAAGTCTAATTAACAGAAGACTTATGCAATTTGTAACCAATGAATGTTGATGTCGTTGTTAAAATGGATAGTGTCAAGTTACATGATTTGTAAGCCAGCCTTTCGTGGGTCACCACTATGTCCCTACTTTGCTCAAACTAGAACAAAAGTTAGAAATACCTCGCCTGGGTGTGTGAATTGGCGCTGCGCGCCGGTTAACGACCCGCGTTCCGGACAACACCCGGGGGCGATGACACCGACCAGGGGCAGGACCCTCTGGCAGCTGCACCACCGCCGGCTGCGAGCGGGTCCCCCGCGGGGCCCTGCCCTCCCCCCGGCCTCGGCCCCGGCCCCGGCCCCGGCCCCGGCTGCATCCGCTCCCCTCTTCCGCCTCCGCCTGGAGGCGGCGGCTGCGCGGGGCAGCGGCGGCGGCCCGGAAGCTCTTTGGGCTGCCGCCCCTTCCGGGGCGGCTCGGCCCGGTCGGCGCGGCCGCGGGGCGGACATTTCCCGCAGCGGAGCCGCGGGGTCTCCTCAGCCGCCGGCGGCCACAGCGGGCGGGCTCCTGCGGCTGGGCTGCGAGGCGGAAGAGGCGCCTGCGGCCGCCGCCGGCCCCGCCGGCAGGATGTTTTCCTTCTCCACCGTGCAGCCCCAGGTGAGGGGCTGGCGGGGCGTTCCGGCCCGGTGCCGTGCGCGGTTCGCTGCGCCCGGGGCCCGCTCTCCGGTGGAGGCTCGCTCTGTGTCCGAGCGGAGGCGCTCGGAAGGCCCGGGGGTTGCGGGTAGCAGCGGGAGGAGCCGAGTTCCTGCCTGCCACGTTCCCGGCGCTTTGGGCGTCAGCGGGGCCGCAGCAGGGAGAGGAGCGGGTGGGGACTACGGGGGTGTGGGGTCCGCATCGAAGAAAAAGATACATAAATGGAGGAGCGAGGAAAGTACAGTAAAAGCATTCTGAAACAACGAAATAACCTTAGATGGCGCTTTTTAGTGTCTGTTTTTGTAGCAGAAGCAAGGGGTGGTGACGTGTGTTACTACAGCTAAACTATGCTGTTAATTTAACGGGTTGTGAAAGCCAAGAGGAAATGACTTAGTCGAGGGAAAACCGTCGGTAATTTGTTACACGGAACAGTCCGAACGCAATTGGGAAGGCACCTTTAATTAGGCAATGAGTCTGGTTGGACCGGTGAGTTTTATGGACTTTGATCTTAACCAGTGGTTTCGGTTTTATTTTTAAGTGTTGTATTAGTATGTGATAGTCTGTTAACACAGTAGGATTTGATTGTTCTTTCCACATGTGGAGAATGTGTTCAAAGCTTTCATTAGAGTAGTGAAATGGAAGAATTTGTATGTTTCTGGGAAGGTGTCATTTCACCAGAGTGGGAAATGCAGACAGAAAGTTTGATTAGTGGTTGGGATGTTGGCTTTGACTTTAGAGGCTTTATGGTTGTACCACAAACTCTGAGTCTAATCACAATTTTGGACAATTAATTATGAGGCAGTTTTTATGTCTCACAGGATTGTCTCTTTTGATCTTCTGTCTAGTCAACACAAAGATGGTAGTCCTTGCAGGAGATATTTATAGACAGACCCAATTGTGCTTCAATCAGGAATTGCAATCAGGGATCATTCCAGTAGCCAGGGTTGTGTCCCAGCTCCTTCCTAGTGACGTGTACTGAGTTTGAGGCGGTTTGGAACTGCTGGGTTGTTTGTCCCATATGTTCACAAGAGATGTAGTCCTGTCAAGAGGAGGAGCCCTGATATGTGGTGCACCTGGGCTTCTGTACTGATTCATGAGGTGGAGTTGGCTGAATGCTGATCTGCAGATTTGACTGTGTGCTTTGCCTAGTTTCCTTAAGCTGAAAGTGTGATCCCAAGGAAGAAAACATAAAGGCAACATTTGGGAATGGCTTATAATAATGCAAGAAAAAGCACAGATAATTCAACTTATAAAAATATTGCTTTAGAGATGAAAATACGAGTTTTCTAAAGTGCTTAAACTTTCATTTTTTTCTCTTTAAAAAGAGGTATCAGCCAGCACTGTGGTGTTGAAGATCATGTGGTTTATAATTAAGTCCTCAGTTAAAAGGCAGTGTACAAGATAGGCTATTATAAGTTAGAGTTTGGAACAGAAGTATATTTAAATAGAAGTATATTTAAATAATTAGCCAATTAGATAAGCTTAAGTCTTTATCTAATTTTTTCCAGGCTACTGTTCCTCTGAGTCACCTTATCAATGCCTTTCACTCACCAAAAAGCTCCACAACTTCTGCCAGCAAACCATCCATACAGCCTGTCCAGAGGGACACCTCCCCAGAGCATGATCCTCAGAAGAGTGAGGTACAAAAAACTTTTTGAAAAAGTGATGGTTTAACTGATATTAAAACTGAGTAATATGAGTTTAAGTGAATGTAATATTGCACTGGTCTATAAAATAATGTAATATGACATAACAAAACAGGGTGTTAACACATAGAATGTATCCTTTTGGCAGAACTGCAGTCAGTCAGTGTTTTGCCAGTAAGGACTCTACAAAAATACAGTATTTAATTTAAAAAATGAGCTGGTACTCGTCTCAGTAGTACTTTGCAAATGAGGAACGGATTTGTTCTCATTTCCATTTTAATGGTTCTTTCTGTAAAGTAACAATAAGTTTTCTGTTAATAAACCCTATATTACCTTTTTATTCTGAATTCTAGCAAAGTTTGTGTCATTATTGCTTGTGAGAAAATGAGGACTGTAACTTAAGATGTGTTGAAGGTTTTTGAGAGATTAAGTGGCATGGTTTCATGTTTGGTTTTATTTTTCTTTTAAAATATCTTTCATTATCATTGGGTATTTCTTGCTTTTGACATTGAAAATTAAAACAGTGCCAAGTAGTATTAGATATTGCCACTTCTCTTTCAACTCATTTCTTACAAGTTTTGTAATTAAGCACTTTTTTGGGAGAAAAAGCATGGAATCGCTCACTAACTGCAGAACTGTGGAAATCAGCATAGGTTGTACTGCTCACGACTGTGTTGCGATTCCATTGTTGGGTTTTTGTGGGGTTTTTTGTTTTGGTTGATATGTTTTTTTCAGTCTGTATTTGCTTCTACCGGGAAATTTTTTCCCTATGGTAATCTTACATACATTTTAAACATTTATTTCTATTTTGCAGTCTGTATTTAAAAATTTAAGAGATCTGGGATTGTCTGATTTGAAAGCTAACCAGTTCAGAGAGTTGGTGAACAGACTACTTCCTGGCTACTGTACAGAAAGCAAAGTCTCCTCGCAGTGGCACACGTCGTACGTCTCTGCTCAGTCCTTCTTTGAAAATAAGCATGGTATGTTTGAGTGAAGTGTTTATGAGAGTTGGTGAGAGTTAAATTATAAAGGTGAATACAGTTATTCTTTAGTCTAATCTCTTGTGCTGTAGATAATTTTATCAATTTTTTTACTTGAAGGAATGTGACACAAAGATACTAATTAGAAAGGAATTCAAGGTAGCAAACTGTTAACACTCCATGTAGAGTATTTCATTGCTGAAATAAACAAGAGTAGTTCCTTGCAGGTGAAGATGTTTTGTTTGAATTAGTCTGAAATGAAGACTGTTGCAGATGCTTAAGAATCTATTAGAAAAAGAAGTATATAGCTGGCATTTGAGATACTGTCTATATAGTACTGCATTAGAAAGAAGGAGTGTAAGGAATAATATTGCAGGGCTGCAATAGAAAAGATTTTAAATTGCATTGTGTTGTGAGATAAAAAAAAAATAGCTCATTGACGCTGCCTGAAAGCAAATAAATACTTGGAAATGCTTCAAAGCTTTTATAATGTTCTAGTAATTTGTTTAATTAAAGATGCCTGGAGTCCTACAGCAAAATAGAATTAATATTTTAAAAACTAAAACAAACTGCGTAAGTAATGTTGAGTTGCTATTTAAGATAGGATATATTTACACTTTGTTTTATCTTTTTACAGGTTTTGTGGATGTTTTCAGTGCTTTACGCTCATCTTGTTTGTATGGACAACATCCTAACCCCCTCCAAAATTTCTGTTCAGATGTTCGGTGTTGGCCAGGTATAAAACATTAAACTACCCTGGTTTTAATATCTACAGAATTTGTCTGTTCTGGAAAAGTATTTTTTGATTTGTTGTAGAGGCATGAAATACCAGTAAGCTTCCAGGAGAAACTTTGGTTTATCATGAAGTTATTTTTTACACTTGAGTAAAAAATATTTTTTACACTTGAGTAGTGTATTTCCAGAATTTAGTAATCACCATGTTGTGCCAAGATGTCAGTATTTGTGGATCATAATCTCAAAAGACCACAGATGAACTGACTATTTTTGCATCAATAAATATGTTGAATTCAGTACTCAACCAGTTGAATTTTTGGAAGGGTTTGGTGACTGGAGGGATTAGTGAAAACATAATGAATAGTTCAGGTATTTATTGTCCTAAATTCAGTTCTTCTGATGCTACCTCTAGGTATATCTGTGTTTGTATCCTGTGGCAAAGAGAAATGCTGACAACATGGAGATAGCCCAGTAATGGGTCACAAGGAAGGGTGCTTATTTTTAAGGATTTTATATAGGGGGGAAGCTGAAGGTTATGAGGTTTTAGTTAAATAGAATAGAATAAAAGGCAAGGAGTGGTCCAACTGGATGCTATTGGAGCCATATCAGTTACCCTTCTCACATACACCTCAAAGAAGAGACAACAATCCCAAGTAAAAGCAAATAAAATAAAACCTGTTTGAAAATTTTCACAATGTGAATGGCTAAGTTCTGAAAGAGATCATCTGGAGAAGTGTGGTTATCTTAATCCTTGGAGATTTTCAGAACTGAGCTGGACAAGGTCCAGTACTACCTGATCAAATGTTAGACCTTTTTTGAGCAGGGCTTAAGGGTCAACTGCAGAAATTCTTTTTATCTGGTGCTGTTTTAGAATAAGGAAAAGCTCAGTGAAACCGATCTAATTGACTGGTGTTGGTGTTTATTTTAAAGTATAGTAATAAAAGAAGAAAAATGTTCTTCACTTGTGGTAAAATGTCCATCACAAGGTTTCTAGTGTGGTAGGAGAGAACTTAGAGTGTCATAAGCTCACTATAATTAAATGGTCTCATTTCTTTTGTCACTTACAAAGTTAACAGTACACTGAAGCCATTCCAGATCTCCTCAGGGCATCTTACCAGCAGAGCTCACAAAGCACTATTCCCATCCTTCTGGATTTGCTTCTGAATGTTTCATCTTTGTCAGCCTGCCTGGATTTAATTGTCTGAATAGCTCCTCTTCCCTGAGTTGACCAATTAGCTATAATTTATGACATGAACCCAGATTATTTTAACATGAAAATTTGTGTGAAACAGAAATTTGCTTGCGAGGTCAGATGACAGATAGAGTTCGTGATCACCTAACTATCCACTTACAGTACAGTGGATATATTGGGAAGATTATATTCCATATTCTTTCATATAATAAATTTTGGAAATTTCTTAAGACTTTTTTTGTTGTGGTAGTAATGATTATGTTTTAACTTCTATTTATTCTTACTACGTAAAGTTTACATACAGACACGTAACTTTAAGACTCTGAGATCAAGAGCGAGGCGTCTGCAGTCAACATCTGATCAATTCACAGAAACAAAAAGTTCACTTTCTTCAGTTTTGAAGGTAAATACAAGTAACATTAAGTTGTTTTGGGCTTACTCAAACCATTTCTTTCTCTTGAATAAAGCTTCAAAATTTTCCAGGGGTGATTTCTTTCACTAGCACAAAAATATTTCTTAATTCTAAAACTTGAGCTAATGGTAGTGTATTGTTTTTTCTTACTAATGAATATATTTGTTCCATATGTCACCAATAATGAGGTTATTTGAATTTTTAGGAGAGCAGTTTCAGCATATAACTATGGTTTTAACTCTAGAAATTAAATTCTTTATTTTCTGTTTCTAAAACAGACTATAAACTAAAAATAGCTTCAAGTCAAACAATTTATTTCTTTAAGCAGAAATACAGCTAGTTTAACATACAAGAAGGTGTGTTTTCAAGTCAGCAGGTAATTATCCAAAGCAGTAAGGAAACCAAGTTAACCTGGGTACTCTTTGCTTCTAATTGCTGATTGTACAGAAGTCAGGCTAACTAAGGCTTTTCATTTTACACACAATTATGTGTGTAAATTATCTTTGAACTTTTCCCTTCTTCTAGGCATATGTGGTTCATTGCATCTGTGGACTAGGTGTACTGTGGATGAAGATAAAACCAGAGCTAGCTCTCTGCAGTGCTGCTCTGAAACTTGACAGGGCATATGAGGTGTATTTGCTTAAGCTCCATCAAAATGATACTTGCAAAGGTATTTTGCAATTGGAAATAAAGCAAGAAGCTTAAGCTAATAAGTCCCACTGAATACAGTGAACAAAGCTGGCTGGGTACAGATCTGTCTTAGGCTGTGTCTTCGCTTTGGAGCTGGGATCCAAGAGGGCTCCAAAACTGATTTGCTCAGCAAAAATGGGAATGCCTGTGCTCAAACCATGGGGATTCCACACTCGAGTTACTGGCCTGTAGCCTTTAACTAACCCAGTAGCACGTGAATTATATGCTGTTGTAATTTCATTTTTTTCCTATCACCCATGTTAGCCAGGTGGTAAGTTAACTGTTTATGAAAACTTGGTGTATTCTAACACTGCTTTGGAAAACATTGCAGGGTTTTATC
The DNA here is from genome assembly GCF_026979565.1 of Vidua chalybeata. Classification (NCBI taxonomy): domain Eukaryota; kingdom Metazoa; phylum Chordata; class Aves; order Passeriformes; family Viduidae; genus Vidua; species Vidua chalybeata. The sequence continues at coordinate 16,418,688 of NC_071530.1, read as the reverse complement.
CTGAGAAAGCGACGAATTGACGTTGAAAACTTAGACACACTAATGAAAACAAAAAACATCCCGGAGGCACACCAGGATGCTTTTAAAACTGGTTTTGCAGAAGGCTTTTTGAAAGCACAGGTATTCCTGCAAAAAACACTTGGTAAGTTGTTTTAAGTCACATATCTTGTCTTTGCAATCAGAAAGTAGTTTATTTTAGCCCATGTTAAATATGTTTTTATTTTCTTTTACAGATTCCTTAAGAAGATCACGTTTGCTTTCTTTCTTTCTCTTCGTTCTTTGTTTTTATCTTGCTATATATTCGTCGTTTTTACCTGGGAAAGGTTCCTTTTCTGATGCTGGTTAGTTAACTTTTTTCCCCACACTGTTTCACTTGTGTTGTTTCTTCCAGCAGGTTTAGCATAAATGAAATACGTTTTGACGTTATGATTGGTTTTTATTAGTACACTGAAAAGTTATCCTAAGTGTTATTTACTGCTTCTGGCTACAGCCTTGCAGATGACAGTATGGCAAAACATTTATGAAGACAAAAATGTTCTGTGTCAGTATAATTACTTTATTTGTTTTGGTGAAGCAGTTACTTGGAACCAGAGAAATCAGACTGGTCATCAGTTATGTATTTGATTTTCAATTTAGATGATGTGTTATCTAAATCAGTTGTAGGCAAGATGGTTTGAATTTTCAATCTGTAATCGCAGCCTAGTTTATAGCAACTAGGAACTTGCATTGCTGAATTTGCATCTTGAGAAACCTGTTGGAAATAGTGGAACAATCAAAAGGCTGAGCTAACGTAACTGAAGACATTCGACTTGATGCTAAGATACCACCTGGGTCTCAAGAAAGTTAGGATATGTATAGAAACATTGCGGGATAAGTTCTGGCTTTGTGTACATGTTTCTGGATGAAGAGTTTTCTGTACTACATGTGACTAAAAAGCATATCAGTGAATTAATTGTAGATATTTTAAAGACGTTTTTGAAATGTAAATCTTATTCCTGCTGGACAGTTGTAATTGAACACATGCCCTGTCAAAAGGGCAGGTGTAAGGTCAGTGTCTTACTGGCATGTGTTCAGGTGCAGCACCCAGTCTTGCCATGAAATGACTTTGTGTGTAAATTTGTTGTTCGTCATCTGCTGTTTGCTCTTAGTACGCTTTCGAACATCAAGTATCTTTGATGCAGCAGTTGATCCAATCCAGCTGAAAAATGTCACCTTCGAACATGTTAAAGGGGTAAGATCAAAAATAAAATGTGTGCAAGTTCTTGTTTTAAGTAATCATTGAGTCTGTTTAATCATTATGAATGTCTTGGTGTGTTCAAGAAATTTCTTTGTATGAAGTGAAGCTTTATATGCATTGACTACTCCAAGGTGAAGGAAGGTTTTAACCACTCTTTTTCTACTTCGTTTTTGTGGCATTTAACACTTTATAAAAGGTGCACGCTACTTGTTGAATAACATTTTTAAAGACTATAATAGCAAATGGCAGGCCATAAATATCAATATTAATCTACCTTTTGCAGAAGCTAATTAGTATATGAAGATAATACTGCCATTTGATTGTTTCTCTCTGAGTGTCATCTCTTTCAGGCAGTGTTATTGTGACAGGAGACATGGAGATTCCCAGAAAGTGGGCATGTCACTGCTGATGGGATACGTCTATTTTTTCTGTTCAATTGTTCTTTGACTGTTAGTGGCAAAATGCAGACCTCCATCTTTCCTTCCCCTTGGACAAATAGATAGAATTAATCTTTTTTTAACTAATAAGACTAATATTGTGATGTAGAATTTTTGATTTTGCATTTATTTCTTTGGTCACACCTGGTCTTGAACTGTTTGGTTGTTCCTTCACTGTTACGAAGTTTAATGCTTACTTAGTCCTGCAAACAGTTTTAGGATAGGTTGAATTAAATATTGGTATCCACACAAATTCTGTGGTACACTTTATCTTTTTCTTGGTATTTTGATCAATACACAATTAGGGACTTAATCTCTAATACAAAACTTAACGTACAAATACATGCAGGATTTTATAAATGCTTAGTTACATTCGTGGCATGTTTTTCATGTATAGGTTGAAGAAGCTAAGCAGGAATTGCAAGAAGTTGTGGAATTTCTGAAAAACCCACACAAATTTACTGTATTAGGAGGTAAACTTCCAAAAGGTAAGAATAATTGCTCAGCAGAAGTGAAAAACCTATGTAGCCATAGCTGTGAGGCACGTTCTGTACTGACTACTTTACAGCCTAGTTTCTTACTATTTCTTCATGTTACGCAAATTAAAATTTTGGGGTTAGACAAAATTTACTGTGCTTTCTTCAGTTATTGAACTAATAAACAGTAGTATTTTGTCCTGTAAAGCAGGGGTTTATTAACTGAACTCTTAAAAGGCCTTTATTTCTTCCTTATGGCTTTTAGCACCTTTATCTTCCTAACTGCTTTAAATAGTTCAGAAACAAATGTTTTCATGTAAAAGGATGATTAAGATTGTAGTGAAAATCCACATAAATCTGAAATGTGTAGACCTGAGAAATCTGTTTCCTCTACACTGTGCTCTATAGTTCTACACTGTTTAAAGACAGTTACTTGGAAGGATTTAATTAAAAAAAAAAATCCACAGAAACAGCCAGGAAAATGTAAATTTGAAGCAAACACTATTAGGGATTCAACTGATAAAGTCAAGAGTAAATCTGCAGAATACTTCAGGCTTCTACTTTGTATGGTCTTAAAGTCTTTGTTGTTGTTTAAATGTGGATCAGATTGTATCTAGATTTGTTCCGGGAAGCTCCTTCAGACTGGCAGTAATGAGCAGTACCTGAAATGGGATCTTAACAGCTTTTGGGAGCCAAGTGTATATTATTTCTTCTAATGCATGGAAGAAACTACTCATATAAGCAGACTGTGTGGATGTGGTGGTATTGTTGGGTTGTTTTGTTTGTCTTCTAGGCATTTTGTTAGTCGGACCCCCTGGTACTGGCAAGACGCTTCTTGCACGGGCTGTGGCTGGTGAAGCTGATGTTCCGTTTTATTACGCGTCCGGGTCAGAGTTTGATGAGATGTTTGTTGGTGTGGGAGCCAGTCGCATCCGAAGCCTGTTCAGTAAGTTAAATATTCCTGTGTTTGAAATCATTTCACATGTAAGATTAAGTATTCAGTGTTGTTTACATGGCTTGATTAGGTACAATTCTAGTTACTGGAAAGTAGTAGTGTATGAGACTAATAAATAAAGCTTTAATTGTGTAGGTAAATGTCACAATTCCGTGAGCATCAGTTAACTGTAGAATCTTCCTAACCATCACGTGAAATTATAGCTAAACTCTTATAACTGGTTTTACAATGGTGCCAGAGAGAAGCAGTAATTTAATTAGAAATGTAGTGTTCTATAAACTAAATTGAATATTTGAAATTGTAACTTACTAGATAAATTGTAGTAAATTTTAATTGCAAATGTAAGATTAAAAAATTGTGTTAACCTTCTCAATTGCTGCCCTCATATTTAGTTTTTTTTTTACTCTGAATTAAAGTTTTATGACATTATAGCATGGTAATAAGCTGATATTTCCTTTCTCAGACCCATCAACAGGCTCAGAATAAAGAGCATGATAACAAAACTTTCAAAATTAATGTTTAGATTTATAACTTTCACAGGAGAGACTTCCTATTTTAAGTGTGAAAATATTACTTGGGAGGAGAAAATCCAGTTTCCCTCTTAAATGGAAGATTGATAGGCTCAAGTATGTACAATGTACAAAGTAGTTTGCATTTGTAGAAAAAATGTGACTTTACATGGATGGGGTGCAAAATATAATACATGTAGTACCTTAAAAATGCATTTCCTTCTGTTGACTACAGAAGTGTAGATGCCTGACTGGTATATTAATGTTACAGGTATGTCTCGGGGGGGGCGGTGAGATTAATTGCATCCTGGTATGCATGTACCAATTGATGGTCTTCACGTTTATTATGGCATTTTTATTTTGTGTTTTAATACCTGTAAACTTAAGTGTGAACCCTTCGCTGTAAAATAACAAGCAAGTTTGATTAAAGTAAGTTAGTGTTGAGACCCATCACATTTCATATTGTTTTTATTTAATAGGGAAATATTCTCTACCCAAGCCTATAAAATAAACTCTTGTAAGAAATTCATACAAAATATGACAATAGTTTATTTTACTAGTGATTTCTTGTAGCATGATAAATATAAGGTGATGAGGAAATATATTTTTGAAATGGCAAGATAGAGAATCAAGATTCTATTTCCTTTTTCTTAGGCTAAAAGCAAGACAGTTTTTTTTTTGTGATGTCTAATAGAACACTTTATAATCCAAGAATAACAGAAACAGTAGAATCCTGAACTACCTGATAGACTGTCTGTTCTTTTTTGTGGTTCAAGGCTTCTTCTGCTATTTTCCTTTTGTCAGGGGAAGCAAAAGCAAATGCACCTTGTGTTATTTTCATTGATGAATTGGACTCTGTTGGTGGGAAGAGAATTGAATCTCCAATGCACCCCTATTCAAGACAGACCATTAATCAACTTCTTGCTGAGATGGATGGGTAAATATATGAATTCTGAGTGCACAGAAGGTGCTTGACTGACTGGTATTTTGGATATGTGGGTGAACTTTTTCTTCTTGACAGCTTTCAAGTTGTAAGTTTTTGTAATGCTTTTAAGGGTATATATTTAATATGCTTTTATGGCTATTTTCTTGTACTGCAAACAGTAGCATTAATGGACTCACTGTAAAGAATATAGAAGCTTTTGCACAATAGCTGCTGTTTATTTTAAATAATTTCTCAGGTTTTTTTTATATAATCAGTTTTCTGGTTATATATTTAAAGAAAGAAGCTCAACACTGAGATTAGACCATGTTTTTAACCAGTTGCTGGGTTAACCATGGTCATTCTTGGGTCGCATGTTGTAGTGTGAAAGCATGTTTTTTACTGGCCAGTGAGGTCAGTAGCAGTGGTTATTGACAGAACTAAATTCTGTGTCCAGAAAAAAAATAATTCACACCTTGTTTTCCACACAGCTTTAAACCAAATGAAGGTGTTGTTATTATTGGTGCAACAAACTTCCCTGAAGCATTAGACAAGTGAGTATAATGCATTGCTTGTTTTACAGACCATGTAGTAACAAAACCAAAGTTGCTTATGATAATCTTCAAGTATTACAGTGTCATAGCTGGAGTTTTCCCTCTTAAAAAGGATGTGTATTGACTGTTTTTTGGCATTTAATAGGTTGCAGAGTTAAATATAGAGAAATAATGTGTCCAAACATTTGAAATTTCTGGAAGTTTTTCAGCTAAATTGATATACTGCATTCCTTGTTCACAATGCAAATTTTTCAAATGCAAAAAAACCTTTGAAATTAGTTGTCAATAAATACCTTTCATCTGTCTTTTTACAAGCAGATAAGAAAACCATATTCTTTGCATATGTGTAGATATCTTTAGAAACAACAATGGATTTTTGTTCCTTGATATACATTAGTAAGTTTACTGCAGCACTTTTGAGTCAATGTACTAAATTGTCATTTCCCTTAGTGCTCTAATACGTCCTGGTCGCTTTGATATGCAAGTTACCGTTCCCAAGCCTGATGTAAGAGGTCGCACGGAAATTCTGAAGTGGTACCTTAATAAAATCAAGTATGACCCATGTAAGTAAATATTTTACTGTAGTATCTTTTTATGTAACAGTTTTTATGCTGGATCAGCCCCCTCATGTTAGTCCTTTGCTCCATCAGCAATTGTGGCTTCACTGCATCAGTAAAGAACACAAAAATTGTCTCGTATGTCATGATTCTCTCTAGTCCCTAAGAGTTCATAGTGTCTTGAGAATTAGGCTTAATTTCTTTTAAAACTGGTTTATTTTTTGTTTGTTTTGTTTAATACATAATTTTTAATAGAATATGATTCTTGCTTAAAATTTCAGGTGCAATATGGACTCTAATAAACAAAATTATTTTGTTTTTTTTTTCTTCCTCTACAGCTGTTGATCCAGAAATAATTGCACGAGGCACAGTAGGATTTTCTGGAGCAGAGCTTGAAAATCTTGTAAATCAAGCTGCCTTAAAGGCAGCTGTTGATGGAAAAGATATGGTAACCATGAAAGAACTAGAATTCTCCAAGGACAAAATTCTAATGGGTAAGATTTTATATGAAAGACATTAACGTATATTACAATACACAGAGCTTTTCTTCTGTGATAAGGACTTTTACAAGGGAATAGAGAAGTTTTTATGGTGTTGTTTTTCAGATAGTTGCACTGTCAGGTTTTTTTTGTTGGTTTTTGTTTTTGTTTGGTTTGGCTTCTTTATAGTGGCTTTTTTATAATTTTTGTTTGGATTTTTTTTAACAAATAAAGTTTCCTATTAGTTATTTCTGAATAGAACCTTTTGAGACCAGAGAGTAGTATATAAAATCTAGTGTGGAATACATTATTTAAAACTTCATACCATTTTTAAAGTTAAAAATGCTGCATGTCATACTTCAGCCTGGAGGGAGACACAGGCTTAATTTCTTATCCTTCCCCTACCTATGACCAGAAACCTGGAGCTTTTGTTTAACTTCTCATGTGGTAGCACAAATCTTAAACATTTTAGACATAATCACTATAAATCTGCTCTGTTTATGCTTGAGAGAAGAAATGGAGTTTTCTCAGATACTTAGACTGCATTTTAAATCTACTACTTTAAAAGCAGCCTGTCTGTAGAATGTTTGGGCCCATTTTTTAGACATTAAAATCTGACTCATAAACATTTTGCACTTAAGTGTTAGTTCCCTTTGGTCACATGCTGTTCCTTGGCTGCTTTGTGCTCTGTTTGAGTTTATGTAATGTGTGGATTGTGGTGGCCAGCTGTACAAAAAGGTTAAATTAATGTTCCTCTGTTTAAGGACCTGAGCGTAGAAGTGTAGAAATTGATGAGAAGAACAAAACCATCACAGCTTACCATGAGTCTGGACATGCTATCATTGCCTATTACACCAAGGATGCGATGCCGATCAACAAGGCCACAATCATGACACGAGGAACAACACTGGGACATGTGAGTGTTTCTTCATCCATTTTTTAGTATTTAAAAATTTTCTTTAGTTTATTAATACTTCTTTTTTTAGTTTTATTTTTATGTTGGTTTGGTGGTGTAGAGGAATTTGTAATGATGCTATGTGCTGTGATTATGTTAATGAATATTGTAGTCTGTTGAAATACTCAGTCATGAGCAGTCTCTTGGAAAACCCAAGGTCATCTTTTCTGTGTGATAAAAAGCTTTCTTCCTTCATTTTTAAATAAACTACTGTGCACTGGTATAACAGTTCACACGTACAAGGAAAGAGAAATACAAGTAAGTTTGATTCTGCTGCAGTTAAAATAGCACCCAACAGCAAAATTTTGAAGAGCATCTAAAGGACTGGTAGGTAGAAGCTCAACTGTACTTTTAACACAGACATCCTTTATCAGGTTGTTCTTTGTCCAGTTTGGCTTTTTTAAGTTTCATTGGTTACCTGTCTTGTTTTTTGCATAGATATCCATACGTTTTTCTGTTTTGCCTTTATCTAAAAAGCATTTGAACAGAAAAATATTACGTCTCTTCCTGTTGAACTTTTTCAAGTTAATGTGTTCAGTTAATGGAAACCATTGGTCTGAGTCCTCTGGACAAGTTGATTTGTTCTTGTTTCTTCTAGCAGTAGGTGTGAGTTAGGTCTGCTCACATTGATGGGGTGCTCAGGGTCAGATGAGGCTGTGTCAATGGTTCAACTGAGCACCTCCAAGCAATCCTGATGAATGCATATCCTAGAGGCAGGCCAGAGCGTGCAAAGTGTTACAAAATCCTTATCTGCTTCAGATATAAACAAGAATATTTTTGAGATTACTTCAGTACTTCTTCAGTTTTTGTTACCTGACCACAGATCTGTATCTTACAGGTATCTTTGCTCCCAGAAAATGACAGATGGAGTGAAACCAGATCCCAGTTGCTCGCACAGATGGATGTCTGTATGGGAGGAAGAGTAGCAGAAGAGCTCATTTTTGGAAGTGATCACATCACAACAGGTCAGCTAATTAGTAGTTGAAAGAGTTTTTGATGAAGGGTGTGGACTGGCGTGTTTAGCGTGGTTTCAGAATGTAACTTAGATCTGTTTGCTCTCTAGGTGCTTCCAGTGATTTTGACAATGCTACTAAAATTGCAAAACTGATGGTGACTCGATTTGGAATGAGTGAGAAGGTACTATTATCAATCCTTTAATATTTATATGGAGCAAAACCAAGTTCTGTTCTCTAGCTAAAGGCTATTTGTCTGTCAGTGATCTCTGAGATGAGGGTAAGTCGTTATCACAAAAAGAGTAAGCCTTATGACCTGGTCTGCTATAGAGAGCTCAACTAGAAAACTGTATATTTGACAGTTTACAAAATCACCTCACTTCAAAATTGCCTCAAAAGTTACTAATGTCTTCAGGAAATAGTTATAATAAAGCCAGACATTTTGGGATTGAGGATAATTCTGAGTCTGGGAGGGCAAAGGGGGTAACAACAGTGGGTTTTCTAGACTTTCTTTAGAAGCTTCTTTAGTCATGTTGATTGTCCATCAAGTATTAGTAGTCTAGGCATTTTGTTTTGGTTTTTAAGTACGAAAGCACCTATTTAGGATCTGTACTGTGACCTATTGAAACAGAATTCTGCAGTAACTACATAGCTGATGAATAGGTTTCTTGTTTTGGTTCTGCTTAGAGCACTTAAGCAGGCATTTGACTTATGATTTTGTTTGCATGCAGAAGCAATAGGTGCTGAAACTGATAGAGTTTTATGTGTATAACTGCAACAGTAGCAATATAAAGATATTTTTGTTGTTGTTTAGCTTGGTGTTATGACCTACACTGATACAGGGAAAGTCAGCCCTGAAACCCAGTCTGCAATTGAACAGGAAGTGAGGACGCTTCTACGGGTAAGAGCCTCTCCCCCTCCACTCTCATACTTCTGAGATGAATTGAACACCTGCTTGATTGATTAATTCATTTAAGTAACGTATACTGGTGAAAATACACATGTGGATGGAAGTATTCCCAAATATTTATTGTAGCTGCAACTTTGAGTCTCTTCATATCAAAACTTGTTGGTGATTGTCATGCACAAGTAGTGTAAATCAAGTTGGTGGTGTTGGGCTCTTTAATATATTCCTTAACACTTCTCTTATATTTGGTCAGGATTTGTATTTTTCCTATTCAATTCACAGGAAAAGTATGGCTACAGATTGTTTTAGAACAGATGTGGATGTGTTATGTTACTTTCACATTTCATAACTGCCAAGATAAGTAATTTTGTATAAAATCACAGGAATGGCTGTATCAGATTAGAGTGTTGCCTCCAGTATCCTGTTCCTCACAGTGATCTGTGTCAGATGCTTAGGGAAATTTGTAACATTTGATAATCACTGAACTTCCTGATCACTGTTCTGGTATTCTGACTTACTTTGGTACAGGCAGGAGAATTACTTGTATTGTAACATTTAAATGAGTTACACTTTTGCTGTAGTTGTTTTTGAACTGACTTGGCCTTGTGAGAACTACCAGGGTAGAACTAAAAGTTGAAGCTGGTAGTGCTGGCAGTGCACATCTACTTGCTGCAACTGATGACTTGCAGTAGCTGGTAGCTTTCAGGAAACTACATAGTGTTTTGGGTTTTATAAATATTTTAAAATGCTAGTCTTTGAGGAAATATCTGTGAATGCTGTTGCTTTGCTCATAGTGCAAAAAAACTGTTATAAAAGTCAGGAAATTTTCAAATCTAGTAAGTCTTTTCTAAGTCATGAGTAACAATACTAAGGTTTGTCTCAGGACTTTGCTTTTAGCCCTACTTGTGCAAAATGCACAGATGGCATAAATTGTTTGGTTGCTTTTCATTAATGATGCCAGCTGTATTTTAAAGCTTTGTGAATCAGGAACTGTCCTAGCTTTGAAACGTAAGGCATGACTTTAAATGTTTGTCTCAAGTTGTACTTACCTGGAAACAATTTTTAAAGTGGAATCTTGATGTTGTTTTTGTTGTAAAGTCTTAAAATCTCTTTCTACATATTCTTCAAATTAGGACTCCTATGAGCGAGCGAAGAACATCCTGAAGACACATGCAAAAGAACACAAGAATTTAGCAGAAGCTTTATTGAAATATGAGACTTTGGATGCCAAAGAAATCCAAATTGTTTTAGAGGGGAAAAAACTAGAAGTAAGATGATAACTTCTGGGATATATAACTGATATTTGAAGAATGTACATCTAGCAATGCAGTAGTCTTATGCAGCATAGCCTTTTTTTCTCTTCCTGATGTGTGTATGGCATTAGTGTCACTTTAATATTAGTCTGTCTCTTGTGAGCTTCTGTTACTCATCTATTTGTTGTGTCTCATCAGAATAAGACACAAAATAAAGCAAGTTCCTCATCCTCTGCTCCTTATACTCTTCGCACAAGAAGTTATTCAGAAGGATAAATCTCAGGGTTGAATTCAGCATTTTGATTCAATCAAATGTGTTGAAGCTGAGCAGAAAAACATGCAGATCCACTGGTGTGTGTTGGCACAGCTTCCTGGGCCATGCTGCTACATGTGTGTTTGAAGTGATACCTCACAATATGTGCTCTGGGATGTTATGGAGAGTGACAGACTGAGATGTAAAGCAATAGTATGTTGTGTAGCTATTGCTCATACTCTGTTTGAGGTTAGAGACCACTATTAAAGACTTCTTATTTAGAAATGTAATAAAACATCTCAGAGAATGAACAAGCTGCATTGTGGGAGCACCATGCTACACAAAAATGTTAGTGGTCATGTTTCCAGTACTCTTGGGGTTAAAATACACACATGTATGGCTGGGAGAGAAATTGTGAAAACAATAGGCTAAATGTGTCTAAGCCTCTTGGGACTATGTTTTGGGTAGAACCATAGCAGGGATAAGAGAAATACCTGTGACCTCTGATGTGCTGCTGATAAGTTTCTTAAAATTTTTATTACTGCAGTAGACAGATGACAGTGCTTTGATGACCGTGCTTTTACACTGCTGGAGAGTCTACAGAACTAGTTTCTATTAATACTATGTACGGCGTTTGATAATCCAACAGATAATCTCTTCGAAGAGGACAACATTGCTCACCGAAGAGTAATTCAGAAAATGTTTGAAGCATGTGTTGTTTCAAATAACATTCCCAGTTCTGTTCTATGGTAGAAGTAGGCAGATAAAACCTTTCCTTTCAACCCTTAGAGAAACCTTGGGAAATTTTAAGAGAATACAAAAAAGGTTTTGAAAACAAGACTAGTTTCCAATCAAGTGGAAGTGATGGCTAGCAATTATATGCCAGTATTCCTCTGATCTCATGGAACTGGATTTTAGGAATAACACATCTTGATCATAATCCTTCTGCACAATCAGTTGTAGTGTTGTGGGATTACAAGCTTCTGTTGCAGAGAGGGCATGTATTAGCATATTAATGTTGAGGATTACCATACTTGGACATTAAAATAGTTGGGCTGGTGCCAAGAAATGTGAATGGAAACTGGTAGCTACACCGAAAACTAGAAGTAACATAGTATTTTAGAATTTTCTGAGTGTAATGCTTGATTATAACCTAGTTTTTTTTAGTAAAAGCACATGCCTTTTTTTTTTTTTTCCCCTTTCAAAACAAGATCAACTTTCTTTTTGCCTGTTTTTGTCAGCTTACTATACTGGCATCCTGCTCAGCGTGGGAGAGCTTCCAAGTATTATAAAACGGTATAGGAAATGTCTAGGCTGACTAGTTACAGTTGTACTTGTATTTTGGAAATATGCCAACAGAAACAGAAATATACTACATATTTGACATCTGTTTTTGGAGTAATAAAGGTTAATTTTAATTATGCACATTTGTTTTCTTCTTATTTACTGTAAATTGCTATAAAATGTAATACCAAGTTCCCTAGTATGTAAATTGAGGTGTATAAAACATTTTGAATTGTAAATAAATTTAAGAATTATGGCAAAATTGCACTCTCTCTAAGTGAGATTTCTAGGGAATGTTCTCACTAGAAATTCACACCTTTTTTCAATTGCTGCTTCAGTAGTGGGACTTGGAAGGGATTTTTCCCAGCTAAATAATGTGAATTTGCATTTAAGAGAAGCAAAAAAACTTTTTCTTGTTTGAAGTTACTAAAATCTGTATTGAATGATCTTGTTTAGGGGGTAAGTTCTTGAAGTCCAACTTTTCTTATTTAAAAACTTCTTGCTGTATGCATAGGATAGCATCAAAAAGGGGAAAAAAAAAGTGATGTATCATTGGGTCATGAAAGATTATTATAAGATCAGCCATAAAGTGTAAAGGGTTTCTTTGCTTTCTGGCCAACTTAACAGCACAAGTATTACTGAAGAGTTGACTGTCATTCCTAGTTGGTTTTGTATGTGTAACACATTCCAAGAAAATTGTCTGTTGAAGCATTGGATTTGATTGCTGGTGCTCTTGGGAGCACCTAGGAGCTGGAATTTCTCCTTTCATATTATTGGGCAGAGATAGAGCACTGGATTGGGTTTGTGTGGCAGGGTTTTTGTAGTGAGGAGGCTACATGGGTGGCATCTGGGAGAAGATGCCAGAAGCTTCCCTGTGTGCAGTAGAGCACTGCCAGACAACTCTAGGAGGACCTGCTCCTGATGGGCTGAGCCCATCAGCCCCAGTGGTAAAGCCTCTGGGACAACACTCCTAAAGAAGAGGAAGAAGCTCTGCCCAAGAGCAATTGCTGCCAGAGAAAGAGAAGTGAGTATGTGAGAGAAACAGCTCTCCAGATACCAAAGTCACTGAAGGAGAGGTAGGAGGGTCAGCATGAGAGTCCTCCTCACCCTGAGGAGGGAGGAGTGGCAGATGCAACCTGTGATGGACTGACTGCAAGCCCAGTTCCTGTCCCACCCCCACCCTGCTCTTACTGCTTGAGGAGGAGGAGGTAGAGAAAAGTGGAAGTGAAGATGGAAACTGGAAAGAAGAGGGGTAGGGGAAGAAGTAGTATTAAAATTTGGTTTGATTTCTGATTTGAATGGCAACTAAACTAATTTTACCAACTCAAAACTGTTTTGCCCATGACGGTAAGTGGTGAGTGATCTCTCCCTGCCTTCATTTCAACCCACAGGCCTTTTGCTGTGTTTTCTCTTCCCTGTCCAGCTAAGGAGGGGAGTGACAGAGTGGCTTTGGTGGGCTCCTGCTGTCCAGCCAGGGTCAACCACAAAAAATCACAACCACAAAAGCAGCTTCCAGAAATCAGACGGGTGTTCCTTTAAGTAGGAACAGCTGCCTACTGTTGAAAACAGGGCAGAACTAAGTGCTTAGATACACTTTGCTTTTTAAATACCTCTGAAGTGGTCACAAGCAGGGTGGCACATAAAAATAAGAAATTCAAACTTGGACATACTTCTGAATTTTATGTATTCCTGAGGCTGGCATGCCAGAATTCTACCAGCAAGCTTAACACAAAGAAAGTTGTGGCCTGCTCCTTCTGGCTGCTTCTTACTCTGTGATGACCTAAGTCAGCTGAAGTGTCAGAAGAGTTTTGAAAATCTTAATCCTTTAAACTGGCCATGAAGATAGAGCAATCAAGCCATTCTTAACTTTCTGCTCTATTGATCTGCTTGGAAACTTTGGCTAGAAGTAAGGAGAACTATTTTTGCTACTAAAACATGGCCAAACAATACAATCAGAGGTAAGAGTACATGCTTTAAATGGGCTGGTCTCTCTACTTCCCTCAGAAGTAGATTTCCCTTTTTCCAAACCCATCACTCACATGTGTTTATTAAGAGGCCTTCCTTTGGCATTGGTCAACATGAGAGCATCGTCTGCTCCTTCCACAGCATCATCAGTGCATAAATGGCTGCAACATTTGCCATTAGAGCACTAGTACAGACCATGAAACATTTAATGGGAGAAGTGGGGACTCTAGTGCATGGTGTTGTGCACTCTAGTGCATTTGTTTTTTCCTGAATCTAGGTTTGTGTTTAGTGCCCTGTCCTGGAAACTTAATGCTGCTAGCTGTAATTCTGAGATTCAGCATGGGGTTTTGACTTTGAGATCAGGAGCAGATTTCTTCTAAAATTAATATGAGTTTTATGTCTTTCACTACTATTTTAAAAACTGTTCTGGAGGAAACAGAAGGATCCTGCCCTGTCTACTGAGTGTCATGAAATGGGCCAGAAGTCACAGGAAACAGAGGCAGACTCTGTCCCACTTGCTCAGTCAGAAGAAACCCTCCACAGATTTGGACTGAATGCAGATTTGGACTGAATGGTTTAATACATTCTACACCAATTTTTCCAGAATTACATCAGTTACCATCACTCACTTATTTCCAATGGGTCATTCATGATATTGGCAACAAATTATGAATTGACTTTTACCTACTGTCTTGTCCCTACAAGTTAGAAGGCCACTTCTCGTATATTCTTAGCACTTATTCAGTGAAAGCTCCTGTGCTCTATCAACAGATCACAGGATGAACAGAATGGAATTTATGGGTTTACAGATTTAGGACTGATCTGTTTAAACCTGAATTGCCTTTTCACTTTGTCCTGAATCAGGCTGTGATTCTCTCTAGGGAATCCTTGCCCTGTCATACCATAGCACAGCATCTCCCAGGGTGGTTGGTTACTCAGGAGGTCCATGCAAGTTCAATAACCTACAGCACATCCTTTTGCAAACTGCAGCCAACAGAAGCTACACACAAACATCTTAAGGGTAGCAGATGCTCAACCTTAGCTAGAAAACAGGACACCAAGAAAAGGCTTTGAATAGAAAATGGGAATCAGCTTGGGGTGAGTCACCCCCAAGGCTTTCTTGTGCTGCATGAGAATTAGAAACCTAAGCACATTTTGTCTCCTGAAGGCTTACGAGATATTGCAGTCTGAGAGAGTTTGGACCTCTTGTAATTTTTCTGTAAAACATCAATATTTGAGCCTCCTGGGCAAAAAACTGTCTTCCAGCTCAGTGTTGGGATGAGTTACAGCACAAAGGCAAACAAGGTAGAAAATGCAGTTCAATGAAATTGCTCTTTCCCACTGTGAAGATGTCCTGACAAACATTTAATGTAGTCCATTAAGCTGACACAGTGGACAGTGTTTATAATAACTTTAATACATTCAGTAAACACAAAATAATTTTAACAACATTAACATGTTGACACAAAAGTAAGAAATGCAAATGCAATCTCTAAGTTTTAATTTATTATTTTTCTTACCTGGCTTCCCTGTTGTATTTTTTTTTGTCTTTCATTTTCTTCATGTCTTGTATTCCCTGACAGCCATTACAACTGAATCTACATATAATAAATATAAATTATAACACACTAAACTTACTCACAAACAACCTTTATAATTTCTCAAGCTCAATTTTTTTAGATTTGGTATTGGGTGATCTGCCAAAGTTTCCAAAAAATGTTAAAAACACTGGAATAAAAACAAGACCATGAAGAGCCCCAAACAAAATAACAAGGAACATGATCTTGAAGAATGTCCTAAAGATGTAGGTGCTCGCTGCAGCCAGGACAACTACGCCTAATATTGTAGAAACTGCACCCTGTAGAACTGGGTAACCTAGCAGGGACAGAGCATCAATTGCCCTTTTATTGGCTGACGACTCTCCACTCGTAACAAAGGCATAGGAAATATGAGCAGAAAAATCTACTGAAAACCCAATGCAAATGACCAGGTTGATCATGGATATGGAATCGAGGTTGACGTTCCAGAACGTCATGAAACCAGCAACGCCAACTATAACAGAAGCTATAGCAAAAGTCACCCACAAGCAGCACAATGGGTTGGGAATGAGCAGAAGGGAGACAACGAGCATGGCTCCGGCAGCAACGACAATGTTCTGAACAGTGTTCTGCACTATTACCAGGTACTGGTCATAGTAGATGAAGGCTGGGTGATACACCTTCAGTGGAATGCTGCACTGCTTGGCTGCCTCTCTTAACTGATTGAGGAGATTCTTCTCATCCACAGCTGATGTCACATTCACTGTCTGGATGAAGAAACGTGAAGCCTCTATTTCATCCCGAGTCTTGTTTATGTCCCACTCAAAACTGGGAAGAATTCTGAACAGTACACTTAAGTTATTTAAGAAGTCAGTCTTACTGTTTATATTTATCAAACCCCTTTTGGCAAGTTCTGTGTATACTCTCAGCCATGACTCTGAGTGGTTCTTATCTACATAGGAAATGTTCTCTAAATTCTGTGCGCAGCTCTCAATGTCAAGACGCACCAACTCATTCCAGTAATCTACACTCTCAGCAATGACAACCATGACCCTGGGTCCATATGTGGAGAAGTATTTGTCATCATCATCATAGTATGGAATAACGTAGGAGGCATCATTTGCCAGATTTCGGAGATCGATGCCTTCCCTGATCTGAGTACACCCATAAATGCCACCACCCAAATATGCTCCGTACAGCAACACCATGAGCACCTTGATCCACTTATTTGTAACAAAAGGCCCATAATACTTTTTAAAGAATGTGCTCATTGGATGCTCACCTTCTGGCTGAGATGGCTGCCTAGAACAGCTGCCGATACAGCAAGCATTGTACAAGCAGGAGTTCTCAGCCTGATCTTTACCTACATCTACATGCATACAAGTCAGCCAGTGTCGGTTCCCTTGCTCCCTTCTGTGATTTAATACCAGAACTGCCCCAAAGAAGGTCATGGTATATACATAGCAGAAGACAAAAGCTGTGCCCGTATAGAGGCAAAAAGACCTCACGGAGGGAAAAGCAGTCCAGGTGCCAATGAAGAAGGCCAAAACATCCGTCAGAGTGGTGATGGTCACAGAAAGTGCTGCCTCTGCGTAAGTCTCAGCCAGCAGAGATTTAACACTGGATTTCTCTTTTTTCCTTGAACTTTGTTCCCAGGAAGCAACCAGGATGAACATGTCATCAACGCCAACCCCTGCAAGAGGAGAGACTGTTAACGCTGCACTGCCAATGGCAGCTTCCACCAACACCCAACAAAACTACAACATTAGTCACATTTCATTCTGCCTAAAATCTGAAAAAGGAAGTTGGGCTACTAACACTGCTGGAGTGCTGATGCAAGTTACAAGAGAATCTGGAAAACAGATCCTTTGTGTGTAGTTGAATGTATTACCTTTTAGCACCTCCTGGTGATGTGTTGTTGATCCCTCAGCAACCCTGATGAAGGACTGAACACACCTACTGCATCTCTGAAAAGTGTCTTGCAGCTGATGTCCATGTGTCCCCTGATGCAGATGACACAGATTTCAAAGTATCACATATTCTGATGCTCAACTATTCTTACTGGAAGCATCCCCCATTATTTCTGGAATCTCTTCCTCAGCACTGCAGCAACACAGACCAATAATTTCTTGTTCTGCCTTCAGAAGGCAGGAAGAGCAGTTGCTATCACACAGAAGAAGAGTGATTCCAATTTTCTGGTGGCTTACTTTTTTTTTATGATCTTTCCCTTCACTTCTCTCCAATTTATTTTCCAGCACTTATTCATGATTTATTATTCATTTTTGTTCACCTTTATACTGATGCGCGCATAAATATTACCTGACAGGTCCCTGGGAAAACCTGCCAGGAAGACTGGATCCTGGGTTCGGGTTTTTGCTAAGAGTGAGTGAGCTGAAGTTCAAAAATGAAGAGCCAATGGGCTTCTCTCACCTCTGCTAACCCTCCAGATTATTATCTCACACCTTTCAGTATTTTGCCATGTTGTCAAGGGCTCTCCTATTCACTGAAAATTAATCACACGAAAGGGAAAGCAAGGCTGTGCAAATAGCGGAGTGAGATTTAGCCAAGCACAGAAGAGATGAAATCACTACCTGCTACCTGAACAGGCAATTGCCAGTAAACATGCAAAGATAAATTAAGCAGAACATCAAAAGGTATTACTGGATGGCAGCGAGACAGGCTGCTTTGGAAAGCTAGCAGCCTTCAAAGCAAATCCTCTGATGTACTGAGAAGTTGTTTGCTTTAACGCAAGGAAGACAAAAGTCTGTGTTTTTTCTGAAGATCTGAAGAGACTGGCTTAAGCCCTTTTCCAGGTATAATCAGAGCCACTGCAATTGATGAGCAAACAAAAGTAAATTTAAAAAATGCATTAGAATTATGCAGGAAACAAAGAAACAATGCCTGCCCAAAGGAGCATTTGCATTGGACATCTTAGGATGATGCACAGCCTCTGTCAACCAGGGAGCTCCATGCGTTTTCCTCAGCATGAGACCAAGCCAAAGAAAACATCAGAAGAAGGTATGATATAGGAGACCAGTAAGGATTTTAAAAGCAGTAATTTGTTTGCAGCAACATTATGCACTTGGAAACATTATCTAATTGCAGCAACACTAGCGGTATTTGGAATGTTCAGCACTGGCTGTTAAGCAGTCTGTGAAACAAGGATGCAATACCAACTTCCTTGGGATTTTGAGGGGAGCTGCTTGCACAAATGGTGCATCACTTCAGTTGTGCAGCTGACTGCAACTGGTTTGTACATAGATGTTATATTGCAGAGGATTAATCATCCTGGCTACATTTCCAGGGACACTAGAACAATGCCAGAAGTGCTAACCTTACCACTCTCTCATTTGCAATCTTCCTGCTGTAGCAGTGGATCTAGATGAGGCCTTGTCTTTTGGGGAAAACTGCCCTTGGACCAGAACCCATCTCCAGTCCCACTGTGGGCACACTGAGCTGAGCTGAAGGACTTGCCTACCTGTAGGTGCTCTGAGGGGGCTGCACCTCTGAGTATCTCCTACACTCACTTCAGGACAAAATGTTGTATTATCTGACATTCACATCATAAAAGACTGACACCATTAGGTTGTTTTAACTTCACTCTGATCTTTGTATCTGAATACAACTCACTTTTTCTACTTACCCAGAATCAGGAATGGTGCATTTGCTACAGTGACCACAAATGGCACTCCACAGAAGAGCATCAATCCAAAGCTGCTTAATACAGCTAAGCCAGAAGAAAGCACTCCACAGCTTGCAAGCCAGATATTATTTCTTATACAGCTCAGTCTGAAAATATTTCAAGGAATATCTTAGTTATGTGTCAAATATTTCACCAAGGTGTTTGGCATGAAAAGTACACAGGTACCAGTGATACCCTCTCAGAATAACTCCTGATGAAAGCTGCTAGGAGAGTTCCCAGGTGTCAGCATTACACAAAATTAACTTCTCTAGGAGGTGTTATACACATTAATACCACTGCCCAACTATATTCAGAAGAGTAAGGATATGTACTGATCTTTACATCAATAACAACAGATGGCAAAATAAGGATACATAAGCTCTACTAGTGAGGCAAGACTTTGGGTGACCCAAAAAAGTTGTGAATTTCTAGAAGATCTTTGATTTTACATAAGTTCGTGCTGTAGCATATCAGTGGAAGCACCTTTCAGGCAGTATGTGACACGTAGAGACTTTCTCAGCAGGCAGGTTGGCTACCAGCTTTTTGCCAAGATGCCCCAGAGGGCTGGCTTAAGCATTCCACAAGATATGTGGTATATGTGGTATAATAGGTATGATGCTTGATGAAAGCACTAAACCAGCCCACTCACCCTACAAGTCTAATTTTTTTGGAAGTACAGGACACAGACACTGCTGTACAGCTATTGATTATGCAAGGGTTCACTTTCCATCAGCACAAAGAAAGGGCAGGTTAAGTTCTCTGTGGACAGCAGGTAAGGCTCTGATTCTACTAGCAAGCAAAACAACTAAGGCTGTACCCAGACTTGCAGGAATCAATGAAGCTACTGCTCATCTACCTGAACATTTGTTCAAGTTTTCATCTGCCATCTAAGCAGCTGGGAGATACACATACGTAGACAGTAAAAGGCAAAGAAATAAATTTTGCCTATAAAATGTCAGAGAAATTCTGCAGCTTCAAGAATGCCTTCACTTGACAAGAGCAGAAATGAACTGGGGGAGGTAAAGAACAGCAGAGATCACTGCTCATTGAGCCATGGCTTAGAGACGTTTTACCTTAGGCAAGAGATGACTGCGAAGCTTATTGTTAAGAAATACGTCACGGAGAAGAGCGGAATCACACTCTTGGCATTTCCTTCAAACTCCTGTTGTCTGGACAGTGAGGTAAAGTAAGTCACCTGCCGTTAAAACAACAAGAAATGTTGAAGCACTTCTCCTCTTCTTGGCCTTTCTGCATAAGCACAAGCAAGGCCCAACACCAAGTTGGCAGAGAAGCATTGGCCTAGCCCTCGCAGCTTGCCTGCCTTCTCCCGCCACCGTCCCTTTCCCTTTCCCTTTCCCTTTCCCTTTCCCTTTCCCTTTCCCTTTCCCTTTCCCTTTCCCTTTCCGCGACGGGGCTGCCCGGACATTTCAGGCTCGGCGGCTCCGCACGGCCATACCCGGCCCCTGCGTTACCTGAATGGAGCCGAGGCGCAACTCCGCCACTTTGGACAAGATGTTCTGCAGGAAGCTCTCCAGCCACTGCCGGCTGTCCTGCGCCTCGGGGCCGTCCTCCCGCAGGTAATACACCAGCTTCAGGGCCCGCGCCCTGAGCACCCGCCCGCCGTCCGTCTCCACGCCGCCCAGCGCGGCCCCCAGGAAGACGCTGTCGTTGACGGGGAAGCGGAGGCTCCCCGGGGCGGGCGGTCCCGCATCGCCCCACCGCGACAGCAGCGGGTTGGGGCTGGCACAGCCGCCGGCGCTGCGGGCGCAGAGCCGCTCGTATTTGGCGTCGTGCACGGTCGCGTTCAGCCGCAGCACCTCTGCCCACGCCGCCGGGTCCAGGACCGAGGTTCCGTTCGTCGCCACGGCGATGAGGGCCGCGTAGGCGCCCTCGGTGGGCAGCCGCGGGGCGGAGAAGCGCTCCGAGTCGTTGGTGGGGAAGTGCCGCCGCACGAAGTCGCGCTCGGCCTTGGCGGGCCCCCACGTCGGCGTGAACTGCCCCTCGATGTCGTTCGCCTGCCGCTGCGGTAGGAAGAGGAAGCCGGCGCCCAGCCCGCCCGACAGCAGCAGCGGCACCAGCACGAAGGGCCAGGGGCAGGCGGCCACGCCGCTCGCCAGCCCTTCGAAGAGCCGGCGCAGCGGTCGCTCCACGCAGTTGGTGTTGCGGCAGGAGCAGCGCTCCGCGGGGTCCCGCGGCCCCGCCATGGGCGAGACGGGCACGGGCTGCCGGCCGCAGCTCCTCGCCGCGGGCGCGTCCCACGCCGGGGCCTGACGGTGCGGTCTGTGCCGGCGCCGGAGGAGAGGAGAGGAAAGGCGTTCACAACCGTCCTCTGCCCGGCAGAACCTCGGACCGGATTTTTCAGCGGGCGGAACCGCCCCCGCCGTGACTCAGCGGGGCTTCCGCCACCTCTCTGGGACTGACAGTGGGGGCCGGGCGGGCAGACGAGGCTCCCCTCGTAGCGCGCCGGCTCGCGTTCGTGTCCCCCCTGCCTTCCGTTTCCCCCTTGGCTCTGGGTCCGTGGGGTCCGGCCCGTTTGCAGCGCCCGCTATGCTGAGCCGCTGCCCGGAGCCCGGCTTTGGCTCCGTGATGACCCTGCCGCTTCCCGGCACAGCCCCGCGCCTTCTTTCAGCCTCTAGAGGTCATGGACTTTTTAAGTGTTTTCCCCGAAGCGGCTGCAGTCGCTACTTCACTACCATGCATTATTCTTCCATCTGAGAGCAAAACACAGACAGTGGTGATGTATATCTTTCAGTGTTTGCTCTCTCAATGTACTGGTTTAGAAAACGGGAAAGTGACAGTGGAAGAAATAAAGACTTTGAAACAAGGAGTAGCCATTCCAACTGGCAAGTCACAGAATATCAGTGGTGTGATATGCCAGAGCTTTATGCAGTAGCAGTGATAGAAAGGGTCTTTCCAAGTCCAAAAACTATCCTGCAGCCTGGTGACAGTGATTTGAGTGGTTTTAGGCTGAAAGCATTATGCTCAGATGTGACAGTGCTAGGGAGGTGTCCGGACAGTATGCCACAGGCAGGCGCTTCTCCTTGCCTTTGAGAAAAGCAACTCTCTCCTCTCCTGCCAGTACTTGCAGAAAAGTTGTAGGTATTTCTTCTCCCCATCTAGGGAAGACAGACTTGGCACCTGTGAGTATAAAAGAGCCAGCCAGGCTCTGAGCAAGGTTATGTATCTCCTGCTGCACTCAGCACCTAGAGCAGGTTGGATCCTGGTCATTCCCTTTTCCAAGCACAGGTGTTCCTTTTCCCATGAGACAGGTATGTCAGACAGAAGCTATTTCCTGTAGCTCCTAACTTGTTGAAACCTAGGAACTGACCTGGTGGCAGTAGCTATCCAGTCAGGGTACCCACTGGGCACTAGCCAGTGCCTTTAGGTAAACTCTGAGGCTTGGGAATCTGCCTTACAGCATGGAAAGATGGCTCCACCAATTCTCAGTTCAGAGTGGTGTTCAAGCAGGTAGTGCATGCCCATCTTCTCCCAGAATCTAAATGCTTGTCCTTGTTCCCTGGCCTATTCATGCACTTTGTATTAAGTTATAATAAGATAAAATATGCTCCTTGGGGCAGGGCCAGGAACTGGTCATAGGACTTCCAGCAAGGTTTCTGGTATTTTTTGGATGAAGGCACAATCTCTCTCTTTGTTGTTATGTTGCATTTGCTGGAAGTTTCAAAATGAGATTCCAGTGAATTACTGTTTGGGCCTTCCTTCCTTCCTTCCTTCCTTCCTTCCTTCCTTCCTTCCTTCCTTCCTTCCTTCCTTCCTTCCTTCCTTCCTTCCTTCCTTCCTTCCTTCCTTCCTTCCTTCCTTCCTTCCTTCCTTCCTTCCTTCCTTCCTTCCTTCCTTCCTTCCTTCCTTCCTTCCTTCCTTCCTTCCTTCCTTCCTTCCTTCCTTCCTTCCTTCCTTCCTTCCTTCCTTCCTTCCCTTCCTTCCTTCCTTCCTTCCTTCCTTCCTTCCTTCCTTCCTTCCTTCCTTCCTTCCTTCCTTCCTTCCTTCCTTCCTTCCTTCCTTCCTTCCTTCCTTCCTTCCTTCCTTCCTTCCTTCCTTCCTTCCTTCCTTCCTTCCTTCCTTCCTTCCTTCCTTCCTTCCTTCCTTCCTTCCTTCCTTCCTTCCTTCCTTCCTTCCTTCCTTCCTTCCTTCCTTCCTTCCTTCCTTCCTTCCTTCCTTCCTTCCTTCCTTCCTTCCTTCCTTCCTTCCACTTGTATAGTAGCTCAAGGACTAACACTCCAATTTCCATGCCAAGTGTATAATAAAACTTTGTGATTTTTTGCAAACCCTCTAAATTTTGTTGTTTCTTTCAACCAGGAGCATTTACGAATCTTGGCTGCTCCCTTCACCCTAAGGGTGTGACAGCCCTTTTTTGGCATCACTGACAGGATGAATTCCATGACCCATAAATTCCAGACAAGTAGTGATGGGAAGAATATAAGGTGTGCCCAACTCCCCCAGGCACAGTATTTGCAAATTCGAATAGCCCTGAGGCAGGGCTTAAATGGATAAATGTGGTGTTAAGTCAACAAAAGGTATGGAAGGGGGAAAGTAAAGCAGTTTTATCTGCTATTTTTTTGCCCAAAAGGAGAGGTATGCCGACAAACAGACAGGGGGAGAAATGGTTGGATCTCAGCAGGGTTTGGTGAAAAGACTGCAGTATCAGTTAAATGAGAGAGGAAATAGGCTTCGGTAGCAAGTGTTGCTTGCTGCCGAGTGCGATAGTGAAAGGGAGACTAGGCTGCAGGCTGCTCGCTACTGAGCGCCGTCAGGAAAAGGAAGAGAGGCTGCCGGCGGACGCGTTGCTTGGAGCGCTCCAAGAGGCTGCAGGTACACGGGCTGCTCGCAGCTCAGCGAGCTGGGGGAGCTCAGGGTCGGGAAAGGGACAGTGAGCTGCAGGCGGGGGAAATGCTTGCGGAGCGCCATCGGGAAAAACAAAAGAGGAGGAGATATGGAGAAGTGGATGTCAGCTTCTCACGCTGCAATTAAAATTCATATTGAAAACATTCTGGGTTTTGATATTCCATGCCTTTAACCACTGCTGTGCTAAATTTTGCAAAACTGGCAAGGCAAATTCAGAGAGCATCCCACTTTTACGGAGGGCAACTCTAATCGCAGGAGCCATCCACCAAAAAGGTGGAGGAAGCAGCAACAGTAGTATGGCAAACACTTAATGAATTGAAAGTTAAGATTCTACCTGAGGAATGTCAAGACCAAACTGTCCCTGACAGACCAAAGAGATCTTTACTATTCAACTCAGCTGCATTTAAAGAGACAGAACAGAGATATCCTGAGTGGGAAAAAGGACTTTTGTCACTAGCTCGAGCTATTCAACAGCTTGGACTAACCCCTCCAGGACTTGTTTTCTCTTCCCAGGAATGATACTGGGAATGTTGCCGTGCATCTGCACTGAACATCAAGCTAACCATCAAAGGGTTGCTTATCCTTCTTGCAGGAGCAATCATTGCCAGCATGAACTAAATTTGGTTCACACATAAACAAGCTCGACCCACAAGGTGGAGGCCCTCTGTGAGGAGCCAATTCAGTTTTGTTATGTCTCACCAATAGTTCTCAGGGGCACATGGGGGAAGGGTGCATGTGTGCCATGTCCAGGAGGCAGCTAGGAGAAGATGGAGCAAAGCCTTGTCTCTGGGGTGACTTTGCCTGGCAGCCATCTTATGTCTCACATGGGACAGGCAGTCAGCAGGGGAACACGGAAGATACTGTACCCCAGAGACACTCTCCAGTCAGATGGAATAAGGTCTCTAGCAACGGACTGCAGTGGGACATTGGACTGGGCCAGTGGTCTCCTATTACTAGGCAGTCTTTAGGAGGAGCCAGGGCCATAAAAATAACTGCATCACAAGCTTTGGGGACTCTTTGGGGGCTGTCGTGTCTTTTGGCTTTTGATGCTTTTTGGGGGCTTTTTGAACTTGCTTTTGGAGTCCAGCCTTTTGGCTCTTCTGCCCTCGCTGGCTCTTGCTCTCTCTCGCGTCTGTCCTGCCTCCCTGTGTCCCTGACCGACGCTCTGCCTGCTTCGTCTCTGCCTCCCTGCCTGAGTGCCCTGCGTCCAACCCTGCCCGCCTCCGAGCCTGCCCACCACCGTGATCCTCTTCGCGACCCTGTCCAGGATTCAGGACATCCTGCCTGAGCGCCCCGCACCTCATGTCCGGTCGCCCATCGCCGCGGGGGCTGTCCCCAGGCAGGCAGCGTGCACAGCCCCCGCCTCGTGGCTGTCGACGGCACTCCCTGACCTCCGCTGGTAATGCCTTCTTTTTCCCTGTGTCTCCTCTCTCTCTCGCTCTCTCTCTTCCTCTCCCTTCCTCTCCCTTCCTCACCCTCTCCCATTTTTCTTTCTCCTGCTCTGTCTTCTCTAGCCCTCTTAGTAAGGTAACTCCTTTTTATTTTTCTCTTTCATTACCAACAAACGGTTCTCAGATACAATGTTTGCCTCGTTTGGCTTAATTTCGTTCCTGACCATCTATTTTTAAAAGAACTCGTCACAGTTTCCCACATTGGAACACAACACTGTCAATTCTTTTATTTGTGCTAATCAGTATGGCAACTCTAGTATATTCTACACCACATATGCTTCTCAGTTGTGGGTGAAGTTTACTGTGGCAGAAATTATAAAGGAGATGAAAGCAATTTGCCCACTGAAATTCAAAGGGTAACTTGACATAATGCAAGTAGATTTAAAAGGGAATTCCACTCTTGGTGTTACCTAGTTAATTTCATTTATAACCCAGCCAACAATAAAGGCACAGTTTTTGTTTTAACAATGCATAAAGCTGTATGGTATATACTATATACCAAATCATTGTGTCAGAATTAAATCACAACAGAGCTGCAGCCTACCCCCTGGAGAACAGAGTGTGGGAGGGAATACTCTGAGGGAATGGATGTGCCTGTATGAGAACCTATTGTGACTTTGTACTTGTAGACAACCTTACGATAGGCTCAAGTAATCACCATTATATTTGTGTGTGTAACTTTGTTGAAATTATAAGATGTGATTCTATTATTCGGCTCTTGTTGTATCTTATCTATTGTTATGATTTAATTATGCACTTATCGTTATGATTTAATTATATAAAAGATCTAGAGCCTACTCCTATTGAAATCAATCTCACCTTGAGGAGAAAACTCCTATTGAAGCAGGAAAGAGAAAAGACAAAGGACTTTGGTTACTGTTCATCATCATGTGGAATAAATCCACTGAGTGATGGTGCAAGTGAAGAAATATGGGTCCTCCATTGTTGGTTATTCACCTCCATTGAGGTTTTATTTGGATGGTCAAACAAGCTGATAGATACTTGACATGCCTAAGAAGAGAGCTGACAGGGATAGCTGGTGATCCACATTTAAGCGGGTTGTATTTGCCTCTTTTCAAGATCTGTGGGGACCCAGCCTTATAATCAATTAATTTCTAATATCCCTAGTGGCCTTATCTCTAGGTGGTGTCAGAATATGCCTGACACTGTCCACTTGAAGTCCACATAAACCAGTCAAGAGCAGCTATAAGAAAACCCTGAAAAGCAAAAGAACAAACAGATTGTTCACTGTTCAGGTGGCTGAGTTGTGTCCCTGTTGCACAGCACTCAAAGTCAGATAATTTCTCGGGAGAGCAGGAGAACCAGGCTCAACCTCACTCTGAAACTGCAGTGCCAGAACCTTCTCTCTTCCACAACAGGGTCCACTGTCTGTCTCTGGGGCATTTTTACCCTGCAAGAAGCAAGAAGAATAATTCAGCCCAGGTGTCTTTCAGAAACAGCCCAGGCAGGCTCACAAATGCAGACATGACTTATGTCACAATGGCTCCAGGGCTGAACCAGCTCCTAGCTGAAGAGACATCAGGTTAGGGGGAGCAATTGCAGTTTCTTGCATGTGTGACCTTCTGCACAGCCTTTGAAATTAAAAATCAACATATGTGTGGTTGGTGAAACTCCCTGCTTCACAGCCTTTTTCTTGTTTGAAAACTCTTCTTCAGACTGCCCCTTCAGCCTCCATTTCCCTCTACTTGGAGCAGGGCTTGTCTCCTGCTCTGCCCATGGCTGCCTGTTGTCTCTGCTCAAACTCTGTGGTAATATGTATTTATTTTGGAAGGTAAAGCTGTCCCCAGTAATGCTAACAAACATTTGCTGCTTGGTCTCTGCATTTTTGTGTCTTTCAAACATTTACTGAGCCTGGAAGTGATTCCATCAGTTTTGTAGAATCATGGAATAACTGGGGTTGGAAGGATCCTTTGGCACTCATGTCACATGTGCCCTGCTCGGAGCAGGGCTGCTGCAGGTGCTAGGCCAGGTCACTCAGGGCTTTTCCCACATGAGTTTAGAGTTACCTCCAAGGGTACATATTCCAGAGCCTCTGCACAACCTGCCTCAGTATTTGACTACTTCATCATGACTTTTCCCCTCATAAATGTCAAGGTTTTGGTGGAGGGCCTGCAGGGGTGGCCTCTGTGAGGAGAGACCAGGCCTGCCCTCAGCTGGTCACAGTCAATGCCAGCAGGATCAAACAGACCCGACCTAAGGCATCGCTGGGCCCATTCTCAGGGAAGTCTGTGGCACCTCTGGAAAAGTGTCTTAAAGTGACAGTGGCAAACATCAAGCAGACGGAGAAACAAGGCCAGGGTGGGAGGAAAAGGAGGAAAGAAATCTGCAGTGGAGCAGGAGGAGGGAAGAGAGAAGAGCATACCTGGGCAGGGGCTGTGTCCAAGGTTTTGCCAGAGCAGGAGCTGAAAGGTGCAGCCTGGAGAAGCTGCTGCCAGTGAAGGAACCAGCCCCGTGTGCACTGGTCCCAGTCTCCTGCGCTGGCCACTGCCTCAGCAAAGGAGCTGAGCATGAGCAGGGGGTGAGAGCACTGAGGAGCAAAAGGTCTGAGGGGGAAGGAAGAAGTATGAAGTAAAGCAGGATTTTTCCTCAGGGTTGTTTGTTTTTTTTTCAGTCTCCCTTGATACCAGAATCTGTAATTAATAGATTGTTAATTGGCAAATAAATTATTTTCATGGAAATTCCCTGAAGGAGGAAACAGTTTTTGCCTGTGACATTACCTAACTGAAATTTCTCTGATACAATTTGTGACAGTTTGTCCTTGTTCTTTCCCAAGATACCTCTGAGAGCAGCCTGGCTGTGTCTTCCCTGTACCCTTCCCATCGTATGTCTGAAGACAGCAAGAGGATGCTCCCTACCCATGGTCATCTTCAGACGAGATCTAGGTCCTGTGCCCTGGTACATTTGGGTGCTCCAGGGCCCAACCATCATGGTGCCTCTTCACTGGTCTCACTCCAGTGAGCTGATATGTCTCTTGTGCACTGCAGTGATGATGAAGTCTTGTGCTGAATGGAGGAAAATTATTATTTTCTTTAAAGTGCTGGCTACACTCTTGCTAATGCAGCCCCCAACGTGGTTGGCTGTTGCCACCACAAGGTCGTGTTGTTGACTCATCTTCATGCTTTGTTAACTCATGCTTAGTTGTCTGGGTGGTGAACATAGTCTTAAAATAAACCTGTGACGTGTAAATTCTTATGAAATAAGGAGGAAGGGATGTCAACAAACTTTCTCAGCTCCATGGGTATTTATTTCCAAACATACATTAATAAAAATCCCTATCTACTCTGTGTTTCACAGGTAGAAAATATCTTTGTGATTTCTGTCCTTTCAATAAATCCCTTTAGCCTAAAGTAATTTCCTTATACTGCAAAGATCTTTTGTAATCATGTTATTTGAAATAAAATGCCATGAGATAGCATTTCATGTAAGTTTTCCCAATTTCTTGAAAATCTCGTCAGGAATTCTAGCTTGTATATTCTATTGTTGGAATGTTTAGTTTACACAGGAAAAATGACAATTTTTCCATGCTTTATTTCAAGTTATGTTAATATTGTCCTTCAGCTACTTTTCATTTCTTAGCTGTTTGCTTTCATGAAAAAATAGGAAATCAAAATATCATAATTAATTGTAAAGCAAAATAAATTTCCCCAAATCATTCCAGTTGGAAAGCAGTCTAGAGATCTAGTCTACCCTGCCCTTCTGAAGGGTCAACTAGAGCAGGTTGCTCAGGACATTGTCCAGTCCAGTTTTGAACATCTGCAGTGGTAGATCCTCCTCAACATCTCTGGGTAATCTGTTCCAGTACCTGAGAATCCTCACTGTAAAAAGTTCTTGGTTTGGTTCTTACTATAGAGGTAGTCTAGAAAAGTTGTAAAATCAGCTGTGAACACCAGTGCAGCTCTCCAGAAGCTAAGGACTGAATTTGTCTTGCTTGTCTATTTTCACAAAGTCTTTGAGCTCAATCACAGACTGTGGTGAAGTGTGACACAACCAAGTCTCAGAAAGTACAGTGTATTTTAATTTCAAAATGCAGAGCTGTGTTCTTACATCAGGAATGGACGTTTGTAGTTCCAAGTTCTCAGTCAGAGCATAGATGGCTTATTTCTGACCCTCTCTTTGGAATGCCAGGACAGAGGGACATTTCCAAATGCATCCAGTCTGCCCTTGGAAAGTGCTTTGCAAATTGTGTTAGACACACGGACACTGGGGTAAAACTAAGTGACATCAAGAAGTCTTCCACCCCATTTCTTCCACCATGATGCAGCATAATTATGCCAGTGCCATTTCTAAAGGAAATTTGATCGACTTGATCTTTACAGTGCCCTCCACAGAACCTAACAGAGAAATTGCATCCTATGCTGTGCTATCCTGTTCTTTCCATGCATGTGGGAAATGCAGCACCTCAGAGCCCTGTGTCCAAAGGGAACAGTTTAATTGTCAAACTGGGGGCTGCCAGTGGGATATGTGTGCCCTCTGTGCCTTCACCAGCCAGCATGCAAGAAAGGATCACATTTTCCTTGGCCTTCAGGAAAATGCCCACAAAGGAATGGTGGGAGTGGCTGGGTGATGGTGACAGCAGAATGGGAAGTGAATTCCTGGTTTCCTTTAGGGTGGCTTGTCTCTCTAGAATATAAGATTCCAAAGAAATTCCAGAAGTTATTCTGGCACCAGGACCTAGAGCTACCAGATGTTTATTTGTGTTGAGGAGCCACTTTGCTTTGGGAGCACACAGTGACGCTGTGAAATTGCCACATGCTGGGTGCTGGCAGGATGAATGGCTCCTCTGCTGCATGATAAAATTGTAGATGCAGGCAAACCCAAGGGGAAGAATGATGATGTCTAACTCCAGTTCAGAAGGCTGAATGATTTCTTTATTATAATTGTGCTATAATACATTAATATACTATATAAAAAAGGATACTAAAAACTACATGCTACTTTCTCTAACTACCATATCTAACTAACACACAACTTGTGACCTTCTCGTGAGAGTCCAGACACAGGTGGATCTGATTGGCCATCAGGCCCAAACAATCCACCATGATGCAACCAAGAACTCACTCCAGGTAAACAATTCCCCAAACACATTCCACAAGAGAAAAACAAGGAGCAGAAATAGAAATTGTTTTCTGTTTTATTTCTCTCTGTGCACCTTTATGAAAAATCCTGAGAGAGAGAAATGCGCTTGCCACAATGAAATTGCATTCATTTGATTTTCATTTTTGTTTTTGGGAAGAGTGAAGGTGCCTAAGTGTTTTAACTGTGGGTGATACTGTGGATAGAAACTGTCTGTTTCAACTGAACCTTGTCATGATGAACAGAATTTCCATTTATCAGTGTAGGATACCAGAAAGGCAAGGTATGCTGCCAGATTTTATTACTTTAATTCTGGGGAATATTTCCTTCCAAGTTGACTTAAAGAAAAATTCCTGTCTCCACAGTGATTTCTTAATCATGAGGTTTCCCAAGAAGACTGCATAAAACCCTGGAAGGCAATTGTATGATGTAATGTGAACATCATTCCACCAAAGAACCTAATCAACTTTTGTACTTGTATATCCTTATAAAGGGTCCATAACATTTCACTTTCTTTAATATACATTGGTTAATATACAATGGTTTCCTAACTTTCTTCCATGAGAACTGCAAATTTTTTACCTCTTTGATCAGTTGTTTTTACTCGGGTGTGTTATCTTTGTAGTCTGCCTTTATTTTTTTTTTTTTCCATATATATTTATAGGTTTCATCATAAAATGGTCAGCCATTCCAGAACTGTAAGTGCACATTATTATGGAGAAAAGCAGAGTAAAACTACAGTGCTGTCTTTTACTCCTGCTTTGATCAGGCAATGTCTGCTTGAAAATTTTTGGTGGTAGCTTTTATTTTAAACACTACCTTATAATTTTGTCTATTTATATATCAGAGAATACTGATACTGAACATGAACTGAACTCTGCTTTATTAGAGTGCAGAAACACAACAAAGATATTGCAGGGGCTAATGTGAGCATTTATTCTGTTATCTGTGGAGGGGATGACCTTTCAAATCCCTTCCAATTTCATTTACATTCGGAAGGAAACGTTATGCTTCCTTGACAACAAATTTTTTTGCCAAACACACAACTAATGTAACCATTGCCCTCCTACTCCACAGTGTTTCTGTGCCAACAGGCTATTAGAGAAGGTTTCTCCTTGTCAGGTTAATCCAGTCTCCTGTCATCTATCTATTTATTATGGGTGTGCATGTCAGGGTAATATCTTCTGTTGCTGGTGCAAACATGGAAGTCTGCTTGTCTGGCTCTATCTGTGCCTGTATTTTTTTATCAACATGTGGTTTTAAACTTCATTTTGTAAGCTAGAATATTTGCAGAGATGTCAGTACCTACTTTACACACAATATAGAAGAACCCTCTAGAGAATTTCAGCTTCTTGAATTCCTGTCAGCTTGGGAGTGTTTTTCTTAGAATTCTGACATGTCATATCCTTATAAAAAAACCTTTTTTGATCCCTAGGTATTGACAGATACATTAAATATTACTTTTCATAAATGAACCAGAGTGCATCCTGATCTCATCTTGGTGTTCCTCTGGTACCTTTATCTTTCTTCATCCCTTTCTTTTTCTTCACTGGTCAGCTACTGGAATATGGTCCAGAGAAATCACACCTGTTCAGTTAGCAATGCTCTCACATTACTAATTGTAAAACACAAATGTAACGCTGGCTGCCTTCCTTTCCCTTTACTTTTCTTGGATAGGAATTATCCTCTAACTGAAAGAGACTTTTTCCTTCATTTCCCAGCCATTCCTCATGTTCATTGCACCCACTTGGAATGGGAGTGCAGTGACCACCAACAGCCAGTTCTCTTCAGTGCTCCATTGCCTTAACTGACCAGATGTCGTGGTTTAACCCCAGCCAGCAACCAAGCACCACGCAGCTGCTTGCTCCCTCTGAACTTCAGCTCAGGTTCAGACCAATGTTCCAGCCTGTCTAGTGCAGCAGCACAAAACCAGCAGGAGCACCCTGGCCACCTGCCAGCCTAAGCTGGCAAACATCACCATGGCTGTTATCAAGATGTTCCCAGGCACTATTCAATAAGATAAGAAGTAGCAGAGCACTACAGTAAGCAACAAAAGCAAAAAACAGTCACTAACTAGCACTAGGCTCTAACATGCAGTCAGGAAGGCGAACCCCATGGCAAGCATAGGTGCCCACTCACAATCAGCTAAACAGCACTGACAGATATAAATTCAGTCTAGCACATCCCAATCAGATCTGTCATTATCTCAAACCCTTCAAGCACCACATTGGGCACCAAACAAGGATGATCACGGTTTAACCCCACTCAGTAGCCAAGCCCAGGCAGACACTAATTCACTCCCTCCCTCACCTGCAGGATTAGGAAAGAGAATTAGAAGGATAAAAGGTAGAAAACTCATGGGCTAAAGACAGTTTAATAGGAAAAGCAAAAGCTGTGCAAACAAGCAGAGCAAACAAGGGAATTAATTCACTGCTTCCCATTGGCAGGTAGGTGTGTTCAGCCATCTCCAGGAGAGCAGGGCTCTGTCATGTGCAATATGCAATTACTTGGGAAGACAAAGGCCATCATTCCAAATGTATTGTGTCTCTCCCACCCCTTCCTTGATTTTCTCCCTAGCTTGATATACTGAGCATATGGTCATATGGTATGGAAAACCTCTTTGGTCAGTTTGGGTCATCTGTCCCAGCTCTGTCTACTCCCAACCTCCCACGCACTCCTTGCTAGAGTGGTGGTACAAAAAGCAGAAAAGGCTTTGGCTCTGTGTAAGCCCTGTTCAGCAATAACAAAAACATCTCTGTATTATCAACTCTGCTCAGCACAGATCCAAAACACAGCCCCATGTCAGCCACTGTGAAGATGGTTAACCATCCCAGCCCAAATCAGCACACCAGATCGCCATAAACTCTTAAAGGCTCTTAGACACTCATCTCCCATGTAAGTAGATCCTTACACAGCCACCATCTAGAATGTTCTAGTTCTAGGTAAAGAGGCTTAAATTTATGTGTGCCAGATTAATATGCAGATCTGCAGTTCACATGCCTGTCTGCCATTTCCATGAGGTCTATTTAGAAGAATAATGTCTTCTTAAGAACTTTTCTGTCAGTAAAGCAAAAGATCAGCTCTTCAGTTTCTTCTGGCTCATTCTAAAGCTGCAGGGTTCCCAAAACAAATTTTTAGGAAGAGCCAGATTTCCACAACCAGAGACTAGTGCTGAATAGTTCAATATCCAATTTGAGATTAGTGATCAGTGGTGTCATCAGGCTTCCAAACTGGGATCAGTAGTATTTAATACTTTTATCAATGGCATAGACAGTGGGGTTGAGTGCACCCTCAGCAAATTTGTGGATTACACCAAGCTCAGTGGTGCGGTTGAGAGCCCTGAAGGACAGGATGCCATCCACAGGGAGCTGGACAAGATCAAGAAGTAGTCCATGGGAATCTCATGAGGGTCCACAAGGCCAAGTACAAGGTTCTCTACCTGAGTTGGGGCAATCTCTGATACCAATACAGGCTGGGGGATGAAGGGAATGAGAGCAGCCCTGCTGAGGCAACTTGGGGACACACTGGTGGATGAGCAGCTGGACTTAGCCAGCAATGCACTCGCAGCCCAGAAAGACAACTGCATCCTGGGCTGCATCAAAAGATGTGTGGCCAGTAGATCTGGCTTTCCTGTGCTTTCCTCTTGTGGGACACCATTGTGACACTGTGGTCCCTGCCCTGCCTTTTTCTGCTTAATAGCCACCAGTGGTAGTTGTGATGGCTGTATCTGACTTACAGATATCAACCCAATAGCTAAGGGCCCTAAATCTTGCTCGACAACTAAGGGCAGTTTGTTTTGCCAGCAACTTAGGGCTAGTTGAGCATGCAACAACCCAAAATACAACTTGGTGTGTAAGTATGACTGCAAGTCAATCTTCTTATTCCATGAATAGTGGACAGCCTTGGCCCATTGAGCTGTCCTGCATGGGAGTGAATTGAATGCCAGAATCCCCCTCTGAGCATCTCTCAGGCCTACTCCTTGTGGCTGAGAGCCCTCTTACTGCAACAGATTCTTGGTAAGTGATTAATAGCATGCTAAACTTTGAAATCATAGCTGAGTGATATAAAGGATTGATTGTGCACAGATTATCCTTGAGGCATAAACCACTGACCTAGTCTGGGACTAAGTCTGCATCCCACAGAAAGCAGTTAAGAAAGCAGTGGGTTTTTTCTGAACCTCATGAGTCAACAGTTTTGTCTGACTCTGACCTTTATGCAGTAAAAATCAAGTATACCTGGAATTAAATCTTGTTAAACCACTGTCACATTTACTAACAGACTTTGTTAAATTGCTTGTTTATATCAATAAACATATTGCTACTTCTGTCT
Source organism: Vidua chalybeata (assembly GCF_026979565.1). NCBI lineage: Eukaryota > Metazoa > Chordata > Aves > Passeriformes > Viduidae > Vidua > Vidua chalybeata. The sequence continues at coordinate 16,384,038 of NC_071530.1, read as the reverse complement.
TACAGGTGAAGTGGATCACTTAATCTGTGATACTGTCCTGGAGTACTGCATTCATCTTTGGAGTCCTCAGCACAGGAGAGACATGGACCTGTTGGAGGGGGTACAGAGGAAGGCCACAAAAAAGATCAAAGCAATGAAACAGCTCTGAGAGAGCTGGGGTTGTTCAGCCTGGGGAAGAAAAGGCTCCAGGAAGTCCTTCCAATACTTAAAGGAAGCTTATAAGCAAGACTGGGACAGATTTTTTAATAGCGTCTGAAGTAATAGGACAAGGTCTCATTGTTTTAAAATAAAAGAGGATAGATTCAGAGTAGATAGAAAGAAGAAATATTTTACAATGAGAGTGGTGAAACACAGGAACAGGTTTCCCAGAAGGGTGTTAGGTACTCCATCCCTGGAAAAATTCAAGATCAAGTTGGACAGGGCTCTCATCAATCTGGTCTAGTTGAAGAGATCTCATTGCAGGGGGTTTTGACTAGATGACCTTTAAAGGTTCCTTCTAACCCCAACTATTATATTTCAAATTACTTTGAGATCTCTTGCTTAGTGGGAATGGCTTGAGTTTTAAAAAAAATCAGTAAACAAAAGACCAAGAAACCAACCCATTCTTCCTTATTGGGAGGACTGTTAGTTGATGTGGAACAGAACCTCTTGCAAGAGAGGCAGACTGAAGGAGCACTTCTTTTGGCACAGCAGAACACTGCTGTTCCTCTCCTAAAGACTCCTTGAATATCCGTATTTACCTGTGTTCCTTCCTCTGTTTTGTGATTGTTCTCACAGAGTTCTTGTCATACAAGAGAACAAGAGAACATAATCCTGGTAGGGAGTGCCCTGCTCAGGAATAAGCAGGGTAATTCTCTGATTGGGATCTTCCTTTTGGTTCATTGTTTTTTTTTTTTTTTTTTTTTTTTTTTTTGTTTGTTTGTTTGTTTGTTTGTTTGTTTGGTTTTTTTCTGTTTTTTTTTTTTTTTTTTTTTTTTTTTGGTCATTTGAGAAAATATGTGGAAGATGAAGATTAGTTCATGAGTCTTTTTAGGTTGATTTACTATGACATAGGTTGTTGTCAGCCTTGTTGTCAAGAAATGTCATCTCACTTGACACTTTGAAGCTTTTCTACAGTCTTCAGAAGAAATCAACTGTGGATTTATAAGGAATACTGTAGCCAGAAAGGATAAACTCATTTGGTGGGTAAGACTTTAAGACTTTGATGGTGGACACTCACCTAGCTGATAGGCTTACAGACTTTACAGTGAATCCAGAAGCCAAAGGCAGGTGGCTGTTATCCCCCAGTCGGATGAGGAAATGGGAGACTCAGGAGGGAGAACAACAAGAAATGCAGAGGTTGAGGAGTGGAAGAAGCTCTACTGTCAGTAAAAAAGGAAATGACCACTCTGGGTGACACTGATCATCCCATGTTTTACAGGCTGCAGATGGGTAATTCTGTGTACTAGGAGTTAAAGATAAGTGAATAGCAATCAGGTAAAGAGCTGGCAACTTCTTCAATAGCCTCTTATTGCCTGCAGCCACTGACCAGGAAGGGTTGAGGTGGGTTGAGCCTTTAGCTGAGTGGCTGCATGAGGATGTTAAAGGGGGCAAGAGGGCAAGCACAATGGAGCTTGGCTCTGCACCCTAGCAGATAGGGTGCTCATTTGGGAGGTGAAAATGACTGATTCTGCTTCTGAATCAAGATGAAGGCTTTTATCTAAAACAGCTACTGCCTCCACTAGCAAAATAATTCAGTGTAGATCATTCAAAGTCTTCCTGGTGATTCTCTAGTGATTAGGTGTGTAGATGACAGAGAACCTCATTATTGTGAGCAATTTATTAGCTCTGACTAAAGGCTGAAAATGTGTCACCATTTTCAGTGCCCACAAAGTTAAATGAAATGAATGTCATCAGTGCTATGTTTTGAAATAATCTACATGTGTTGGTTGTGCTCTGGGCCTTTTAGACCAGACTGAATTCACAGGATTGCCTAGTGTGTCTCTGGAATCTCATAGGCTTGCTAGAACAGGATGCTTACTTTTCTAGTGCACAGAGCTATTGGGTGTGAACAGGATGGCAACAACAGGAGTTCAGAGTTCTTCTAAGCTGAAGATAGAGATATCTTATCAGCTGACATTCTGGTCTTCTGGGTGAGCAAGTTTGGGGGTATTTTTTTGTTGGTTGGTTTTATTTTTAATTAAATTTGTCTGTTAAGTCTCAAACACTCACTGAAATCCTGAGGTAGGTCTTGAAGTCTTTATTTGGATATAGTCCATATTGCCTTCCTGTTGACAGTGGTAGATGAACATGTTTTGTAAGATGTTTTAAATCAGAGAACAAAAATAATCTTTGTTGGAGTGCAGCATGGAGTACAGAAAATAAATGGTACCATTGCATGCTGGCATCTACACCACAGTTTCACTTATTTGGTATTTTTTTTCTACTTCCATTAATAATGTGGTTTGGAACCTTATTTCAACTTTCCAGTTTTCACAGAACTCTGTTGACAAGTTTTAAGTTCCTGCTTGAACAGGGGAGCTGGATCAGATGATCTCTGTAGGTCCCTTCCAACACAAACCATTCCGTGATTCTATGAAAACTTGCATTGCCACAACTTTTGTTGGCATGCCAATTAGTCATCCTGCAGGGAAGCAAGCACACAGGTGGATGGAAGAGTCACCAATAATCTTTCTCCTGGGCTGTTGTTCACCTGTTGTCCCCTGTGTTGGTGACTGTGCTGTGAAGACTTGTTAATAAATACTGGAACTGTAGTCTGAACTGCAAATGTCTGAGGTGGATCTAAGTTTACTTTGCTAGTAACAACAACATATTACATTTTAGGAATACTTTTGTTAGTGAGAAGCTGTTTCTTAGTCTGCTCACTTCTCAGTTCCAGAGGTATCTCTACAGTGCAGTGCTTATCTGCATGACCAGGTGTATGTTGACTGCTTTTTTCACTGTGAGTATGAAGGTGTTGAATTTGTATATCTGAGATCCTGCAAGGGTTTTTAAATTCCTTTGTCTTTAGCAAGGAATATTTAATTCATTTGACTTTACTTATCACTCTGTTGGCTAACATTAGCCATTTGCACTTCATGACCTGGTATGTGTTGGGAGGTGTGCAAGTCTTGTGTGTCAATGTATGTGAAGTTTATTAAAATACTTAAATATATTATTGCTGCCTACAAGAATGACAAAGCAACCTGTACATTTGGCCAGCTAGAGGCTCCCTTCAGTAATACCTATGTATATTTAAACAGAGTTCTATGGTTGTTTCACCACTTGCATAAGACCCTTGTGAATTGCCAGAAGATGCAATTTCTGTGAAAACATGTTTGTTGTCTGTAATCCTGTAACAGCCTGCCAATCTGCAAAGGCTTATACATGCTCTCAAGTTGAGGTCTGCTAACAGGTTTATAGGGCCCAGGAAGAAAACCAGCTTTTCTTAAAGGAACAGTTTTGAGTTGATTGAGCTGTTATTTGGGGCCTCAGGCTGCAATTTATCAGCTGTCAAGCTATCAGAGAGCTTCTGCCTTGCTTATAATTGTTTTGGTTGCAGGCTAGATTAAAATGTACACAATTTATTTTTGCATTAAAATTCTTAATTGTTCAATAATTTAGTACTGGAGAAAACTAGAAATTATCTGCTCTTTTGTGGGCATCTGCTCACACTGGGAAATGGGTTTTGACAAGTTGGACTCCCAGTCCTTTGGCAGACAGACGATGAGTTGTTACTATCCTAGAGTTGGTAACTGATTTCTTGAAATTTATAATAAGAGTTTGGAATCTCTTCGACCGTTCTGAGTCAACATCCAAATTGAGGTTTTGATTGATTGGAGTTGATAAGGCTCTCGAGCTGTGTTTGTTCTCTTTCCTGCAAGGGCCCTGCAGGAGGGCGCAAACACCGCCTTTTCTTTTCTTTTTCTTTTTTTCTTTTTGTAAATGAAACGGAGGAAATGTGGGTATTCTCAGCTCAGTCAGAGAGAAAGAGAAAGGCTTTCTAACCAGGCAAGAGCCTGGAAAGCAGTTGGAAAAGAATGTAAATAATTCTCTAATCTATCTTGTTATTCACATTGTTTATAGATATGTCCTGCCACTGTGTGTCATTCACTGCACACCAATGGTGTGGGATGTTTTTACTTTAAGACCAATGAAATTAATCTTCTCGATGTTCTCTATATATAGAGCGGTGCATTTGAAATAAATCAGAGTTAATTTTTTTAGCCTTCTGATCTGGAGTTCTCTGTTCCTGTCCTGCTCAACGGCATCACTCTTTAATATTGAGGGAAGTCAGTGAGGCATGCAGGGATGGCAATGGTAAGGTGCATGGCTGAGCTTAGATCAAAGGGTACAGGATGTTTCTGCTGTCAGGGACACCCAAGGCAGGGCCTTGCCTGGAGCAACTGTGGGAGACTGAAATGGCCCTGGGGAGCAATGTGACTAGAATGGGCAGATGGGGATCGAGAAGGCAAACAGGGCTTGAGAGGGTGCAGCCATTAGCAGAGAAGGGCACATGAGAAGGGCTGTGCACCCTGCCTGTGAGCCCACAGTCCAGGGAAGTGCTCTAAGTCTCTGCCATAATGGTGGGCACATGCCTCAGATATAAATCCAGTGATTCTACAGAGAAAGCCTCTGAGATGTTTGAGGCTTCCTTGCAGATGGGACTGTTAGGGAAGGAGATTTCAGTAGAAGCAGTAGATTGCAATGAGTGACCACATTCTTCTGGAGAAAAGGTGGCCACACTCTTCTGCGAAAGATGTGCACAAGGTGTTGCATCAGCTGGCTGAGTTGCAGGAAACAGTTAAAAGGCTGTGCAGTACTAGAGAGGCTGAGATGGAGATAGATAAGTGGTTTCAGAACCATACACCTGTAGCAGGCAACACAGAGAATGTGATATCTTTGGCCCTCATGACCCAAAAAAACCTGACTCTGCTTCATTCCCCACCCTCCAGCATTACAATCAAAACCAGATATGAAGTTTTAACTGCTATAGACACCCATGAACAAGGTCTGTGAGGAGAAACTATACCAGCAGCAGGCAAGGGATGCCACAGAAGGAAATGATAAGTGCTTGTAGTGGGTGACGCACTGTTAAGGGGTATTGAAGCACCCATCTGTGGGCCTGAGAACAGGATATTCTTTGATGACAGTGGTCTGTTCAAGAGGGATGGAATCCAACTCTCTGGAAGCGGAAGGATGATCTTCAGTAGCAGGACAACTTAGTAAGCTTGGCTTTAAACAGGAGGACTCTGGGGGTGGGATCCAAAGTGGTAACACTTACACCATTGCAACTAACTATGGAATAAGTCAGGCCAACAGAGTCATGACAAATCTTCCTTATTTGCTTGGCCATATAGAACCAGAAGACAGCCACCTGACATATCAAGTGTGTGTTGATCAATGCACACTGTCTGAGGAAGAAACAGGAGGAACTGGAATTTCATGCATCAGTCAGAAAGTTATGATATCATGGGAATAACTGAACCATGGTGGGACAACTCACATGACTGAAGAATTACAATGGATGGCAATAGACTGTTTCATAAAGACAGGCAGGGATAAAGAGGAAAATGAGTCATGCTGTATGATAAGGAAAACCAGACTATGTAGAGGTCAAATACAGCAATTGAGATTCTACTTGGACAGAAGATGAACGTTTTTCACAACAGGAAAAAGTCACTGGAATAATCTCACCAGGGAAGTGGAATTCCCCAGTTTTGACACTTTTAAGATTCAGCTGGAGAGGGTGCTGGCCATCTGGTGCTTTTTCTAAAAAAGATTGCAGCAGGTGATCCTTGAGGTCCCTTCCAACCTGGTATTCTATGATACTATGAAAATTGTTTGTATTTACTATAAAGGCTGCACATGGCTCAAGGCTAGTTCTACCCGTGGTTTTTTTTTTTTGGTTTTTTTTTGGTTTTTTTTTTTTTTTTTTTGTGATGTACCTATTTCTGACCAGTTATGTTCCATCTTTTAAAAAAAAATAATATCTTAAACATCTAAATGTAAGCCCTGATACCAGATGCAGTTACTCAACAGTGAAATTTTCAGGGGAACTTTCTGAGATAGCTGAATGCAATGTCATGTAACAGGAATAGAGAAAGTGGGGATTTTACAGGATGTGGTATTTCCTTCTGAGAAGCTACAATTCTGAAAAGGAAACTGGGAGTCCTGTGAGTTAATAATCTTATTTCACATCTCAGATTAAGTGTATAGAAAAATAAATTAATGTCATCCCTGCATACACGAAAAAGAATATTGAATAGGTATAGGGAAATTATTGTTCTACTGCATTTGCTATTGAAAGTGGTTTTATATAACTTTAACTCTCTAAATTGATCTGATTTTCCCACTGCAGGTTTTTCTCTGTTGTCTTTGGAGAAGAAAGCTAGATGGTTACCATAGACTATGTGCATAACATTTGCATAGCTCTGGTTAAATGGGGGGAACCCTATCCATGTCCCAGCAATGTTCAGAGTTTACACAAGGCATGCAGATTCCAGATTCCACCTCTAGAAAGTTAAGAGAAATCCTCTTGTGCTCCATCCTTTCCTTATCATTCAAATTTTAGGAAGATGTTGCAAACATCTTCATACTATGATGTCATATCTTCTCTTCTACTTGTTGATCATCAGGAAAGTAGTTGCTTCTGTCCATGCTCAAACTATTAGCAATGGCACCACACTATCCACAGCTAGTCTGAATGAGGGCTTGGATATTGTTTCAGGCTTTCAGCAAATGCATGCAGACAGTTTTGCATCCTTTACTGTCATATAAAAAGCTTGTTTTTGCAATCATACATCTTGATGACAAAGCAACATGTAATTCAGTTATAAATAGACTGCCTACGTTAGTAACAGACTCAATCCATTATTGCTACATTTGCTTCCATACTTAGTTCCTACTTCTGTTTCTGTCATTGCTCAAAAGGATTGGGCAAGCACTTGGGTTTATTAATATATTCCAACTATGATGAGACTAGTGCAAGCCATCAGCACTCAGGCAACACACTGCTAAACTATAAACAAAAATGTTCAGAACCAATTATGTGAACAGCTCTTTCTTAGTCCTGCACTAGTGTTCCCATTGTTCATATTGTGTTTGGATTACTGGGGTTCAGATTGGTTTAATTTGCATTGAAATTGATGACCACAGGTGTGCAGGATTCATTTCAGTTTTCTACCAGTACCTAACCAATACCTCAAAATATGGCTTAGCAACCTGTGCTTTCAGGTGCTGATTGTGAAACTGTAACAGAGGTTCCACAGTGCATTCCTAGTTCAGTTGATGAATTCTGTTCTGCCAGGGAATGTTAGTGGTACCAGCACTAACAAGAGTGCTCTTTAGAGATGTGTAAACTATGGAGATTCTCAAGTCTCTTTCAGACTAGCCATCTTGTTAATAAGCCTCGTAATGATACCGAGGAAGTATGTTAGTTAAAAATCATTAAATAACTCCTAACAGTCTCAGAATTGAGAAAGGTGAGTGACTGAGATATTCAGCTATGAAATGGAGAGACAAATTTAAAACTTTTCAGAGCAGGTTATGAAACTTCTTGGTGGCAAAATATAACAGAATAAGCTGTTTATTCTGTCTATAAGCAGAAAAACTCTTTATTCACAGCACAATGCTTTTTTGCTTTCTTTGTGGAAAGAGTTGAATCCCACCATCAAGGAAAACTTAAATCATAAGTGAATGCAATCCTGTGTTTCCATTACAAAGTCAGAAGAAGAGAAAGATGAGTTTAGGTGGTTGGGATAAATTCAGATGAGGGACAGTGAAAAAGGGATCTAGCAGTGACTACTGGACTTGATCACTTCAGAGCTTATTTCTGGATATTCCAGTGTTGTTTGGCTTTCAAGCAGATGGCAGGTTTTAGAAAGAAAGTTCAATACTGCCTTTAATATTGTGGTAGGCTTAGAAATATTTTGGGATTTTTTGTCTTCTGACAAGGCTTTTGTGCTTTTACATTTAAAAGGTTGTGCTCAGCAAAAGAAAGTAGCTGTGGAATCAAACATGAGACTCAGGTTTTAAGTTTCTAGAGAGTTTATTTTTCATTTTCATAAATTATGCCACAAACAAATAGATAGGGCTTTTACACTAGTTCATATTTATTGATATTAAGAGTAAACCAAACTGAGTTATTACTTTAAAGACAGAGTCTTTTAAATCATAGTCTTAGGATCATAAAGATTTTCTGAGCTATTTCATGACAAGATATCTCAAATTAACTGTTTTGATAACTGTAAAAAGATAAGACAGAGGTTTTTACTACTGTTTTGGTGTGAAAAGTTATGACATCAAGAATTTACCACTTCAGGGAATTACTTTTGAACTTTAGTCGGGTTTACTGACTAATCACATGACTCATTTTCATTTTTCCTTTAAAAGGCGTTAACATTTTAGCATGCCCATTTAAAAAAGAAACCACACAGAATCCTATATAAACTACTTCCACAGACATCCTACTGCTCCACCCCACTGGGATGATATAAGGTAAGAGTTACATAGCTCCAGAGATGCCAAAGATATGTTTTATGTTATGATTGGAAGGTCCTGAATTTTCTATTACTTACTATTTAAGTAATTACTTAGGAAAAATACTTAAAAGTACTTTGGTGATAAAATACTTCGTTGGGCTTTGCAGCTTTAGTTTAGCAGTTACATTAAAATAAGAAATCATAGAAAGAATTGTTGTGTCAATTTTGAATTGACATTGCTGGTAAAATAGAATTCACTCCTAGAAAACCAGGTTCTGGTCTACTTATTTTTGCTAGGTGGCCTTTTAACTTTTTCTGACTTTTCTGTTCTTAATGGAACCTAGAAGTAAATTTTTCAGTGTGAATCTGAGCAGTTTTCTCTAATTTCACCTTTCAAAGCAAACCTCCAAGAAGTGATAACTCTGAGTGATGTGTGGGGCTGTGAAACAGCCTCATCTCTGCTTCACTACTGTCAGTCAGTGACTGAGAAAGGCTCTTTGGGACCTGCTGTGCTATCCCTGGGATGGGAAACTCTCCCCACTGCCAGGAGTCCCCCACAAAACCTTTCTAGAAGAATCTTCTCCTCTTTGTGGGTTGAAGGAAGTCCAGGAGGAGTGCAGGGCTTAGAGTTGGCATCCTAGTGAGTTCTAATTAGTTAAACTGAACTGATTCTCATCTGACATGTTCCTTTCTCAGAATCAAGGAAAAATAAATCATCTGTCAATTCTATCCTGGGATATTTGATTTGACCCCAAAGAGAATTCTTATCTTTGCGATCAAAAGATTAACATTTGTTAGCAGAGGTTAAAAGTAAAAAGGAAGTCTTTTGTGCATGAGAAAGTCTGGGGAATTAAGTGGGGAATTCCCTCTGAAAGTAGAGACAAGAGGAAAAACATAGTAGAGAGCTCTGGTCACTTGTGGGGAGTGTCTTTTGTCATCACAACCAGCAACAGATGATTTCAGATTAACTAAGTTTTGAACAAGTTTGTGTGTCTGTGGGAAGTTTACCTTTTAACCTAATATTTATTCAATGGTAAATGCATAATTGTTGGACTGGACTGACAGTGCTTCTGTCTTGTGCAGCCCAGGAGATGGAGATCGAGACTGCAGATGAAGTTGCTATTGTTGGAATAGGATGCAACTTTCCTGGAGGTAACTTTGGGGTAAAAGCAAAACAGGCTGTGAGTGAACATTGAAAAGCAGAGTCTTTTATTAATGCTGAAATGGAGAAAACAAACAATTGTCGGTTTGTCCCTTAGTTGAATTTGTTGCTTTGCTGCTTGTGGGATCTTTTTGAAAGGTGGTGCTGTGGTGGAAACAAATTCATTTGAATTTGCCTGCAGACAGACAAACAAACAGACAAAAGAAGCTGCAGTGCTGGCTGTGGGCAGGGCATTGAGCTGCACATGAAACTCATACAAATGAGCTGGATGGGTCTGGGATGATTTGAACTTTCTGTGTGTTCACTGGCTGGGTGATTGTGCATTGTTACAGGACTCTACATGCATAGGAACAGGACAGATAAAGGGCTGGACATTCTTATCAGCAATGCCCGTAAAATAAACTGGTTGGGTTTTCCTAAAAGAAAGCTTCTTCCTTTATTACAGTAGGGGGAGTAGATACAGTGAGATGGTAGGGAAATAGGGAGAGAAGATGGTTAAGGATTTTGTGGGGTTCCTTTGCTTTTAGACAAGCAGTGAGGGGATCATCATGCTTTATCATTTTCCTCTCACCAAAGAATGATCACTTCTTTCTGTGGCAAGTCTGCTTGAGCAGCCTAGATTTACATGTGAGAGGTCCTTGTTGCTGATTGTGTATTTCTGAGTCTGCGTGGGGATGGGGAGCACATCATTTAATCTGTTTTTAAAACTTTGTACAACAGGAGATGGAATTGACAATTTCTGGAAAGTCCTGGAGGAAGGCAAAAACTGCACTGTAGAAATCCCCCCCGAGAGATTTAATGCCAAGGAGTGGTATGATGCAGATGGCAACAAGCCAGGAAAAATATGTACAACACGAGCTGCTCTTCTCGATGAGTGAGTCTGTTACCCTGCTGCACCACTGACTTTTGTAGTACTTAGACTACAAGAGGCTGCTCAGGGGCTGTGATAGGGTGAAGAATAGCAAATTGCAGTAAGGTCAAAATTTGAATTCCACATTCCCCTAAAATCCTCAGGCTGTAGAGCTTCATTCAAGGGAGAAGTTGACATGCACAGAAGAAATCTTATTGTCTCCTGAAATTTATACTTGGCAGGGTTGAATCATGGGACCTAGAATTACTTTAGTGCTTAGTCCCATGTTAGATATTGAATCCTGCTCTGAAATCAAGAAATTATAGAAGGCCATATAAATCTGATCTTGGGATACAAGATTAAAGTTGGACTTGGTCTTTTGTAAGCATGGGCATATTTTGAAGACGCTTTTAAATATAAAAACACACAAAGTATTTATGAATGTATTGTTAGAGACGCATGGATATCTGTTGAAAACACCTGAGCTGATCCTCCACTTTTTGGTTTTAAATTGTAAAGCATTGGTCTGTATTGGCTAAAAACAAGGTACAAAACTTATTTGTGTATAACTTACTGGCTATGGCCACATTATAGCAGAGGAAGTCTCATTCTGCACATTTCACAGTCTGAGGAATCCAGTTGGTAGTAGTGCAATAACCATGAGAATAAAAATGGGTAGGAGTGGGCTCTTAACTCTGAAATGCGGAATCACTGATAAAATGACATATTTTATAGTGGGACATGAAATATCTTTGGCTTATAAACATTTTCTTCTGAATTTCATAAACGGGAAGTGTGGCCTCAACACCAGTTACTGCTCGGCTTTTCATGAAGTTGCAAAAAATGTTTACTGTGAGTCTAGAAGTAAATGCATCTTATATACATATGTTATATTTTATTCTGGTCTGTGTATTTCAGATTTAATTCATTTGACAACCACCTGTTTGGGATTAATAATATGGAAGCAGAACGCATGGATCCGCAACAGAAATTACTGATAGAGTGCACATACAAAGCCCTAGAGGATGCAGGAGTTCCTGTGGAATCTCTCAGTGGCACCAAAACAGGTGTTTTCATTGGTAAGATGAAAAATTCATGGCAAAGAAAGTGTGTTTGAACCTCACAAAGATTGGAGCAATCCTTTATAACCTTTCAATATGTTATCTAGCACTGGATCTAGGCTGGATCTAGACTGGAGATCTAAGGCTACTGTGCTATGGCACTAGTGGTTGCTTTTGGTAAGAATTACCAGGCTATTCTAGAAGTTCATGGTACAATTCCTGTATTCTTTTTGGTACTCTTCTTCCTGTATTCAGGCACTGAAGGGAACAGGGAACTGCAGGTGCAACCCAACCCTTCTTAGAAAAGACACTCCCAAGCCAGGCTGTGATGTTCCACCCTTAAGGAGAAGGGAGCACCCAAGATGCATAATTTCTCACATCTGCAGAAAACATTTTCTTAGTAAATTACACACTTGGCAAGGAAATTGGAATGTTGACCTGCTACATCAGCACATGGCAGTGGGTTGTGGATAAAGGTGTAGGGTGGAAGAAAAGAGGGAAAGGAAGAGATAAATTAAAGAAGGGGAGGGAGAAAGAGAAAAAGAGGGAAAAAGTGATCACCAGTCCTTGTTCCAGTATTGGTCTGGCCAATGGGATGTCTAGGGTCCTGGAGGACCCTCCAGGTTTGTTTGGGGTACCTTTTTATAAATAGGTTTCCCTGCCCTGAAGACAGGTTGCTCTCTTTCTATGCAAATTATCATGTCCAGTCCCTTCTTTCAGACCATTTTGGAAATGCATCAAAGACTGGGGTTCTTGGGTGGTCTTCATCCCCTCCGTCCCAAGACTGAACTTGGGTCAATATTTCATTCTTGTTTCTGTGCTGGTGCTGTCTTTTGTTGATTGATGGGGTCAGAGTGGTTTGAAAGTGGCCCAGTGGAAAAGGACCTGGTGGTGCTGGTGGTCAGTAGCTGAACATGAGCCAGTCTGTGCTCAAGTGGCCAAGAAGGCCAGTGGCAGCCTGGCCTGTATCAGCAATAGTGTCACCACAGGAGCAGGGCAATGATTCTTCCAACTGGATATGGCACTGCTGAGGCCACAAGTCGAGTCCTGTGTCCACTTCTGGGCCTCTCAATTGAGGAAGGACATTGAGGTGCTGCAGTAAGTCCAGAGAAAGGCAGCAGTGCTGGGGAAGGTTCTGGAGCACAAGTCCTGTGAGGAACAGATGAGGGAGCTGGGGGTTTATAGCCTGAGAAGAGGAGGCTCAGGGGTGATTTTATTGCTATCTACAACTGCCTGAAAGGAGGGTGTAGTGATGTGGGGATCAACATCTTTCACAGGCAACTGGAGACAGGATGAAGGGACATGGCCTCAGGCTGTGCCAGGGGAGTTTCTGGTTGAACATTAGGAAGAAATTCTTCACAGAAAGGGGTGATTGGATATGAGAATTAGTTGCCCAGAGAGCTGATGGAGTTATCATCCCTGGAGATGTTTGAGAAAAGACTGGATGTGGCAGTTCATGCCATTGTGTCGTGAACAATGTGGTATTCTGGCACAGGGTAGACTCAATGATCTCAGTGGTCTTTCCCAATCTAACTGATTCTGTGATTTTGTGATTGTGTCTCTGTGGAGCAGAACAAGGATGTTTATCCCAGAGAAGTGCTGCCCTACCTCCTCATGGTCCCGCCTCATTTTGGCTTTTTTAACAATTTTTGCTTATTACTGACAATCCTTGGTTGGCTGGTTGGCTCCCTGGCTCTCTGGCAATCGGTGTATGACACGTACACATTAGCCCTTTATCTTCTGGGCTTCTACACAGACCTACACTTTTCCCCCAATATTCTGTTTTCCAGTATTACTTTGGTTAAAGTATTCTGGGGATTAATATCCTTTTAAAGCAGCAGAAATCCACCTGTGGCCATTAGAATGGTACCAAGGTGCACTTGTCCAACTGCCTTTGTCAGTACCCAAAAAGTTACGGAGGAGATGGCATCAGATGCTGTTGAAAGATATTTAAAAGACAATAGTAGAGTAACAGAACATTATTTCTGGTGCAATCTATGTATCTTTAAAAAAAAGTTTTCTAGGGGTGTTTGGCTGATGTACCTGTAGGGGAAATGCTTTAGATTACCTTTTAGTCTGAGAGATGCTCTTCTTCCACTGAGGGCGCTATTCCTTGCTCTCTGAATAGAGCTACTGCACTTTCCACACGTGCTCATGGACTTAGGGATCCACCATATTTCAAGTGTAGTGTTCCCAGAAAGGCCTGCTCTCACAGGCCCTGCTCTTCTTTACTATTTCTTACTGTTGCAAGTGTGAAAAAAAAGATAAATACAGAATATTGGATGTAGTTTGTGCTGTGACCTTTAACTTGGTACATCTGAGGAAGCTAATGTCTTGTACATTTATGTCTGAACTACCCTCCTTGTAACTTGTTGATAAATGTTCTCATAGCTAAACTAAAACAACCTGAGTCCCAAAACTGTATCTCAGACTCAAAGTGAGATACAGGGGTCTAAGCAGACTACGGAGATCTTAGCTGCATCATAGAGTGAGCTAAGCCATCAGGAAAGGCCATTTCCTGGGCAGGTAGGAATTTCCAGTGTTAGGTATGTGTGTGTAAGTTGGGTCCAGGGGAAATTGCTGTGACTTCTGCCTTTGACTTGTGTTGGAGCAAAGCTTCATGACAGGAGCCCTGGTGCCATATGGTTTCATCTTAACACTGAAAACCAAACCACACCATCAGGTTTTGAGCTGTACATGCCTATTTTGGCTTGGGTTAACTGGACATGTATCTGATGTTTTCCAGGTCTCATGAATCGAGACTATGAAATCATAACCAGCAGAACTGTGAGTGAAATAAATCATTATGATGGTACTGGAACAGCAATGAGCATTGCAGCCAACAGGATCTCTTTCACATTTAATCTGACTGGGCCGTCTCTGACTGTTGACACTGCGTGTTCGTCTTTTCTTTTTGCTCTGCACTATGCCTTGCGAGCCATTAAATCAGGTAATGAGGCAATGAGGTGCTAGACAATGAAATCATGATTGCTTACTATTTCTGTCTATCACCAGGGCCATCTCAACATGAGTATGTTTCTGTTTGACTCCAGGAGACTGTGAGGCAGCAATCTGTGGTGGGGTGAACTGCATCATTGATCCCCGCACCTTTGTATCTCTCAGTAAAGCCAAAATGATCTCTCCAGAGGGCATAAGCAAACCCTTCTCCAAAAAAGCAGATGGCTATGGAAGGGGAGAAGGCTGCGGTGTTGTTTTCCTCAAACCACTGAAAAAGGTAAGATTGCTTGTGAAGCAACCTGAAATAAGACTGGTTGCTTGCCTGAATTTTTTTATCTTCAGCTCTAATAATGACTATTCCATAGAAGTTTTTCCAATCCAAGTGTAAGATTAATGAAGCATTTCTTTAGAATTTATTCACTTTCTGTAGCATAGGGAAAGGATCTCGCATTTAAAAGTTAGCATCATGTTCTGGTTGTTCTTGGCTGTATTGTGTCTTTTTGTTGTCTTCTTTACAAAGAAAGCATGAGTTTATTAAAAACAATTTAACTTTTCATGGTACAGGCAAAGGAAGACTACAGCAAAATCTGGGGTGTGATAAACATCAGTGCAGTCAATCAGAATGGCAGGTCCACGACTCCAATCACGAGACCATCTCAAATAGAACAAGAGAAGTTACTGCGCAGCATTTATGAAAGTCATGTTGATCCCTCAGTTGTGCAGTACATTGAAGCCCATGGCACAGGAACTGCTGCTGGAGATCCTACTGAAGCTGAGAGCCTGGGCAGTGTCATTAGCAAAAACAGGTCCTCCCTAGTTTCCATTCTGAAAATCGGTTCAGTGAAAGGAAATATTGGACACACTGAATCAGCTGCTGGAGCAGCTGGATTAATCAAAGTGCTCCTGATGATGCACCATGGAAAGATTGTTCCATCCTTGCATTACTCAAAGGAGATGAGCAGCATCGATACAGAGAAATTAAACCTTGCTGTTGCCACAGCTGTAGAGCCCTGGGAAGAATCCAGTGAGTATGGAAGAGTTGCTGGCATCAACTGCTTTGGATTTGGAGGAACCAATGCTCATGTTGTAGTTAGGCAGGTGAAGCAGCCAGAGCCTCTTGCTGCCTTTAAGAAGCCCCTGGAATTAGTTCTGCTGTCAGCAGCATCCCCTAAGTCCCTTCAGATGACAATGGCCGACACAGCTGAGCAGCTGAGCACAAGGAACTCTGTAACTCTCCCAAGCCTGGCCTATACGTCTGCCTGCAGAAGAAGCCATGCCAGCTACAGGTACCGAAAGGCGTTTGTCACAAACTCCCTCCAACACTTGCAGCAAGAGCTTAAGTTGGCAGCGAGCATGGAACCTGCCATATCCAAAGTGGAACCACAGCTGGTGTTCGTGTTCTGTGGCAATGGCGTAACGCTGAAGGAGTTTAGTGAGGCACTGCTGAGCTCAGAGCCGGTGTTCAGAGACAAGTGTAAGGAAATAGAAGACCTTTTTCAGCAGCACGCTGCCATCAGCCTCCTGCCAGCAAGAAATCATAGCCCAAAGGACTTGTTGAATCCAGAGCTTTCTCAGCCCTTACTGTTTGCCCTGCAGGTTGCTGTAGCTTCCCTCCTGAAGCACTGGGGTATTAAGCCCGTTGCTGTTGTTGGCCACTCGGTGGGGGAAGTTGCTGCTGCACATATTGCTGGGTACCTTTCCCTGGCAGATGCAGTAAAAGTGATCTATCACCGGAGCAGGCTGCAGGCAAAGACTCCCAGCGGCAGAATGCTGGTAGTTGGAAACATCCCTGTTGAAGAGATTGCTGCACGCCTGCATCCCTACTCAGGAAAGGTGTGCATTGCTGCTTTCAACAGCCCCGTTTCCTGCACCTTGTCTGGGAGTGTAGAGGCTGTGGAAGCTGTCCAGAGAGAGTTAGCTGAAGCTTTCAGACAGAGAAACATCTTTCTTCATGTTTTAAATGTTCCAGCTGCGTACCACAGCCCCAGCATGGATATGATACTTGAGGAGCTGGAGGAGCAGATAGAGCCTTTAGAAAGGCAGAAGGGGGAAATGGAAGTGATTTCAACACTGACTGGGGTGGCTGCATCTGAAAATGACTTTGCTCAGGGCAAATTCTGGGCACAGCATACTCGCAAGCCTGTTGCTTTCACACAAGCCATCCAAACTGCAGCCAGAGGCAGGGAAAACGTGGTGTTTGTGGAAATAAGTCCTCACCGAGCACTGCAGCGAAGCATAAAAGAAACGCTAGGGAAAGGCACACAGGTGTTGTCCTCTTTGCAAACAGATGCAGAATATCAGACACTCTTCACCCTGGTAGGAAATCTGTTTCAACTGGGATTTAATCCCAACTGGCAGCACTTTTATAATGGGTATCAAAGTGTTCCTGTGGCCATTCCACGATATCAATTTGATCGCCAAAAACTCATGGGCTACCTGGATATCCATCACCAAGCAAACCAAAGAGGTGCCAGTGCCAGTCATCCTTTGATTTACTGCATAAACAGTGACAACATGGAATTTGGTTGCCTGGTGTCCCAGGACACGACACCATACTTATATGAGCACAAGAACAATGGGGTGGCCTTAGTCCCTGGTGCTTTCTATGTGGAGCTTGGTCTGGCCTCTGTGATGAGCAGGTCAGAACCTAAAGTGCCTCTGAGCACTTGCCAGCTGAGTATCAGTTTTTCTGCACCATGTGTTCTTACACAGAATTCCCAAGTGCTGAGTATCAAGCTGAGTCTGCAAAAAGCCATGACAACCTTTGAGGTTCTCTCTTCCTCCAACGCAGTTTATGCTGCTGGCCAAGTGGCAAAGGGGCTTGAAGGTGTGGTGGAAGAAAGCAGCATCTCCTTCCAAGCCATCTATCGAAGATGCAGGTCAGTGATTAGCAGAGAGGAGCTTTATGAAGCACTGTCTCAGGTTGGCTTTCAGTATGGCTCCATATTCAGGCAGCTCAGTGATGTGCATTATTGCCAGGAGCTAAAGGAAGCTATAACAAGCATAAAGGTGAATGAGGAGATTGCCAGAGACATGTACAGCTACTGTATCCACCCAGTGCTGCTCGACTGTTTTCTGCAGATGACCGCTGTCCTGACCTCAAGGACACTGCAGTCCAGAGCAGGCTTTCCTTCGGGGATAGGCAGCCTTGTGGTGCTTCGCCCGCTGGAGGAGGAAATGATGATATACATGAGAATGAGCAAATCCACTGGGAACTGCCTTGAGGTCTGTGGATGCTTTGTGGACAAACACGGCTCTGTTTTGGCTGAGCTCAAGCGCGTTGCCATCACTTTCATGAAGGAATCATCTTCCCGAGAAAATGAGTTTCTGTTTGAAAACAAATGGAAAGAAGTCTCTCTTTCACAGACAATTGGACATCTGGGGTTTAAGCCCAGAGTCCTTGTGTTTGCAGACAAATTTGGGATAGCTGAGCAGCTCAAAAAATACTTGCATCCTGCTTCGAGATATATTATGTACGAAGGCTGGGAATGCTTTGTGGAAGGCGATACACAGAATAAAATGAGAGCAGAGGTTAAGGATTATGATGAAATTCTTTTCTTGTGGGGAATCCAAAAGTTAAATGAAGATTCCCCAAGGAAAGCAGTAGATCAGCTGGCAAAGTACTGCGAAGCCTATCGCCAGGTAGTGGTGGCACTAAGAGAGAAGACATCCCGCTGTTCCGTCAGAGTGATCACGTACAGAACAACAGAGAGATATGTGGACCACATTAACTGTGGGTTTGCATTGTATGGCATGACCAGAACTTGTATTGTTGAAGTTCCAGAAATCGCATTTCAGTTGATTGACCTCAGCTCCTTCACTTCCCTGGACATCTCAGTGTTAGCAGATGTTCTTGTCAAGTACAAAGGTGGGGACTATCCAGAAGTCTGCATCAGCCAGGGAAGACTTTATGTGTCGGAAATCAGACGCACACCTTTTGTAGATGCAGATTACATTCAACCTGTAAGATCTCTCCAGAAATCACAATCATTCACTTTGTACACTTCTGATCCATACACAGCAAAAGACTTGTCTGGGGAGTTATCCACCGGCACTGCTACTCAGCTTGACAAACAGAGTGTTGAAATTCAAGTGGATAAAATTTGTCTGCACTCAGAAGATTATTTTCCCATTAGTGTTTCTAGCTGCAACTTTGGTAATACATTGTATTGGAACTCACAGGCAGGAGACAAACACAGGCTTCTAGCTCTTGATTTCAGTGGCACAGTCATTGCAACAGGCAGTGATGTGAAAAAAGTGAAAGTGGGAGATCATGTGGTTTCATGTTATCCCACTGCTGCATCATCCAGAGTTCAGATTCCAGGAACAGTTTGTTTCAATGCAAGGAAATTCCCATTCCTCCAGAATGTCCCTTGTGTGTCATACTTCATCATTGCATGGGAAATCTTCACTCAGAGGTTACCCAAAGGGAAAAATGACAGAACATTGGGTATTATTACTACAGAGCCATCCTCAGTTTTGTGCTACATTCTTTCTGCAGCAGCAGAAGAGATGGGTTGGAGAACAGTCCTTGCAAAGCCCACTCCTAATGTGTTCCAGTATATCAACCTGTGCAGTGCTCTGGTTATTCTTCCTCCAGTCAACAGACTGTCTCAGGAGGATCTGGCCCACATGTGCTTTCTTAAAGATGTGGTGATCGTGTGTGGCAGTCAGCAGTCTGAATGTATCCAGAATGTCAGTGAAATTGATCATGAAAACATCAGCTTTCATATCCTTGCCATTGCCAGCCTTTTCCGGAAAGCACCTCTAAAGGAAGTGCAGAAGACCGTGCATGCCTGGATCAGTTCCATGGATATGAAACAGTTTAGACATCTCTCAGGTTCTGTTTTTCAGCAGACTGAGAACTTTGAAGGGCTAAATTCTGTGATGTCCTATTTCACCTGCACTTCTGTCCCCCTTGCTGTTCTGAGAAGGCAGAAGGCCATCAGTGTGCTTTCAGATATCCCACTGTACGAGCCCCAGAAGCAGCTGTTCAAGCAGAATGCTGTTTATGTAGTAGCTGGGGGGCTCACTGGACTTGGCTTTGAAACGGTGAAATTCATAGCCGAGAACGGAGGAGGGTGTATTGCAATTCTCTCCAGGAGAATTCCCAGCAGTGAGAAGCAAGAAGAGTTAAGGGCTTTGCAGCAGCAGTACAAAGGGAGCAAAGTAGTGTCTGTGCAGTGTGATGTGGCTTTGACCAGTGATGTTGAGAAAGCTTTCCAGTCCATTGCCAACACCTTTGTGGGGAGTCCGATCAAAGGGGTGTTCCAAAGTGCTGTTGCTTTACACGACGGCCACCTTGAAGTGCTGAAGCTGGCTGACTTTCACAAAGTGCTGAGCCCAAAAGTAGCAGGGACCCTAAATCTTCACTGGGCTACCAGAAACCAGGAGCTTGACTACTTTGTGTGCTACTCCTCCGTTACTTCCTTTCTGGGCAATGCCACTCAGACAAACTATGCAGCTGCAAACTCCTTCCTGGATGTCTTCTGCCTCTACAGGAGGAACTGTGGGCTTTCAGGCCAGGCCATTAACTGGGGTGCTTTGAATCTCGGCATTCTGCTCAACCAAAACTACATTCAGAGCATTCTGGGATCCAAGGGCATAGACATTCTGCAAGTGCATGAAATTCATGACTATCTCAGGAAGACCTTACTTATAAACAAACCACAGCAAGCTGTGGTCAAATTGAACTTTCAAGCTTTGCATCATCATGTTTTTACTCAGATTACTTCTCTCAAAAATCGCTTCATATCACTTATGTCAGAAGATTTCAAGATCAAGATTGAAACATCTGAGGAAACTGAAGTCCCAGAGACTGCCTTTCTCAAATCTGAGGACTACATCACCTCACTGATGAGTGACCTCACAGGAGTGAACGCAGATGAACTTACCATGAATACACCACTTTCGTCTTTGGGCATAGACTCTATGTTAGCTATGACAATTCAGAACCGTGTCTTTCAGGAGCGAAAGGTGGACATACCCCTTGTGAAACTGCTTGATCCTCACACAACTCTGTCAAGTTTAGTGGTAGTGTTAGAAGAAACAAGCAATGCAAATGGAACAGTTGAAAAGAAGAATGCTGTGGTTGAAAGTGCAGAAAATGGGAGCTGGCTATAGGACTCTTCCCAATCAGGAGCTGTGTAACTTTGACAATACTCAGTCCCTTTGTAGCATGTCAGAATGTGTAATTGCAGAACATCTGGTGATGCTGAATGTACTCATCTGCACTGACTCAGAAAAACCCACACCAGGTTCTTCTGCCATTATTCTGCTAGCTGTGTTAATTTCAGTCAATTGTCTGACTTTTTACTTTCAATGTCTTTTACCTTTTACCTTAATTTTCAATAGTTTTAACTGGAAGTAAGTTGGTAATTTCCTACACATTTTATTGCACATTGCATTTTTTAAATTGTATTCAAGATTTGATGAAAATTGTATGTTTGCAACTCTAAACAGTAAATATACACATAAGGCTGCATAAGCTTATCAGCATTTTTGTCATATTCTCTTGTTAACATATCATTATTTTTTAAATATTACCAAATATTTATAAATTATTGAAAGTTTGATGTTGTCAATTTCAAAATCCTAGTGTTTTGCTTATGTTTTCAAAAATATTAACAATTTACCAATTGTTACCAATTGTGAAGCATACAGAAAAGCAAATATTTTTATTATGAATTAACAAAATTTTATGAAAGCCCAAATAAACAAGAGTAATAAAATGTTTTAAAAAATTCCTGAAGTGTATTTTTATCCTATTTGATTTTTTTGTCCCTTATCTGCTCTCCTACTTCAAATTTTTGTAACCCTAATACCTGCCCTGCTTTTGTTCCAGTGAGAAAAAACAGACTTTTCCACAAAGACACTGAAGAAAACTTTGTTTATAGTCTTTTAATATGGGAATAGGGTATTGTATTATTTCTCCCTTTTCTCCCTAATTCTGATGAGTTGTCCCTTGCAGATGTGGTTCTATTTTCCAGTGTGTAGAGTATCCATGGTCTATGAAGTCCCCCTGAAATAATCTGATCTCCAGGCTGAAAAGTTCCCTTAGTCTCTCTTAGCTCTGATGTGCCAGCCCCAAAGATCTTGGCTGTTTTATGCCAAAAGTGCTCAGGCCCATCTATATCTTTCTCATAGTGGAGAGCCCAGAGCTGGACCAGGGTTCAGGATGGGGTGTAATGAGTCAAGTGTGGTGTACTGGTGGACACCAGTGTGATGCAGAATTCCCTGCCCAGCTGGTTGTTGGCTTTCACTGCTGTCAGTGTGCACAGTGAACTCCAGTCCACTGCCCATCAGGACCCCCCAGTCCTTTTCATGCAGGCTGCTCTGCAGCCAGTCAGTTCCTGCACTGTAATGCTGTGGTGCTTCTCCTGTCTCATGAGTGGAACAGGTGCAGGGGTGCTAAGCCATCCCAGGAGCAAGGCCTTGCATTCACTATGGTTGGAAATAATGAAGATTCTGTAAAGCTGTTTGTCCTTGTGAATAGTGGCTTTTCCTTTCAATCTGCCAGATGCTCCTACCTGACTTGATGTTGGCTAGGCAGTTAATAAAGAGCCTGCAGGGTGCTGCTATTGGCTCACTGCCAGATGGACTTGGCACAGCGATATCACCCTTTAGGCCTGGCAGTCCAGTGAACACTCCATCCAGCTTATAGTTATCTTCAATCTATCTAGCATCAGTTTGGCTACAAGGATGCATTAGGACACTGCTGAAAGTCTTTATGGAATCAAAGTGCATAAAATCTCTCTCTCCTCAGTGTTTTCATTCATTCTCAGGCTAGTCAGCCACCACATCTCTGTGGAAAATCCATGATGGTTTTTCCTAACCACTTTGTTCATGTCCCTTACTACCTGAGTCATTCTGAGCTTATGGTTCTGTATGGGCAGAGATCCCTGTGACTTTGCCCAAACATTTTGGAGGGAAATATGGTAATGAAATGAGGAGCAGTTAACTCTATACATATACATATGCAGAAAAGCACAGGGAGGATTTCAAATCCAGAGTGGTTCTGGTGTGGCATAACCTGACCAACAGCCAGGCAAATTACAAAGCATAGAAACACACATTTTTTGTACTCATTTTCTGTGCTGTTCCCTGTGCAAAAACTGATGTCAAGGTCAAAGCAGTAATCCAACAGGGCTGCTTTGCACAGCAGGAGTAGATAAAGGTATGTTAGGCAGATGTTAGGTGTATGACAATCTCTCATAGATGTCCACATTGCACAGTTGTGACTGAATCTATTGATTTCAGCCTTTTTACAGACAGGTCTGATTCTGAAGCACCAACTTTGGCAGGCTACAGCTCTTTGGTTTTCTCTCATCAAAGCCATCACTGCACAGTCAGCACTGTGAAATCCCTCTCTTATCTCTTCTATGTGTTTTGCTTTTGACTGCTTCTGTGAGTCTGCCATAAATGTCCCAAAAGTCAAAATATTTGAACAAAAACAAGACCATTGCCAGCCTCCAGAAATACAGTGAGAAACCGAAGCTCAAAAAATGCTCTGGCAAAGGGATTTTCAGCTGCAGCCAGGGCAATTAGAATTAGCAGTTTGTAAGACAGGGTAAGGCAGCAATAGCAGAGTACTGACTACTCTTTCATTTGTGCCTGATAAATACATAGAACATATGACTAGAAAAATAGCCCAGAAAATCCACACAGATGACAAAATAGCTCAGAGATTTGTTTGATGTCCTGAAGGCAGCAACTAGCTGGAGGAGAAGGCAAAGATATCTACAAGCAACAGAATGGACTGCAAAACCAGAAACAACCTGCAGTACTGTAAGAGCAGTGAGAAAGTCCTGAGTCCTCTTCTGTCCTACCAAACATTATAAATTGAACAGATTAACAGCTCTTTGCAGTTGGCAATGTATTCCTAATACAGCCCAGGGTACCATCAGCCTTCTTGCACCCCAGGACACGCTGCTGTCTCATGGACAACTTGTTGTCCTTCAGAACCCCCAGGTCCTTCTCCACAGAGCCGCTTTCCAGCAGGTTGACCCCCAGCCTGTCCTGGGGCAGGGCGTTATTCCTCCCCTGGTGCAGGACCCTGCACTTGCCCTTGCTGAATTTCAGACAGTTCTTCTCTGTCCATCTCTCCGACCTGTCGAGGGCCCTCTGAAGGGCTGCATGGCCCTCTGGGGTATTGGCCACTCCTGCCAGCTTTGTGAACTTGCTGGAACAGAAGAGGCCTCTGCCCCTTCATTCAAGCCATTGATGAATAAGATAAACAATAGTGGGCCTGGTATTGAACCCTGGGGGACCCCACTAGTGACAGGCCTCCAGCTACACCCTGTGCCACTGATTATCACCTCTGGGATCTGGCGTTCAGCCAGTTTAGTTTAAATAGATTTAAAAGGTTTTTTTTTTCTTCATCAGCTCTCAAACATGACTGCAGAGACCTGTGCTGCCACTTCCTCCTGAAAAAATGATGTTCTTCTCAAAACCTGAATTGTACTTAGATAAATTACTTGTGAAAAAAAAAATCTGTATCTGTGTTTTACAAAAGGCTTTTAGTGACAGTGTTCTTTGGTGTTTGCAATTAATCTCAAACAGTTGACTACATAGGGGTATTTTTTAATGATTCTGAGCCCTCAGTCTCCAAACTCTCAACACTGTTATTAGAGGAAGGATCCCATTAACAGGATGCGTATTCAGTAATCAGATAAATGTGACTCTGGGACAATACTTGAAAAACTATTAATTTTTCCAGGCAGAGCCTGAAGTGATATAACATTTGGACAAACTGCTAAAACACCTGGCTCCCCTTCTCTGAGTACAACCATAAATGCAATTACTCAGATATGTTCTAAACAGAAGCAACATAAATACAGAATTAATGGCACAGAGCCCTAATGTTTCTTTGGAAAATGTGGTCGTGGATGGACTTTTTGCTTAGGCACTTCATCAAAACATCCTCCTATTGCATAACAGGACCTTGCAGGCTGAACTAATAAATGCATTATCCTGCAAGTAAACCAATGTCTGTTTCTGGTTTTGCCTGGATCATAAAACACCTGATAACATCCCTGTTGGCCCCGAGGTGTGTTCTGCACCCGAGGTGTGTTCTGCACCTGGATCAAGGGCCACAACCAGCCTGTGGCAGGACTACGACACAGCGGTGGCCAAAGCTCTGCCAGGGCCCAAGACCAGGGCTGGCTGTATCCATGGCCTCCCCACTGTGCCTCTGGGAGCCTCTTCCCCATGGTCCCAGCTGATCTGCCTTGGCCCCAGATCCAGGCAGCCAAACTCCAGGATTTCATGAAGCCAACATGTGTTTTCTCCTTCAGATGACACTCCAGAGAAGTAGGCATTCAGTTGGCAGTGGGAATGATACTGATAATGGCTTCTTTCAGTCATACCTTACAAGTGCACCAAACATTGATTTTCACTGTAAAGCAAAAATGCTGTATCCTAAATGGACCCATGTAAATGTTTTACTTAATGTAGTCAACAGATTAAGACATGTTTTACTCAACAGGCTGTTCCTATGGTGCTGGTGGAATGTAATCCTGACTCTGCTACTCAGTGTTTGTACCTGTGATCTCAGAGCCAGTTATAAGAAATGGTGACATTAATAACAAAACAAGACATACATTTTGCAAGATCCTTGGAAAGCTACAGCAAAATTACTCAGATACCTGAGGCTGTTTGGATGATGAAGGGACTAGAGCACTTCACATATAAGGAAAGCTGAGGCAGCTGCGATTGTTCAGGAGAGAAGAAGGCTCGGGGAGATCTTATTAGTGTATATGAATTCATGAGGGGAGGGTGCAAAGGGGGCAGAGCCAGGCTCCACTGGTGCCCAGTGACCAGAGGTAACAGGCACAGACTGAAACATGAGAAGTTCCCTCTGAACACCAGAAAACACTTTTTTATTGCGAGGATGACCAAGCACTGGCACAGATTGCCTGGAGAGGCTATGGAGTCTCCATCCTTGAGCTATTCAAAAACCTTTTAGACATGGTCCTGGCAACAGGTTCTGTATGTTCTGGCTTGAGCAGGGAGTTAGTCCAAATGGCTTCTGGAGATCTCTCCAAAGCTGTTGTGATTCTGTGAAATCCATTGGCAGATGGATTTGATCATCTCCATCAGTTCAAATCCTGGGTAATGTGTGACACTACACATTAAATAGAACCTTGTGGAAAAAAACCCCAATCAATTCAGAAGCTTGTGACTGATCTCCCTCTTTCCCCTTTATATCCCTTTTGACCACCCTTCATGCTCTCAGGGAAGACCAACCCCCCACTGTTGAAAGAAGTGCCCAGAGAGACAAATTTAATGATATTTGTGTATTAGTAAGACAATTCCACAAATTCCAGAGTATTTTTAGAAGTATTTTTGTTAAAAATCAGACCATCATATTCAGTTTGACATCTAACTATAGTATATAATTTTTATACCTTTAAGAAAGCATTTTCTATTGCAAACTTAAAAGGAAATCCCATGCATCAGTAAAACACAAAAGACGCTTTCCATGCATGCTGTCATTACCTATGACTTTATATGCTACCTGGAATTCATTAGGAGATGACAGTTGTGGTATTCACATGCCCTCTGAACAGAGAGACTTCGCTTTCTCAGGATTTCTCCTGAGAGAAGCTGTGAGAGAAGCAGAGAAAAGAGAATCAAAACAATTCTTATCTCATTCGCTGCTCCTGTTTGTGCCCATGTGGAATGTGGTATGGAGATTGTTTACCCAAGGTGATTGCTTGATTGGATTCTGCTGATGGTGTTTGGATTCATTGACCAATTGGATCCACGTGTGTGTCGGGACTAGGGCAGAAAGAGTCACGGGTTTTCTAGTTAGTTAGTTAGTGATAGTTCTTGTTAGTGTAATAAAGTTATAGTGTAATATAGTATAATAAAGTAATTAATTAGCCTTCTGAAATCATTAGAGTTCAGACATCATTCTTCTCGCTGGTTGGTCACCGCATTTTACAACAGACAGTCTTTTCTACCACTTCATGCAAAGACCCTCTTCAGTTAGACTCTTCAGGTCAGACCAAATCATTCTTGATTAGTCGATGGTGAGAACAGTACTTTGAGAATAGGTGACACACCTCACAGAGCAGACAGGCTGCTTGTTTCAGCTGCAGTGTTAGTTTTGACTACATGGACAACAGCATGTGACCCTGCAAAAAAGAAGTTGACCCATTCTCCTCTTATTTTCATGGATGGATTTAGCAGAGTGACATCTTTGATGCAAAGTTAGTCACAGACACTCCATACACACATACACAAAGAAAAAAGAAATCTTTTCCAAGATAAAAGCATTCAATAGATTTGAATGAGGCCTAATGACTCTCCTCTCTAAAATATCTGCTTTACCACTTGTAGCAGGAGGAATCCAGGGCAGTTGGCTCACACAGTGCTCTCTTGGAGACAGCCAAACTGATTTTGTTCAATATTCACAGAAATTCAATTTGCATAAGCATTGATGGAAAATCTGTAGCCTTCTGGCCTATGTTTGGCAGAAGCCTGTGCAACTGGACAGGGGGCTGAGTATGGAAAATGTCAGACAAAATTCATAATGGTGTTACTCCAGTCTAGATGTATCAGCCCCCAGCAGATGAGTGGCCTTGTCCATGCTTGTGACACAGATGAGAGCTGATGGAACTGCTTGAGCCGTAGTACTGGCTCAGAAAGACACACATCTTTCATGTAAGAGCAAAGGAAGATTTTGTTCAATTGATGGGTTTCTTTTCAACACTCAGAACAGCAAGAACAGGCTTCTGTATAGAAATGCAATTTCTTGTCATGACACCATTTATTGCAAAACTATTAAGAAATTCAGAGAATGCAATGTTTCATATTGACATAATGTACCTTTACTTCCATAGGTGAACTGAAGAGAAAAAAAGCTGGTCATTCTGCTTTTTAAGTAATAAAGCCACTAGGTGATGGAACTGATCATTTCTGGGAACAAACAAAACTAATATGATGGAAATACTATTAGAAAGATTTAATATCAAAACATTGTGTACACAGCAGAAAATGTGCATGGTGTGAGCTGTCTTCTTGTTGAGTAGATATGTTACTGCAATCTGAAACTTCAGATTTTTAGCATGGGGACTCTAATACAGTTCTCCATGAAGTAAATAACTTTGTTTTTCATGAGCTGTGGAAGCCTGCCCCAGTTAGCACACAGACAGTCATTCCTTAGGCTTCCAAGAATCTAACCCTTGTTTTATCTTGTAAATCTTCTTGGCTTTACATCCTGAAAGTGCCATGGGAAACAGTGGTGATGACTGGATTTTGCTTGTTTCCTCATCTGTTTTTGCTGTAATTTATGTATTAACAGTTCTTCACCTCTCAGCTGTTATTTGATAAACCCCTTTGTTACAAGGCCAGATGGGCATGGGGCAATTTTTCCTGTCATTTCACCTCCTATGGTGGCTGCTGTGGCTAGATGTGGCTTATGGTGACAATGTGGAATCCAATTTGTGGTCAGGATGGCACTGAGCAAACTCAGCAGAATGTATCTGCTTCTTCGGAAACTGCTTAAATCCACATGTAACTTACTTGCTGATGCTGCAATATTCTTCCAAATCAAGAAACCACCCTCTAAGCAGTATCACAGTTGCTGTGCTTGCATTACTTTCAGGGAGATCTGTTTGAGAAGAGTTTTCAGGATGGGACTTATGTGTATGTGAAATATTCTTTTGCTAAAAATTCTTGTTCCAAATAATGTCAATGAACAAGGATTCAAATTGCCTTAAATGTTATTTGGACAAAAGTCTGTTTAAAGTTTGCTCCCTGAAGTTGTATTACAGCAAATATAATCCCTTTATTAAACTGGTTAGACCTGCTGAAGCAACAAGATTTTTACTTAGAGTTTATAGTGTGAGTCTAAACTCCCAGGGACAGCTCCTAAGGTTTAAAAGCACAAGAAAGCACAAGAGATGATCTGTGATTAGCAAGAAGGTACCTTTTTGCAGCAGCACAATGGTGAATAAAATAGCCCCAGGTCTTGAAACACCAGGTTATGTTTTTCAGAAGGGAATTTCTTTGGTAATGATGAGCTCCTCTATGAGGCTGTTCCCAGCAGAGAGGAGCAGGAGCAGCAGGTCTCAGCTGTGCTGCATGCAAGATGCTCAGTGCTCTGGGGCAGAGCAGATGGAAACAGTCCCAGCTCTTTTATTTGCTTGCCTTTATTTCTGACTATGACCGGTGGCCTGTGTTCACAGGGAAGTGTAAACACGCCCAAGCAGCCCAGGAGAGCCCTGCTCCAGGGCAGAATGAAGGAGGCAGTGGTGTGACTGGCCTGGGAAGCTGTCAGGGTGTGTGTTGTGCCAAGGCACATTTAGCACCCTGTCCATCAGCCCCCAGCAGGGCACAGCCACCGTGTTAATGACACTCCTGGGCTGTACTTCAGCTAGGTCATTTGGCCATGGTTGCCAACATCCTAATCAATGGATCGAAGCACGAGGAGGCTGCTCTGCTGGCAGACAGCTCAGTGGCCAGGCAGAGGGTTCCATTTTGATCTAAAGCTGGTGTCTGGAATTTTTTCATCCCTAATGTACTGGTATGGCTGAATTGAAAACCCTTTTTTTCCCCAGGTAACACTTATTTCCATTCCAAACCAGCAATGAAGGCAATGGGGCTAAAGGAGAATTCAGCTGATTTTGAATGTCTTGTTTCCAAAAAAGTGGAAACAATTTGTTTGTGTTAGAAAAAGGTTCTTTTTTTTTTTTTTTTTTTTTTTTTTTTTTTTTTTTTTTTTTTAGCTGTGTTAGTTGGTGTTTAGACCAGAAATAAATGTGCAGCGATTCCCAGGGTTCTCTGGTGGGAGGAAGATACTGTAGAAGTCATATATTCTTCTCAGTTAGCAGAAAGACATTTGAAATTTGTGACATGGGGACAGAAGATACAGATTAAACTATTGGGGGCAGTAGTTTCAGGATGAGAGAGTGCTGCTTGTTACAACTTGAGACATGTACCCCCTCAGGTACAGAGAAGGAACTAAAATATGGGAAACACTAGAGTTATTGAACACTAGATTTAACATGGTAGGAACAGCTTTGATAATTCTTGTTGACATTTATGAATGAATATATTGGCTGCATTTCATAGATTATATGCTATAAATACTAGTTGTAGATCAGTACAGACAGTCCATACTCTGGCTGCAAACCCAGCTCAGTTTCAAACAAGAGTCCATTTAGTCTATTTACCAAGTTGATCACTGATCAGTTGAGCAATCTTCAAAAGTTCTTATTCTGAAGTCTGACTTGGTTAAAAATCAACTGTGGTTAATTAAATTTTCTTCAAAGGATGCTTACATCACATCAGTGAAGAGATTGTTCAATATCTGTGGTCCTTGAATGCACGTACAACAACAGAGTTATGAAGAAGTGAAACTTCCTGATTTCAGCATCTTTATACAAGCAAGAAGAAGCTGGTGAATTTGGGAAAATATGGGGCTGAGGGGGGATGGGTTTATGGGAAAAAAAGCCTCAAAAAGCGTATGAAAATAAAGACTGCTCTTCCCAGTAGAGGAAGCCTGGAATTATTTCTCTTTTCTCAAAATAAAAAAAAAAAAATCTGACTAGCTGAAAAATGAGAAATCAATTGCTGTCTCTGGAATTGCCAAGTTATCCATCCATAGAAATGTCAGGTTTGCTGGTGCTTTTCAGAAACATTTGGTTTTAGTGCTGCCATGGTTTAACTCCAGCTGGCCACAAACTACCAGGCAGCCATTCGTTAAATCCCTCCCCTTCCCTCCCCTGGTGGGATAAGAGGCAGAAAAAAGTAAAACTCATGGGTAGAGATAAGAACAGTTTAATGATTGAAATAAAGTATAGTAACAGTAATAATAATAATAATTAAATATTATAATAATATCATAGTAATAGTAATATAATAGTAATAGGGAGAGAGAGAAAGGAATAAAACCCGAGAAAAACAAATCACACAATATAATTCCTCACTACCCACTGAGCTATCCCAGCCCCAAGCATCAATTGGCTGCTCCAGGCCAATCCCCCCAGTTTATATATGAAGCATGATGTTCTAGGGTATGGTACAACCCTTTGATTCTTTCAGATTAGCTCTTCTGGCCATGCTCTCTCCCAGCTTCTTGTGCACCTGCTCATTGGCAGAGCATGGAAAATTGAAAGTCTTTGATTTAGAGTAAGAACTAGAAGCAACAAAGAAACCATCAGTTTGTTATCAACTTTGTCATCATACTACCTCCAAAACACAGCACTATACTAGCTAGTAAGAAGAAAATTAACCATCTCAGCTGAAACCAGAACAAGCATGCAAAAGAAGAAATGTTTGTCCTTATCTTTTAGATGTCCCAGTTGTGCTTCATAGCTTGAATACCCTACTAGAAATTAAGGAAAAATAGTATTGAATTTAAACCAACAGAAGTAGATTCTGGGGGTTTTCTGCCTGGGATTGCTGCTTCTTCAGAGGAGGCCACCGAGCAAAGCACAAAAAACTTGATGCTGCCTTGTTTTTAGGCAAGCAGTAGCACAGAAATAGGATAAAACCTCAAGTGTTTGTAGAAACATGTCCTCAGAGAGGTTGATATGTAGACACCTGGCATACTAACACTGGATATCACAAACCTGTTTGACCTGGGATGTGCAACAGACTGACAGCCCCTCTGTGCATCATTTGTGCATCTCTTTACCTGAATCATTTCTCCAAGTGTCCCAGTACCCATTCCACAGTACCCATTATGATCACAAGAAATTCATAGCCTGTCTGTATATTTCTGCTGCTAAGTTCTGAACCTGGAACTGTCAAAGGCTCTTTCATTGCCAGGTCTGGGCTACTCAGAGGACACAGGGGCAAAAATACAAAAGCTGAGTAAACCTGGCATTTTTCTGAATTTAAATTCCATTACTACATTTGTCAAATAAAGATCAGGTGCAGAACATCTCTCATGGTTTAATCCCAGATGGTAACTAAGACACACAGAGCCACTCACTCTCTATGGAATGAGGGTGTGAATTGGAAGGGTAAAAGTCAGAAAACTTGTGGGTTGAGATAAAGACAGTTTAGCAGGTAAAGGCAAAAGCTGCATGCAAAAGCAAAGCAAAATAAGGAATGAATTCACTGCTTCCCACTGCAGGCAGGTGTTCATCCATCTCCAGGACAGCAGGGCTTTATCACATGTGTAACAGTGACTTGGGAAGACAAATACCATCACCTTTTCCTTCCTTCCTTCTTCTTCCCCCAGCTTTGTATACTGAGCATGACACCATATGATCTGGGATATCCTATGGGCTGGCTACACTTGGCTGTCCTGGTTGTGTCCCCTCCCAACTCCTTGTGCACCCTCAGCCTCCTTCCTGGTGGGGTGAGGAGCAGAAAAGGCCTTGACACTGTGTAAGCACTGCTCAGCCATAGCTAAAACATTCCTCACTTATCAACAGTTTCCAGCACAAATCCAAAACACAGCCCCATACCAGCTACTGTGAAGAAATTAACTCTATCCCAGACACAACACCAAAGGCTCCGAGCATTAAAATTAAACTAATAAAATTGCTTTTATGGGACAGAGGAGAAGCATGAAAATTTTGACTACTGCACTAATTGTAGCATCACCTACATTTGTCTCTTGAAAATTTTATTTCCCCCTGGAGCTTTTACAGTGTTCACATAACATGCAGCAAAACTGAAAGCAGTGGGAGTATAATGTCTCTTTGTCAGTGAGCTGTGAGCTGTATGTTGGCATTTGGGGCATTTCTGTGAAAGGGTGGGGACAAGGAAGTGGGTTTTGCTTGCATCAAGCTTCTCCATTCTTTTCAGTGGGGAGCTCCCAGTCCCAGAGCCATTTCTCAGCGATGGCGCCTCCTGCCTGTGAGCGCTTCCCAAGGCTGACACTCTGTGCTCTGCAGCTGGGCAGGGTCAAGTGCAGCAGGAAGCCCTCTGCCCATCGTGCTCCATGTCCAGGGCTGGGTGCAGTGCCTTATTTCCACTGACCACAGGGGATCCCTGCACTACTGCAGCGGCTTAAAGTCTTTGAACCCTTAAAGTCTTCAGTTCTGGCCCCATGAGTGCCCTCAATCTCACCCTGTTACCCAGCTCTCCTCAGGTGTTCCTCCTTTCTCCCTGGGAGCTGAGCAATGAGCTCAGCTCAGGTGGAGCAGGATGCAGGAGACAGATACCACATAAAACATAGTTAGCCATGCAAGTTCATTTCCCACAAAGGCCAGGCCATGCTGGGTGAGCTGTCCCTGCCACATTCCCCACTTGGCTCCTGCCATGGCCTGACAGTTCTGCACCTCTCCCTTGCACCAGCAGCGGCCTAGGAGCCTGTCAGCTGGACAGGAGGACGATGAGATGCCAGCTCCAGGAAACAGAGTTTCTGAAAAATTTCAGCAGCCAGCAGCCTGCTCGGTTCTTTTTGCCCTTTTTTTCTTTCCATAATGCTCATTTGCTGTTTTCAACTGCCATATTTATTTGTTGCTGAAGCCTTGGCAGGACTTTATCTGCTGGCTCAAGTTTGTGGTAATAGTCATGACTGCAGCAGTCAGATGAAAAGTGAATACTGAAATGCCGGCAAGGGTTGGAAACATCAAAGTCAGGGAACCAAAAACAATATTGAATTCTGACAGAGGCTTACAACTATGAAACCTCTAAGGGGAAGCAGTTAGCTCTGGACAGTGTGTAGGAAGCTAGGAGAGATTTGTTTAAGGATTTTTATTTCTGTCTACCATGTTGATCAAACTCAAAGAAAACATGCTAAGAGGTAATCCAAGGCAGGATGTAGTCTCCCAAAACCTTTCTTGGCAAACAACTGTTTAGCTTGATCCTTGAAATATTCCAACAATAACAATTCCACAGCACCTTTAAGTAATCTGCTTCAGTGGTTCATTACACTTAGTGTGAAGAAAGCTTTTCCTGATGCATTGCACTGCTTCTTGGTACTTCCCTCTTTGCCATATTTCTGTGTGTTCTAATAGAATATTTTGGTTCTCTCTTTATGTGGCTCTTTTGAAGGTCTGAAGATCTTTTTTTTGGTGTCTTAAAACTTTGAGGCAATTTGGTTTGTTTCATATTTATCAGTTGCTCATGACTCAGTTCCAAAATACGTTTCTATTTCCCAAAATTATTTCACTGATGTACATTCATTATGATACTATTTGGGTTGCATATTTTTAAAGCTGCTCATTGATATAAATATTCTCCTATGAACTGGAAGCAGCTGTCTGTGAACCACATTGATAAAATTAATACAGTAAAAATGATCATGTAAGAATTGGCCTTGGCTCTTACACAGTCTGCACATGCTTACACATTCCCCTAGGGATTTTCCTAATATTAGTTATAAATTCAGAGCTGGGTTAATGTTTTGGCAAAATATTCAGACCTTCCCAACTTGGCTGACTAATGAGCACCAAAACCAGATGTCCATCCTGACATTTTAAAGAAGTAGCAAATACTGCACAATGAGCAAAAGCAACAGAAATCAGTATTTTTTAACTGTAAAGCAGACAAAAAAAAAAAAATTCCAGAATTTCCTCATTTTCTGAAAAGCAGAGCAAAACACTCCCTTTGGCAATACATGAGAAAAAAAGAGAAACACTGGTTTTCCTCCCTGCAGTCAGCTCACAAAGCAAAACAGAAGACATGCATGGAAAATTCTAAATATCCTACTTTCTGATGGTCATGGAAATACTTAGAATTTGCTTTGGTGAGGACAGAAGTCTAGTTTAAGATAGAAAGAGGAGTGCATCATGACCTTAGATGTCCAATTAATGGCTTTGATTCTTCTGCTTTGAAAGAAAGGACCTAAATCACTGCCAAATTAAACTGAAATCAGAGGACTTTCCACATAATCTCATTAAGGAATGAACTTGCTGCTGTCTTCTTGAGGCTACTGGGTCCAGCACAGGGAGAAAACATGCTTTTTTTTCTCATCCTTCAGGCTTTAAAATGACTCTGTAATCAACACTTTTAACCAGTTGCTACTTAAAATTTTCATCACATAAGCCTGTGGATTGAGTATTCTTCTGGCTTCTTATTATTGTCAGTCCTAATGCTGCCATATTGTTAAGGGCTCTGCTGTTACTAAGCACTGTGCCAATACGTCTCAAAAGCTACAACTCTCAGCTTTCCAAACACAGTGGTAAATTTTAAAGTAATGTTTTCAGTCATGCCAAAATGACTTGGGCTCTAAGCCAGAAACGACTTAGAGATGTATATTTGTACTGGCAAAAACATTTAATCCTTCATTCAGCCTCAACGCGCTTCTACATGCCAAAGGGCAAGAGACAAGGATATACATTCTTGCAAAGCTTTCAGTTCATCCTTCTTTTAGCATGCTGCTGAGCTACTTTGCAAACATGGGCGTAGTCAGGTGGCAAGAAGTGTTAGAAATACACACACATCCATCTCTCCCTGACAGGAACACTCAATTCTTTGTGAGATTTACCGTAGGAAGAGCAAATGTTTTGGGACAATGACTTCTGGCTTTTCCCTGCCTAGTTCCTGGTGCCTAAGTCATTTATTTGCAGAGCAGATCTCTCAAAGCTTACAGATCCTGATTGCACTAAGCCAATGAAATAAATGCACTTTGCTGCCAGCTAAGGATATATTTCTCAGATAATCCAGTCTACTGGCAGGACAGTGTCACACAAGAATTGTTTCCCAAAGGCATTCCAGCTGATTTGGTGCAGGAACTTGCATGAGCTCCAGGCGGCAGCTGAGACAGGGCAAATCAGCACCATGAGAGCCACACTGTGAGTTAACATCCCCACAGAGCTGGTGCCCCAGGGCTGACTCAGAGAGGTCCAGCTGGGTTCAGGGGGGATACTGAGAACAGCAGACAGAGAAACAGCTCAGCTTCACTGTATTCAAATGTCTCCTCCCATTCCATGCCACAGTGCCTGAAGTCCCCCCAGTATGCTCCTACACTAGGAAAACAAGGTTCATGGAGATTGTTAGCAAAGGTGCAAGAAGTGGGCTTCTGACACTGTCTTGAGCTATTTTCCAAGAGTAACTGGATCTGTTTTTCCTCCACAGCTGCACATACTTCAGTGCAAGTTTATGCATGAACATTCACTTAAGAATAAGAATTTCCTATCTTGACTTAATTAAAGTTACTTAAAAAAAATAAATCTCCTTAAATTAAGTCAAGAGTCTTATTTTTGTTCTCATGTAGCTTTGTACCAGGATTGCTGCAAGTGTAAATTAGACCAGATGTAGCCAGTTCAGTACCAGTGTGCATGACGAGGAAATGCCCCTGTGAGCTGATCATCTGAGTATTTTGCAATACATTTCTTGTCAGCAATCACAAGCAGCAAAACACTTCAAGGCCTAAGCCACAGTAGCATGGTTGGATGACAGAATCCATAAACAGCTTGCCATGGCCTGTGATTGATAGAAATCTAGAAAATGAAATAGAATGGCTAGTTTAACTTCAGGCACAAATCCCGTCATAGGACTTGACCCAAATCCACAGGAGTTTTTCCTGGGATCAGGGAGAATTCACAGTTTGGGCACCAGTCATGGCAATTCCTGGCTTCTTGCTATTACAATTCATCAGAAAATAATTATAAAAGTAATACTGGTGATGCTTACGAAGACACATCAAGTAAGGTATTCTGCTCTCTCTGCTACCTACTCCTGTACATAGAGAGCTATTATAACTCAGCCCATTGGCTGCTAATCCTTTTACACAGAAAAAAGACATTCCAGCTCTTAGTCTAAAGATAGCAAAAATTCTGGAGACATGCAGCAACTAATACTTACTAATCTATTAGGAGCAGTTTTTCTTTGCTGGTCTCCAAAGGAAAGAGAGGGAAGGTTGAAAGGCCAACTCCTCAGGCCAGATTTAAAAATCACCATTCTCTTCATATGCCTACATAGGCATTTACACTACGAGATATTCCTGTGTTGGAACACCATGTGAACAGATATGTGATTTATACCTACAAATTCTACCCTTACAGATTTCCATTAGGCATACTCACAGAAAAGTAAGCCATTGGTAGGTAGTAGAAAAGAAGCAAGCAAATAAGTAGTCTATTCATCTCTGAGGGGGGTTATCCCTTTCAAGCCTATGTTCTTGTAAGAGTAATTAGCAGTAATATACAATGAAGGGACAGGGAAGATAGGAAAACTTTAACCCCCAGGAAAATACACATAACTTGTTGTTATGGTTAATATGGAGGTTTCTTTGGCTGATACCTTCAACAGCAGAGTTATAATACTTGGAGAACAACATGTGCCATCTTTTAAGTGTTCTATAATTTAGCAAAGTCCCAGAAGCAGAGAACTGTCCATTCCCATTTACCTTCATGTATCATTCTGACTCCTTTGCTGTTTGTTAAATTTTGAATTAAGCTCAAATGACCTGACTTGCTCGAGGCTAAAGTCACCTCACCAGTTATATTAAGTCTCTCAAAACTAAACAAAACTGTCCATGTTCCAAGAGGAATGAACAGGAGGCTGAATTAAATAATGACTACAGACTATCTTAAATTGATTAAATGTTAAGAAATCATCAATGGCAAATTTTCTGGGCTTTCTTTTAGCTGTTTGAGGAAAAGCTATGCTAGTCTTCTTAGAGAAGAAACTGTCTGTTGTTTGGCAGCGCTCAGTGAAGAGTCCTAGTTGAACATCATGTATTTATTATAATTTTAAAACCTGTCTTTGTGGAAGGTGGCATTAGATGGTAGTTTCTTAGATTACCTTCATGCCTTTTTTCTTCCATAACCAATCTCCTTCAGGTTCTCTTCTCGTAATTCCTGGCTCTCCCTTATGATTCATGCTTTCTCTCAAAGTCAAAAGGATTTTCCTTTTGCAATTTTCCCACCATTCTCCA
Source organism: Vidua chalybeata (assembly GCF_026979565.1). NCBI lineage: Eukaryota > Metazoa > Chordata > Aves > Passeriformes > Viduidae > Vidua > Vidua chalybeata. Next base: position 16,346,750 of record NC_071530.1, on the reverse strand, counting down.
GTTAGCTAAATTGTATTGTGACTTCTTGGGATTAAATTAGTCACCAAATTTACCAGCCAGAAAGCCTAAGGTGCTTTTTCATTGTAAAATGGCAATTTTCAGGCAGCTGAAAAGGAATTCTCAGTGTCACACAAAGATCTGAAATTCTGAAAATAGGAATCTTTCTCTGCTTCAGACATCTCCATCACCCTGCCTTCCTAACTCACCTGGTAAAGGTGCCATTTGTTGCTCACTTGCACAGACTGGTGACTGTGGCACCTCAAACATGCCACTATCACATCTTTGAATTCAAAGTCAGGAGGCAGAGCTGAGAGGGAGTAATCAGAAGTATATATTAAAGTAAAATTACTTATCCAACTAGGCTTCATTTCCTGCATTGAAATTTTAGGAGGAAGATGTGATTCCCATTCTCATCTTCCCACAGAGAAAGCAAACAGCAGTGCCACTGACAGTACAGTCAGCTTGATTGCCTGCAGGAACTGCTTCCTTGCAGGTGTTTTCTTAAATGTCTGCCAGACTACAGCACTGGGCATATCACAGGTGGGCCTTTCCTTTTGGGCATTAGTTTATTCTAAATTACATTCCAAAATGCATACCAAAAAAGAGCTGTGAAAGGTTAAGGCTTCCTTTTACTTTCTTGATGTGGAGGAGAATCATTCCATTTTCAGAGTCCTCACTGATGCCCTTCCTGAACACTATTTCCTTCTTCCCCCTTTTTTCTCTTGCTCTTTTCAAGTGTCTGGTCAAATCTGCAAGGCTATCAAATGCTTTCTGAGTGTCCAAAAACAATATTAGCAGCAGGACCACTTGTGAGGAGAGGGTGGAAAGAGTATGGAACAGGATGGAGTAGGACCTACTGTCTGTTTCTGGCACTGGAAAAGGAGTGGCAACAGGGAAGTTTCCTTAATTAGGGATTCCAGAAACATATATATAAAGAGAATTCATATTTATTCTGAAAATGGAAGCAGTCAGAAGACATGGAAGGAAAGCGCATGAGGTGGACAATGTTTTAAATCTTTGTATTTCCTTCAAGCACTTCAAATATGTTCTCATTAAGGGTACAGTAGAAGTTTCCAAATCTGATACTAATTTTTGAACTTGCAAGTTAATGTTTCAACACCTATATGACATAGGTTATAGTTTATTAATCAACCATTAGTTGTGAACTTCAAGTAGATATCATATACATGAAGACATATCATTTTTTTGTTTTGTTTTTTTTTTCTTAAGGGCCTGAGTTTCTTTAATTGTAAAGAACACGTGTGAATTTCAATTTTTGGAACAGAACAATTTTCTTGAAGTTGAAGTCTTGAAAGTCAAAACAAAGACATGAATATCAGAAAGCAAAATTTTGAATAATGATTTTTTATATTGTTTCTGGTGATGCTGGGACTGGAAATGGGCAGGTTTCAAATCAGGTCTTTAAATCCACATCTATCCCAAAGAGTCTGTGGGTGGCCCAGTGTTACAGAACAGAATCACTGAGGTTGGAAAAGACCTCTAAGATCATTGAGTTCAACCATTAACCCAGCACTGCCATGCTCACCATTAACAGTGTCCCCAGGTGCCACATCTCTGTGCATTTGTACACCTCCAGGAATGGTGATTCTGTCACTTCCACGGGTACCTGTTCCAGCTCCCAACCCCGCTTTCAGTGAAGACATTTTTCCTTACATCCTTATATCTAAACCTCCCCTAAGGCTGAGGCCCGTTTCCTCTTGTCCTATTGCTCGTTACCCAGGAGAAGAGGTGCTGCACCCTCCTTTCAGGCAGCTGTAGAGAGCGATAAATCGAGTGCCCCCTGAGCCTCCTTTTCTCCAGGCTAAATTCCCCCAGCTCCATCAGCTGTTCCTCATCCGATTTGTGCTCCAAACCCTTCCCCACCCTCGCTGCCGTTCTCTGGACATGAAAATACCGTATATAATTATCCTGTATATAGAGTCCTTTAACAGTGAGTTTGTTCACTCAGAGACGGAAGGCTCTTTCCGGCAACATTCCCTGAATCCGCGCTCGCCTTCCTGGCGCAATCCGGCCGCACTCCCGGCGCAAACCGGGCGCAATCCGGGCTCATTCCCGGCGCAAACCGGGCGCAATCCGGGCTCGTTCCCGGCGCAAACCGGGCGCAATCCGGGCTCGTTCCCGGCGCAAACCGGGCGCAATCCGGCCTCATTCCCGGCGCAATCCGACCGCATTCCCAGCGCTCCCGCGGGGCAGGCGGTTGCGCTGCAGTACCGGCGGCGCGCGGCAGGGGGCGCGCGCAGGCCGCGTTCCCGTGCCCGGCGCTCCCAGCTGCGCTCCCGGCGGGAGGCGGCGGCCGCAGGGGCCGGGCCGGGCCGGGCCGGGCGCGGGCGCGCTGCTCGTTCGCCGGATCATAATCGCTGCTGATAGTGTTGGGAGCTCGTTTGGCTGCCGCTCAGGAGACCTGTCAGCTTTACCTCGGCCTAGAGGCCTCTCCCAGCCGAAATTATTCCGTGATTCTGCAGCGCTGAAAGCTGGAGTGGCTGTTTCAAGGGCTGTATCACAGGCACCTGCGATACCGAGGGTGGATTTGGGGGAAAAACTGGGCCCTGGGGAAGCACCTATGGCTGGTTAAAAGGTCAGCGATTTTTTGCTTGCCAAGGGCGGTATAAAACTTTGAGCAGATCCTGCTGTGAAGCTCTTGCTCAGGCGATGTGTAAAGTGCTTGGTTAATGTAAAACACATATTTATACTGATTTCTTTTAAGTGTGCCATAATTTAATAGGTAAGAGCCTGGTTAGTGATGACATGAGGGAAGGGATGATAGCACACAAATATTAGGAAGAATACTGTAATATCTCTGGAGGAGTTATGAGGACCCTGAGTTCCTATAGCATTTTTTATTTCAGGGGAAGGGTTTGGTTTGTTGGCTTGTAGGTTTTGTTGTTATTGTTGTTTTCTTTTTTCTTTCTTCTTTTTTTTTTTTTTTTTTTTTTAGAAACAGTATGGAATTCAAAATGGAAAATCTAATATTAAATCTAAAGCTTCTAGCTTACAATTGTGAGGTAAAAATGTGTCAGTCTTCAAAGTAATACTATTCCACATGGCAACCAGCAATATTTTCCATTCCTGTTTTTCTTTTCAAATGTCTTTTTTTTTTCTGGTGCTGCTGAACTTCTTGCCCTCTTGAGTGCTTTGCTTTCTGATACTAGAAGCACTGCAAGCTCATCCTTCTTGAAAGAGGCTATTTATTCAGTAAAGCTTTTGTCAGACCACTTATGTAACTTCAAAACCAATTCCCAGTGCTTTCCTTTCTCTGCCTCTTTGTGAGAAGCACACAGATTCTTAGACTGAATGGATATTATATCAATACTATACACTGTGCTGCCTTATCAACATCAATTGCTGCAGTTGGGTCGCCGACGCTGTACAGATGCATAAAGGAAATGGTCCTGACAAATAGGATACATGGGATTTTTCCAGGACAGTATTTAGAAAGAGCTGCCTCATGAAATCCCCATTAGACAGCAGCACGACAAATATGCAGGCGGGCTACATGAAATACCACAGCAGCAAATGTGAATGTCTCCCTTCTTTACTGAATTCTTGCTTGCTGCAATCATCACCATGCCTAAGTGAAGAACAGCAAAATGTATTGCATTTTGAAGCATAGAAAAGCTTCAAAATTAGCTGATGGCTAATAGACAAAAGCAATTTCACTCCAAGACACAGATGGGAAGCACATACTGTCCTGAATTTGTCTGCTTTTCCTTCAGAGAATGACAAGTATTTAGCATTATACATCCCCTGGGTATCAGTGTTGAACCATGAGTGTTAGACACATGTAACATTTTAAAGCAGTCATACTGCTGGCACAGTTACAAACACACTTGATTAAACCATCCCACACTATGAAAAGAGGTTTAAAACAATAGATTCAGCATCAGCTTTTCTTCTTGGCATAAACCTGCTCAGAAGGCTTGAAACAGGTCAATTTATGGGCCGCTGAGAGAGCAGAAGTGGTGAAATGGACTATGTTGTTGGATGATTAAATTATATTTAATTGTTAAATTGTTTTTGCTCTTCCCTCTTTGTTTATCCTAGTACTAAGCAGTGGGGTTTGCATTATTCATACAAACTAGTAGGGAGACTTTGCAATATAGAAGTACTGACGTTATTTCAACGTGCAGTAATATGCTGAGATTATTCCATGCTCTTCCCAGTAAGGATGATGGCACCCAGCTCCATCAAATAAGCCATACATGGCCCATTGCTAGTAAAAATACTCTTTTTCCATTAATAGAACCTGACAGGAGGAAAAACAAGACTCAGCCCACAATCTGCTGTCTTGAGGTTGCCATTGACAAAACATTTTACCTAAATATTTTCAGGCATTTTTTGAGGATCCAGTGTCAGATGGATTGAAAAAGGAAATGACAGGAAGATTGTGAAGATTCTTGGGACAGACCTGAAAAGTGAAAATGTCTTTTCCAGGTCTTTCCAACATTCCTCAAGCTGGCCAAAAGGCTTTGGATCCAAAAGGCTTTGGATCTAAAGTCTATTTTAGTAGAGAATCCAGAAAGTGCTACTGGGGGAAAAAAATTACCTTTGAAAACATCTTGGCTATCAAAGGAAAGAATTAGACTGTCACTGGACTATTCAATTATTTTAAATATGAAGGATACTATTGAAAGGGGTATTGGAGATGATGGATTATACCTATTTGCACAGTGGCAAAATAGATGCATAGTAGTAGAGTTTCTAGTGTGCCTTTTTTTATTTCTAGTGATTTATTGGCAGGATGCCTGTAAAAAGAATGGAAAATCAAACAAAGCAACCAGTTAGTTAAAAAATGATAGCATTAATGCTCTTAATCTGTTCAAAAGCCATATTTTTATTTTAAATAATATTAGGCACTTTTTAAATAGGGTATTGTATGTTGTGTCTGGGGTCAGAGCAGGTACATGGTGTTTGCATAACTCACAGGTACAAAGATCTCTCTGCTATTTCTGGATGCTCAGAACACCACTGAACCAAAATTGTATTTATAATGCACATTTTCTTCATGAAATTCATGTGTATCTCTGATTATAATTCCTACAAATTACTTGAATCTGTGCAGTTTAAAGTCATGTGTCAGAGTCAAGTGTTTTTAACAAAGTGATTTGCAGAAAATGAAAATATACTGAGCCCTTTTATCTTAAATCTTATACTCCTAGCAGAAGAAATGGATCTGAGTAGAATAATAACTGTTCATATGAAAAACGGGAAAATGTAAAAGAGGAAAAAATACATGAACTGCTAACAACTGCAATCTAAATCTTTATTTTCTGTGCTCTAATTCTGAGAACTAAGAGAATGTATGTTCTGCTGATGAGGTATCTTCACTGATGAAGAAGCAACAGCCTGAAAATGTATGAAAATTTACACAGTACATTCTAAAAATAATTTACCATAAAAACAACTTTTGAAAAGTGCCATTTCAAAGTCTGTTTTTATAATGAAGGATACAAAATTAGTCATCAAGTGCTTAATCACAATATTCTATAGTTTCTTGGCTGCTTTCTAATATGAGTATTACCATCCAGACTGATTTAGTTGGCCTCTTCCCTTGATGGCTTAAATTATTTATTATCCATCCTTCTGAGAAAACAGGCTCCAGGAACTCTCGTTACAATCTCTAGGACTTCCTGCTCTAAAGAAGGCTTTGGGTTTGTTTGTTTGGGGTTCTTTTTGGGAATTGGTTTGGTTTTTTGGTTTTTTTTTGGGGGGGGGGGGCTGTTTGTTTGTTTCTGATTTTGTGTTTTGGTTTTTGGTTGGTTGGTTTGGTTTTTTAGTTGTTTTTCTTTTGTTTGGTTGGTTTGATTTTTGATTGTGGTGATTTTGGGTTTTTTTTTGTTTGTTTTTATTGTTTTGTTGTTTGTTTGTTTGTGGGGAGGAGGTTTGGTTGGATGGAGGTTTGGATAATTTTTTTGCCTTTTTTATCCTTTGGATGAAACTGTTGACAAAAAGCCACCCATAGGTTGTGAGGTGGGTGTTTCACGTACCATTTGGACCAGTTCAAGTACTAGACACATACTAACTCTTGCTGAATACTGAGTTCCCTCTTGCATCAGGGAAGATGAGAGTAAAGAGACTGAGTAAATTTATCAACTTTTGTAGCAGATAGTAGGTCAGTGATAGCTGAGATAGGGAGAGCATGAATTTAGTAGGACATATTTTTTGAGAAATAAGTGCAACATGAGTACACATGTTCAGAAGCAACTCTATTGTCTTCTATATCTCTTCAGCCATCCTTTGGTAAGTTTGTTTAACATTACAGAGTTCAAGAGACTTGAACTCAGTCTACCAGGTTAAAGTTTAAGTAGTCCCTACTCTGTGCCTGCCTTTCCCCGCCTGAACATCCTCCTCTCTTGCTTCAGACCACCCTGGCAATATCTGTGCAGTGGGAGCCACCACGCAGCCTGGGCTCAGGTGACCATCTGCTGGGGAGGGGTTTGCACTCCCTCCAGCTGGAGGGATTTCTGCTCTACTCTCACTCTTGGTTTATGATGCAGTGCCTTTGGTTTCAGTCCTCTTCTTCCCTTCAGTTGGGCAGGAACTGTGAGGATCAGAGGGAGTAGGCAGATTTCATTAATTGAAGCCTTGTCTTGTATTGACAATAGCAGCATAACAACACCTAATAATAACACCTGGGAGGAAAGGCTTTTGAGTAGCAGGGTTTTATTTCACATATGTATGCACCTGCCATCCTGATCTCAAGCAGACTTCATTCTCTAAAGACTGTGGGCTATTGCCCTGCTCCAAATCACCCCACTCTGCCTGCCTTGCTTTTGACAGTCTCTTACCTGCTTACAGCATGTCCTTGTAATTTGCTGTGCTCATCAGTTTGCTGGGTTGTTTCTGCTGTGTTCACAAGAAAACGTATTTCAGTGAGTTCAGCAGGGGCTTGAGGGTAAAACACTCAAGTGAATACACTTTCTATCAGTAGTCCTGTGGATTTGCTGTCTTCAGCCACTATAATATGTCCTATTTATTCTTCCAGGATGCTGTTACACTAAATCAACACAGTTACATAGAAATGCACCAGCAACAGGTCCACAGCCATACCCTACCCAGAAAATAGCAGGGAGCAGCTGTGATACAGGAAGAGCTGGGAATGTAACCTGAAACTACTGGATTATTCTTTTGTCATTCTTTAACTTGAGAAATGAACTAACTGAACAACAATTCCTTTGGGTTGAATTTTGTGGTTTGCATAATTAAGACTTTTCTGTTTAATGGGAGTTTTGACTTAGAAGCCCAATCCCACATCTTTACTTTATTAGAGAGACAGTGAAATTGAATGTTGAAATAGAAGCAGACAGGTAAGTGTAATGTTGGATTTTCTCTTCTAGACTCTGCTTTCCTGACTAATATGTTTGTATTTAGTTATTGAAATATAACATATGTGTAAACACATATAGAAATAATCCATTATTCTGTACTATTTGCATACATCCATTGTTTTGTCTTCTTTTTATCTTTTTTCATATATTAGAGATGCTTAAACTTATACAGTCAGAAAAGCTAATCTGTTTTATGTTTTATGTGTGTAACATAGGCGAGCCAAAGGCTATACCAGTTTTTCCATTTGCACATACTAGTGTTTGCAGAACATAGCCCTAACATTTTCTTTGATTACTGTAATACATTTTGCATGCACACTGCTTGATATCAGCAGCAGAATACACTGCCTTTGTAACCAAGGGACTTTACAGGCAGTCACTATGTAGGCAAAATAGGCAGAATTAATCCAAGTTACTGCGCGACTGGAAAAATCTCTAGAGAACAAACTTAGGCAATGGCATGGGTGATGTGATAGATTGGGCTCTACCAACAGAGCAGACTGAATGAGCATCCCGGTTCTATGCTGAGAGGCCTTTTCTGAGGAAGGCACTCACTATACTTTAGATAAAACATAAAACTGAGACTCTCAATGCTTGCGGTCATCAGTGGGCTTAAACGACTTCTGTGGTGTCAACACTAATACTGTGGCCAAGAGCCACACATGTCATTGCCTTCTACCCAGTCAAACCCCACAGCTGTTTCAGTGGTTTGTGAGACCCTTCTCAATTTCCAACTCTCAGCTCACATTCAATATCATTCATTGTTAGGCAGCTACTGTGCTCCTTCTTGGGGTGGGAGCCCTAACTCTTGGGGCTACTGTACAACATTTAATATTTCATTCTTTAGCATCCTCTGAAAGAAGGAGATATAGAAACCCAGAAAAGGTACATTAATGTCTCTGTATTTAAAAGTTTGTTTCATAATTCCAGAGGTGAACACCTCTCATAACTGGCAGCAGTTTAAAGCTTGAGCAGAACTTTGCAGGAGACTCACAGCTGTGATACAAGCAAATTTTCTGAAACTCTAACAAGGGCAAGTGCCAGATTCTGTACCTGGGTTGGGACAACCCTGGTTGTGTGTAGAGACTGGGCAATGAGAGGCTGGAGATCTGTGCTACGGAAAGGGACCTGGGGGTTCTGGTCCATGGCAAGTTGAACCTGAGCCAGCAGTGCCCTGGCAGCCAGGAGGGCCAACCCTGTCCTGGGGGGCATCAGGCACAGCATGGCCAGCTGGGAAGGGGTGGGGATTGTCCCCTGCTCTGCACTGGGGCAGCCTCACCTTGAGCACTGGGGCAGTTTTGGGTGCCATAGTATCAGAAGGACACTGAGCTGTTAAAGAGTGTCCAAAAAAGGCCCCCAAAGATGGTGAAGGGTCTGGAGGGGAAGCCATATGAGGAGTGGCTGAGGTCACTTGGTCTGTTCAGCCTGGAAGAGAGACTGAAGGGAGACCTCAGTGTGGTCTTCAACATCCTCACAAGGGGAAGCAGACGGTCAGGCATTGATCTCTTCACTCTTGTGACCAGTGACAGAACATGAGGGAAAGGCATCAAGCTGAGTCAGGGGAGGCCTAGGCTGGATATCTGGAAAAAGTTTCTTCACCCAGAGGGTTGCTGGGCACTGTAACAGGCTCCCCAGCACCAAGCCTGACAGAGTTCCAGAAGCCTTTGGACAATGCTTTCAGGCACATGGTGTGATTCTTGGGGTGTCCTGCAGAGAGCCAGGAGCTGGACTTGGTGATCCTGATAGGTCCCTTCAAACTCAGGATAGCCTATGATTCTCTGAAGTTTTAGCTATGGGGTAACTGATATTTGGGGGAAAACTCTTTCATTCTGCAGGTAAATAGGGCTGCTATTTATTTCTCATTCCCTCTGTAATCGCCAATCATTTGTCCTTTCCAGTTATTTATTTGTAATGGAAATAAACATGGAGTAGCTTTCTTTGCAAGGAGTAGCAATCCTTAGCAGCAATTACTTGGTTGGAAACATAGATGGATACTTAGGAACCTTGCTTAAGTGGAATCCAGGATGGAAGGCATCCAGGAAAATCTACTGGCGGCTCAGATTGTACTGAATAGTGTTAGAAGATTTAAGTCTCTCCAGAGATGCTTAAATCTCAACTAGATTCGACAACTGCAGCATCTGCTGCAGCTCTTGTTAAAATAAAATAAAGTAAAAGAATAAAATAAGGTGAAAGTCAAATAAAGTTAAGATACTAATAAGCCATGCTGAAGTGCAGTATCAATACTCAAATGAAAGGTGAAACTAGCAGCATGGAATCTAGAAAAAGAGATGTAACTGAAATCATATCAGAAATAAATTTCACCAATGTCAGTCACTAGGCAAAGATTTTCAAATAGCAGGTCCCTGTACAGGTGCATGGGGTATTGGCAACAGAACAAGAAAAGTTCAGCTGTGACTCAATTTCACTGGAAAGGAGAGAAAGTTATTGATATAATGAACACAGTGAAAACAGTTATGTTTCAAGACTGTCATTCAATTTTTTTTGTGCATCTGGAACATATTTTTCTTGGAACACAGGTAAAGATAAATCCTCATTTGAAGCCCAAAGAACTCAACAGAATTCTTTAAATTGACTTCAGTTCATTTTTCACCACATCTGTGACTTGCACACCATGTAAGCAGAAGCCATAAATGAGAATCAGATGAGTACTTTTGCCTTGCACTGTTGTGGATATCATTGCTGTCATTCTGGACAGGAGAGCAGAAACATTTTTATTCAAGGATTTTGCTTTCCTGCAGTATTAATGAGGCATTGGTGACAATACCAACATCAGAACCTTATAAACAGCAAGAAACAATAGGGCTCTGGAGGGATGTAACTCTACCAGAGCTAACCCATCAATTTAATTTAAACCTAGCTCATTTGCTAATCTGGAGCCAGAGTGCCCAATGCCAGTCATTAATAATCCCTCAATGCCCAGTCATCAGGAGGCTGCCATAGGGACTTAAAATACCAATTTCAGGAGCTCAGAGGTTTCATGGTATTTTCTGCTATAGTTTTACCTCATTCAGCAGTGCTTAAGTTTCTTTTGGGCTTTCCATGAGTAGGCACTGACCCAGTATTTATCCTTTAATGAGGAACAGAAGCATTAAATGCTCTAAAGTTTTCCAATAAAGATGCGAGCCATTACTGAAATTCACTCATTTTATCCTAATAGCATTGCATTTCCTGCCAATAACTTAAAATATGCTGTTATTCTGCCTGAAAAGAAAAAAGGCCTTAACTCTAAAATAAGACTCTGGAAATGATATAATATAAACATGTGCTGACATTAATTACTGTAATATTTATGTATAAAACAGATGGTAGCGCTTTCAAAAACGTGTGAGCAATGATCAGAATGAATTCATTAGGCATTTATACCGCTGTCATGTACTCACATAGGTGTTGCCTTGGACCCTGCTATATGCTAAGGGGCTCTTTCTTTTTAAGTGAGGTTTTACCAAACAGATGGAAAACATTATTAACTACTGTTTTCCTTTCTTGTCAAATATGTTTTGTCTAATCATCACTATAATTACACATCCACATTCTAGTAAATCATGCTGTATAAACATTTAGAACAGAGTGGATTATTAGGGTGAAATGCAAAGTATTCCAGACATTAAAACAAAACAAACACGGACTGGGCTGTGCTGAATAATAACAATTTTAACATCGAGGACAGACAAAACATAATTTAATAGCTTTGGCTTTTCTTTCTTCCATTTCTGACCCATTATTCTACATACAGTGCATCCTGGGTGCTTTTAAGTGCCTCCCTCCCCTTTCTTTGTGTGAATATTTAAACGAAGCAACATTTTCCTTTATACAGCAGTTTCCTTCCACATCTTGGTGTCACTGTTTTCTTCTTTCCATTTAATATACAACCACAAAGCACTCAGGAAGAAAGTGGGCAACAATGAAATCTGAGGGCCCTTTGTTTCCTGAGACAGCCTTGAAATTTCCATTCTAGATGAAGCTAGTGTGTTTGATGAGGTAACCAACTACTGCAGGACCAGAGTTGCAGTATTCAACTTTTCCATCTGCAGTGTTAGGTTCAGAATCACAAAATATCAGCAGAACAACTGCCTTTCTGTCAGTCTTGTGACTGCATTCAAAGGCTGCCACAGCCCCTCTTTGGGCCACAGACACAGACTGGGAGTGGCAGGCCGGGTGCTGGTTCAGCACAGTTTCACACCATGCGGCCGTGCTTGGCCCTACCTGGCCCTATTTGGCCAAACAGTGAGGGCAGTGGGGAAGGATTTGATGTAACATCTCTGCTGTAGGTGCCAATATTTGTGCTAGTCATCCTCTGAAGTCAGTGTAAAGAAATGAGCTTTTATGGCACTGGATCAACTGACTGCACTGACAGGGCAAATTCTGCTCTGGTGCCCACTTCTTTCTGCTTCAAGGCTTTCTGAACTTCTAGGATTTAAATAGTCTTGCTTGAAACCAATATATTCCTATAATCCCAAAGGCTTGTGAATATTGCCTTACAGTGTCAGAAAATAGTGTTATTCTTCTATAGACATCCCGAAAGGTGTTTGTTCAATTGTTACAGACAAAATTCAGATTCCATCAGAGGCTGGAGGAACATTTATTGCATCTTACATTTGGTTCCCACTTGGAAAACAACAAATACCCCGGCACTGTATACAATTCCAGGACAACTTTCACATCTTTTCTAAGAGTCAGACTGCATCAATATATTCCCCATCTAACTTATTTAAATGTTATGCACCAGCTGTATCTTGCAAGATCAAAAATTTATGATAGCTATAGCAGCTATGGCCAGATACTAAAATACACAAAGGTTTCATTGGGTTTAGACTTTTTCTTCATAGTGGTACCTCCAAAATAGAATTGTGCAGTGTCCTGCTATTTCTCAAAAGACACCATGGCCTGCTGTAGAACTAACAGATTACCAGTGATACTGGTTAAATGAAGTTGATTTACAGGGGAGCTGAAGTAGTGAAAAAAAAAAAAAACCCTTGAAAGACAGATATAAGTAGTTCCTATGAAAACCGGACTCACTATGTTTAATGATAAAAGAAAGTCTGTCTGTACAGAATTGATTCAATAGCTTGATCCCTTGGTCTTCTCTGGAGCAATTCCAAAAACTATTTAAAGGATAAACATGCTGCTGTATTTTTTTTTAAATCAAAACAGTGTAATTTTCCTTTGTGTATCAATGCTGCTTTTATTACTATTTAAAAATTATTAAGCAGTACAAAGCAATTTTTTCCTGCTGCACATCAATATCTTTTTATCTACAAACATTTACACAGAAAGTGCCAAGTTTGTCATGCCTTAGATTTTATCAGCAACATTCTTTTTTTTGGAATTCCATATGTTGCCTGAGAAAACCAAGGGTACAGAGCTGGCTATTTCTACAAGCTGATTACAATGTCTGCAAGAAATTGAGAGTGTTAAGGCTTGATTAGTATCTGCTACAATCAAAAATTCATGCAAATTGTTGCTGCATCAAAATAGGTTGATCATGAGTAAATCTGTTGTACCTTTCCACAGATGTATTATTTTACAACATCTACCTCAAAAAACAACCTTCTCAGCTCTCCTAGGCAGAGGATTTATTTGGCTTAGTTTTGCTGTGTTGAACGACCCTGCAGTCCTACTGTGCCATTAGCTGGCAAGGCAGTAGGTGTTTAATGGTGCTCTTTCAAAGCACATTAAGGCCACCACAACTTTCCTGGCTCAGGAGATGCATTTCCAGCTGCTGCTGCACCCTGCCAATACTGGGTAAGAACTGCCCATGTGTTCACCCCCTGTGTCCAGCACTGCACCAAGGTATGATCACAGAATCATGGAGAATATTGAGTTGGAAGGGGCCCACAAGGATCACCGAGGTGAGTCTGACCAGATGACAGCTCCCACTTAAATGCTGGTGCATGGTTAGGATCAGTCTTTCTGCAGTGGCACTCTCAGGGCTGTATCAGAGCACACTCAAACCTTTCAGTAAGCTGTTAAGGACTGCCATCCCTCTTATCTCCACCAACAGCAATGCAGGGGCCTGGCACATTGTGCCTTCTGGAAAAAGTGGATATTCAGGATGCCTTTGTGAAGAACCACTGAAGTCATGAAAGGAAAGGCTACACAAATCCACGCCACATGAGGGCTCTCTCATGCTAAGAGAAAGGTAAGACAAAACCAAATTTCTGGCTGCTATGAAGCCACCTGCTTGCATTGGAGAATTCACAGAATCATCCTCATGTCACATTTTAAAGCTGACATCAGTGAGCTGTCAAAGCTGTCAAGGGCACTGGGACAGACGGGTAACAGTAGGAACTCATTCCTTATCAGAACATCTTTGACACAAAGTCTACAGCAGAAGGCAAAATCAGCCCTAACCCCTCAGCTGGGCACTCTGACAGGGAAGCCTCCTCTGGTAAGTACTGTTTGTGTATCACATACTGGAGCAGATTGTCTGTAACCTTTCTGGGGAACACATCTAGTAGCAATTTTCTGATAATGTGGTTAAAGTATTTCTAGAATGATCCTAGACGTTTCTATTAATTTGATCTTAAGAGGTAATGTGATGATATATGATAGTAAATATTACAATACATGACTGCTGTTTGTGGCTAAAACTTTTTTTTTTCTTGGTGCTACTTGGATGTTGATGTTTTGAGCAGATTTGAGCCACTAAATAGCCTTTTCAATGTTGAAAGTATGTAAAGGAGGTATCCTTTAAAAAGGACTGTGAAAATGCTGCCTGGCTTTTCCTTTCCACAGACTTCTCCTCATTTATTTCAGTCAGCTGTCAGCCATAGTCAACTCTTCCCACCAAAATGTAGCTGGAGGATGAAAGGAGATCAAAGCTGGAGGTGGATCAAAGGAGATTGTGCAGGAAGGAACTGCTTAGGACACTGCTACTCGAAGAAAGCAGAAGTCCTCAATCACCCAGCCATGTGTTCTTCTCTCAGTTTGTCATGGATGACACAAAATGGCACATATATTCCTCTTCTCTTCAGTGCACCAACTTCAATAATATTACCTTATCATGAAAATATATTAAGGGTTGTGGTAATAAGACATTTTCAGCTTGCTTGTTTAATAGTTTAATAACTCAGCAGAGAAGGACAGAGAATTGAGTGTAAAAAGCCTTATCCTCAAATAATCTTACAGATAACATCTGTGGCCCAAGAAAATGTAGGAAAGAAATGGGAGATACTGAGCAAGGTCCTAGGACTCACGAGGATACAAACAGCCTTGACTGAAAACATGCTCTGACAGCACCTTCCTGCACTCATGGCACTTGCTTTACAGCCTGCAGAGTGTAGGTGCTGTGATCAGCTTCTTCCCACACAAATGATGAAGTTTGGAGAACAGAGAGTCCTAGGGACAGGCCTTTGAATTTCCAATCCTACAAAAGATCTTATGCCTTGTCATTTTACTTTTTGAGTTTCCAGACAGATAGCAAGAAGGAAAACCTTGAGTAAAAGTACTCTGTGCACACCTCAAATTGGCTAGTTCCTTTCTGTAGGGAGAAGAACCCGGCAAAGTTTATCTGGTAACCAGAATTATCTGAGCAATAAGGGGGCCCCACCAGTGGGTGCTGCAGAGGTGAATTTGGCAGCCACTGCAGCAGAGTGCCAGTGCTTCACTGTCATCAGCCATGCTGCTCCTGCCAGGTCAACAGCAGAGCCCTATGTTGCCATCTGAGGACCTCAAAAGTAGGATTACAAAAAGGCAAGTGAACTAGAAATTATTTCCATACTAGTGTCCAGTCAACATGCAGTTTCCTAGTATTTTCATTACTATTTTCCTACTCTTTCTGCTGCTGACGGGGTATGGACAAGTACCGCTGAAAAAACAGTACAAACCTCAAACCTGGTAAGTTTGCTCTATTTGCAAAATTTTGGCAGACTGTCAAATACATTGCTAGAAACTGACAGCTCCAAGAGTACTTTCTCCATGCTAGCCAGCAAGAGATCAATAGCAATGATAATTATCAAAGCAAGCAGAGATCATAGGAGAGCAGTAAAACAAGGGAAACTGTGAGTTTCACCTGTCATTCCTGTTGATTCTGGATGGTTTCTGCTAGCAATTCCATAATGCATCATGAATTTCCATAAGGCAGAGGGCCCAGTATGAGCATAAAGAACGTTTGGAATTTCTGCCCATAGGGTTGAATGCTTAATAAAGAGAAAAGATTTGATCTATGGAAATACAGGCTGAGATTGCAGCAGGAGACAATTAGCCATCTGGACTCTGGCATTACAGGTTTTTTGGTAAGCCCCAGTGCAGTACAGGTAAGTGTAATCTCCATATGGGAGCAGAAAGGTCCTGTGGCTGCTCCTGTAGCCTCTTCAGCTGCTGTTTAGTAACTCCTTAGCATCAGTAAATTGACTCCAAGCTTGTACCACTGTGAAACCAGGCACATAAATGAGTTCAGAAGTTATCTGTACTTATACAGTGAGTATGCCATGTCTGCAGGAGTCTACCTCAATTTGCAGACAAAAGGAGACAAACTACATTACACAGGGTTAGACTAACATAGCTGCATTTCAGTATTGCACCTGTGTGTCATGATGCACTGCAGAAACACTGATTTTTCCCAGATGCCAGCCACTGGGAGAACTGCAGGGACAAGGACACAGTCAGGGAGAAAAAAGACTTCTTATTGTCCCCCAGCAGCCTCCTCCAACCTCCTGTGCTCAGCATGAAGTTGAGAGCAAAAGGTGAAAGACTGTTAAGTGTTTCTCTGCTGGAAGGACACTTGTCAGGAGATGAGGTTTTTGCCAGGGCTGAGAGGAAGCAACCAGGAAAGAAGTTTCTAGACAGCAATTATAACACAATCCCAAAGAGCAGACTTTAGACAGCTCAGTTTAGGTCACAGGAAACAATTTATGAACCTATCATGTTCTGGTTTTCACTAGATGAAATGCTGAGTACACAGACAGTCCATGGTCAGGTTTCTTCACCCCTTGCTGTGATAGAAGGGGATGTGCCAGGTACCCGGGTTTCAGATGAAGCATGTAAAACAAAAAAAAACCCAAAACCAAACAAAAAAAAAAAAAAAAAAAAAAAAAAGACACTGTTTATACAGTGAAAGGTTCAGGAACTAGGACTAAAAATCACACTTTTAAAAGACAGGGTAGAAAAAAATACATTATAATGTTTTTGCTAAAATTATGTAGCACAGACTTGACAGAATTAAGAGGAAAATCTCATGTATTTTCACTGAAATATCTTGTATTGCATTCAAACTGTAAGGAAACTAAAAGAGCTATGGAAAAAAGGCCATTCAGCCCTTGATTGCTTACTAAGAATTTATTTACAGGCCATGTCTCATCTCAGACATCTCATCTGTGTCATGATCAACATACATGTTGAACCAGCTTTGGAAGAAAAGTGCAAAGTCCAAAAGCTCTAAAGATAATAAATAAAACATAACACTACCAGAAGATGACAATGCTTATTTTACTTGTTATCCATTCCTCAATTTTTGCCTCAAGAGTTCAAAAAGTTCAAGCAATTTCTATACTTTTAATAATTTTGTAGTCCTGTTGTAGCAGAAAAGAATCTGGGATCCTTTACAGAGGCTTATTAGTTCCAACTTTCTGAATTCTGTGTGCCTCCTAATTTAAATATTCAATATGAAATTCTTCTTCTGACATCTTTTAGCAAAACAATAGTTAAGAATCTAGTTCACAGTGGTGAGAAGTATGTGTTCTTGCCAGGTCATCAGATTTTATCAGTCTTAAAACAATTTTTATAAAAACTTTTCTTTCTTTCCTTAAACAATCCTGTTTTGATTTGAATTATATCAATCTCCACATCACCACTCAGGAAAAATTAAAAGAGACAACAAGCTTAGGGTTGTATATAACCCCCAAGTAATTTGAAAGCAAGGGAAGATTGGATCACCTGTGGATACATGATCTGCTTGTTATGAACTCCCAGGACACCGCAGTGAGCCCAGCAGTGTATGTGATGTCTGGAGAAGATGTCAACCACTATCCAAAGCTGCTAGTTCCTGTTCCATGTACACAAGGGAATAATTAGGCAATATAATTTTGATGATGTAATGTTTGCAATTTTGTATTCTGTTTCCACAGTGTTGGTGGGTGGAATTCCTAGAGTGAAATTACCCTTGAAGTTAATATCTTCCATTAAAAAAGTTGGTTTCATCAGTTGTCTGCAGAATCTATAATAGTGGTACTCAAAGCAGATGGCTATATCCTTTGTTGCAAGCCAGATTCTGACTTAGAGGTTCTATTTATGAATCAAGATAGGTCTTTGTGATACCTATTTGCTTGTATAAATATTTTCACAAGTTTTCCCAGAAATAAAGCTAAACAAAAATTGAAGAAAATTGGTAGAAATAAAAAGTACTTTTTTTTTCCTGCTTTGTTGGCATAACTAACATGGAGAAGTGCAAGCTACTTCAATAGTAGATTGCTATAGAAAAGAAGGTATTTTCTTATAGACATAAAGCTTATAAACTTCCTGTTGTTTGCATAACCTGAAATAGTCTAAATTCATACTGAGTAGGGACTGCAAGAGTGACTCAAGTGGACCTAAAATTGTGAGGAAAGCCCCTCAACCCTTTGGTTTCGTGCTCCTGCCCCTGCACCTGTGCCAGCTCTGCCCATGTAATGCAGTCACAGGGAAGGGAGACCAACTTGGTGATCTGACAGAAACCTTCCTTCTGCACAGTTTGTTTTCAGCCAGGAGTTGGAGCTTTACCACTGCTCATGGTCAGGAGGCAGTTGGGGCAAGTAGCTGTGAGTGGGGAAAAAAGTATCCACCTTTGATGGCAGCATGGTCTCAGAGAGGCTTCTGCAGCCTGTGGCTGCTGCTGTTCCCTGGGTACCTGTACTGAGTTTGAGCAGCTGAAAAAGTCACCCTTTATCTTTAGTCAAAATGAGATTGTAGAAGCTATGCAAACTCTTTTCATCATGTTGCAGCCCCTCAGTCAGATACGAAATATTTGTATTGACAAGTATATTTCTATCCTGAAAAAGTGCTGCTGAGTATTAATGGGTTAGGAAGGAGGTCTTCATTTTGAGAGGTGAGAGAATAATAACATTTTGTGCTTCCTAAATTAGAGATGATTGTAATCTCAACTTTTGCCCTGGGCCTAATCAATCTCTTTTACAAGTTAATAATTAATTTAGTTTTGGCTTTATAGTCTATAACCTTTTAAAGCCTGTAGTTCCCTGTAATATCCAGGCAGAGCCTGCCAGCTCCTTTAATGGTACATATGAATGTCTGAATGACAAAGCAGCAGCCTTTTGTTTATACCAGTTGAATCAATAGGACATTTTTGCTAATAGCCACACATCTTAATTTAGCACATATTTATGAGACAAAGAAAAACTCCTCTAATTTTGTTTATTGAAAGGACAAATCCTGAAACCTGCATTCAGCCTGATCCCTCATCCTGGTGGAAGGGCCTTTTCTTGGATGCTGTGGGGGAGAAAATGAACCTTTTTTGTGTTGCTAGTACAGTCTTGGGTTTACATTGGCTTGTTCAGGAAATCTATTGCAGCTCCATGGAATTAGTGAGGGAATGGCTGGCAGATTGGGGCTGCCCTGTTCTCCCTAGTAGTAATAACATCTTGCAGTGTGCCCCTGCACTGTCTGCTCCCAAAGCATAAAGACCATGTACAACCTCCTTTTGCTGTTCCTTAGATGTTACAGTCAGCACAGCAGGACTGTGCCTTCAGCTTTAAGGATTAAGGTAGAGGTAGTACCTGACTGAATTTGACTGGAGTATGATCTTAGCAGGCAATGCAACTTTAGAATAAAAGGAAGTTATGAAGTTATGGACAGTACTGCTTATGTCTGTAATATGGAATTGCCTTTCCCATGTCAGCCAGTCTGCAGATGTGCCCTGTCTTTTAAGGCATCTTAAGGTCAAAAGGAAGTTTTCTAGTATCATCTTTCTTTGCCTTTGTAGTCCTTGCAAGACACAGTGCAGCACACAGAGCTAAAGTTTCACACTGCTTCTGCCTCACAGTATGGTTCTATAGCAATGTCTAGCTCTTTCATGATGCTTTCCATCACTACAAATGTTCTGTAAAGGAGCTTATTTTCTTGTATTGAATTTACAGATGGAGAAAGGAAGGTAACAATAACATAAATATATAATTTAATTTTTACCGGTCATCCAACTAACTGCCTCAAAATTGCACCCTGGTCACCAAGTCACCATGGTGTGATCTAACTACATAACAGAGCTTTGCCTTTGCCCGTGTGTACTCAGCCAGACTGGTACACTTGTTGTTTGTATGGGAAGTCATATATCATGAAACTTCCTGTAGCTATGCTCAGGGAGAGATTGTTTACATTGAACAAAAAGGGTAACATCATAAGCTCTAGGCAATTTTAAGACCTATTGGCTTGTACATGTATATAAAAAGATACTAGTATAGAACCTGTTCTTCTGTATTTGGTCAAAATTAGGCTGTTGCTAAGATTTCAAGGCAGGAGGAATTTCTGATCTGTTCAGACCCTTATATGTGGCTGAAAAGTGTCCTCTGGTTTCCTGACTAGCCTGCTCTGTTCTGTCTATCCTCCACAAATTAATCTCCACAGTCACTCTTGTATCCTGACCTCATTTCACAGATCTCCCCCTTTTGCAAGATCCCTCCATCAAGGTGAACTTTGTCCTTGAGAACAGCTCTACACTAATTCTTTATCATGTTCATATTTCTTTATACTAAGAATCTGACATTTTCTGATAAATTAGATCATCCTTCCTAGAAGAGTACAGGGAAATATTGGAGTATCTCAAATAGCTCAAGATGCTGACTGTTGGTTATCATTAATAAATTAGTGTTCAGCCATTTCTGCCTACACAAGTCCATGAACACACCCTGAATGCAGAACATTACATAAAAATGTATAGCCCTGAACATTGTCCACTCAACACAACACATCAAATCAGATGAAATTAATAAAAACTTACAGAAAATATATTCTTGCAATTGCTTGTTCAGTGAGTCTTAAAAAAACTAAGTAATGCAAGGTGATGAACAAAGAAATCACAGTTGAGATCAAATTAAAAAATAGGGAAGAGACAAAACCAACAGAAGACTAAAAACACCCAGCAATTCTGTTCAAGAAATCACTGCAGAGTGTGAAGGAAGGAAACCATTATGAATTAGTTCTGATTATACAGAAATTAGCATGAGATTGTAATTTGCAGGATCAGGACCAAACCCTGTATAACTGGGTAGTGAATGAAAACAAGATGTCTGGTCCTGAACTGGTGGCAGTTTACATCCTCTCATGCTCAATGTCCTGCATTCAGATATTATGACATGTATAGATTCAAAATAACAAAAGCTCATGGTTAAATAGCTCTATAAAAAGTTGTCAGGTTCCTGGAAGGCAATTTAACATCAAAGGTTGTTTGCCCCTATAGGGGAAAAAAAAATCTAATAGTTTCTTAGTACCATCTGAGGAATTTCTCTGATATCACAAACTGCACTTGCATGTAAATGTATTGAAACAGAGTGTAATGCTCAGAAATTATCTGCAAGTAAAAAAAATCTAGATGAACTTTATGGTGCTGACATTTCAGTGAAGATGAGATTAATTTCACTCATCTTAACAGGAGCTGAGAAAAAGTTAAAACATGAAGTGATTGTAAGTGTTAATACTCAGCAATGCAGATGAAAAAGCACCTCTGAGTTGTCTACTATTTACTAATAACACTATGGACATGAAACTCCTGGAAAAACCAACAGCCAAACAAACTCAAAAATTTATGGAGGTCCAGATCCCTGATTGCCCATGGAAATGCCAAATAACATGTTTGCTGAAATGCAATAATAATAAGTATTTGTGCATTATCAAGTATTAGTCAAGACAGGGACACAGGTATTGCATCTTGAAAAGCAATTTTGCTTGGAGGTGCACAGATTACTCAAAGGCCACAGAAAAGAGGAAATCATTGCTGTCACGGGACTTCAGAATAGGGGTGAACATACCATGCCTCATCAACTCAAATAGTAATGGAGGTGATTTAAACCTGTATTATCTTGCCAAAACAACTGTGAATTCTGCAAAGAATTCTTAAGATCAGAGGATCAAGTATATACGAAATCTGCAAAAGTGCTTCCAAAGTTCAGTGCCCTTGTAGGACCTGAGATGGAAAGCTCAAGGGACAAATGTAAACCAAAGGCTTTAAAGTCCTTAGCAAATACTAAGTATCACTTTATAAAGTGATATATAATTGAAGTGTCTGTGGGAAAAACTACTTTGACACAATGGATGGCAGATGATGGAACAAATGATAGAAAGACTGCTCTAGTAGTCTATCCAAAGACTCAGTGACAGGTCTAAAAACTGTAACTTCCTTCAGGTTACCGGACGCTCCATAAACAGATTTAAGCAGATGAAACCAGAGAATCAAGGGGAAGTATTACAGTGATGCAGGAAACCCAGTGGAAAAGTAATCTTTTCAAACTCATGGGAAAAAAAAAAAAAACAAAAAACCAACCCTATGTGTAATTATATATATTGTATAACAGAGGAGGATTAGGAGAAAGACAAGGAATAATACTCTCATGCCAGGAAAATGCAGTCATCTAATTCAAACTCCTGATCCAGAAGAAAATATTTTGGTTTATTTGCAAGTGTTTTAGCTTACATATTGTCATGAGGACATGACAGCAGATTATACTTAATGTTGTTATGCAGGACATGTGGCCTGACCACTATCATAAAACAGGTATCACCACAAAAAAAACTGTTATGTTATAGGAAAAATTCCTGCCGGAATAAGTAGGGCTAGTTTTCTCTTCCTGCAATTTCAGAAGCCTGTGCTTTTGCAGAAATGAATACAGTTGGGCTCTGTTCTAATGAAAGTCTCCAGGTATTCATGCAGTGGAAATATAGGAATAACAGGAAATCAGTACCTCAGCTTGATATTAAGGAGATTTACTCTTTTACTGGCACTGTTTCGTATCAGATGAGAAATAAGGAAAATGATTATGAACATGAGCTGTAGATTCCCATTGCAATTTTTGTAGCAGTAGAAGAGTACTATCAGCATCACTGCATTTTGACTGTGTCCACCTATGTTTTGGCTTCAGTTTCAAATGAAAATTGTGCTTTGCCTTGCTTTGTCTTCTAAATTGGTCTTAACTGATATATCCCACAGATTCTGGCTTCCACCTCAAAGAGTTTACTTCAGTGGATGTCAAAGATCCTCCTACAAATTTTACAGATAACACTGATGCCTCAGGTTTTAGCTTTTATATTTTTCAGATTCTGTGCTGCTTTAGTGTGTAATTCTGAGCTTCATATTAAGGGATGGTAAGCTCTCTTCACAGAGTAGGTAGACAAAACAATTCCTTCTCTAGCTGGGGACCAAGGACAACTGATCCAAATCCCAGGCCCAAGAGCATAAGCAATGGTGGAATGAAGAGAGAAGAACAGGAAGGATGGGACTTCATGGCCTGGAGCTGTGGTTGGACAATTGACTCCAGTATGCTGGTGGACCAGAACTTACAGGGGTGAGGGACCTCATGACTGGTCATCCATTTTGTGACCATTTTGGGTTCATCTTGGGTGTAGCCCTGGCTGGGCTCTCATACTGCCCAAGGTGTATCCATTGAGGCCTTTCAATAAATACCTGTTTTATTCTTTAACTCTGTCTAGCCTCTGTTCTAGGTCAGCCTTCACAAGGTATCAGTTCTGCAACTCTAGTGGGACAGAAGGCAGAAAAACCCCCTGGACCAGAGCCAGAGGAACATCCAGCTCCGTAGGAGAAAGGGTTTATACAAATATATAATCACTGTAATTTTTTTATTATAGACTTGGTAACAGTAAGAACTGCCTACTACATCTCTTCTTGAAAGGGAGGTGCAATAGATTATCAGCAGGTCTCAACAGAATGTTTCAAAATATTAGCATACTCTAAGTGCAAGAGAAACCTGATTAAAGTGAAGAAGAGCTACTCAAACATGCTACTGCAAATCCTTCCCAAACTCTGATGGAGCAGTTTTTATAAGGGAAGACCTAATGATGCACTGTGTTTGTTATAATGCTGCCATGGCCACCTAGTAAGTAACATGCTTCAACCAAAGTCAAATTACACAAAACTTGGCATAAGTCCTCTCTTGGACAAAAAAACAAGGGTCCTCTGCCAAGTATGTTGGTGGATGAAACAAACAGTGCTCATGAAGGAGAAAAGAATGTCACATTCTTCATGCTGAATTTCTTTCTAGTGCCCATGCATTCACAGTGAAGCCCAAACTTAGAAGGTACTCCATCTGCTGGAGATACTTCCATAGACAGATAGCCCCAGCTCTTCCAAATGGCCATTCCCACTGCCTCCCTTTGCCACATTCCCCATGTGTCATAAAGGAATTGTTATGTGGCCTCTCTCCTAGGTTTGTACGTTCCTATCTCATCAGCTGTCTTGGGTGTAGAGCAACCTTTGAGACACATGGTTACTATGAATAATAGTATTAAGACTTTTCCTGATTGGAAACTGATTACTTAACAGGCAGACAACAACCATGCAGGATTAGGAGCATGCAACAGATTGCCTGACCAAGGTGACTGCAGGGACAATGAAGTGAAGAGCTTCTCAGCCATGTGGAGAGGACAAGAAACTCAAATAATAATGAAAACTTCAATTAGGTCTAAAATATAATGTCTGGACTTGGTCCTAGGAATAGAGGTTTGGATTTAAAAAAATAATTTCCTCAATTGTTGGGAATGACTGGTTTAGATCACTTAAAGAATCGACATCAAAGGAATCAGAAAAAGTAGGTTTAATATAAATTTAATGAAAGCACGACTTCATAGAGTTCAGTCTATTACTTACTACAGGGATGGAACATACAAAGGAAAATTAGATTATAATCAATTTAGAATGGTTTACATGGAGACCAGAGATGTGAAAGGATAAAGGAGACCTTCCCACTGAATCATGAGGTTCACAGGGGGCCCCTTGCTTCCTAAACTCCTGATGCACTCTAAGTACAGTTAGGTCCAATCTTAGTCTCAGATTGGGTAAGTTGTTTATGTCTAAAGGATTTAGCAGCACTTAATCAAGGATTAATTGAATGTTTACCAAGTGACTCAACAGGATTTACTACAACCACAATAGCGACTTTATTACAGAACTGAGATGGCAATATTCATACTATACTTGCTATAGGATATTTAAATCAATTCACACACACACGCACCCAGGCATAAAAATATATATACATGACTATATAAGGATATACCTGTTAAAAATTATTTTTGAAATATGCACATCAAATGCATTGTTATTTCTCAATGGGCGAGGGTTGAGCCTTGAGGAGTGGTTGGGAGTGTCAGCCCAGGACCTGTCCTTGGCTTTCAGTGGCAGTCCTCTGAGTGTTGCAAATGCGAGAGTTGGTGAGCTCAGAGATGTGTCCCACTCCAAGGGAGATGCTGGTAACAGCCCACTGCACTTCAGGAAAGCTCAAAGAGTGTCCCCTAGAACCACTGTTTATAGGCTCCCCAAAAAGTTATGCTTTAGTTTTCAGTAAATTTTCATCCTGGCCTCAATACAGCTCAATAATTACTATAATATTCAAAAGTCCAGTCACAATGGTACCATTCCACTCAGGCTACAAATTGGGTACAAATCAGAATGACCCAAGGCTGTCATGGGGTGATGGATTATCTCTTCTTCCCCACCGTGGTCAGGCAACAGGAGTACCTGGTATGATCAGTGCTGTCCCAGCCTTAGCCCTGTAAAAATTCCTGCTGTGGTCAATGGACACTTCTCACAACTCATTATACAAAAGCCAAGGCCTAATGAGAATTCCTGAGATCACTGAGTGGCCCCAAGGAGGGAGAAAGGGAATGCACCACCACATCTCTAAACAGATAGCTCAGCACAAGAGGAAGTACAACTGTTAGTATTGGCCTGAATGATGGGAACAGAATCATAGAATCATAAAATGTCCTGAGTTGGAAGTTGGAAGGGACCCACAGTTGAAATAACACTGTGTAGAATAACACCTGTATTCAGTAGTCACACAGAAATAATAAACAGAGGAAAATCCTGCATCTAAAAAAAGCCCTAAAAAACTCAAATGAAGAGCACTTTAAAGATGACCAAAGGGTAGAATGGAGGTGAAATGCAGATTATATTAAGGACACCATACTTGAAGTTCAGAGTATTTGTAAGCCACCTGTCAGTAGCAGCTTTTGAATTATTGAAAAGGCCAACATGAGTAAAGAGCAAGATAAAGGTGAGTTTTGAATCCCTCATGGCATTTCTTGTGGCTGTTTAGCCTGGAGAACAGATAGCAGTAAAGCTTGTCAATATGGATTGACACCTGATGGGAGTGGAGGAAAGAAAATAGAGCCAGACCCCCCCACCAGCAGTATCCAGTGACAAGTGGCAATGAGCACAAATTAAAATTCAAGAAATTCTGTCCTTCTCTTCTAAAAATATCCTAAAAGAGCATTTGTGATGAAGAGCACTGACCCAGCTGTTACCAACCCAGCATGAATGGGAGGGCAGGACTTCAAACAGACAAATACTGTTTAAAATGTAGGAGTAAAAGGACAGGAATAAATAGGCAAAGGAAGGATTTAGGAAACATTATAATGTATAGTTCTACGAAAATGTTAGCTCATGGCTAATTGGTAAACATTAAAACAAACAGACTGTTAGAAAACATTAAAAACTCTCATAGAATAAACCAGAAACATCTTATTTTCAGCTCTAGGGGCACTAATTTTTTCTGTACTTTCTCTAGTTTAGTCTTCTCATCTGAAAAATGATACATCAGGAAAGCAACTGTACAGCAAAGTGAAAAGATGATAATTAAAGTTTTAATGGCTTCCATATGAGGAACGATAAACAGATCATGATTCCTCTGGATGAAAAATTAGAACTATAGGAGGACATGTGGAGATCTACAAAATCATGTGTGGTATAGACTAAGCAAATAGACAGGTGCTCACAGTTGTGCCTAATCTGAGAAGGGAAATCAAATGAAGGCAATAGGCAGAAAGAATAAAACAAAAATAAAGATTTTTATGTAGTTAATTTGTGCAACTCTGCCACAGGAGGCTCTGTGTGTTCTTTTGGGTTAAAAATACCTGGATGAGAAATTACCTTCTATGAAGAGAAACACTGCTATTCTTTAAAAGAAATACAGCTATTATATATGAAGACATCATCACAATGGGCTCAAAAAGGCCTGGGTCACAAGCTGCTCCAGTCTGCAGCAACATTCTTGGCAAGTGCTATTTCATGCTTGTTCTGTCTGTATGCTGTTGCCTAAGCAAAGCTACTGTCACTGGTGACAGATGGACTTTGCTCTGACCTGATAAAACTGTTGCCATAGTAGGCCCTGATTTGCCCCCATTTGAATTTACATTTCTGTGTGCATTTCTTTCAACGATCATTGTAGATTTAATACAAATTGTTTTTTGTCTTACTTGGCAATCCCTGCCTTGACGTTATGTCTCTGTCCTTTGCCCACCAGATTCTCTGATTTACCAAAATTGCTTCACATATTGTTGTGCAAAGAGCAGGATACTGATGGCAGAGGTTAGTCAATCCACCCTGTTCCACTCTCACAGCTAATCCTGCAGGCACGTGGGATCTAATGCTGGATGAGGTATGTTATCCCTTCAGAGGGGATTATGGATAAGATAGTTTCACAGCAGAGAAGGGGTTATTCCTTCCCTTCCCCCTTAACATTAACCATATTAAGGACTGAAAGCAACTGGAGAAGGAGAAATAAGTTCTTTATTAAATGCAAACTCACTCCATTCCATACTTCCCTGCCTTGAAATGATAATTTGAAGTACACCCTCTTTGAAAGAGTTCTTTCAGAACAGCTGCTTTCTGAGAAGGAACCCAAGTTGTTTTTCTTGTGAGAAATACAGACCTTGCTTAAGCAGGAAGGTACTGCACACAGATGCATGGCTACTTTGTCTCCTTTAGCAGGTTTACTGTATTAATAAATTCCATCTTTAGCTGTCCTCCAACCCAGGAAATCCAAAGAAAATCCTAGAGTGGCTTTTGAAAAACTGAGACACCAACATGGAAATAGTAAGATTTGGACATGTGTTAGTTATTTTTATTACATTAAGACTAAGAGGAAACACTTCCATCAACTTGGTCTATCAGCTAATCTCTGATTTCCAGTTGAAGGGATTGATTTGTTCACAGATGACATCAAGCTGGGTGAGAGTGTTGTTGTGCTGGAGGGCAGGAAGTCTCTGTTGGGAGATCTGGACAGGCTGTGACATGGCCTCAAGCTGTGCCAGGGAATGTTTAGACTGGACATAATGAGAAATTTCTTCACAGAAAGGGTTGTTAAACAGTGGAATGGGCTGCCCAGGGAGGTGGTGGAGTCCCTGTCCCTGGAGGTGTTTAAGGGAGATCGTTTAAGGAAGAATGGATGTAGCACTCAGTGCCATGGTCTGCTTGACAAGGTGGTGATCACTCAAAGGCTGGACTCAATGATTGCGGAGGTCTTTTCCACCGTAAGCAATTCTGTGATCTGAGTGGTAAATATGTTATATATTGTGCTCCATTGGATACAACTACACTTGCTATGAAAAAAACAAATTCAGAGCACTCACAGTTCAGTATGTTCATGAAGTGCACATGAAGAGCAATTGTGGTAAAACCCTAACATCCAAACTTTGTTGTTCTTACTGTGTCCTTTGAAATCTGTTGTCTCACCCTTTTCATTGTTGATGTAGTAGATGATAGATTCACTTCAAATAGCAAAGCTGTTTTCTTATTGTGTAAAGTGTAATGAATGTTTTGTAAGGAATCCAACATTTCTAAACAGTAATCTACTCTCTCATTGTTTATGATTGCAATGGTTGCTTTAGAGACATTTAAAAAATAGTATTTAGGTCTTCCAGTACTAAAAGCTGTCCTTGGTATAAGGTTCATTACACAATGCAGAAATATGAATTGTTGGTTTTAAGATTACTACTTGCATTTCTTGGGATTAAATGATTAGCCAATTTATCTGAACAAAATTTTATGTAAGTAGGAGGTGGCTAGCTTTTGTCATCACTTCCCAGCAGAGAAGTAAGATGTGGTGTCTCATAAGTTACACCTTGTATCTGGCAAAATAAAACTGCAAAGCATGCAATCAAGTTTTTCATATTATTTTCAGCAACCACAATATTCTAGCACAAAATCAGCAATCTGCTCATGGTCATTATGCAAGTATCAGTTAATGATCTTCGGAATATATGTTGGTTTCCTCTAAAAATACTGGCATATCATTCTTATATACAACCGTGGCTCTTTGAGTGGCTGAAACAATATTCTTCTTGTTGTTCTTCCCCAAATAGCCAATTTCTGTCACAGCCCCAATGCTTTTTTAAACTGTGTCGATTATAAGCAGTGTATTTTAATTGCCCAGAGCTAATGTGCTTATAGTCTTAAATCCACCTTACTGTTCACAGAAACCAAGCAGACACTGAGAAGATCAACAGATGGGAATGCCCAGCTCTGGCTGCTGTTGGAAGTGGGGAGAGAAAGATAATTATGTAGTTTCTTCATAAAAATAGGCTGGATTCTTTAGAAAAGGAGTGGCCAGACATAGCAGAGTCATTTATGTTGCAGTGTGGCCTCCAGATGAATCCTGCCCAGAGTTCTGGGACTGCTGCAGCACTTTCACTCCTTGCTTTTATTCATTGAAGGTGAAATCATATAGATGTGCTGGATGCATTTAAGGAAGTCACACAGAGAAGGAACCTCCCTTAATATGACACTTATAGCGACAGTTTTACAAACCTTGCAAATTACTTCATGAAGCAGCAAAAAAGAATGAGCGTGCGTATGTGTGTCATCTCTGCTGGGTGGGACTGGTGAGTTTAGCAATCATGCTTGTTTCACTGTGAATCATAACTCCTGACTCACTGCCACAACAACATATGGGTCAGCCTCACAATGTGGAAATGGGACAGCAGGATTAGTCTTTGCAGCAGTAGATTGCTGTCAACTTCTCTCTGAAGTGGTTGAGCTTCTCAGCTTCTGCTTCACATTGTGCATGATTGGCCTGAAAAAATCTTTGAGAGTGTCAATGAATTAAGGACTTTGTCACCTCAAGAGGTGCATGCTCCTGAGACTTGT
Organism: Vidua chalybeata; assembly: GCF_026979565.1. Taxonomy (NCBI): domain Eukaryota; kingdom Metazoa; phylum Chordata; class Aves; order Passeriformes; family Viduidae; genus Vidua; species Vidua chalybeata. The sequence continues at coordinate 16,317,305 of NC_071530.1, read as the reverse complement.
ATGTACGTAGACAGCCAAAACAGAACCTATACATTTCAAGGCCTGTTTTCACTCGTGATGACATAGAGAGACAGGAGGACAGCCATGCAGTTAAGGGGATGCTCTCCCATCATGAATTTCAGACCTCATGCTAAAGAAAGCATTGCTGGCAGCTTAGCTCCCTCAACCCATTGCTGTTTCTGCAGTCTTCTAATAGCAAATTATCCCCATATTTAAGCTGTGGAAGTAAGGCAGATGGCTCAAGTGAACTTACCAAAGGCTCCCAGGTGTCTTTCAGACACTGAATGAGACTGAGGGAGCTCTTTGTTGTTTATTCCAGGTTGTCTCGCATGGTAATGGCTGATTATTACTGACACACTCGTCTCTGTTGCCAAGGTTACCCTGCAGCTGGTTCAGCAGGAACAAACTGGATGGGGGTCCTTCTCACCTTTACTTGATCTCAGTGCCTGCGTAAGGGCACTGCACTATGCAACTGCTCTACAGTCTCTTGAGGGTACATGAAGTGCAATGGTCCTTTCATTACTGATCCCAGCCCTGAGGGAGTGACTATAAATAGTTTCCCATCAGTTTTCAAACTGTCAAAGACATAGCCAAGTCTGTAATACAGGACAGGGAATTTTAAAGGTGAGAGTAAACAATATCATCATCAAGATATCCTTCCTTCTTTGTCACATCCCTGAAGTAATCAAAAGCTCAGGAACACTGATTGTATACATTTGCACAAGCTGAGATGGACCTGACATTTTTCTAGTCTGAGCCCTGTATCAAACCAGGAACCAGGCAGGCACATGCAAGACTGTAAAGCTTGAGGGGAAACTCTGAAGTGCAAAGGTGATGTGTCTGTCTCTGTCTCCCCATAGCAATGACCTGCCTTGGAATAAGTTATGCTAGTTTTCCACCATCACTGCTTCCCTTAGCAGTGTATCTAGAATAAGGAAAGTATATATGCATAATTATTTATAAATATTATCTCCAGACAAATTGATCTGCTCTGTGCCATTCTATCAGAAATGCAGAGATCACTGAGAAGAAATCAAGAGGAAACAGCATAGCATAAAAAAAAAAAAAAAAAGAAAATCTCCAGAATTCTTCTAGGAAGACTGATTATCAGGCAGGGCTAACCTCACTGCTATAGCTTGACCCTGCCACATCTGAGGTCAGGATCAAATGGGACAATAAACGATAAAAAGAGAAACCCTCTCAGCCTTCTTCAAGGGATTGGGCTAGTTGTTAGGAGTAAGCAAGGACTCCTGGAGAGTACTGAAAAGCAGGCAAGGAAAAGACAGGCACCCATGAATTACAACGATGTCTCTCCCAATTCAGAGATGGCTTCAATGAAGAAACTATACTAAAATTTGTTGAAAGATACTCTGATCATTGTACATCTTTCAATGAATAAATAATATTCTTGTTTTGAAGGACTGAGACACCTTAATTATCCAATAGCTTGTTCCTGCAATAGGCCTGGTTTTCCAGAATTAAAATAGACATACAGACAGAAAACAGGCTGACTGCAGCACTCAGATTCAATCTTAAAGTGAGAGACCATATAGTTCCACCTGAAGGAGGACACCCTGGAGAAATACCTGTTCTCAAAGGGCCTGCCTAAGAAGGTCTAAAATATCACATCCATAAGTATGAGTTACAGAATTGTTCATTTAGGGCAGGTTTTCCCTTTTTTCTTGTATATGCTCATCATTAAAGATCTGAATGCCATTCTGACCAACCCTTCATTCTGAGTAAGGTATAGGATTATGATCTGAATCATGACTAATATCCACATTGAATAGTTTAATTCTATGGCTGCCGTGGGAAAAAAACTAATCCCAGAAAACAAATACTCTCTGACTTCAAGAGATTCAGTAGCCTTAGTGGAATACTTTACTCTTTGGATATACCTTCCAAATTCAAATCCTCATCCTGATCCACGCTAAGACCCCAGAGTTTCTGTACACTTCAACAAAAACTAGACAGTAGAGACATTTTGCTTTCTTGCAGTACTGCAAACCACAATCCAGACTACAAAAACTGTCACACCTTCAACAAATGTTAGATTATTCATTACAAACAGGCACAGTGCTGTTGTAAACATAGCCAACCGTTTGCACATTTAATTATAGAATATTATTTAATTATAGAATATGTTTCCATAGTTTAACAGGATAATTATTGTTATTGTACTCATCCTGAGACTTATTTTTCTGAGGTAAAAGAGTCAGGAGACCAGATCCTGAAAGTGGAAGAAGCCAGGCAACAGAGAAGTTAACCACAAAAACACAAGAGAACAGTTTCTGTGTTGACCCTGGAACTCAGGTAAAAGCAAATGCTCAGCAGAGTCAGGAGTCTGCTGGAAGAGCTGTGCCCTCTGCAGCCATCACTGACAGGAACCACGATGGCCTCACAAGTGCACCTGCCTTGTGCAACCTGCTGACATGGCCTGATCTCTTCCTTTGGAGTGACGGGTTGTGTGACTGACTGATGTGATTATGGGAGAGCCTGAACTTGTTTATATTTGATGGGATCAGTCTCTGGCCTGCCCAGAGGCTGCTCAGCTGGACCAAGGACTACAGCACTGGTCGAGGAATCTCAGGCTCACATCTGACATGTACTCTGTTTATTTTAGAAGAGTTGCACTTGTTTACACATGGCCTGAGGCAGGTTTCAAGCCATAATAGCAGGTTAGCTGAATTGGTTATAAAGAGGGTTTTTCATAGGAATCGGGAAAAAACCCAACTAACCAACCAACCGACCAACATTTTTGGCTTTTAAGGGAGAATGTAAGACGCTCGTAGACAAGCAGCTGGTGTCACGTTCCAGCTGGCCTCCAGTGCCGGCTTGTCCCCAGACGAGCCCGTGTTTTGGTGGCAGGCTCCGGACCAGCTGCTCCCGCGGGAGGCGGCAGCTGGCCCTGCTCCCGCACCGGGCGCTGCCCGGCTGTCTTCGTGCGGCGCGAGCAATCACAGAATCAGCGAGCCTGGAAAAGACCTCTGAGCTCATCGAGTCCATCCGATGAGCGATCGCCACCTCGTCAACCACACCGCAGCACCGCATGCCACGTCCAGTCCTTCCTTAAACACCTCCAGGGGCGGGGACTCCACCACCTCTCCGGGCAGCCCATTCCAACGCCTAATAACCCGCTGTCAATTTATTTGGTCGCTTTTCTCCCCAGGCCCCGGATTCGGACACGGACAGCAGCTGCAAACCCCGCGGGGCTCCCCCGCCCCGCTCAGGTCGCGGCCCGGCCGCGCAGCTCCCCCCGCCGCGGGCCCCGCGCATGCGCGCACTGGCCGGCCCGGCCCGCCCGCTGTAAACAAACCGCGGGCGGCCCCGCGCAGGCGCAGCGCCGCCGCCGCAGCTGCGCACGGAGCGTCGGGCGGTCGGGGCCGGTCCGGGGGCGCTGCCGGGATGGACGAGGACGTGCTGACCACCCTGAAGATCCTCATCATCGGCGAGAGCGGCGTCGGCAAGTCCAGGTAAGGGGGCGCCCGGCAACCTTCCACAGCCTCTCCTGGCCGGCCGGCTCCGGCCTAGGCCTCTTGTCGGACAATGCCGTCTGGGCGCGGCCTGCGCCCCGCAGGGCCGGGCCCGCGGGGGGAGCTTCCCTCCCGGCCAGCTCTCCGGCGGGCGAGAGATTCCCCCCCACCCCCTCCTTCTTCTCGTCTTCTTCCTTCTCCTCCGCAGCGCTCCCGCAGCCGCCGGCCCCGAGCTGGTGTCTGCCCGGCTCAGCTGCAAGCAGGTGAAGCGGGGGTTCTTTCGGGCTGCCCAGGGTCACCTGGGCCGCCCTGTGCCCGGGCAGCTTTGCGTCGTGTGGAGATAGGCGCCCTTGTACATCTCCATAGAGCTCTGGGGTCAGTGTCGAGTCCCTGATACCTATATGCAGAGTCACAAGGGATCCAGCATTGGGTGTGTGAGGGGGAGCACGGGGACGCAGCAAAGTAGTTCTGACACAGGTTTTTTTGCTAATTATAGGCTTTATCAAGTACATTGTGGTTGATTTCTTCCTCCATGCCATATTCATGGCTTTGGCTAAGCTGTAGATACCAACCCTAAGGAATTGGGATTTTATTTGTGTGTTGTGTTTTTTTTCTTTTAGCTTTTTTTTTTTTTATATAGTAACATAGTTCTTACTAAAGGGTGTGGGATATAAATGCAGGAGGGCATCTGGGCATGTACCATACTGGTAATTTTATATTTGATATTTTTGTGTCAATAATATATGTCCTCTGCTGTGACCCGTGAGCAAATTACATACAAGTTGCTAATTAGGGAAAAAAGTGCCCATATTTGTTAAAAGTCTGTCAGGAACTCGTTTGAGTTAGCTGCTGGATTGATAATTAGTACAGGAGGCCCCTGGTGACAGACATGACCTGAGCAGATTTCTTTTACTTGAGGTCATCTCACATATGAGTGGCCATATGGAAGAATTTTTCCTGGACCAGATAAAACACACAGTGGGTTTGCATACCTATTTATATACATGTTTCTTTACATCAGAAAGCTTGCTAAAAGAGGCATTATGTGCACGAAAAAAAATAATGCTGTTTAATGATAACAGTGGAGTTGTTCTGGTACAGGAACTTAATATTGAATTATTCCTAAATTTGTGTCTCTTACCTATTGGTTGACTAGGAAAGGTCAGTTGCTAAGGTATTAGCAAGGTGGAGTAAATGGTTGGAGTCCTGACTTCAACAAATGCTGTCTTAAACATGGTCCCTGCGAGTGTGCTATGTTTTGTAGAAGATGATAGCTTCATATGAAGAAAGGTAGATGTTGGCTGGGCTAGGCATGCAAGACTGGTAAAATGATGGTTTTATTCTAGTAGCAGTATAAGGGTTCCATAATTTCTCTGTTCTAAATGAAAGTAGTATTGGTTGTAACTAAAAATAGCTGCTCTTAAATAGCATCCTTATAGAACCATCTGAAGGTACTGGTAAAAACCTGTGTGCTGTGATTTTAAAGAAATTATTATTATTTTAATTATTCTTTGGTAAGTAAAGCTACAATTTGCTTTTGGGGTTCTGGAGTAAGGAGAGAAAAAAACATTTGTCTGTGATTAACTTGGAGTTTTCACTAATCCTCATTGAAATTAAGGAATTTCAGTGGTCACTGTTTTTGTCAATGCAGGACTGTGTCCAAATGCTAAAAAGCATCTGACTTGTAAATTCACATGCAAAAACAGGAGAAAAGAACAGGGTGATGGGGAAGACCAAAAAGTAAATAAGGCTTTGTTTTGTTTCTCCATCCTGGAAATGAGTAGAAGCCACGGTCACAGAAAAAGACTGTTGATTTTGGGAACTGCATGCTCAGAATCTTTGTCTCTTACAAAAATATTTATATTTCACACCAGTGGTATTATGGGCACTTTTTTAAGGGACCCTGCATTGCTATGGTGTGATGTGCTGTTTAATCTTAGTTGTAACTTTTTCTGTTGGTAGCAAACACATTCATCAGGATGGGGGAAATGTGTGTGTGAGTTGAATATACAAAGAAATACAAAATCATACAATCTTGGGGAGCTATTTCTACTCTTCAACTTCCGTGTCTTTATTTCTGGTGGGTGTTGTCCTTGCTGTTCCCCTGTGTGCCCAGTTCAAGCAGTTATTTCTGGGATGAAAAGCTGACTTGGAATTTATTTCTCAAGCTTACAGAAATACTGTGTGAAGCAATATTGAAACAAACCAAAAAAATACTAGTTTTGTGCTGAATTCTGGAAGGAGGAAAATAGAATAAGGTTGAAGTAAAATACTTTGCAAAGCAGATCGCATGACTGTTCAGGCAACTGATTTGACAACTTGTGTGGTACTTTGTTTTCAAAGAGGCATTCTTGGTAATACTTGCAGAGAAGAGATATGGACTCAGGTAGCAGAGCATGTCTGCTCTATTCTTTCCATGTTCTTTTCTTTTTTTCCATATATTCTCTCCTACCAAAAAAAAAAAAAAATCAAAAATAATTAAAAAATCAGATGTGAGTTTATTTAGCTATGTGCTCTTGCTGTTCCTTTCCGACTTGTAATTTATAGGCTTCCAGCAAGATATGGATATGCTGCAATAATAGTATCTCTCTTTTTTTTTTTTTTCCTATCAGCCTTCTGCTGCGGTTCACAGATGATACATTTGACCCAGAACTTGCAGCAACAATTGGTAAGTTTGTGTTGATAATACCTTAAAAAAATGGGTAACATTTTCAGTGTAAAATTGTGGTTTGTTCAGACTTTTCTAACATATAGTGAAGTTCAGACGTGTTTGCTTTCTGTAAGAGCAAATACTCTCCTACTGATTTATCTGTGCAAAATAGCTGTCAGGTTTTCGACTAATAATATTGCTGTCCAGACCTTGTGTCTGTGTAATATGATACTTGGTAGCTATATTCAGACTCTGTAGCAGGTAGTGTTAACTCTTCCAACTTCTAACAATACTTGAGTGCCCTGGGCTCTGTGTGGCATCTGCTTTTCTTCTGTAGAGAGGAAATTACAGTGGCTTTTTTTTCTTCTACGTAGCAATCAGTTCCTTGGCAGCTAGACTCCTGAGAAAAGTGGAAGAAAGCCAAGAATGTGGAGCTGCTGGGGAAAAAGGCAGTGACGTGTCACTGCTGTGCTGGTATTATACCTACCAGCATGGGTCACTTGTGCTGGGGGAGAGTGACCCAGAATGCAGAATACACTAAGTGGATTGTTTCTCAAAGGAAGCAAAATGGAACTTATAATAGTGTGATGCAGCTCTGTGCCAAAGTAATAACTGAAGTTATGGAAAATAGAGATACTTTTTTACACCATCATTTCAGTTGCATTTTTTTCTTTCTCTGTAGGAAGAGCTCTGTCTAAGAGCTTATATAGATTTTTTTTTTTTTTTGAGTTCAGCTATTCGTAAGCAAAACCAACTCTGTCTAATTTATTAAGAATTAAATAATTTTTTTTTCATTAACGTTAATAAGATTCAGGAGTACTGTTTCATATAAAGCACTGAGAAGCCAAGGGGAGGAACGTGGCCTATTTTTGTTCATTCCATCGCTTACAAAAAATGAAGTTGTGCAAGTAACCCCACCTCAGTTTATGAGGGAGGATAGTGTGGAAGGAAACAGGAATTAAATAGATCAGGTGGTGAAGATGGCAATCTTGGATTCTAATCTAATAGTGTTGGCACTGTATATACTTCAGGTCCTGTTACTTTCTTGATATGCCAGCCATGCGAGCCAGGAAGTTAGTGCAGAATAGCCACTTCAGCTTTCATGATCTTTTGGATACCAAAAGAGTAGTTCAGTCTCTGAGTGGGCATCTTTATTATTTGGGGTTTTTTTTTGTTTGTTTTTAATTATGGGGTTTCTTTTTTTTTCATTCTGCTGTTTGTACTGTGTCAAAAACTGGCATCATTTGAGAAACCAAGGAAATACTTCCTGAAGTAATTCTTCTTTGGGTTTGTCAACATGTATATAATAGCATGTGTGGTAGCTAATCACTGATTGCTAAATAGCAACAATTCAAGGTTTATTGCTGGCAGATCCTAACTGGCAGGTCCTACTCTGCTCTGTTTCTGATGTGGAAAAGGAGGAAGAGTACTCAATGTAAGCATTACTTCAGATAGAATTTGATTTCTGAAACAAATATACTCATCTGGAATGAATGTGATCATTTGTCAGGAAAAGTCAGTTTCTAGAGACTGAGCAAATGCTGGTGCAGATCACCCCATTAGGCCCATCTAGCAGATGTTTGAAGTAGTGCTGTGCAGTAGGATTACTGTGACCCCAGCTGTGCAAGTTGTACAGTATGGTGTGTGGGGCACTCCTAGGGGATAGCAGATTCATTTTTTTGTCAACAGGAAGAGGACAGAGTCTGGGTTCTTATTTGTTTTCTCGTTTTTCTTTTTAATCTACTATCCAGTGCCGTTGCCTCTTTTCTGGTGAATGTATTTCTAAGAAGAAAATTGTCAGCTTTAAATTCAGGGCATGATTTGTTGTCCATATAGATAAAGCAGTTGGAGTGAGTTCCTAGAGGTAACTATTCTGCTGCATGAAGACAGACCCTAGATGCCAATTTCAGGTACTTACAAGATGATGAAATGTGAAAACTTTGAGTCTTGGCTTGGAGTTCTTTTTGTGCTAATTAAACACTATTTTGTTTTTTGTTGAGTTAAGGGACAGAAGGATAGAAGAGGTTTTAAAGCCTTTCCTGTTGAAACTGAAGAGTATGGTGCTTTTTCAAAATGAAGGGACTATAAATAATGTCTTCTTTCAATGTCATCTGCATATTGACTTCTGAACTGGCTAATGTGACTATTTTTTTTTGTTTCGATTAGACAGTGAGGAGAACTTTGGTTTGGTTTTCTTTAAGATATAGCAAGAACTGCACAGAAACCCACAATACTGAGGAAAGCCTTGACAGCAGCACAGCTGGTTCCCTGTGATGACATGTTGAGACATATCTTATCTTCATATATTGCACAGACTTATTGAGTGCAATTTTAAAGAAACCCTAAATGATTAGTAAATCAAGAACTTAGTAAAAATCCTGTGATATTTTTCAAAGAATAAGCTGCTTTTGTCAAATAGTTTGGCTTTAGTAGCTTCATTTGGATTAAACATGTTGTATTTAACCTGGCAGATTACCTGTCCTTGTATTCTCTCGAGGTTGGCTTGTTTGTTGGGCTTCATCACATGGGTCTTACCAGACTACATGCACCCCAGTATTTTCTGTTGTCCTTACTGCTCATGCTTGTCTTCACTTGCTTGCTCTTTGTATGAGAGATTCCAGATTAGTGTTCAATGCAATCTGTATTTCACAAATGAAGTGATGTATTGAGATCTGATGTCTCTTAACTTTTTAGCTTTCCTTGCATTTGGAGTTCACAAACTCCTAAGCTGTAAACTTGTCACTTACCTACAACACAAATACTACGCTGTAGCTAATTGTGCACTTCCTATAAGCAGACCAGAGCATTACTGGCCTGGATGTGAGAGCAGTATCAGTGTCAGAGCTGCTTCTCACAGATTGTAAGTCCATAGTGTGTTAGTGTGTAGTGCTGAGGCAGGAGGTGTTAACACACAGGAGTACAGTCTAGTAGTGCTGTCTTGTTTCTGGCTGCCTTCCAAGGCATGGTGGAAAGCGCTGTCAGCTTTCTGCTGTCAAGGGTAGACACATCACTCTTGCAAGGTCAGAACTGATACCTGTCACACAAACATTTCTGTATTTCACTATTGATTTTAGGAAATATAAGTACCCTGTTTGTTCAATTCAACAAGATTTTCTTGAGCCTAAAATTTTTTCTCCTTGTCTTTCCTTATAGCAGATAGGCAACCAAAAACCTAAGTATTTAAAAATTTTCTTTTTTCTTTTCTTATTAATTGGCTTTTATATGTATTGAGCTCCTTTGTTTGTTAGAATTCTATTTTACTTGCCTCAATCTCTTTAAAGGGTGTATTTTGGTATGTTATTAGTTCATTATCATACTTTTGCTTTTCAACAGTCAGTTTAATGCATGGGGTTAAATCACTATTTTAGTTTCTTATTTTATTTACATTGGTCTTGCAAAATTTTAAGTGAATTTTAAACCAGCAGCAAGGCTAACATAAAGGTGTATGTATCCATTTCCAGTAAATGAAAATTGCTGAATTGTGCAGGCACAAGATTCTGAATCTGTTTACTGAATAGAAGGAGGATACTGTGGCTTCAGAATACATAAAATATGTTTATCTTAAGGAAGAAATTTTCATTCTTGAAATTGATGATGTATTTTGTCATTTTAAGTAATAGCTGCAGTTACAAGTTTTGGTGCCAGACTAATGGATAAAAAAATGCACTGTGAACTGTTGGACATGCTGACCTAACTGCATATGGGGATTTTTGGAGTTCAGGGGAAGAAACATGCAGTTACAGTGGAAGAAAGAGATTCTGTTAGTCTGAAAGTTACTGCTGAGTGCTGAAAAGCAGGCAGAACAGAATGTTCTCTAGGATCAAATTGAGTCAAATTGCTAGCATAGCAATCTTCTGTGAACTAGGTAAAATTCTAAGAACCGGTGTTTAAAGTTAATAACGACTGTTCCCTTCTGTGAACATAACTGTAGAATAATGCACCATTCTTTTACATTGTATTGAGCATTATATTACTGCTAAGCTAGGGACTGAGACTCCTAGTACCTGAAAAAAAACCAAGTTCTGTTCAGTTACTACAAAAGTTGATGTACTTTGGGAAAAATTTGCTTGAAAGAGACTATGGGCTTCTTCCAGGGCAGAATGTTGTCTGAAAAACACCTGACACTTCAATGAGCTGAAGCAGTGGAATAAAAATTGTATTTACCTTTTTTGAAAAAAAAACCTTTTACAGTTCAGTGAAACTGAAGTTTTAATCTGCTTATAATATGCAGTTTCTTAATTATCCTATATATCCTTTGTGACTTTAAGTTGGGTGTATTTTGGCAGCTGTTTGTATTTGTAATCTGCATGAATTTGGGAATGTAAGTGCAGCGCACTCATCCTGAGGCTCTACTCATTTTGTATCAGAATAGTTTAATTCTTTTTCTGGTAGGGAGTGTGCTGATTGACATTGTAATTCCAAGTATAAAAAGGTTGCTGTTGCACTTAAAGTTGTTCTTGTAGAAGTATCAACTTCCCATGCTGCTACTTCATTTTGGAGCTGCTGCCTGGTGAGAAGTGAAAGTCGCTCCAAAATACTTGAAACTTATTTCTAGTTAGTTACTTGCTATTAGTAACCCAAGGGTTAAATTAAAGCATAATGCATTATAACTCTGATGAGCCTCTCAAACAGATGTGTGTCACCATATCCTTTAAATTTTCAGTCACTAATCTGTTCTCCTTGGCCTGAGTTTTGTGCATCTTGTCCTTGAGCAATTGTTAGGCTGCTAGTTCCTGGGAGTGGAGGACACATGAAGGGGGAAGAATTATTACATGTTGGAGTAGATGACTGACCAGCAGAACCATTTCCTTGTTGTCTGTTTGGACAGTGTTTGTGAGTAATGAATAGAAAGTTAATCCATTTGAATTATAAACTTGAAAATTTGTTCTGGAATACATGCTTTAATATAAGAGATATTTAATATAAGAGATATTTAATATAAGAGTATTTGCCTTATTTCCATAAAATATTTTGAGTCAATGGCTCAAAAGGCCCTTAGGCTTTTGCAAAAGCCTGTTAGCAAGAAAACCTTATATTTTGAGCAAGGTTTGTAAATAGCTAATGAAACTTATTCTTTCTGCTTGTGTTAAAACGTGGGGTTTTTTTGAGTTTGATTTTATTTTTTCCATTTCTTTTTATTTTGTTTTTCAAAGTTAACTGTAATATGTTTGAAGAACTAAAATATTTTTCTTCCTCTAGGTGTGGACTTCAAGGTGAAAACTATTTCAGTTGATGGAAACAAAGCTAAACTGGCAATATGGGTAAGTCTCTCCTAAGTTCTTTGTGTTGCATTGCTTTAGGAATAGCTAGGGTTCCTGTAATGTATAGTTTGTATAGAATCCTTTTCTATTAATAAGAAGGTGATTTGGAGAAGTGGGAGGTTAATACTGCAGCATTCAGAAGTTGCAATGAACTGTGGGACAACTGGCTAAGGGAGTAGTTCTGCTGCCTGTGAGCTTCTGCAGTACTAATTGCAGGTCTGGTTGGGATAGAAGTAGAGAAAATGAGGAATTAAATGGTATTACATCAGTAGAAGGGTGCACTTCTGTACTAAATTTTGCCTATAATACTCAGCTTATGTATTAATAGGTTAAGAATTACAGTTGCATGCTCATATATTACCTCTTTAGACCCATTTTTGGTCTAAACTTCATAGCTATCATTTAAAGGCTTTTACAGGCTCAACATCAGAATTATTTGTAGCAGATCATTTCAAAGAGAGAGAGGCAGTGTTTGTAATCATGGCTTTAGTGTGTTCAACTTCTGCTCTAGTTAAAAGTAGAGCTTCCATTACGGCAAGTGAAGAAAAAGTACTTCCAAGCTCCTTCACACTTATGTGACTTGAAGCACATTTTTGAGTAGTCAGACCCAGTTGTGTCTTCTTGTACCAAGCAAGATTAAAACTTTGTTTCTCATGTAAGTAAGATATCAAACCTTTGTATCCTTGGGAAGTAGTAGTAGAACATGAAATGTGTATTGCGGGTTTCTGTAGCTTGGAGGGTGCTTCATACCTCACTAACAAACAGGACTTATGTCTTAGTTACAGCAGTAATCATCAGTGAAATAAATGGGTTTGACAAGAAAAACAAGTGCAATAGCTTCACAGAAAATAAAGAGTGCATACAGGAAGAAAACCAGACTGATATCAGAACAAGGAATGATAAATTACAGTTTATTTTCTTTCATTTTGGTAAATAGAAAGAAATAATCCAGAGGTAAACTGGAAAAGAAAAGCTTGTGAAGATGCATCATGATACAAAACCAGTTTTAGATGTGTGATGTTGACTGAGTGGCTTGTAGAATCTTGAAGTTTAGTTTGCTTATCCAGGTTCTTTGTCAGGGAATCCACAGTATTTCATGTGTCACTTCTAACCTGCGTAAATTGAATAAAATTGTTTAAATATTCTATGCATAAAGCTTTCAATGAGTGTGCATGATAACTTAATCTCTGATAAGAAAATAGCATTCTAATTTTGATGGGTTTTGGGTTTTTTTTCAGAAATTGACTCTTTAAAATTGACTCTTTAAATTTTAGGATGTAAACTCAATTTTGCTTAAAATCAGAAGAACCTCTGACTTATTCCTGATTCTGCTGTGTTTTAGCATGTTAGTACACTTTCCCAATCAAATACTCAATCAAATTTAATTGGACCAAGTGATTGAAGTGAAGGAACCGGTTTTGTTGTCATGGGCTATGATGCTTGCTAGAAAATCTTAGTACTGTAGCTATGCTGCTTTCTTGCTGGTTGTTGCAATACTAGCTGCAGATCAAATACCTTTGCAGAAATGGCCATCTTACTGTTCTATAATCCAGTTACACACTACATCTAATAGTTCAAAGGTGCTTCCTGGGACAGACTACATAAAATCTCAAAGTTAATGTGTAGTAAAACAGCAGGGGATGGAATAAACTTAGCTAATCCGCTAGTGGAATATAGTTTAAATCTTATTTTGTGTGTTCATTAGAAGTAGAATACCTGAAAGCTAAACTGCATTCTGCTCAAATTCTGAATAACAGAACTTTTTGAATTGCTTATTAGGATACTGCAGGTCAGGAGCGGTTCAGAACATTAACCCCCAGTTACTACAGAGGTGCACAAGGTGTTATCCTAGGTAAGTATATCTTTGCATGCTATTTCAAATGTTTGTGATTTTCTCATGCATTGGAGTTACACAAATTCATATAGCCTTTATATAATATCTAATTGATATTTAAAATATTTGTATCTGTGTTGAACAACTCATATAAAAGCATCTTGGTGTTTCGACTTCTTTCTCACATAGTCAATCTGAACGGCTTGAGAACCTCTGATTTTTGCATGAGAATAAAAGCTACTGCTATCTGAAAGGATAGCTTGGAGCTGTTGTCCTTGTGCTGTCACGAATTTGTCTTTTATTTATTCATTTTTATTTTTTACCCTTGCTTACTAAGTGCAGAGTAAAAAAAAAATCTCCTCAGTGTAGTCTCTCTGTATCAGTATGATACAGCTTTTTCTTTTTCTTCTCCCTGTTGTTTTTTTCCTAATGAAGTTAATAATATAAACCATGTGGAATCTGGCTGAGGTTACTTGTTATTTGTTTCCCAACTGATGCAATGTTATGCAGTCAGAATCACTTAGAAAAGACCAGCTGGGCATGTAGAAAGCACCAATCTGTGTGTGAGAAAAACCCTGGGCAAAACCCATAATTTCAGCTTCATAGTGAAGTCTCATTTGTGCTTTTTTTTTGGTGTATGGAAGCGTGTTTGCTAGGCACTGAGCTCTGAAGTTCTACTTCTCCACGGCGAGGAGTGAGGAGCTGACTAAAGGGCAGGGATGTACATTTAATTTTCTTGAAGTTGTTTCTGACTTTAGAGAATCTTGCTACGCTATTGTGTCTGGTTAAATTGTTTAATGTGGAATAACATCTATCATGTGACCTCCTGGTAGCTTTTCCAAGTTGTGAGTTGTGTTATCTTCCTGGTATAGGAAGGTGCTGTCAAAACATGTCCTATCAAGTCACTTAGTTGCACTGAACCTGACATTTACTTACTGTTGAAAGCTGTAAACAAGCACTGTTTGGGAGATAGGTTCTGCTTTTGAGATTTGCTCTCCCATTTTATTCAATATCTTCTGACTATTTCTTTGTTACCTGTCTTCCAAATAATGCAAGCCAAGTTAGAAATTGGATTGAAAGAAGCTGTTTATGCCTGTCTGCACATGGGTTGTGAAAACAGAGGAATAAAACTTTCATAGCTTCAGTACTGAAGGTTGTGCCATCTCTTTGCATATAGCTGTTGTGTAGTGATTTTTAGGTATCCTACATGAGGGATCTGCTAGTGTAGAATTCCTTGGAGAATGATAGTCTCTAGCCTGTAAGTTAGGATCAAGGAATATTAGTCTGAGAATCGTAGGTGGCTGAAGCTTGGAGTTGTTCTGCATCAGTGATTTGAGCAGTTATATGTCCTACTTTCTTTGCAGTTCTTCATATAGAAGGTAAATTCAAATCTTTAGAACTCCTTCAGTTTTCTGATTGAAAAAGCCATCAATTTTGCTCCTTTTGTAATCTAAGCTGTAATTCTTGGAAAAATATTGTGGAATAATATCACTAATATCTTTCAGTTTATGATGTCACGAGAAGAGATACTTTTGTCAAGCTGGATAACTGGTTAAATGAATTGGAAACATACTGCACAAGGAATGACATAGTGCAAATGTTAGTTGGAAACAAGATTGATAAGGTAAACCAAATTCAGCTGCAGTAAGTAATCTGCTGGTGTATTTTGTTAATAAGGAATATTAATGCTTTGTTTTGTTATAGGAAAACCGTGAAGTTGACAGAAATGAAGGCCTCAAATTTGCAAGGAAACATTCCATGTTGTTCATAGGTATGTTATAGACACTTGCAGAGATCTTACTTGATTTTTGTTACATAATGAAAAGCACCACTTCTGTAGGATTACAAGTCTTTATGTGTATAGTCCAATTAATGATATCTCTCACCTGCACTGGGCACAAAGATAATGGGTATTCCTGTTTTTGAAATTGTGCCTGTCCAGATACCTGTTCTAACTCTGGATGATTATGTAGAAATTCATAAGGATTAAGGGCAGAGTACAGGTTCTCCATAACATGATGAAACCTCTTTTGGGTTTGGGGTTTTGTCTGATTTCTTTGCCCAGCTGACTTGCTAAATTAATAACAGAAGCAAAATGAAAGAGGGAAAACTGGTGCTAGTGGCCAGCCTTCAGTATAGCAAAACAGCTGTACCTGAGAGAAATCTGTATTAGAACTAGGCTAGGTAAAAACAGCTAGGTATATAATTAACTTATGAATTGTCAGTGGGATTGAATAATGACATAATTATGACTGGAGCAAATATACTGGTCTTGTCTTGCTGCAAAATGAAATGGGTCTTGTAGGCAAAGCCACGTAATGATAAATAAAAAATGGGTGTTGAAGTGACTCTTTATGCATATGTTTATTATGTGTTTCACCTAAGGATCAGAAGGGGTTATTTTACAGGATTATTCCAGTAGCAAAGCAGTTCATTGATACGTACTCATTCATTCTTGTACTTAGACTTACATTCTTCATCTCTGACTGAAGACTTATTTTTTAGTGTCCTGCTGTGTTTCTTTTTAGCCACAGTGTCAGATGTGGAAATAAAAGTTCAAAGTTGAGGCACAAGCTACTAAGTGCATGGGAGATAAAACAAAAATGAAAATTAGACTATAAATGTGCATATATATATGTGCATGCTACATATGCTAAGTATCTGTGTGCCTGTGTAGATGAACAGGGCAAACCCTTGTGGGGCTTGAGCAATTTCTGATGGTGTCTGTTGTTCTCATAACATAACCTGTGGGCAGCTGTTGTAGTCTTGGTCAAAGTAAGGATCCTGAGTGAAATTACCTAGAATTCTGCGAACTGCAAAAGGAATGAGATGTGGTATTGCTTTTAACAGATGAGTTTTATCATGGAGACTGACCCAGAATCCTGCAGTATGGATCCTTGATTCATATGGTCTGGTGGTACTACAATTATGATTAATGTACAGAACTGAAATACAGAACAGCAAACAGGATTTTCAGACAAGAATCCAATTTTTTCTTGCTGGAATGCTTTCCACAGGAAAATAAAGCTAAACTCTAGCTGTCTCTGTATGTTCTGGTGAAGTTTGACTTGAAAACTCTTTTATTAAAATATTTTGAGGTGCTACCTGTGTGGTGACAAATCCGCATAGTTGCCAATTTTGGCACCACTATGTTTTTAGGAATAGATTGTAGAAGTTTTAAATCTGTTGTAGGTTGAAACTTAACTGAAAGAGAAATATTAAACAAGTTACCAGAAGTTATGCTAACACTTGATTTTTTTTGTGTCTCTTCTCCAGAGGCAAGTGCAAAAACATGTGATGGTGTGCAGTGTGCCTTTGAAGAACTTGTTGAAAAAATCATTCAGACTCCTGGACTGTGGGAGAGTGAAAGCCAAAACAGAGGTGTAAAGTTATCAAACAAGGAAGAAGGATATGGAGGAGGAGGAGCATGTGGTGGATATTGTTCTATGTTATAAACTTTGGGAAGCTTATTCTTTGCATATTTAAACAGATAGTTACATCTTTCTGTACATAAAGTCATTAAATGCTATTTTTAGGGACCTTGCAGTTTGCACATACTTGTTTTGTATCATGGCAGTGAACACTTGTAGAAAAAATGTTCTGCAGCTTTCCCAGTCTGAAAATGTTATGGTAAGCATGCCCAATTTGCAATCTTCAGGTTTTTATAAGTAGCATTAATAATGTGCAAGAACAAATGCACTAAAAATTTTACAACTGTGTACATTAATTGTGTAACTATTCTAAACAAACCCGTCTAACAAATACTGCATTGTCTGCTCTTTATCTTATTTTTAAATTCTGTTGAAATTATAGAACTATATAGTGTGCACAGATCTTGGAAACAGTATGAGCTATAAATGTAACATTTCATCTCTTCTAGTAAATGCTTTTTTTTAAGGTATTAAGCAGCAGGATTATACAATTCTTAGACAAATCTGCTAAAATTTTGTCTTTCAGCAGTGCAGTGTAAAACACAAATTGGCACAGGCCCTAGTTGGCATCAGCACTTTCTTGAAGAGATGCTTTGAAAGCTTCCTTTGCAAAGCTGGGAGACGCCATGTTTTCTTTTTAATCATCACTTCAGTTGATGGTTTAACTGGAGTTTTAATCCTGTGATATTTATATACTAAATTTGTGGTACTCTTGCACTCTTAAGTTTTTATGATGGTCTGCTCTAGACTTGCTGCAGGAAGTCTTCATTATTGGCAAGGGATCTGAGTGATGTCATTGTTCTTTCATTGTGAATCATTTTGCCACACTTCAGTATGGATTCCTAATTTTCTGAAATGTTTGTAATATAAGTTTATCTCAACTGTAGCTCACTGTGACTGTGAGATCTCTTATCACGTCTGCTTTGTGCAGCTACTTACTCAGAAATAAAACTTCTGTCACAGACACTAAATGGGAAGCTATAGGGCTTCTTGATCTCTGTATGAAAAAATACTATTGCAATGAGTATTCACTTGAATTTACTGTATCAAAGCCAATGGTTTGTTTCAGAAACTTGTATAGACTTAAATAAATTTTTTTCCACAGTATTCAATTTTTTTAACCTCTTTCTATTGCAGACTTCTATATTTTCTAGCACATATGGTTTAAACAATGTCATTTCGTACATACAAATTATTTCTAAAGGACAAGACGGAGATGCTGTGTGGGTTTTTTAAATAATCACTATAGTGCAGTCAGTAAATGAACTATTCGGCAGTTTCTTGTAAATACAGTGAATGACAGCATCTTTAATACTCTTAGGTTTTGTCTAAATGTCAGCATACATGATCTGTGTTTTACAGCAGGTCTTGGCTTCTTCTGTTAATATATGCTTTCTTCTTCACATGGAAACTTTGTTTTCTATTCTGTTTTATACTTGATAGAAAACTACCAAAATTTGAAGGCTTAACATGCTAGTTGTTTTTTCTAAATATTGTATCTAGTATTGTTAATGTAGTAGGATAATTTAAATATGTTAATGTAATATTAAATATGCATAAGCATTATATTAAAATATTAGATTTGCATTACTGTTGCATGCAGAGTATGTGGGCTGAGCAAATCATGTTTGTTAGCACTGAGGTTAAAGGATTTTTGGCTTTTGTAGCCTCACAGGAGAGGAAAGTGGTAGGTGAATTAAAATTGAACAACTTAATTTTGTCAGCAGTAGTTGGCAAGTATCATAATGCTGGCAGATGCTTGTAGTTTATTTCCGTATTTGTTTCCCCCTAGTTTGGGTGCATCTCTATGCTTAGAAGAGACTTAACTTTTGGTTTCTCACAGAAGGTCCTTTTATCACAGGACCTGGATTCATCTTTTATTTTGCCTTTGCCAGATCTGACAGCTTTTGTCAGAGGGAGGGAATGGCAGGGCACTCTGAATAGTGGGTATTGTTCTGTTAAAGAATTAAGTCATTTATTCCTTACTGCACTACAAAATATTTCTGGGAGGGAAGTATTCTGAAACAGCATAATTAGTGAGACTGAAAGCAGCTAGAGGGGTGGGTTTTTTTTAGTAGATGTTTTCTAATTGACTTGCAACTAGCTTTTCTGTCTTCATCTTTTAAGCATGTTTAGTTATGTCTCTGAGGAATGTTTTTCCTAGAGTGTCACTTCTTTTCATCATTGCTCTGTCAAGAAGGCTGGGTTCTTGTACTTCCAGTATTTGTTAAAGAAAATTTAGCAACAGTTACTGTGCTACGTTTTTTAATTCTTTCCCTTGCCTTTTTTTTTTTTTTTTTAATGGGGGTGTGGGTTGTGGAACTGCCATCTTTCAAATAAATCTGTTCCCGTGCTTCCCCATTTTCCCCCTTTGTAGGTCAGGTTATCTCTAAGTGCGCATCCATTGTTGTAGTTGTAATACAAGTGTATCTGAAACTACTATAAGCTGTACCATAAGCTCTGCTCAAAACTGATTTGGGCCTATTTGTGGAATAGTGGGTCTATTGCATCCAGAGAAGCATGTGCAAGAGGTCCTTCAGCCTACCTCAGTAGGCAGCAAAGGGATAATGGAGAGAGCTGTTTGCTCTTCATCAGGTAATGAGAATGAGTCCATGTCTGTGGCAGGGAGTTTTATACACTAAAGCGCTAAACCACAGTGAGGTAACTAAAATCTTCTGTGATCGTGCAAGGCAGTTAAAATTAAAGTTGCTTCCAGTTCATTTACTCTAGTCAATAAAGTGCTGATTAGCAGTTTAGTACTCAGGCCAGGCAGGTGTTTTTCGTAGGCTTTACACTAGCCTGGAAGAATATGGCACAGCACTTGCATCTTCTTAAATTTACACTTGAGAATATTGCTAAGTGTTATGGTATTTCTCTTGTATTTCTTCTGCTGCTGTTTTAAAAAGGGAGGTGGGGTAGGCTTCTGATGGAGGTTTCAAGATGCTGGGATTTTTATTGCTAGTGGGGCTTTTGTCCAACCTACAGCATCACTTTTCCTGTTCTCTTGCTGCAATAATGAGATCAACAGCTGGCTCAAAGTAAGTCTTAACTAAATGAAAATGAGAGTTCAGTGCATCCCCAGACAATAACAGTGTCAGTCCAGCCATGGCAGAACTTCAGGGCATGGCAGTCTTGCTATTGTGTACCACAGTAACTGTTCTGGGTGATTCCTTTTTAGTTCCCTTGTTTACCAGTAACCTGATATATAGTTACAATATATCAAAGTGAGTTATATATATCAATATATCAAAGTGAGTTATATATATCAATATATCAAAGTGAGTTACAATAACCCCTCTAATTTTGACCTGTAGTTTGGTACAGTAATTCTATGTTTTGGGGCCAAACTGATACATTTTTTCAAATATTTATAATACTTGGGCAGCCTCTGTTGTGATCAATACAAGTTACTGCTATTTAGCTATTGGAGCAAGTGGTCCTGGTGCTGCATACATCCTGTCCAAAGACCCTGTGTTAGGTTTGTGTCTTGCTGTCCTTCTGCATGCCTTACTGATGGCTTAGTAATGCCTTATTGATGAAAGCATCAATAAGTGACATTAGCATGAGCAGGACTTTTTCATGTCACCAGACAAATCACTACATACATTTCAGACCTAGTTGAGCCTTGAAGGGCAAAATATAAAGTGTTTTTCCTGGCCACTGTCCAGCAGTGGGAGAAAAAAAGAGAGAAGCTCTCCATTAAAACTTCCCAAGTTTTTTTGGTTTCTATACCCTTTGTTTGTGAGTACTTGTGACACCTTAATTAAAAATTTATGAGGTGTTATATGGGCAAAGAACTGTGAAGATGTGTTTTCAAACTACTGCATGAATATGTTCTGTGATTGATTTAATGCAATGGAAGTTTTGTCCTTATCCATGTGCCTGAGTAACATCTGGTCCTTTCTGTTAGAGTGAAAATGGTCACAGTGAGTAAATATTTCTTTTTCTTATTCTCCCAGTTTTTGTAACATCTATGCACGTTTTATATACAATGATAGGAAAATTCCCAGTCAGCTTCTAGAATTTCTGGGCTCTAGTTCTTTGTTTTAGAAGCTTAAAACAACCTCAGAAAAGTGTTAAAATATAAGTGTCAAATCATGATTGGAAGGAAACTCTTCTAGTGTTTTCTGTGTATCATCAGCTCTGGATTTACTAGCATCTGGTAATAAGTTTGCTTGGATCCTTTTGACAGCAGTGCTTGGTTCCCAGTTCTTAATGCTTGTCAGGCTGGACTTTCTGAGGAATGTGGCTATCCAGATGTTGTTGAAAGCATGAAACTTGTTCTTTAACATTAATGAGAAGGTCCAGAAGTAGCCACTTAGGATTAGGAGTGAAACTGTGAACTGGGGTTCAGGGAAGAATAGTAGCAGCCCCCCAAACAGTGAAGACAGTTTTAGTAAAGTGTCATACATTGTGTACACAAACAGAAACGATTATAATGCATGGTATAGTAAGCATATTTAATATAGCTGACACTATTAATGCAATTTAATAAAATATATAAATGTATAAACTTTTTATATCAGGGATTATCTGTCATCTCTTGAAATTCAGCTTAAAATGTACTTACTTTAGTTCAGAGTAGGTGTGAGAGATAGATGCATGCTAAGCCTGTGGGCAGGTGTCATCCAGGAGAACAGGAGTAAGGATACTTACGGAAGTAAGATGGAGGGAACCTGAAGGACTGGTATAAAGTTGTCAGGAGAGTGTTAGGTTGGATATTAGAAAAAGATTCTTCACCCAGAGTGTGGCTGGATACTGGAACAGGCCCCCAGGGCAGTGGTCACAGCACCAATCCTGACAGAGTTCAAAAAGTGTTTGGACAATACTCTCAGGTACATGGTGTGACTCTTGGGGCTGTTCTGTGCAGGGCAGGAGTTGGACTTTGGTGATACTTGTGGGTGCCTTCCAACTCAGAATATTCTTTGAGATGTTGAGCTTTCCCTGGAAATGGACCTGGGGTTCTGGCAGACACTGAGTGAACAAAGCCAGCAAAGTGCCACTGTGACAGGTCTGTTTCTGTGAAGCTGCTGTCCAGTGGGTGGCCACAGCATATACTGGTGCTTGTGGTTACTCCTTCCCTGGGGCAGGACTTGGTACTTCTCCTTACTGGGGCTTCACGAGGTTCTTATTGGCCCTTAAAAGGGATCTCCTCCATCCCTGGGTGGGCTCGAACCACCAACCTTTCAGTTAACAGCCGAATGCGCTCTCCAATTGCACCACAGAGACTGATGTGTTGCACTTCCCAGAGGAGCTGAATTCCTGACTGCTCAATAAGTGCTGCTGGTGGTGCCTGTGTGTGCTGAACAATGACAGAGCAGTGCTGCAGGCACACTGCTGCAGCAAACCTGACATGCTATTGTGTCAGAATACAGGAGGGAGAAATGCTGTTACCTGCTGTGGGGAGTGAAAGATGAGATTCTTTTGAAGTAGCTGTTCCTCACTGCTTGCCCCTCTCAAGAGAGAAGGTCTTGGGGTTGTGTCATGCCAGGCAATTTGCTAGTGATTCCAAGTTAACAGTACTATTTTTCTTACGTTTTTTTGTGCTTCTAGAAACTTAGCTTTTAGAAGTCTGAAAACCTATGTGGCTTGTTAATTGTATGTTAATGCAATTAAAGCAAAACATAGGTATGCTTCAAAACATGGATTGTGAGACATCAAATTTACTGACTGCAGAATTCTCAGTGCAGCTGGGAACTGGGGATTAGAGGAGAGAGAGCTATTGGGCAGGTCTTAATGACAGGGAAGATTTCATGGTGAAACTTGCATTTTTAAACTTCATACCTCAAAGAAAAGATATTATCAATGCTTTTTACTGTCAGTCATCAGCTAGGAAACACACACTGCTCTGTGTGCCCTTGGGTATTGCTGGAAACAAAAGGGTATGAACTACTGAGATACATGACAGGAGCTGAGTCCTGTTCAGCTAGTGAATCTGTACCTGGTTTGTCTAGTTTTCTGCCAGAGCAAAAGTGTTTTAGTATTCCAGCCTTTTCGTTGTTCATTTGGTGAAGGAAATACAGCAAAATGTTGGCTTGAACATGGTTGAATTGCTTTTGAAAATTAGGAAGCTTAATCTCTGCAGGGCTGTGCTTTGGAGTGCTGCTGAAAGCATTGCTGGTGAAGTTCTCCTGTCACTGAGCTGCAGAAGCATAGAAAGATGTGTAAACTGCAGAAGGGATTGGAGCAACTTTGTCTTTGAGAGATAGGAACTGTTAGGTGGAGAAAAACATAGTAGCAGCAGTAGATAGCCTTTCCTAGCAGGGAATATGACAGCAAGCTGCTTCCTTTCCTTTCCTGTCTTCTGGTATTTTAAGCTGTACTGTAAGGCAGTCTACACCATGTGCCTCAAAGCTGTGGGGCAGGTCTGACCCATAGTGTGCACTGGAGTCTTACTGCTCCAGCTGTTCCCCTCAGGAGCTAAAGTAGTGGTACTTGGCTCCTGTCTGCCCTGCACACTGGATTACTTGCCAGGATCCCTCATATAAGGCAAGGGTGGAGATCCATGTTTCATCCTGAGCTGGATTTAGCGGGTAGCTGGGCTGAATGGACCTGGGATGGCCTGTGTTAAGTGTTAAGTGAGAATCTGCTCCTCTGTGCCTCCCCTACCCTGCAGCTGCTTGCAAGTCAGATGGGCATAAATGTCCCTTTTCTGAACTATGCCATTGCTCAAGTGCATGTGTGTATTGTATGAAAAATGATACCTAATAATGTATAAAATAACTTTCAGATGTGAGAGAGTTTGTGTGTGTTCTCATGCTCTTTAACTTCCACCTCCCTTGCAGCCTCTACTGTAGGCTTTGCAAGGGCTATATGAGTTTGCCACCAAGCAGAACTCTTTCCTCCAGAGCTTTTTATCTTTTAAATGACTTATTGAAAAACTCTCCTTTTGCCTGTGCACAATGGATTTCTATCAAGTCCTATCAAATCTCCCAATCTGTTTTCATCTTATGGTGCAATTTACTTTTATCCCAAAACACAGCTCTCCAAATTTGCCAAAGAAAACACTGGGCTCTATAGAAAGACTGTCTTAAATGAAGGTGTTTGGAGGAATCTGTTAAAAAAAAGTTTAAAAAGTATAAGGAAAAAAGGCAATGTGGATTTTTTATATTTTAAAAAATCTTTTATGTTCTGATTAGAGACTAAGTAGACCCTTGAAACCAGTCTCTTTCCTTATTGAAATTTTGTGTCTCTCAGTTAATAAGGGGCCATGAAAGTGCTGGAATTTTTATTTAAAGGCCAATGTGAACATTAGAAGATCTTTTCAGACATAACTGAGAAATGCTGCTAAATGAGACTTGCCAAACTGATACAAGAGAAAGAAGATATTTGTCTTGGGCACCTGCAGTTGGCCCTTTCCAAAGCTTGAGCTCTCCATAATCATTAGTCCTTTGCAGTGCCTAGAGAGAGGCTTGCAAAGGCAGTGCAAGATGGGTCTTGATTGCTGTAGAAGCATTTGGGTGGCAAACTCCCTTTGAGTATTTGGGCACAAATTATTTGTGTAAAATCTTACAAGGACACAGAAACCTGCAGCTTGAACTAACATACCTGGGTTCCCACTCAGTGTCCTTGATGCCAACCACTTACTTCCTCCTAGTTCAGTAGTTGTAGCTTTCCTGTAATAATTCACAGGTGCTCTATATAAACTTCATTTAGGTGCCTAAGGGGAAATGGGGATTATGGCCATTATGTTGTAGGAGCCCTGGTTGCATACTACCCAAATTTAGCTAGTACAGCTCAATAATGTAGGGTTATTGCGTTGTAGCTGTTCATTCTCAGTAGGAATTTTTCAGCATCTTCCCTGGTTACTAGTGAGTTGAAAACTCTTTCATGAGGAGGAAGAGGAAAAAGAAGCACTCAGGTCAGATAAAACAAATAAAGTGTTTGACCAGTGATTATATTTTACAGTTTGGTGCAAGCTCCAGAAGGGCTGGGGAAGCTCAGGTTTGCTGGTAGAGTGTCAGTGTTCGCTGCTTTGGCAGGGGGCAAGGAGGACACTTGGCAGCTTTCATATTGGACATACTCCTTTCAAAAATATTTATGATTTTTGGAATCTAATGATTTAGCTATTAAGCTGAATATTGTGTCCTAGGGCATGACAAGAGCTGAACTTGCATGAATCTTGTGTTCATACAAATGCCATATCTTGGCCTTGCTGAGCACTCTCCTTTCATAAAAAGTCCTTATCTGAAAACTTGCTTTCCTATAAAGCATACCATGGAAACTTGTGGAAAGAATTTCCTTTCAGAACAAAAGCATAATCTCTCAGCAAATCTCTCTGGTGTTCTGCAAATGCATCTCTTTGTGACTTACAGATGGAGAAATTGAACCTTGGTGCTGGCTTCACGCTTAAACTGGCTAATTTTTATTTATTTTAGCATTTTATAAGTCACACCCTTAGTTAAACTGGCTCAAGCTGGCCATGTAGAGAAGTCCACAGATGGAACACACTAAATGACTGCCTGAAAAGTGGGCAAAATTGATGAATCTATCCTGTAGTGGCTGAATGGCTCCAGCTGGCTTTTGTTTTATCTTACAAGAAACCTCTGTCTGAGGCAGTGTCAGGATTAACAGCTTGGCTGATTTGTTCCCTTTCTTGGAAAACTACTCCATTTGACTTCCTGGGTGCTGTGAAAGTTACTGTAAAATCAGAGGTGGAAAAGTTACTTCCCCAAAGAATACCTCATCAAAATAAGCATATTTTTGCAAGGCAAGGAAATTCTTAAAAAAAAAAAAAGTTATTACAGAGTAGACCAAGGAAGATGGAGAAGTGCAGGGAAGGAGGAAGAGCAGAATGAGTTTTGCACCAACTGCTTTTCAAGTTCTCTTCCATAAGATGGCAGCAGCTTATTTTGTCAACTGGACTGGGAGACTGCTCTGCTGAAAGCTCTACAGAACAGGCATTCAGTCTAAGGCTTTAATTCTATTTTCTTGGTACACATCCCTTATAATAGATCAGTTGTGAACCTTACTTTATGTGCAAAACTGTTTTCTGTTGTTTGGTACAGAGGTAATGTTATTGTATTTTTTTTCTAAATACAGGCACAGATGCTTTTGCATTTGTAAGGGTATAGTGTGCAAGATGTGGGGAGAGATGTTGTTTGGCCTATATTGGTATTTTATAAGTGTTTCACTTTGTGTGACTATTTTGTTAATAATTTTCCAAAACAACTTGAGTTCTGTGAACAGAAGAGGTAGAAAAACTGTCGAGGTTTTTCTCTCCTCAAATAATTGGAGTTCAGTTTCATGGCACAACTGTTTTCAGTGGAATCAAGACACTCATTTTCTTTTGAAGAGGGAGACTGTGGAAAGAGGGGAATTCCCCTCCCGCCCAGCTGAAAACAGTGGAAGGAAAAACATATGGGAAGAACTATTTTCTAAAGTCTTATGACATAAAGGATTTTCTATTTCAGCTATTTCACTTTCCCTTGTAAGGGTTTTCCACATTTTCAGTGACACCCACAGTGGTGTGTGCAATACATTTGTGCAGTCTGACTGTCTCCTGTTCTTTCATGCATTTTTTTCTCTGACAATGAGCATCAGACACTTATCCTGTTAGTACCAAGTACTTAACAGTCATAAGCTACTCTGATACCCACTAATAGAAGACTTTATTTAAGTACAAATTATGAATAATCTTCTCAGTGTTTGTGTTTATTCTGAGTAACTGGATAACATGGGAGGAGTGAAAAGCAGCCTGTTTTTGCTTTCCCTGGTGCTTACACTTACTGGCTAATGTTAGTCATCTGTTTTGGTTTCCTGTGGCCCATTAGTATCCAATCAATCAAGTGCACAGGAGCCACAGTAGCAAAGTTATAAACTTGAAGGCTCAAGGAACAAGACTCTGTAGTATTTGCCTTCTGTTAAATATTAAATTAAATTGATTAAGTTTAATTTAAGAATCTGTGATTCTGATTTCTGGTGCTGATGTACTGTTGCGGTACAGCCCAAATGGGGTCGGGTCCACCCTGAGTCAGTTCTGACATTGCTCCCCTGTCCTCGAGTTCGTGCTCCGGCTTGGTGAGGATGCCAGGGCTGGATCTTGTCTGGAACTGAGTGGGCCAAGCACATCAAGTGTGAGCAGTTTCCACACATGTGCTGGGAAAGGGATGTACCCAAAGTACTAATGACAGGAGTCTGATAGTTTTAGTCTTGAAGGAGAATTTGGGTGTTTAGAGGCCAAGAGCATCTCTCTCCTAACTGTTGGACTTGCTTTTCTACTGAAAACATAAACTGAGATGAATTGCTCTAGTCCTTTCTTCCTTTCTCTGAACTGTGCCCCAGGTTGAACTAGGAAAAGAAGGACTTTGAACTCAAAAATTTTGGCCAGTGAAGTTTAAAGTCTTCAAAGAAGTTATGCTTGGCAAGAAATGCAGTATTTTAAGGGGTCATTTCATTGTTACTGGTGTGCAGTGCGTGTGTTGCCTGATTTATACCAAGGAGACTCCTGGAATGTGTGTCCTGGTGACTTCTTTCCTTCTTTCATTCCAGTTAACTTTAAAGAAATAAAAAGAGAGATGAAAGCAAGTTATTTGAGTAATATTTGAAATGTATTTATTCTAGACAAGTTCACATTCTTTTCAAGAGTCCACTTTCTTCCACTTTTGGAATGGGGTTTTTTACACCTCAGATTATTTGCCTTGTGATAGCATCCAGAGACTCTGGTCAGGAGGACTCCAGAGGGCTTGAGGAAACAAAATGGGTGAAATGAAAAGTAATGAGAGTAGTTTGGAGTGTATGCAGAGTTGGCTTGTGGCACTGAGCACAGGAACCGATCAACACAGAGCTGATGTGGGGAAGACCAAGTTCAAAGTAAAATGCCTGGTTTATTCAGTTTAGGTGGAGTGAATGAGGCTGAGAGGGCTGGCCCAGCATGTAGCTGAGTGTTAGCTTAAGGATGGGGCTTTTTGTGGCCACATACAGTGTCTTTGCTTTTCTTTCCTGCAAAGTTTTGTTACAGAACAAGTAAATGGCAATCATTTTGGTTAGTAACTAATTCCTTAGAGCAAATATCTTGAAGTCAATTGAGTATCAGATGTTGTCACATATTACTTTGTTTTGGTGTTTAGCCACAAATAACTCATGACAGTTTTTGTATTACATACAATACACTATAATTTACTTTAAGCAAGCATGTAATTCCTAAGAGATGGGGTGGCATTGGGCTTATGTGTTCTTTGGTCCACTTCTATATTGAATCCAACACAATGGGTGCAGCTGATTGATTTAATGTAATCCTAAAAGAATTCACACAGGCTCTTGAAAAAGAAAGCAGGCCATGGAAATAAATTGTAACTAAATGTGTTCTTAAATATAGGGCTGCAATGCACACAGAGTGTGTATACTGCTATCCCCTGCTGAACTTTTTCAACCATCTTAAAGCCTTAACCTCCTGTGGAATAAGAAAAAAAAAAAAAAAAAGGAACCCAGTAGAGTAAATGCCTGTAAACAGTAAATTCTGTGAAATGGTCCTTTCATGTCAGACAGGTGGAAGTTCAAGATTCCAGTGCAGCTCAGGAGAAATGTGAGATTCATACCAAGCATGAAGGTATTCTGTTTATTGGCACAAGAGTTTAAGTCAGAGTGAGAAATCCAATAAATCTGTTAAAATCTCTCTGCTAGATGGAGGTAACTTTTGGGGAGTTTTCAAGTCTGCTGTATATCAAAGCAGTTTGCTAGTTCACTGTTCATGGGCTGGGTGGCCAAAAGAGTCATGGAACTGATCAACAGGTTTAAAATAGGTTGGCCTGCAGTGGTATACACCAGAGCTGACAATTGTTGCAGGTATACCTGTTCCTCTGACCAGGTCCTGACATGACACTAACACTAGGTGTTGGTAATTCAGTGTTTTGCTTGATAAGCCCAATTATCTTGGAAACACACAATAAAGGGTTGACGCTTGTTCCATTAAAGCAGAGATACAGCATACACAGTCACCTCTGGCTTGCACCACTTCCAGCAAATTGACTTTGTTTTGATTTTGGAGAGGTTGTGTTTTAGAAGTGTCAGTATTCAACTAAGAGAGGCTATTTACCTTTTATTTACTAGATAAACCATGTGATTCCTTGCATTAGGATGTTCATTAATTCTTCTCTAACTATGTCAGAAACGTACTAAAAAGGTTTCAGAAAAATTCCATACCAGATATTTCAATGTTCTTTAGATGATTTATTTTATTCTATTTCTAGGTTATTATATTTTAAATTGTACTTGAATGCATTCCTGAAGATGGGCCTGAATAAATCATTTATATTTCAAAAACAATGGAAGTAACTTCACTCAATACACAGAGGATATCGCTCAGCAAGTGTAACGCTTGCTACATGGCTTTGTATGCTGCTCTTGAAATAGTACCTATGGCAACTCTAAATCACATTTTTCTGGTACAATTGTCCCCAGTGCTGCAACAGGATCTGCCTGTTAGGAAGCTTGCAGCCCTTGAATCCCACTGAGCTCTGGGGGACTTTGTATGAGCTTGAGGAACTGTGCCAGGGTGAACTTTGTTGCAAAGTGGAGGCTGCAGTGTTGAAAATGGAGTGAAAAGATGGAGTTGAGAAAATATGAGTCCTCTTGTAGCATCTCCTGCCCAGGGAAATGACATCTTTGGGGCTGCAAGGGTTTAAGTGGGTTGTATTTCCTAGTCTTCTAGTATTAATTAAGAGACAGAAGTGGACTAAAGAGGAAAAACAAACAGAAATTTTCCTTGCCCTGATGGGTTGGTGCAGGTTGATATAATTTACCTTAGAATGCCTGTTGTTGGAGAAACTGGTACCAATAAAATATGTACCAGTAAGAAGCCAATTTATGTACCAGAAATGACTACATGTGTTACATAATTAGAATACCTGCCCCAACTGCTGAAACCTATCGCTGCTGGGCCTGCTTTTAATCTAGCATCATCTCCTCAGCTCAAAGGATGAAATGTAGCTGGGGAGCCTTATGAGAACCAGATGGGAAGCCTGGCTGGAGGGCTGCTGGAGATGGAGACTACCCTGCCCCACTCTGAGCCAAGTGTACTGTGTGCCTTTGAATGATACCTTAATCCATGATAAAGACAGACAGCTCACTTTTCCAAAATCAAAACCATATTCATCAATGGTAGCCTCTTTCCAACACAGTACAGGCTACTGCTCTGAGATGCTGTCTGGAACAGCTTGATACAGGCAGAACTAGATAACTACACATGGATAAGATAAAATCATTCAGCTACCTAATAAATAAACTTGAAAGATGTTCTAAGATGATACAAATTCAAGTACTAACTTGATTTATATTCCCAGAGGGATCTTTGCTCCACCTTTCAGTCACTGAATCCTGATTTATGGTGCGCGTTCTTAGGCTCGATTTCCCTCCCTTCTTTAAGAAAGAAACCTTTAAAATATAGTTAGTTGACCCAGTGCTCTCTGTCCAGCTAGCTTCATACTGCTTAAATTAATACAACTCATTCAAAACTGTTGTTGAATGGATGGGTTTTTAAATCCACAAGGATTCAGTTTTGGTAATGAAATGTTATTCCTATATTGTAGAATACCAGTAGAAGTAAAGTCAATAAACTCTAAAGGCAAATATAATAAAGAATTCTTATGCAGCGTGATTTTCCTCTTACCATTGAGGGAAACGACTGTGCTTTACACAGGAATTGAGATGTTTCCCTTTCTGTGGTCCTGTGTGGATTTAAATAAAGCAGCAACTGAGAGAAACAGGGGTTCATAAAGAAAGCCTTGTTTATAATTGTGGATGGTTGTAAGTGTATGTTCATAGCACTTATTTTTCTTGTTCAGAATTTTATTATGGATCTTTAAGTTTCAAATGACTCTTGATACTTTGCATGTGTAGACAGATTCTAGGTAAATAAACATTACTTATTATTTTGAGACAACACTTCAAATATATATTTTCAAGAGCATGTTCTTTGTTTGACCACATATGACTCCTATAAATCTATAAGCTATTTTAAACCAGATTATCAGATTGTAAATAGGATAAGATGGAGCTAGAGGGAGAAATAAATATTTTTGTTAGTTAACAGTTTTAGTTTTATCAAATTGCTCATTGGCACAGGTATAAATTATGAATTGGTTGTTCATCATGGTTGGAGTTAAATTAACCACAAAAACATAAGATGATGTGTTCATTTGCTAAATCAGGGGATATATTTATATTTCTAGAAGTAAGAATCTTTGACAGCCATTTTTTGAACAGCATGATGTGTTTATCATCTACATATTCCATTAGGAGCAGAACTTGATTGAGAAAAATGTGAAAATTAGTTTAACAAGTTCTGTCTACAAAGATAAAATACTTTCTTGGCTAGGATTCTGCCTGTTACTTTTTAAAATATCTCTTGAACTCCAGTGGTGGAATTTTTTATAGCCCTGCACATGTGAACAACTTGGTGGTAAAAGTAACCTTCAAAAGTAAGGCATTCATTGATCTGGAAGAAAAACTTCGAGTAACCTCTCTTCTCTGAAGGTGATGTTCTTATTTGGCAAACAATTTGTATTAAACTCACAGTGTCCTTGACACTAAGGCTAGGATTGATGCAGCCAGTACACTGTGTTATATACCATAGTACTCAAACCATTGTGTGCTGTAAATTATTTTCACAAACCACTGATTCAAAAGGCTGTGGACTTCAGAACAGCATGTTTTGAAACGTTGAAGGCTTAACAAAAGACACTCAATCCACCAGAAGAATTAGTCTTATGGGCACAGTTCGTAGTGCTGCTGCCTGAAGCATTGGGTGGATATCCAGATATAAGAATCATAGTTCAGTCTTTGCTGTAATTTATTATGTCCACATTTTGCTGGAACTGGTAGCAAAATTAATCATACCAGTCCTTTTTCTTCTTCTTTTTTTTTTTTTTTTTTTTTTTTTTTTTTTTTTAATTTTTTTTTAATTTTTTTTTTTATTTAAAAGGTTAAGATTTCAGAGAGCCAGGCCTTAAGCTGTATTCCTTCTGTTTTGAACTGGTAGTGTCTCCATTTGCATATGACACCATATATTTCTTTGATTTATTATTTTAGTCATGGAATAAGAAAAACATTCAAAGCCTACTGTAGGTTCTGACAAATAAAATTACTGATTTCTTACATCTGAAAAGCCAAGTACCACAGTCTGGCTGGTTCAGATTTGTCTAACTGCAAAGGTGTTAGACTGCTTCTTATTCATGCTTCATTTGAGATTCCAACCATTTAAAGAATGTTATCCTACTAGTATATACAACCCATTTATTTTATTGCACATACTTTGTTATTTAATGCCACACAGAGTTTTCAAGGTGGCTTAGATTAAGTAAAAGGGCAGCGCTAACTATTAACATCTACAACTTAAACCAGACCTGATACAGTAAAGGGAAAGACATTAATCACAAGATGCCAATGTGCCAACAGTGAAACTTGCCCTTGCGTGGTAAGCTGAGTCCTGCAGGCTGGTAGAGCTTGGTTTTGGTCTGACTCCTCAGGATGCCTTGAGCAGCAATCAGCCTTCTGATTCAGGAACTGCTGCACTGAGAAAGGTGGTGGACAGTGGTGCCCAGACCCAAAGCCAGTGATGGACAGCAGGAAGGGAGGGATGATGCCCTGTGACAGCAGATCTAACAGTGGGAAGAGGCACAGCCTTGGGAGTAAGTTACACTTAAACTGAGGCAGTGCAGAAAGGGGAGCTGTGAATGACATCAGCTGTGGAGACTCACAGGGGCAGAGCTAAAAATGGCCTAATTTTTTATTTGTAGCTGTACTGCCTGTGCCTCAAAGAGATGTTTTGCATAGCTTAAGGCAATGCTGAAAGCAGGAGGTGCTGAGGACATGTCTCTTCTCCATCAGAGTGAATGTCTGCCTGTCATTTGCTTCATATACAATATGTTTCAGTACAAAAACCCAGTTAGAGAGTATTGTTCCATGAAGAAGAAAGCTAAGCTTTTCACTATCTAATCAACATTTCCTGAAGAGTTGCCAATGTCTCCTGAGCAGAGTAATGAGTTTCTGCAATAAATCATGCCATTACTGACCTTAAACTTTCCCTGGACAAATGTCCTCCCTCCCCTCAACAGGAATATAAGTATTTAAGACAAGGACAGTATGTTCTACAAAGCACATTCTTGGTGTTTTGCAGACAATAATCCCTGAGTTACTTGTGATGATAATTTTGGGGGATTTCATAATGCCTCAGTACATATGCCAGAATCCTGGACTTTGACCAAGAGGATGTTACAAATAATAAACATCAGTAACATTGCCATCCACTGTAGCTAACTACTGTCTTCCATGCAGATTACTTTGTGTACTTGTATTGCACCCAGACATATACAAAGTTTAGATTTCTCTTGAAAACACTTGGTGTTTTGGTAACTAACTAAATGAATAAACATATAATCTTTCAGGAACTGGCAGAACAGCATCTAGTTCTCATTACCCTCTTTGTTTCTCTCCACCCTTTGGCTCTCACCATAATTGAAGACAACTGCTCTGGCCACTTAGCTCAGCATTTGCAAGATGAAGTTATACATCTTCCAGACGTGGCACCCAGTTGCCAGCACTGTTCTTACCCTTTGGTTTGCTTTGGGCCCCTGCTTTAGCCTCAGAGCCATCTACCTGTCTCCAAGTCTGCTGCTGATCTCTTGTAACCATGGTGCGTAGTACTGGATTCCTCTGTCATTCTATGGAAAAGAATGGGATATGCTGTGAGAAACAATTATGTTGAGCTAACAGTGTGCTCATTTTATTTGCAAATATATCCAGAGAAATCTAGTTATTTCAGAGTTCATGTCAAGCTTTTTTATGTGACAGAGATGCAAGCAAAGGAGTACGCTCTGCCATCATGCCGTGGGTCAGAGTACCTCTATATTTCTGTAACAGCAGCAGTTGATTTCCTATTTTAAGTAGAATGGTATTACCAGAAAATTGTTATTGTTAACATTTGCATAGAGCAGGTTAGTTCTTTTAAGTGGCTTCATGCCACTAAGTAGGAATGTAACCACAATATAGCAGTTTGTCCACAGAGAGGAAAAATAACCCTTCAAACTCCTGGCACCAGTTCCATATTAGAGCTAAATTACTGTAGCAGATTGAAATGACAAGACTTGCATTTTTAAAGGAGCATGTAAACAGATCATGTGCCCAGACTGGCATGGGACAAGAATCCTAATTTGCACATATGCCTTGGGACTTGTGCACACACACACAAAAACAATTAAAAAAGAATAAGACAAAGAATACATAATGCAAGACTGGAGGGTTGAGTTTAATATTCTTACGTGAGAAGACCTAAGCAGACTTTCAGTATGCAGTGTTTTCTCTAACAAGTAATACCAGGACAGCTCACCACAAATGCCCAAGGAAACCTGTTATGGCATGTATACATAGAGTATATATGGAGTGTATATAGAAAGTCTGCCTAGTCTAGAATATTTATGCATAAATATACTCTAGAATAGAGGCCTCTTAATTGACTTTTTTAACTTTGTAGATGCAATGAAAGAGACTAGATAGTCTGCATTCATTGGACAGGTCCTTTCCTCTCTCAGCAGGTGGAACATGAGTTGCCAGTTTTTCCTGGACTGCAGCAGAGCAAGTCATCAGTTGAAACATTTCTTCTTGTTCTCCATTTCAGGTGAATGTATCCAGTAGGATTGCTTTATGAACAGCTCTTTAGGGGCTGTTAGGTGCAGGCAGCCCCACTGTGCTCTTCCACCTGCTTGGTGAGAGAAGTGGGATAACCTCAGCAAGTGAGAGTGGCTGGGCCTTGTCAGGTTGTGCCCAGCTGAGGCCACGGTATCCTGCTACACACTGGGAAGGGTTCTTCTTGACTTGCAAATTCAGGCTTTGTAAAATTATTCTATTTTGCCAGCCATTAATAAAACA
The DNA here is from genome assembly GCF_026979565.1 of Vidua chalybeata. NCBI lineage: Eukaryota > Metazoa > Chordata > Aves > Passeriformes > Viduidae > Vidua > Vidua chalybeata. The sequence continues at coordinate 16,282,794 of NC_071530.1, read as the reverse complement.
CTTGTTTGAGTGGTGGAGATCTGGGTGTCCTGGAGCATGGGGTGTGTGGTGGGGCACAGTGACAGCTGAGGCTGGATGATCAAAGGGTTGAGCTTAAAACTGGTGACCTGCTGCCACCACAGCCAGGCTCAGCTGCAATGGGTGTAGCACTTATTTGGGCTGCAAAGCCAGTGCTGGGGCTGGCTGTACAGCAGCCTCAAATGCTTATTAGTGTCTTAGAGGTAGTTTCAGAACTTCATTGTCTTATTTCCACTCTGATTTCATACAATTGTTTTATATATCTGAATCTTTGGTAATTGGCCATGTTGAAATCCAGATATTTAAGGTGAAATCCAGATATTTCTCAATGTAAAGATTGTGTTTTAACAGTTCACTAATGTCATGCTGTCTGATATCATAATGCTTTATTGTTATACTACCTGATTTTCAAATATGATGACACTGTGAAGTAACTGTTTATGTGAGTTAGTAGAAAACTATGAACAGGGGAAGGGAGCTCCATCAATCTGTGTCTAAGCACAGATAACTGACCCTGATCCAAAGGCCTTTCAGCTGAGCAAATTCAAGTGCTGTACTCAGCTGCTCAAACCCAGCTCATGTCTCATATTTATGCCTTTTATTTTTCTATTTTGGCAAAGCTGAACAGAAAGTTTTTGCTGTTGGTTAAGTGTATATGCATATTATCACTTCCAGCCCAATTGTTGCCAGTGTTACAATGCACCTAATAATAATTTTTTTTAAGTTAAAAAAAAAAATCTCCTCTTCTCCACCCCCGTCCCGAACCATATAAAATGTAATGGGGTGGCTTTTCCAATAACATCTCAAACTTGTAATTCTGCAGTGTTGTCTCTGAGCCATTAATGAAACCCATATTGCAGGGATGGCCTTGGAGTAATGGAGGCAGGAGAAAGCAGCTGTATTTCCTATCCTCTGGCTCTGTGTCTTTCATTATGTTCTCTCTTATTTTTGTTTTGGGGTAAATTTTCTGGAGCAAACAACCTTTCTGGGAATGGTCTGCTGCAGAGACCAGGTTGAATGCCTATTGCTGGCTCTCCAAGGGGTGCCAGATGTGAGACTGCAACCTGTTAAGCAAAGCACCAAGCTGCTCGTAAAGGAGGAGCAGCATTTTCTGGGGGTGAAAGTTCTGGCACAAGTATTTGACTGAATGACTGTGAGCATTGTTACTGAAAAACCAACCTAACCAGCATGATACTGCCAGAATTAGCCTAATGATCCCAGCACTTTACATCACTGATGATCACGACAGGTTTATTCCCTCTCAAAATGACACATTGGAATAATATTAGCTAACTGTCTGTAGCTCGGCTGGAGTGTCTCCTTCCAGACACATAATTGGTACTGTCACCTCTCATGCTGTATGGTATGCAAAGCTGATGTCTATGAATTCTGCCCATATGTTTTTTAAGTGCACTGGAGGCAGTCAGCCTTGAATTCTCAACAAATAGTGATGGGTCAATTAATAACGGGCTGAAAAAGCACAAAATTAAAGCATGTTAAAGTGCATACATTAGCAAGATGGTTTTTCAACAATCTGTCAGACAGCATATGTAAGAAAAGTAAAGCTACTCTGGTAGAGATGAAGAGATTGCACTTAGATAACTAAAGCAGAGCTCATCTTTGATCAGATTTGCAAAACTGGATTCACTTTGCTTTTTCCTTACTTCATGCAATTTGTGTCCATCTATAGACAATGTAGTGGAGCAGAGGGTTGAAGCTCACGTGGACAAAAAGAGCTCCAGAGAAGGGTTTAATCCCCTTCAGCTTTCCATAGTATGCAAACAAATCTTCCCCCTAATGAAAGACTACAAAACTGAAAAAAAATTATTAGACACTGGCTACATTTTAAAGGATCAAAATAATATAGGCACATCACTGCTTGGTTTTTTTGGCTCCCTAGTAACTAATTTCTCCCAAAATATATCTGCACATTGGTAATACAAAATGTTTTACTTCACATTAATATGAGACTGTTTATTTATGCAGCTTCATTTCCAATAAAAGCTACGCTTTACAGTGCATTATGCAGAATGACAGTAGTGCACTGAATTGCAAGGTCACGCTATAGATCATACTCACTCTGCCAAACACCCAGTAAGGAATTTTGGAGAGAGCTGTAATAAGAGGCTGAGCAGTGAGCAGAGCCAGAAACAATACAGGTTAGAAAAATGTTTGGTTTATTTAGTGAAAGAAGAAAGAGTTTGACTTATTAGGAAGGCTTTTCCTACTGTATTCATTCTGGGTCCAGGTCCTGGAAAGAAAACTTGGGATGGAACTTCCTGAAGTTGACCCTAATCTGTCCTCAGAGTCTCATGTGTCTTCCTCTGAACTGAGGGGTAAGGGGTGTGTTTGAAAATCTAACCAGCAGTTTATGCCTGAACTGTTACTTTACCAGACCCTCTCCTTTTTCCATTTCGTATGTGAGGCTACATGTCTGGTGAAAGGTGAAGTGTCATCCTCTGCACATAGATTAGGTGTGTGCTACTGTGTGCAGCTGAAAGCAGTGAGTCCAAATGGTAAGAATGCCTTATTCCAGATGTCTGCAAAAGTAATTTGTCCTCCAGATGAAAAAATTACCCTAGGACAGAGAGGGTGACAGAAGTAACAATGCATAGTGCAACCACTGTATGGGTTTGTGCATTTTCTCTCTATGGAAAATAATTTGAAGATAACAGAGGTCTAGAAGGCCAAGAAGTGCCAAAGCCAGTGTGACAAATAGCTCCTCTTTAGGAGGGATACAGTTTTCAGGCCCTGTTTCAGGTGTGGGACAAGAGAAGCAGCACCAATTATGAAAGCAGAGGGCCACAAGAGAAGTTATTGTAAGACCCACACAAAACATGACAGCAAAGTAGAATTTCACTATGTCAGGCTGTTCTCCAGGTGTTGTTGGTGAGCTGTACCAAAAGTATTGAGGATGCCTATAGTAAACTGGCCTTGCAACAGAATCAAAGCTGAGCAACAGCTTTGTTGGTATTCCCCAACAGACACAGCTTGTTGTTTTGGGAGGGGAATAGAACTTGGTATGGTTGTACTGCCTGAGGGGGTGTATTTTGGACAGCAGAGAGGTGGTAGTGCCATTTTAGAATTCTTTCTTTTTACTTGTACTTCACTGGGTTATTTTCTGCAGAATAAGGAAACTGGTGATGAAGTGAGAAACATCCTTGGTGCAGACCAACTTATTTATCTATTTATTTATGTATTTAGATGCAGAGAAAGCACAGGAAACTCATTTGCAGCAATGAAACAAATTGGCAGCAAAAGACATTTCCAAGTCTCTCTTACTGACTTTGACAGAGCTGCCTGCTCCTTCAGACATACTTTGTCAAGGCTCTCATAGCCCTGATTTATTGACCAGAACTTTGATTTATTATTGCCTCTTTGTCTCTGGGTGGTTGTTATCATCAGGTGCCATTATAACATGGGATGGGCTTTGTCCCACTGTTGGCAGCGCAAATCACCTGTCTGAATTCCTCATCCAGGGGACTTAGTAGCTGTACTTAATGCAAGTGTTCCTGATGTATTTGCCTGAATATTGTCACCATTTTCAGATGAAGTGAGGTCACTCAAGAGTAAGAAATGGAAAACTGGGATAGAGACAACCAAAACAGGGTATTAAATGGTTGGTGATAGAAGTCCATAACAATAGAGAAGTGGTGGACATGAGTTTCTTTACATGGATCCATAAAAAAAGCTAAGTGACTTATGTAGTTTATCCAGAGGAAGACTGGCTCTTTCACCCTGAACTATAGCAAACCTAAGAAATAATTATATCAGTGGCCCAAAATGAGGGGCTTTCATGAAAGTATATTCTACCTCACCCTTTCTTGCTACTGTAGCTCTTCACAGCTGCTGTACATTACAGCCGTATGCTTCTGAACACAGCAGAGTCTCCAGGGTGTTACAGCAGGTCAGCCTCATTCTCCCTGGTCAATACACATCTCCACTCCTCTTGCACTGCACTGCTTGCCTTCTGTTCAGGGCCTTTCAGGCTCATCATGCAAAAGGGTTCTGTTTATACCCAGCTTAAGGGAACTTCACAGTGCTATTGCTTTTATAGTAAGCATTGCTGCCAACAGTCTGGTTCAAAGTTTATTGACAGCTCTTTATGGACTCTGTCATGTTAGTTGTTCTTGTTCCAGTCTAGCAGATGACTGAGGACTAAAATATCAGGTCAGATAAGTCACAGTTTTGCTCTTTTAGCCCAGTCATACTCTGGCAGATCATCATTGTGTCCACCAAGATTTTACATGAAATAATATTTACAGCGTAACACACTGAAGACATTATCCATGCTGTCTGGCAATATAAGAAGCTGTTAAGAAAGGGCAACCTCTGCTCTCTGTGCAGAGCTAGTGTCTCAGATCCAGCCTGCAAAAATAGCTGCATTTCTCTCCTGGACCAGACAGTCAGGCTGTGACACTGCTCCCTCTGTGTTCAGCACTGGTGAGGCCTCAGCTTGAGTCCCGTGTCCAGTTCTGGGCCCCTCACTGCAAGAAAGGCACTGGGATGCTGGAGCATGTCCAGAGAAGGGCAACAAAGCTGGTGAAGGGTCTGGAGAGTGAATAATTTGAGGAACAGTGAGGGAGCTGGGGTTGTTTAGCCTGGGGAAAAGGAGGTTCAGGGAAGACCTTGTCACTCTCTACAACTGCCTGAAAGGAGGGTGTAGCCAAGTGGGGGGTCAGCCTCTTCCCCCAGGCAACCAGTGACAGGACTAGAGAACATAGCCTCATGTTGTGCCAGGGAAAGTTCACGTTAAACATCAGGAAGAATTTCTTCACTGAAAGGGTGGTTAAGCATTGGAATAGGCTACCCAGGGGAGTGGTGGAGTCACCATTCTTGGAGGTATTCAAGAAATATGGATGTGGCACTCAGTACTTTGGTTTTGTTGACATGGTGTTCGATGACAGGTTGGACTTGATGATCCTGGAGGTCCTTTCCAATCTAAATGATTCCAGGATTTTATGGGCATTGCCCATCTATGCTGGCCATCCCAGTGCTGGGCTGTCTATTAATGTATGACCTATCGAGATTAAGGCTGATGTTACAGCAGCTGGATCCTACTCTGATTTTAAAAGCAGTTTAAAAGTTATTGTTGATGGGCTTGTCAGTGTGTACAAGGCAGTGTCTGAACTCTAATGCTTCACTGGGATCTGTGCTCTCACACAATGTGTGCAGCAAAGGCAGTTAACACTGTGTTAACAGTCTGTGTACTGGTTAGGGATGGGTGGCTCTTGCTACTAGACGTTTTCTTTTGAGGAAGAGTTTCTTTGGACAGATTCATGTTTAAGTCAGTGGTTACTGCTGTAATTTTATTACCTCTTAGTAAGGCAAGAAAAAGTGGATCTGACTGAAACTGAATAGATTGCTTTTATTTAATTCTTCTTTAATTAAAACTCTTACTGCCTTCATGCTGTTTTGGTGGCATAGCATAGTTTAGATTTTTACACTGAATGACAGGAGAAGGGAGAAAAAAGAGGAAATGTTTATTTAATTCATGCTATAGAATGTAATGACAAGAGATTGTTTCCATACGTACTGTTTTTGTTGACCTTTTAACATTTGGAAAAGTCAGGAAATACCATTACTCTAGGTCTATCCAGCTTTAATGCTACAATAACTTTATAGCTATTCACAAAGGAAATTATTATACATTGCCTGAAACAGTGAAGGTGTATGCAAGCATGCACACAGATCTCTCTTTCTCCCTTCCTGCCAAGTAGATCTCTGTGGTTGCATGCAGTCTCTGTTAAAAATGCAATTTTTGTGTCCTTGCAATTTTGACTTTACCAGACTTACTGAAACACCTAATAGGCATGTTTCTGGGAAGTTTAAGGAAGTTTAAAATAATGTATGATGCATTTTGAATTACTGTGATTAGATGTTTGCCAAAATTTCACAGGATCTTTAAGCACAGGTATTAACTTTTGCTTGGTTTGAGTTGTTTTGAGAGGGCCTGGTGAGATTCAGAGAAGTTGAAAAGCTGGTACTTGGATTTATGCATATTGTCTCACCTTTATAGCTGAAGAAGAGGTTCCAGTCATGACTTTGACACTCAAGTCCCAAGAACATGGAAGCAGTGCTGCTGAAACAATGCTCTCCCTGGCTGTGTTGAGTTGTGTGCCATGGAACAGCCCCGGGGCAGCCGAGCATGGCAGGACACTGTTACCTTGGACAGCACCAGGCGAGAAAGTGATTTGTGATGGTTCCCTTGTCTCCCACAGAAACAGATCAACAGAGAGACCCAAGAGAAAGTGATTGACATCGAACACATTTGTCAGATTCTGGCCTAGAACCTGAACCTTCAGTGGTTTGAGGGGGATGGGGATTTTGTCCTTCAGTTAGAAAAAAAGAACACAGTAGCTGATGGGAATTGACTTTTTTGCCTCAAAATCTCAGCCGAGGGCTTCAATTACTATATGAAACCAACAAACAGAAATATATGTATTTGAAAATATTCTAAAGTGTTAAAATTAATACTGACAATGGGCATAATTTTTGCATGTTTTACAGAACCAAGCCAATAAAATTTTAGGGAATTACCTCTAAGTTTATAATTAACATTACAGTGTCTGCTCAGATATATCCTGAACCTTCCACAGCCACTTCTTTCACAGTTAGTTGTGAATCTGGTTGATTTTGCTTATCACTTGTGCAATTAAAAAACAGTGATAACTCAAAACACTCAGATAGAAATGCCCTACACAAAAATTGTAATCTGAACAATTGAGAAAGTATACTTGCTACAATTTCACAAGCTTAATTTTATTTCTGAACAAAGCAATTTTGAAATACAGTAAATGAGTAGTAATTTTCAGGTGTGATTTATTACTTTGCAGAAGTTTGGAAAAGAGAACTGTGAAAAATGTCTACTTGAGACTAGCAACAAATCTCTTCGACTGGCTGAGATCAAGATCACAGCTCAAGTTTGTATGTATTGTTCCAAAGAATAGATTTTAAAAGATTTAGATTTTGACAGAATTTGTTGATATTTATTTGTACACAGTATTTTAACTATATATATAAATATATATATATATTATATATATATGTGTTTTCATAAATACGTCATTAACACAGAGTAATCTGACTGTCTTCCTTTGCAATTCAATTGCATGATATGAGTAGAAATAAAACATCTTCCATATATATTGACAAATAGGCTGAATTTAAATGTATTGGTCATACTTTGCTGTGTCTTAAAGCTATGGATATTATTAAAAGCTTTGGTTTTTAATAATGGTAGTGGATTATCCTCATAGCGATTTAAATTGCTTTGTTATTCATTACATCTGTTAGAGAAAAATCTAAATAAGCTTTAGAAATTAAAAAAAATATATATCTTTGGTGGTCTTAATATTTGTGCATATACACCTACAGTGTGGATACTCAGAAAAATACACATATGGGATTCAGCTCTGTGCTTGATCTCAGCCAGGAGAAGAAATTTCTGCTGCATGTGGATGGCCAGTTTTCACAGTTGTTGTTTCCAAAGTTTTGTGAAGTTGTAAACTATACCTGACAGTTTGGACTGATGTAGTCATGCAATCTCTATGTTAGTAGCTTGCATGTGCTTTATTACTTTGGCTGCATAATTATTTATGGTCTTTAAACACAAACTCAGACACTGTGATGTGTGTGAACACTAACAGACATGCTTCATTTAGAGGTGTAATGTGCTTCCAAATTATTACATGTGATTGCTGGCAGTATCTGTTGTCTTTCTGACACCTTTCCCATCTACATATTGAAAAAGAACTTTCCATTATTTTATAATCTGGTAGATTTCTGATTAGTACAATTAAGCACAAAAATAGACTTTAGTACACCTGCTAATCTAGTGGTGACCTACTTTGCGATAAGATTTTGTACAGGTTTTTCTGGTTGATTTTTCACTTGTGAAGGATAGAAGATTTATTGGCCCAGGTTGCTGCTGCTAGTGCTTAAAGCAGAAACAGTCCTTCAGTGTGTTGGCCTGTTGAGAGTCCTCATGTGCTAAGACTGGAGTGATTCCCAGGGTGGGCCTCCTGCTGCAAGATGACCTAAAGGGAAACTATATAAAATAATTGCTTGGTGTAGATGTCTGGTATTCCTTGTGAAAGAAGCTAAAAGTTAGGGTAAGCCTCTGGAGCCCTCCAAATCAGACAGGCAAGATTTGAATTTGGGTCATTTATAACATAAGCCAGCTGAGATAACTGCTGGGATACAGACAGGGGGAGGGAGGGAAAGAAGACAAACCCACCTTCTCCTCCCCTCTGAGAGCCAGTTGATGAACCTTTGCTTCCATATGTGCCCACGCTACTGTGCAAATTTGCAGGAGCTGCAGTAGATGTTTAATCACAAATTTTGTACTGTTTTCCCTTGTTTCAAATCAAGGGGTCCTTTTTTCCTTTGCAATCTGCTGAATTGAGCCCTTGCTTAGCCATTTGTACAGCCTTGGTAATAGTTTTTACAAAACTGTGCCCACTTTAGGTGAGGTAACTGCAAAGCCCTTAATTGCATAGAACGAGTACATATCAAGCAGCAGATATATGGGTGAATTTATCTAAATAGCAGTAGCCTTCAAAGGATCACTAAAGCTTATATATTTGAGGTACTGAGGCCTTGGTTTTGCAGAAGTGTCAACAAAGTCTGCAGCTGGCTGTGGTGGCAGGGACTGAAAGTCAGTAATCCACAATGTGGTATCGGTCATTAAACATGAGGCTTACTCCCTCCTCGCCTGCACTCTCTTTGCTAGTGGAAAAAAATAATCCTGCCTCTATGACAGAAGCTTTGGTCAAGACCTGAACAGTCCTCAGGCACAAGTGGTAGGTGCTAAAAGAGAAAAATGTGCATCATTTGGTGCATACAGATTAGCAATGAGTGCAGTGTTGAAAATTCCTGGCTGTGGGTCAGTTTAGCAAAACATTTGGACAACATTTCCCTGAACTGACGTTTCTTAGTCTGGAAATCCAAACTGGTGATAACAATTAGTTGTTCCCTGTGCTTCTGTCCTTAATTAGAAATCAGGCATGGGGAGGGTGGGGGGTGGGGGCAGGGGAACAAATGAAAAACAATCAATCATTTTCAAACCTGTCAGAAGGTGAAGGTCAACCTAAATTTAAGCCATGGCTTATGGTTGATTTGTATTTGATCTGAACCACCACACATCCCTCAGACTCTAATACATCCTGACAATCAGGATGTATTCATTCCAGGGCTGCATTTTTCCCATTACTTGCCAGACAGCGGCAGGGTGGCTCCTTGCAGAAGGCTTTAAGGAACAAAGAAAGACAAGAGGTCATCAGTGACCACTAAAGGATCAAACACGGGGAAGCTGGGTGGTTTCATACAGTCAGTCTCCTATGGAAAATAATTTTATATTGCTCAAGATCCAAGTCTGGTGCAGTCCATTGTTACTGCTTTTCTAAATATCCTGACTTGTTCAGAAATGCAGTAAAAAGCTTTCATCCCAGCCCATTCAACTTAAAAAATGGAAAACAAAATCCTCTTAATCCCTCCTTGGATCAGCCTGCACGATGAAGTAGCCAAACTGGTAGTCACAGTATTGCTATGGTGCTCAGCCTGCTGCAATTCCTCCACTGTGTCCTTCTCAGATCACCAGTAGGATCAGTCATTCTCTATTAGGTTGGAAAAGCTCAGAAAATAAGAACAAGAAAAATGCTAAACGTGCTGTGGAATTTCATTCCACTTCTATAATGAGCTTAGCAAACCCTCAAGCAGAGAATATGTAATTTTAACCAGATTTTTAAGTAGCGTTTTGTCAACTCTGTTAGAAGAGAAGCAGAGCCAGATGATAATGCCTTTCTGGGAGCAGAAGCAGGGGCTTTCTGGGCTTGATCCCCATGGTGCTGACTGCCCCTGGCTTCTCCTGCCACGGGCTAAGCTGCACTGGTGGGGATGGTAAGGGAGCTTCAGGGTGCTCCTGCTCCTATCTGTAGTGCAATGGTGGCAGCACAAGAACTCCTGGTATCTGGGCACGGAGGCAGCCAGCTGGGACTTGCAAAGGATCTGGCACCTTCCTTTTCACGGGAGAATGACATTGCACGGCCGTAATTGTAGTTTCAACAATTCCTCCACCATCTTCAGCTTCATTTAATTCCCCCCTCAACAAGTGTCTGCTTTGAAGGAAAAGATGCAAAAAGAGCTTTTCTATTATGGGATTTCTTTTGGACACCTTAAACAATGGCTATAAAGTAAGGAGGAGGATTGCAACCCAAGGTCATCACATCTTCTCTTTGTTCTTAATCTTGTATGACTGGTAACTGCTCAACAGAGCAATAAGAAAAGCATTTGAAGAATCCCATCAATCCAGCACAGATTTTTAACACAGGCAAGTCCAATTAGACTATTACGGGTGGCCAAAATAAGATCCCCATGCTCTTGATAAGTCACATGAATAAAGTACTGGGTGATCATGCTGTGCTGAGCAATTTGAAGCCAAAAGCAAGAACATTTCTAGTCTCAGTTTCTGTCTAGAGAAGCAGACAACATGGAAAGGATCTGCTGCTCTTGATTAAAAAAAAATAGAGCTGGAAATGAAACAGATGAAACCATTAGTTTAATTCACTTGAAAGCTTCTGCTTTGAGGAGAGCTATGCCATATTGTTCTGTACAAGGACACCAGATTAATCGCCTTTTCTCTCCTTCACCTTTTATAGTGATGCTGCACAAATGGTATCAAGCTGACAGAGAAAATTATAAATATACTGTGGCTGCAATTTAGCAGCATTAATCACACAAATTTAGTAGTTTTAGATGGTAGTAGGTCATCCATTAGCTGAAAAGTTGACAGTAGTAGCATAGAAGCCCGAGTTCAGGCCTCATCTTCCCCTTTCAGGCAATCTATTTCTTTCTCAGCAAAAACATCTGGTCATTTAAAAACTGTAATTTTCATACATTTTAGCTAACAGTGGAATGTTGAAAAGCTGTTCTGAAAAACATAGTTCTTTCCTGTGCCAAACCAGTTGGCCTAGAGTTAGCAAATGTTGTTATAAATCTTCCCTTTGCTTTTTCAACAGCTCTAAAACTACAGAATTAAATGCTTCATAAAGACTAGCCAGTGGATGCAAGTTAGTATGCTGAAGAAGTTGAGCATGCAAAGCCCACAAGACCTTTTGAATGCTGCCCCAGTTACCCCACAGAAAACCCAAGCTGGCTCCCAAACCCAAGGAGACAGAGGATCCTCTCCTCCAGCCTGGCTTAGTATAAGCCTCTGAAGTATAGCTACACTGAGAAAGCTCAGAAAGAAAGTAACAAAACAGAAAACCTGCCTTCTGTCACATGTATCTATTCTTCCATTAATGTGTGTCACTGGAGATGGTCTTTCCCATTGGTTGTCCTCCAAATTTTATCCCAGCCATGTGTGTAGAGTCATAAGTAGTAGGCTGAGGGATTTCCCCCTCCACATCTCATTTATTTGCCCAAAAGAAGAAAAAATCCAGAGAGAAAAATAGTGGCACAGCAATTTTTGTCAACCCAAAAGAATTAGCAATATGAAGTGGTGGGATAATTTTTAACCTTTCTGTTGTAAATTTCATGCAGAGGGAACTGAGAACATCTGAGGTGTGTCAGCTGCTGTGCTGCTTTGTCCCACCAAACAGCGACTGAAGAGTGTGGGAATGGCAAAGCCAACTTCTCCCTCCTCCAACAGGTAAGTAATGACATATGTCAAATACAAGGAGAGGGGATTCTGGAAGTGCTCTGCCCCCACGGATCCTGTGGTTCATGGCTAGGGTGTGCTGCACACAGACCTGCTTTGGCTGGAAACCTTGTTCTGCCTTAGGCACAGTGATGTAAAATACCACCTCCCCTCCCCAACAAACCTCCTGGCATCAACTCTGGAGGCTGGTGCAGGGGACATGCCATCCCACATGCTGTGAAGGGTGCACGGATCTGTATGGCCATTGCTATTGCTATGGCTCAACAAATGGTGCTATTTTAAGAACACACAGGGAAACAAGGTGACCCATTCAATCAGTGCAGGGTTCTTGTTTGCTGAAAATTCAAGAATTATTGAAACTCCAGGTCTAAGCCAGAGCCATTTTTTAAATTAACAGTCCGGTTTTGTGGTCCTGACAAGGACAGCAGGAATGGAATATTCTCCACGACTGGGTCCTGATGTGATAACCGCACTCACCCAGAGCAGCAGCCTTGGGACAAAGCAAGAGGAAAATACTGACTGCATGGGGTATCTTCTCAGAGCTCTGACAGAATTTCTGGTCAGAGGCAGGCAGCTGTATTTCAGAAAAGCCCAGCAGACCATAATAGTTGTTAAACATATGGAGGAGGAAAATTCAAATTGTTCATCTGTGTGACAAATCCCAAACTTGGCTGCCGGAAATGCTGGGGTTCTCTCTCTCTCTCATGTTCATCATCTGCAATTAAAGCTGTTCTGCTCTGTGTAAGGATTAGCCAGAGTAAAGATTAAAACTGAACTGCTAAGCTGAAAGCTGAGTGTCTGTGGAGCTGTTCACAAGAGGCACTAGACAGCAAACAACTATTCTCTTATAGTAGAAGGACGCTCAGTAGAAGGAGGCAAAGACTTCAAAACCCTTTATTTGACAAAGAACAGGGACTTCAATGTCTCTTCTTCAAAGTAGGTAAACAGCCTCAAAACTGGTGTTCTGGATGAGAGATCTTGAAGGCTCATTTTTTCTGTTTCTACATAAAATGTGAAATAACCATCTTTTCCTCCAGAGAAAGACATTTTTAGATCTCCCTACAGTAACAGATGCTGGGAACCTGAGCAGGACTTTTTGTGGTCACAGAAGACCGGAACCAGTCACACATTATGTTAGGAAGAAGAGTCATGCAGGAAAGGTATTTTTGGCCCCTTCTGCCACTTCTTGATGTGATGTCTAGCAGCCTGGTACCTAAGCCAATGGCCTGGGATGCTCAGCGCACAACAGTGAGATGCCTCTTGCAGAAAACAGCACTAGCAACAAACGTTGCCTGTTTCTTAACCCTGATATTATGATTTGCTTTCAGATAAATTCCCTCAGCTCATCCAAGACCTTCTCCAGTCTTAAACCTATCAAACAGACAGATAATACCCACCCTTGGCAGGACCAAGAAATAAAGGTACAGAAAGAGAGGCGTGAGTCCCAGCTGTTGGCTGGACAAGCTTTCAGGCTCACGTTTCAATAGCGTCCATGCGGAAAAACACTTCTTATTTCCAAGTCCTTCAGCCAGTCATGGTTAAATTGCAAAATAGCTCCTTATGAGCCAATACCTCCTGTCATGTGCTGTCCAGGAATGTGGAAGCCCATTCAATTTCTAATGGAAATGAATTGAGCAATGCTGTTTGCTTTCCTTCAGTCCAGAACTCTCAATGCACAGATAATTATATGGGAGAAGGGCTTCTCACCCTTCATTTCTTCTCAGCCTAAGTCTGTGAAGCCTTTATGCCTGTACAAACCAGTATAAAATATTATTTTTCTGTCATAGTGGTGTTTTATATCAAAACTACACAGATACACGGTGACTTTGCAAGCTGTAAGTTAGATGGGAGCCAGAGTTTTGGTTACCTAAACAACACTTCCAGATCCTAGAAACAGACTGCCACTTTGCAGTCCTGACCATGCAGGAGAGGGACAGGTATCTGTAACACATCTGTTATCCAGTCTCCCCCACATCATGCTCCCACCCCAGGGTGGTCAAGGCAGTAGCAAAGTTATTTCAATACCACAAACAGATCTGACTTTGGTTTTAGCTTGCCACAAATTTAATTCCCTTCTATCTGCACTAGTTACCCTGTTCTTTTGCACTGATGGACTCCCTGCATGTTTACCTGAAGTGTGATGACATTGAGGCTGATAGTTTTTTTGCAAGTAGAAGTTTTTCTGCTTGTCCATCTCACCTTTGCTTTTGCCAGCAGTAGCCACCAAGGCTTCCTTTCCTTTTCCACACTGCTTTTCTCTTAGAAGGTCTCTGCATGCTTTATAAGCAGAGGACCTGTGCTGAATTTTAGAAGCTGTATTTGGGAAGTGTGGATTTTCCCCCCACCTCTCCAGTGGCTGCAAGTAGCGGCCCATTTATAGCTGTGCCTGTGCTGTGAGAGCCATGCTGCCTTCGCCCCTTCTGGGCTGGGGCTGGGGTTTCCTGGCCGGTGCTCAGGGCTGGCAATCACACAGGCTGCAACTATGAGAGCCAAGGAGCAAAAATTTAGAAAGCTACTTAACAAAGAGATCGCATATGTGCGGCTCAACCTGAGGAATGAACAATTACTTTCCTGACTTGTCTGAAAGGGGACTGCTTTATTTCAGTATCAAAAAAGAGATTCTGGCTTTCTCCCCAAACACAGGCAGAGCAATCTTTCATTAGTGACGCTGTGTGGAGACTTGTGTCAGCCTCGGAGCAAACTCAGCTCCTTCAGCTTCTTGAGCACGTCCCTGATCACTGCAGTTTTCTCTTAATGCTCTCCGTGGTCATGTAATGGCCCTCACTGCTGGTGAGACAGAGGAAGAGGAGAGCCCTTGCTCTCATCCCAGCACTGTCAGTCAGGGTGATCCAGGGAGGGTGGTCTCATGTGTTGCAAGGAAGATGTTGTCACTCCTTCCTCCCACTTTTTCAGCCATGGCTCTTCAGTTTGGCCCTCCATACAGTGCAAAACAGAAAACTTTCCCTACACACATGGGCAGAGGACATAAAAACAAAGCTATCAGACTCAAGGGAAGGAAGTAAAATTCCTTTTTTTTTCATTACATGTAAACCTGTCACTTTTAGATGAACTGCTGCTTCTCCCTACGCTCTCCCAGCTTTCTCTGCTGCATCTCGGGGCAGCTTCTCACCTGCAGCAGGACAAGTGAAAGTGGCCTCAAATCCCAGCAATGGGCTACGGGTGCCCTTTTTGTGTACATCCTCCACCTCTGAACCCCTTGCTGCAGAGAGCATCTGTTATATGGCTAATGCCCTATGATGGGGTCTTGTTCATGGCCAAAGCTCCAAGAGATACTACTGTAACACGTCAGGCCCTTGCCTGTGGTGGCTGCCAAAAAAGTTGTAAGGATATTCTCTCTGCAAGAGGTATTAGAAGGGGTGGAAACAGTAAAGAAAGGACTGGAGGCTGAAGGGGAAGAGACAGATGAAATTATGCATTCAGAAAGTGCCAGAGCCCTTGCAATGAGCTCAGATTGCTTACAAGGCATTCTGTGCAAACTGTTTACAAAAGCCCAAAGTTTAAATTATGGTGATGTCAGCAACCATTAAAGTTTGCTGCACTGGAAGTATTTTATGCCTGTCAAAATTTACCTTCTGCTCTAATACACTTGAAAGACTTATAGGAATAAAAATAAAAGTAAAATGACTTTATTATTTTCATTTGATTACCCTATTTCCCACCATCATCATCATAAAAAAAAAAAAAAAAAGAGAGAGAGAGAGAAAAAATCATCAGAGAGGTCCTGCACAGAAGTCAGTCTCGTAATTATGCTTTCACTGATGAATCTACTTTTCCTGTAGTAATTAGGCCTGGCTGTGCCATTCAAAGACTTACCTCCATGCTTTCTATGGCAATCTGAACTTTTTTTCTTACAATGACTTCTAAGCATTCCCTAAATGCTGTCAGACACTGCAGAGAGTGTCTGCATAGGAAAAAAAAACAAACCAAAGAACTAGGTAACTCTCTCAGCAGTTTTCCCATAGCCCACACAGTTTTATACAAAAAGAAATCTAAGTAAACAAGCATTTAGGAACAAGTAGTGTTTGCACTGTAATAAAAACCATACATGATGCCCTCCCACCCCACTTCAAGCATGAAGAAATTATTAATTATCTGTGTTGAATGGAATTAAGCAAAACCTGTAATTTTGATGTTGTTTTCTTCAGGCAGGATCACCCACCAGTAGATTTAATTGATATTTGAGCCTTACTTCTCACCCTGCAGCACAGTTTTTTTATTAGACCAACATAGTGGTGTCACTGTTGCTCAAGGCTTAATTTTATTCCACTCAAAATGGCTTGGGACAGGAAACTTCAGGTCTGGTCTCACTGCACTTTGCAAAAAGCAGAACTCAATTTGCCATCTGGGGCTACTCCCAAGCTGCACAGCAGCAGAATTAGACTTGGAGTCCCTTCGTGTGGGAAACATAAAGATGATTTTCAATACTGGTTTTCAGGTACCTGCCCTCTCCTGCCTGACAAAAGCAGTATTTTACTTCAGTTGACTTGTCCTTCCTTTGTAGAGCTCAAAAAGAAACCTTTAGTGTAACTGGGTCTTCCCCAGGTAGCAAACAAGCCTCTCAGGAAATAAACATTTGTAATTATCCTCAGCTGCCGCTGGATGTCAGTGATTGCTGGACTTTAGCGGTGGATTTGGTTAAAAAAAAATATAGGACAGCATTTTCAGACTTGCCTGAGCCGAACAGGATCACAACCAGGTAGTGCAAGGGCAACCAAATGATGGGGCAGCCATGCTGGGGACCAGAGGAGCTGTTTTTTCTCAGACTGTATTGCTGCCTTTGCACCCACACATGCTTGTAGGCACTCATTTGTAAAAACATATTTTAAGAAAGATAAGAGACTAGTGAAAAAGAGGTGCTATTTGATCTGATAGACACATTAGAGTTCAATGGTCTCCATTTGATCTGCTCAGTTTCATGCTCATGAACGCTTTTCAGAAATTGTAATCTCAAAATGTGGCATTGGCAGATGGAAAGAAAGGAACCCACCAAGAAAGGAAAGTCCATTATTTCATGCTGAGTGGCTCTCCAGAGCAGAGCAAAGGGAGACAGGAGGCACAAGGGAACAATACCAAATCTGAGACAGATACCCCTGGATTTTTTCAGGCATAGGCAGCAGAAGTGTGGGGTCACTTGTGCGTGCTGGGTGCAGTCAGTGTTGATGATTTCAGACCATGTAGATCTGTTCCTGCACACAAGCTGGTCACAGAAGCAATACTCTCCACATGCTTTGTGGGCATGCTGGCTACTTCCCCTATAGATTGCTGAGTGTGTAGCTGGGGAAAAAGGAGATGTCAATGGGAACGCTTGAAGACCAATCTGTTAACATGCTATAGCAGCCTTCAGGCGTGGGGAGAAAACCTGTAGAAGCAAACTGGGTGACAAGTTGGAGGTAAGAAAGGTTGACACGCTCAATTTGCTCTGCTTCCATAGTTAAAACACAAGGAATGTACACAAGGCATGAATGATAAAGTGAATAACTGCATAATGCAGCTGCAGTAAGCAGCTCCCCATTGGTGTGGGGAGCTCTGAAGAGGCTGTCAGGCACTCCAGGAATGAGAAACTCCATGGAGCTCTGCATCTGGCACATAATCCTTGAGGCATTTGTTCTCCCACAGGGAAGGTGCAGGCTGCCAACACTGGTTGGGACACTTTGCTGGGAGAAGGGCACATGGGCTTCCCTTACAAGGAGCTTCTAGGGGCAGGACCTGACCCTTCTAGTCCCAGAGCTGCTCACTTCTTGTGCTCCCATTCCCTTCTACATTTCTGCAGCTCTCCTTCACAGACCCCCTCTGTACCTTCCTCTCGCAGGAAATGCTCCGTTTCAGCAGAAGGAACAGAGTGACCCTCCCAGCAGGGTGACCACACAGTGCATGGTGGTCCTGCATACTCACGGGAGGGAATGCACCAGCACTGAAACCTGGTCCTCCAGTTCCCAGCAAAATGCTCTAAGCGCTGGACTAGGTGGAAGTATCAGGGGTCATATTTCTGGATGTGTTTTAAGGTAAGACCTTCCCATGATTTTGTGCTGAGGCATTATCTGGTATGCATATAGGAGAGCAAATAGAATCCTCTGGGGACAAAGAAAAAGAAGGAAGTCAAGCCCAGGGTCCCAAGTGGTTTTAGGTGTAAGTTAGGACTGACCTAAGTTGTTTCCTTAGGGTACCAAAAAGACAAGTGGGGGCTGAAGAGGAGACTTAGGCACTATGAGGGTCTCTAATAGGGGATCATTTTCACAATAAATGATAATAATGATAAATGATAAATAAAGTTTTAGACTTAGCTATTTAAATCTTCCCTGGCTTTAGATTTTAAAATAATAAAGTCATAAAGAATCCACCACAGCTTTAGATAAATTTGGTGAAAAAATACCCAAACACTTAAAAAGTAAGTATATTTTAGTATCTTAAATACAGCTTCAGCAGATTTCCTGGTGTCTAGGTAGAAGAGGAAAATGGTTTTGTAGCAGCAGCATAGAAGATACTGCTGCTACCAGGCTGCTGTCAGCCTGCCTTTGTAATTTATGGCATATGAATAGACCTAGGAGACAAATTGATAAGTCTACAAGGATCTTGTCACAGTATTCACTATCCTCAACAGAAGCTGAAGACTGTGCATGCCAAGGGCCATGACTAGTAGGGCACTACAGTAGGTACCAGGTGCCAGCTGTCACTGAGAGGGTAATGGAGGGATCCTGTGACAAGTGCCAAGTATGGTGAAGTAGCCCACATCCTCTCTCAGCTGCCTCCATGGATTTCAACACAGCCAGGTACAGAAATTTCACAGTTGTTCCCATACTATGAAGAACCACATGCTTGAGTGTGCTGCATCTGGGGCTGCAGGTGAAGAAGATGAAGAAGAGGGCTGAAGGAACTTCAGGCCCTTGCAGCTCCCCTCTGAGCAGCTGCTTTACCCTTGAGTGGAGGCCTTGCACTGTACCACAGCTTCCAGCTGCAGTGGCACAGCCATGAGGAGCTGAGCCTGCTCCCCTCTGTCCTCCCACTGCTGCAGCTCCCGTGGGGGAGGTGACGTGCGGGGCTGCTGCTGGCAGGAGCCCAGTGCCAGGGCAGCGTGCGGGCTGGCTCTTGGCTCCATGTGCTGCCCCACTGGAAAGCCAGCTCAGGCAGCGCTGCCTGGCACTGCTGTCACTTGAAGGAAGGAGGTCCCAGAACAGCCCTTAAGCTCCTGCTCTACCTAAAGGCAACATTTGTTTTCTGTTAATTATAGCTCATGTTGAAAAGACCCCTAAAACCCCATTACAGAAAAAGCCACTGGGGGTACCTGATTTGGGGTAAATAAATATTTCCTAACTTATAAGGAAAACAGGAATAGAGGGTAAAAGTCCTTTGCTCAATCCTGTTCCTGAAAATAAAGACTTCTTTCACTCTATTGTTAATGCAACTATTGAGACAGTTGTCTCTTTCTAGAGTCTGGTTTTCCCAGCCTGCAGGGGCTCGCAATGGGTTAGTACCCTCCTTTCTCCCACTCTCCCTTGCCACCACAGTTTTGATGCTGTCTTTGGTAAGTAATTTCATTAAATAAGAAACTGTTTGGATTGTTTGCCACAATCATGTGCTCAAAATTGCTTATTTTAAAACTAAAAATGATCCCTTGTCCTAGTTGTCATCATCTTGCTTGCGAATCATTTAGCCCGATTGTCATGGGATGTGAATGAATGTTGGGCTTGACTTCAGTGCAGGCTCTGCAGAACTTTGTAGACATGAGGAAACACTCCTGCACTGATGGCCAGACCTCTCTCATACCAGGTACTGCAAACACAGCAAAATCAGTGGGGACACGTAGATTTCTAGCCTGTCACACACAGGGTGTGACTGCTTTGCCTTGAAAAGATAGCTGTAACAAATGAATTAGTTTTCTTTCACATGTGTATGCTTTCTGCTTTAAATTTTTGTGAGCAGTATTTTATATTTTCACATATATCCAGAGGCACATTTTAAAAGTCCCTTGGAAAAATGACACACATACTTTATTTCACATTCAGTAATTTTATGTCACACTACACAGAAACTTCAGTGCTTTATAGCGACTGTATTTCTCTGGATGCATTTACCATCGCTATTAGTAGGCTAGGGAAAGGAGTGAAGAAAGCTGGCAGGTGTAAGGCTAAGAGGAACACATTTCAGAAGGTCTTTTTCAGACTACCAGGCAAAGCTGTTCTATAAATCCTAATCTTCAATCTAAAAAAGCCAGCATCAAAAAATTTCTCTCCAACATCCCCCAAATAGCCCATTGTGGTAATTATTGCCTTTATCCTTATGGTCAGAAAGCTCTGACAAAGGGCAGCAGATTAATTTTAGATCTGTCTACTCTGTCCTATCCAACAGCTCATAAAAAGCAAAGTTTCCTTTGAAAGCTCTTGCACTCCTTAGCTCTTGGGCAGCTTTAGGAGGCAATATAACAAAAAGGGCTAGGAGCACCTGTACTTTTTCAGCAGTGCTCAAGCTAGGTTTTTGGATAAGCTGTTTAACTCACAACAAGAAACATGCCCTAAACCAAGCCAAAGTCCCTAGGCTTAGCTTGATTCTCCCCATAAACTGATCTGACAACCACACATCTTCCAGCCCGGGTGGCAGCCCAGGTTTCCTGCTGCAGCTGGAGCCCAACAGCAGTGCCAGAGGGAGCTGGAGCAGACAGGCCTGTTGCATTCACACAGCAGCTGATTTATTGTCTGCTGGGCACACACAGATGAATTCCACTTCAAATAATAGACACTGCTGGCACAATGAGGGAAAATAGACTCCTAAAACCACTGCTGACATTTGCTTGCCTGCTGATTACTGTATCCCATGTGCCTCTGTTGGTCTCCATCATACCCTGCTTAAGCACTTTGCAGTCATTATGAGCTTGATTCTCCACTGCCTCTCACATTGTGCAGTCATTTTCACCTGTGTAAAGTGAGTGCAAAGTGAGTTTACATCTACTTTGCACAGGTGTAAACTCTTACACATCCCTGGAAACTACGACTCTGTATGGAAGCTGCTCTGGCCAGAAGCAGCATCTCTGTTAACCATAAAGAATCTGTAGGGGGCAGGTGATACACTTAGTAGGGGAGAATATCTGATATGCCATGGAGAGAGCGTCCTTTTGTTTTAGCATGAGCTTACCACATCTTATAGCACACAACCATCATTCTCAGAGGCACAAAGGTAATATATTAAGTTTGATTTTCTTAAAGCAACTCTGACACTTGGTGTTTTGTTGCAGGGGAAGGGTGGTAAAGCTGGAAATAAGGAGATTATTGAAAGAATTTCAGTGTCTTGAAAGAGTTTCTAGACAACACAGTTACTGTTAGCACACAGATGCACATCACCTCATATTGGAAAAGGACAGGTTTCTGCCTTGTCTTGGTTAGTGCTAATGTTCTTTTTGATGGGAAAAAAGTGAGTGGTAGTTCTATCAGCAACCAGTTAATTTTATAACAGAGATTGACTGGTCTGAGGGAGTTTGAGTTATGTAGCTGAAGAAGGTTTTTAAAGACAATGTTATCAATAAGTCTGCTGAATACTTGCATACAAACTTCATATATGAACACAAAAAATGTTTAAGAAAAAAATAGGACTATTCCCTTTTAACCTGAGTGGCTGCAACTTACAGCCCTGCAGGTGGGATCTATTAGAAAGAGAAATCACTCACTAAATAATATGGAGTTTATGGTAGCCTCTTTATTCATAATGATCACTCAAAGTTTTTTCTTCTCAAGAGAGGAGGAATTAAGCAGCAAGTGGTCAGCATTCTTCTCACAGTTCCTTTCCCCTTTTGCAAGATACTTGGCCAAATAATTTCTTTTTTTGAGATTTTCACCTAGTTTCTTGGGTCAAGATATTTCTTTTCTTGTTCTTCTGCTACATGCTGTCCCAACTAACACCCAAGTTTCACAAAATAAGACCAAGAGATATTTGTCTTTCCATAGATGCCTATGTAGCATTTTCCATGGTTCATGTGGAGGCTGTTGAGGTTGAGTTCCAAAAAAAACCTGTTGAAATAGAGCAGCTACATTTAATCCATTAAAAACACCTTTGAATCATTCTCACCAGTGTCATGAGTCTATAATGGTGGTCGTGTAAAGAGTATGTTCTAGACAAACAGAAATATGGCATCTATCACAATCATATTTGATGCAGTTATAGATAAATAACCAATTATTACATAACTGTGCAATGCCTTCTTGTCAGAGTATTTTGTTATTCAATAGTTATTTTATTCCCATCCAATCAGTCTTGAAAATATACAAATAAGACTTTTAAGCCAAGGTGTTCTTCACTAATACAATAAATTGACTCAGAGGCGTGAAACTTTTGCTGCAATCAGGACACTTTCAAATCCTTTATGTTGCTGAAGCAATACTGTCTCTAAACTAGAAGTTCAATGTCTCTTAACATCTGTTTCCTATGTGAAAGGCATTTTAAAACCAACAAAACCAAGTGTGAATGGTCACAACAGCCTTAGTAACTCCACAAATACTAAATTATGTTCTGGTGACCATTGCAATTTTTTTCTGCCACAAGCTCACACAAACTAGCTGATGTGGTGCAGTATCTGCAAGTTTAGAAGTAAACTTCTTGTTAGGAACAAAAGTCCTCTCTGATCCTGCACATCCAGGAAGAGTGGCTGTTTCAGGACCTCTCCACTGTCATTCTGTCAGCAGAAACCCCTCCTTCACTCCCCATCTGCCCAAAGCAAACTGCTCTTTCATCAGGAAATACTTCCTTTTTTTGGAGTTTCAATGCAGCCTGATAGACTTACGTTTGTCTCAGACATCCGTACACTCCCTAGGCAGAGACCACGGGTTTCGGTGTGTGCAGCAGAACCTCCCTGCCGAGGAGCCAGAGGAGGCAGCTCAGGGCACCTCACCACAAGATGGATGTGCCAGTGCCATGTGGAGGTAGTTGGATTGTGTTTCTGCAGGGCTGTGCTCAGGGTATAACCCCTTGCCTTATGGCAGTGGGGAAGAAGCCACATTCAGTGGCCCCTGAGTCATTCTGCCACTGTGTCTTTTTCTGCTGAGGTCCACATCTGTTTGTGAGATCCAGAGTGGAAAACTAGGCTGCAGTGGTCCAGACTGAATGGGATGTGGGGCTGCCCTCCTTCCTCTGAAAAACCATTGATACCCAAGGTGATGTCAGAGCTCAGTCTCACCTTTCTGAAATTCCCAACTGCCCAGAATATCTCCTGTACTAGACTTTAGTTAAGCAGTGAAATGGTTGCTCTGTGGCCACCTTTCTATATTACGGTGCTGTGCTACTTTGGCAACAAGGAGGACAACTCCAGAAGCCTCAGCAGCAGAGGTTTGCAGGGCATCCTCAGCACTGAACACCAAGATCCCTGCATTTGTCTCCACTCTTCTTTCCCTGCTAGTTTTCATCTTTATATTTGCTACATCTGTTTACTTTATTGTGCTTTCTGGCACTTACTCTCTTTTTTCCTCTTTTATTTGCTCATCATCAGAAATGTCTAGCACACAAGGGGGAACAGTTTCCTGCTTCCCATATACCAACACTTGAGCAGCTAAAATCCCTTTGAGATCCTAGTCTTGAAACCAATTTCAGCCTCTGGGAAGTGACTTCTTTGTCTGAAAAGCTCCCATGGCATGTCACTTATAAAGGTGCCATTCCCTGCTCTGTGCAAAACAGTTGTCTACATGTCATTTTACTCACCTGTGATCCATATTTTAAAAGAATTTTCACAGGCAAGCTTTGTAAGACATGGTTTCCTGGCACTTACATAGCTATTAGGCATAATGAAATCCAAACTGTTTATTAGCTCATCCACTATCTTGATTATCCAGAAATAAAGCTGAAATTCCAGATGTCAAATTTTCAACCCCAATTTTCCCAACTGTTGGACAAATGCATATTTCTCTGTCACTGTCTCCATTTGAGACCAATTAGTTGGCTCACTTTTGGACAGTCTACCCCTTGCTGTTTTTAGCATGTCTGCTCTATTAATGGTTATCCTTGAGGCAATGTCCACTTTTTCCATGAATTTCACAGATACCAGCAGATGATTTGTAACCAGCCTCCTACTTCTGTTCTTCAAATGTGAGGATCTAAACAAAAACCCTGGGCCTCATTTGTGTACCTCTGGGATTCAACGACATAATGTGGTGTCCTTGCAATCCTCAGACTGGGAAAGAGGATTTTTACTGGGCTCTTGTGATGTTTTGTTCTGGCCCAGACTCCTCTTATAACAAGCTGACGTTTTATAGCAAACTTTTTCACTGTACCAGCACTTAACTGCTTTCTTTAGTTTTTGCATTATTGCCAACTTCTCTTGTTTTACAAACCAAATCTATCACTATTTTTAATTGTTCCAAAATGCCACAGACCAGACTAGAGTCACCTTTTCCATTTGACATCTGTGCTTATGGGGTTCATGATAATTAATGTCTATCTTGTGAGCAGCTGCTTCCTTTCCTGACTGGCTGCTGCAGAGAAAAACTCAAATGATGGGGCAAATTCCCCAAACCCTTGGGCTATCTGATTTCCTTTCACTGATCTGGCCCTGCAAGCTGAAGTCCAGCTAAATATAAATTGTATAAATTGTTCCACTGCCCATTTATCGTGGGAGTCCTTGTTTGCACCAGATTATGCCAAGAACAGGTCTTGTCTGGTCCTCAGCCAGGCCAGAGGATTCAGCTTTCCCCTTGTTGCTAATTTTCTGATCTGGCTCTTTTTGCCTCATGGCTGCCTGTGCATCACATCTCAACAGCTCCTGCAAACTTGGAGCACTCTTGTCTGTCATGGGCTGCTCTGCAGCACGGACAGGGCTGGCGTGCACAGGCTGCCTGCTGGAAACTTCTCCTATTCCTCCTCCTGGCCACTCGCTTGGGTGAGACGCTGAGCAGAGCCAAGAAGCCTGTCAAGCAGTTTTCTCTCAAAGAAATCAAGTTTTGCATTATTTGAACTGGACAATCTCTCCTCTCCCTGACTGGCCTCTGAGGGTTACAAATGAAGTAGAAAATAGTTTTACTGAGGACATTTGGCTAACCCACTTGTGCAGCCAGGTGGCTGAGTGAGGTCTGCTCTGACCTCTGCCCCTTTCATTGCTTTCTCAGCACACTTGCTGCTGCTCATGTCTGTTAGCAGATTTTGGGTTGTCAGGACACCTTTGAGTCTCCTGGCTCCATGGAAATCCTCCTTGTTCACAGGAGACAGGTCTCTGCTTCCAACTATGGGGCTTCCCAGTCTAGCTAGACACTGTGTGCAGCATGTGCAGATGTTGCCTCAAAAGCAGTTCCATCTCCATCTACAAATTGTCTCTCCACTATTACTAAGAGACTTCTTGATGATTCTTCCTTCTTCATTTGATGTTTTCTGCTTTAACCATGCCTCATGCTGCTGGCTCTAGGGAGACCTTTTTCCTGGGGTAGTTGAATGAGTTCAAATGTACTGAGGCTTGTCCCAATCCTTTTCCAGCACCACACTGGAAATACAGGTAACATTGACAGACACATTGACAGCAGAGCTGGAGGTTCTGATAGACTCAGACTTCTTTTATTATGGTCCTCTGTCTACAAGGAATGTGAAGTGACACAGGAGGAATTAGGAGCTGGTTTCTTCAGGTTACAATTGCCTTTTAATCAGCTTAGCCAAAAAAAGTGTCTCCTCCCCCACCCTGCCTCTGTTCTTGGAGCCATAATCCTGATGTTTGCTTAGGCCAAGTCCTTGGCTTCTCTGATCTTCTCTGCCTTCTTTCCACAAACACACAAAACCAACAGCTAGTGAGACATGAGACACCCGTAAGTAGAGGTAATTTCTTTATATCATTTTGCAGGAATGCATGTGTCTGTGTGGAGGCCACTTCACTTTTTCTGCATTTGAAGGCTTTTGTCTGTTGTATTTATCCCAAAGTCATGGTGGCTCTTACAGGCCTCCTTGACTCCTCTGAAGACAATCTTATTGCTCATCTCCCTGCACAATTGACATTTCACTTTAAAGAAAAGGCTTGTGTTTATGTAGATTATGTATGCTTGTGTTTATGTACATTACAGCCATTTAGTTCAGTATTGCTAATTTGCTTTAGCACTAATTAAAATGGCATGAGATTAGTACACAGTCAGGTATCTTCATGGTGGCCTTAGTCTAGGGTGGTTAGTTTGATGTCTGCAGACAAATTGCTGCCCTAGCTGAGAACTGAGAAATGTCTTGGGACTATTAACAGAAAGTCACAGTGATGTGTAGGTCTTGGAGAAGGAGTACCCTCCTCCACTTGTCTGAGACAGATTAGCACATCACCATCCAAAAGGCAGCTCAGAGGCTTCTTGTGCCTGCTGTGGGCAGCAAATAGAGCATTCAGCCTCAAGAACAATCTATGAAGTGGTAAATTCAATCATTAGTTAAAACGTACTCAATGGAGACCTGTTCAAGTGTGATGCAAAGAAGCATGGGTGGGAAAGAGAGGTAGGGAACCAAAGAGTGGCTGGATCAAAGCTCTGGCTTTGTAATTCAAATGGAATGAGCTCAGGTCCTTTGAAAGTTGTCCATTTGAAAACATTTCTGCTAACTTTTTTTCCTCACATCAATTCGCTTATAGATTAATTTTCATAAGCTTTCCATAGGGGGAAAATTGATAATGTGACCCAAAATATTTCTTTTCCAAAAATGTCCAAGTTACAGTGGAAAAAAACAGTTCAGCCACATAAAGATGTGATAGTTATAAAAGCAATGTGAGGGACTTACACAGCTCTCCACCTGCAGCAGCTAATTAAGAAGCAGAGGCTGGAGCCAGGTCTTTCCCCTTGCTCAGAAAGGACTGCTTCCTGTCCTCCAGCACGGCAAGAATTGGGTTTTGCTTCTGTGATTATCCACTGCCTCCAGCAGACAGTCAGCATGGGGGAGACTTAAAAGTCCTTTCCCAACAATGACTACACTTTCCTGGAGGCAGAAAATAATTGCAGAATTAAGTTCTAATTCTGTTTTTCTCAGAGGGTATCAGCTAGGTGAGTGATCAAAGCAGCAGTGTCTTAGGAAAGGATTCGGTATTTACACAGTCAAACAAACTGTATAAAGAATTCACACCAGTGCTTCCATGTTAGGTCTTCTGTGTGGAGGGAGAAAGACAGAGGAGCTTGTCCTTGCCTCTTTTGTGATTCAGTTCTTCCACCACAGCTGCACCTTCCAGGGTATCACAGAATCTTACGATGGTTTGGGTTGGAAAGGACCTTAAAGTTCATCTGTCTTCAACCCCATTGCCGTAGGCAGGGAACCTTCCACTAGACAGGTTACTCAGCTCCATCCAACCTGACCTTGAACACTTCCAGGGACAGGGCATCCACATCTTCCCTAGGCAACCTGTTCAGTGCCTCACTACCCTCACAGTAAAGAATTTATTCTTAATATGTAATCTAAACTTACTCTTCTGTGTTGCCCTCTTTAACTTTTCACTTACTGTACCACTGTAGGCATATGCTGGTGCCTCACATTTGTTCCTCATGTCTTTAAGATCAAAGCTGAAATAGGTCTGCATGTCTTTCCCCTTCTCCCTCTGTGCAACATACCTTAAGCTAAAACCTAAAGAAGGTCACTGGGAGATCCACTGAATATGGAGAATGATGTGTCCCAACTCATTCCTCAGCCAGGCTGACCTGAAATGAAATAACTTTATAGCTCTGAACACTGAAATTTTGAGGAGGGTTTGCTAGTCCCAGGAAGAAGATTGTCTGCTCCTTCTTGCCCTATCCTGGGTGTTGATAACCCATGCTTCTGCGGCCAGCAGTGATCAGAGGGCTCTTTCCTTTGTTGGATAGAGCTGGGCGGTTTTGGTGGTGATTTGCTGCCACCAGGGGATGGACATGTACCACCCAAGGGACAGCACAGGTCTGGACAGAGCAGCCAGTTTACAGCTGTGATCACAGAGGTGCTGGAAATGGCCTCCTGCTGCTGTGCTTTACCTGTTATGCATCTCTAAGGGCAGGGTTTCACCTGGTGTCTGACACCTAACTGGGGGTTTCTGATGGTAGGTGTCCACAGGTGTCTGAGGTACAGGGGAGGTGTAGGCAGTTTAGCAAGAGAACTGTGCTTTAGAGGGACAGAATCTCTCTTCATCCTTCCCTGGAAATTTAGGTGAGATCTCCGTCATATCAATGGAGTTTAGCTGCCTGGTTCACATGGAAAGCAGATTTGAAGTCTCAAACTGAATCACATCTTCAGGGTTCATCAGGATCTGCTCTCAGAAGGAGATGCTCATCCATCCTTGAGCTGCCTCATGGAGCCAGAAGCCATTCCCAGGAGTGCTGTGAAAGCCAGACTGCTATCTGCAGTTTCCAGCCTGTCTTCATAACTTGGGTTTGGAATATTTGTAGTACTAGCTTCTTCTGGGCAGGTTCCTAGGAAAATCCTGATGGAGCATGGTTGGTTGGTGATCCAAACACTCAGTAAATGCCCTGTAAAACTGTTTTCCTGTGGGTAAACAACATGGGAAGGCATCAGATCTGGGCTGAGTGTTCTATGCTGGCTGCTCTACATGGCAGACTAGCACAACCAAACCAAAACCTGAGTTCATTTCCTGCCTGAATCAAGCCATTCATTTGAACCTGGCCTTCTACTTCCCGACTATCCCCTGCAGGCCTTAAACATTAGCATTCCTTACTACCTCTGTCCTCATCCCAATGACATTCAGTTGCCTTTAGACAGTCTCAAGAGAAAGATGCTACACAGTAGGCTGAGATATTAGGCTGAACCTAAGTAATGTCCCATGGAGACAGCTTCAGCAGCTGGTCTTGGGGCTAAGTGTCAGGTCTGCATCCAACATCTGCCTGGCAGCAGGAGAAAGCACAGTGACAGCTTCCTTCTTCCCTTCTTGGGGCTGAGCCTCAAGTTCACCACATGCCCCTGAACTTAGACAGAGAGCACATTTCTTGAAAGCTCCAACTGAGCTGCCACAGCTGTACACGAAGGAGTTGTCCTTGCTGATCGCTGTGGTTCCAGTGTGCAGCAGCAGTGTAGGTTTGTTCCTCACTGTCCCCGTGCCTCCCGGTACCTTGCACAAAACCAGGCATGACCTCTGCCCAAAGGAATTCCACCAGGCAGCGAGATGTCTAGCTGCTAGAAAATCACCTGCAATTATTCACACCCTCAAAATTGCAGGAGCAAAATGAGAGCCTGCTTTTCAAAATCAGGTCCATTATGTGTCTGCAAAGTATATAATCTCCACATAATTCATCAACACCATTAATCTAAACTCCTAGGTACTGAGCTCAATAGAGCATGTGTTTTCCATGTGTGTGTAATATCAAACAAACCTGTGTTTAACTTGTCAGAATATAATCAACTTCCATTAATTACTTCAGCATGAAGTCTCCAGTACCAATGGTTCTTCATATAATCACTCAAAAAAGCTTTTATTGGGGAGCTAAACAGCTCAATAACACTAATTAATTGTGTTTCTTGGACAACTGAGATTGTATAAGTGGAAAGGTGGTTTTGGTACATTTCCCACTACATTGATTTTCACATTTCTGGAACGCATTTCCCCATAATAGTCATTAGAGCACAGAGAGAAGAGTTGGAAAGGTGCGGTAGAAGCACGGCATTCCTAAAATATGATTTGAGATTTGTACTGGATCTGCGCTATTTGCCAGAAATTCAAACTCTGGCAAATAACTTAGCCTTTCTAGGCTGTTTGCCCAATAGGCTGAGTGAAAAAAGCAGCAAACCTAAAAATCTGCCAATATTTATGTACCAGCATGTGATTCAATTGTTTTATTGCAGAGTAAAAGTGACACTAGAAAAAGAGGAGGACAGAAACTCTGCACGTCCAGGGGAAAAATATGAATGTTAGTGTTAAAGAATTTTAAGACTTTAATTAAACCACCCCAAAATTCAGAATCTCAACAACCCCCCCCCACAAAAAAAAAAAAAAAAAAAAAAAAAAAGGAATGAGAAAATGCACAATTGCTCTCTTGGGGTTTTCAGGGCTTTACTTCTATACATATTTTTCTAATTCCACACAGAGGAACAAAGAATGTGTTTTTCCCACCTGAGAAGTGTTGTTTGGTGATTCATGAAGCTTTCTCCCTTTTCTGAAGCAGAGGTTTCTCAGTTACATACCCCAGGGCTGCTCTGCTGCAGAGCGGAAGAGAACTGGCTGGGAGGGGGATCGCCAGTGGGGAGGGTGTGAGGCCAGGGGAGCATTTCAGATCAGCAGGATATTACTTGGTGTCGTGTGTGTATGTATTTATATATAAGGAGTAAATGAATTGTTGCTCTCAATGGCATGGAAAAGTAAATAAAAAGCCTGTCTCAGCAGGATTGTGAATGCTGGCTGTGGGTTTGGATTCATGTTTCAAGGCTCCATTTACAACTGGGTTTTATGTTCTCAGGCCCTCTCTGCAGTTCCAGTGTTATCTCAAAAGCACCATCTTTTTGTCTTCACAAATAGCGGCGCTCAAAATGCAAATCAACTTATCCAGCAGTTACAGTATCCAGTTCATAGCTTTTTGCCTTAGAAGTGTTGGCTCCCCCCAGCATGACAAAATACAGATTCAACTCAATGGAAATGGGTGGCACAGCCAGTGCCTTCATCAATCGAGATCAAAATGTGCTCAAACCCTACAAGCTTATTCTTGTTCAAGATTATTCTTATTGAATAGCGGCTTCTTCTTTAGTAGTAAACATTGTGAAAAAGAAGCCATAGCTTAGTCCTGTGCCCTACTGAGCCAAGGCCTGTAAAAGTCAACTCATCCCTGAAAAACTTCCTCTCCTAGGTGGTAAAGGTGTATTGGGAAGTACAAGGAGGGAGGGAGAAAAGTTGCAGACAAAGCTATGATGATGGTTTAGGACTTCACATTTTCCCTTAGTCTAAAGGGCAGAGTTAACTCTAACCTGAAGGAATGAGGAATGAAGTTTGCATTTTAATTCAGTTCAAAGAAAATAATTAAATTGTTAATAATAATTATTGTTTGGAACTGGAATGTTCACTGCTGTGTTGCTTTTGCTGGCAGTTTGAAAAATACCTGGTCTGGCAATTCGAAGAAATAGAGAAAAAATACTGCCTTTACACACAATCAAACTGTAATTTCTGAAAAGACATGTTCTAATTCTTAATGTTTCACACTCCTTTATTCAGACTATGGAGTTAATACTATATTCTCCAAGCAGACCTCTCAAAAGCCATTTGATAAAAAGTTACTGTCAAGAGACAGGCAACAGTATCAGTATTATGTGTTGCTCCTGCAAGGATCTCATGAGACATTTATGCCATTTCCTTAAGTAAGTATGTTTTCACAAGTCTTGCAACTCTCGTTAAAGGAGCAGAATCGTAATATAAGAAAAGAGATGTTGCTCTAAAAAAATAACTAGACTCGCATTCTTACTGAAATATTGGCAAGTGACAATCAGGGTCTCTTTAGTCCCTGGCACCAGGTGAAGGTGGAGGGAGGAATTCATGTTCTGTCTCTAACAGGTAATTTATTATGTTGGTCAGGTCTTTCAGATTTAGGACATTTGACTGGTTTCCATCCTCCAGTGATCAGTAGTTTTGTTTAATAACCAGTTCCCATTAGCAGTATCTCTGATATTCTTTCCTACCTTGAGAGCCAAAGCCTGTTTCTATTATGCTGTACTTGGATCCATTTCAGGTTTCATCATCCTTCTGAACATTTCTGTCCATATATGTGAGTTCTTTGCATCCAGAATAGCTTATTCGGCACAGACAAACAGTGGGACTGTCAGTCTTTTTAGTGAACACCTTGTGAATCATGTAGCTGGCAGAGAAAGGGGATTGAATTTTCTGTATTCACTGGATTCGATACAATGGTAATAAAATTCTTGTCTCTCTTGTATCAAAAGTGACTGTGTATCTCTTTGGCTAATGGAATTGCTGGTGCTTGCAAAAAAAAAAAAAACCCATATCATAATGAATGTATGCAAGACTCTTAACTTCTGATTTACTTTTCCCCTTTCTACTTCTGGCTCATTCTTCTTTGTATATAGCTTGACTGTGTTTTGTCTCCTACTCCTACCCTTCCTAACCCCCCCCCCATTTCTCTGTCATCTAGCTTCTTTCTGAAGTGAGCTGCTCGTACCCTAGGAATGCATTCAGTGTCTCCTTGAGTCAATATACCAAATCTTTACATTCCAAGCAGTCTTCCTTCTCAATGATCCATCTTGTCACATAAGGAACATTCCTGCTGTTTTTTCACACATCCTGCCAGCCTGTGTGCACTCACCAAGCAGCTCTGGGGATTCTCTGGCAGCAATTTCCTTGGCTTTGTGGTGCTGAGTGTGAATCCCTGCTCGGACTGAAGGCATTTGTTTTCCTGTTCATTAGCAGCAGTGACCACAAAACAGCCTGTCCAAAAGCATGTTGGTTAACATGTTCATCAACCCCTTTTGAAGATTGAGGCAAACTGGGAAATAATTTCTTCCCTGTTGGCATCTTTTTTGAGACTAGAACTTCTCAGCATTCACCAGATGCTCTAGAGCAAGTGTTATTTGAAGCAGCTTATAGGATCTGTTCCCGTGTTTTTCTTTGTGGTCTGTCTGCCTGTGTCAGGCTCCAGAAAACAGTGAAAACATTCAGTCTCCCATGACATTGAGTAGAGAGAACATGGGCTAATCCTGCAACACAGCCTTCAGAGAGCTCTGTGCAGGAACTCCAGGGTCTGCTCAAAACAAACATACCTTCTGGAGGGTTTCTGCCCAAGTGTTTTCTATGGAAGCCAAAAGCACTTACAGATCCTTCAGGAGCTGTTCCATTGCACCTAGTTGGAAATTTCCTTGCTTTCTTCTGGCAATTTGAACTTACATGTTAAATGTACATCCCTCTCTGTCAACTTTCATGTTTTTCAGGTCTGCTGTCTTCCATCTGGGAGCCACCTTTGTCCCTTATGTTAGATTCTGAAAGGCTGTGAAAATTAAACAGCCTCCGATGGATGGCTGCCCAGTCTCCTCTGCTGGCTGGCTGGTGGGATCAGAACTTGCTGTCCTTCCCCTCCACTCTTACGCCTGGAATGTAAACACACCTCACAAAAACAGAGGAATAAACCAGCTGCTATTCACTCTTTTAACCCTCTATTGAGCAACAGCCTATGCTGTGTTTATAAGGCAGATTGCTGAAATGGAAAATCAGGTTGGAGAGGTGACCTCGAGAAGCCATTCTGTCTCAAACTACCATCAATGATACCTATTTAATTCCTGATTAATATGTCTCTAACTTGTTCTTTTAAAAAGCTTCATTGATAGAAAGTCTGCTACCCACATAGAATATGTATTCCAGTGCTTCCCTATCTGATCCCCCTTCAGCTGGCATGTCCTACTCAGGAATTCACCTACCGTCTCCTTTGCTGCAATTCAAACCCTTTATTACTCAAGTGTACTGCTGTGCAAAGAAGGGATGATTCTCTTTGTGTCTCTGCTGACCACATATACCTGAAGTTCATAATCTTCTCTACACTTAATAACACCAGATCAATTAGACTTCCCTTTCAGAACATGTTCACTCCTAGTATGGTGACTGGGTGCTCCAGTTGGTACTTATCTCTTATAGGTGCAGCCCCAACAGAGCAGAAGACATTCACTGACACTTCATATAGTCCAACACCTACATATGCAACTCAGTGTGGCATTTCTTTTTTCACAATAACAGAATAGTTTTCGATCATCTTCACCTTGTGATCAGCCTTCATCTTCTACAGAAATCTTGTCATGGTTTAAGGAAAACAGGATACTACCTCACCATGCTCTGTGCAATTCATCACTTTTGTTCACAGGTCCTTGCAATACAGTTGGTGAATTCTGTTATTTTTCAGGCCATTTCTCCAATATATTGAGGTAATTTAGAATTCTAATCCTGGCCTCTGATATACTTGCAAGGTGAACCAAGCTGACAACAAAAAATGTATCAGGATTCTGCATTGCAAGAGTTCCATTTTTTTCTGCTCCAGACCATCGTGAGGAGCAGTAGAGGCAGGGGTAGCATGCCCCAGCAGCAGCAGCCAGGCATCTTTTCTGGGCTGTATGCCCCCTAGGAACTGGTTTTATAAAGCTAACAGCACATATTGTATGTCTGGGGAACCTTTCCTTTATTCCTTTAGACAAGCTATTGATGAAAATACTGAACACAAACTGCCAAAGACAGACCCCAATGGAAGTCCTTGACGGATACTTTCACTTTGACAATGAGTCCTGAATAACTTCCCTGAGTTTTCTATTTGTTTTATACACTCTGAATGGTAATGTCAGCTCCATGATATTTCCGCTGATTATTTATAAGAATGTCATATGAGAGGTTGCTAGAAGTCTAACTACAGTGCCAGTAGCTGTCTGATCTACTGCGTATCTTCCATACATGCAGTTTGCTCTACTGTCACAGCAGGAAATCAAATTGTTTTATGTGATGTTTATAAGAAGCTCATGCTGACCATTACTTTCAGTACCTCCCTGCCTTGTGCACAGCTTGACTGGCTGGTCTTGCAGATCCCTGAGATGACAGTAAACTGTCTGGAATTCCACAATTTGTCCTTTACACGGCTGAGCAGCACATCTAGCTGCCCAGCTCATGTTTTGGTGGATCAGTTGACACCCCTGTACAGTGCAAATAGCCAGAAATGGGGCTGCCTATCCTGCCCTATAGGATCAAGTGCCTCTTACTGCCCCACTATTGTGAAGAAGGTGTGGCCAGGATCAGGGCACTGGTAAGCCTCAAGTGTTTGTTTTGGTGGTTTCCTGGTTGATCTATGGGGCCTGCAGAAGTGGGTAAAAGACACATGAAGGTAACTTGGTTGCATCTTAGAACACTTTGCCCTTCTTCTGGGTTGGTGCAGCAGTGCCTCAGGCTATAGCAGTGCTGAATCAGCAGCACAGAGCTGTGATGTCTCTGAGCTACAGTTTCTCTGAAATTTACTTCCTATTCGAGCAACAGGAGCCATCAGAACAAACTACTGAAAGCAAGACATCAGAGTACATTGCCAGGATTCTCAGTAAAAGGTGAAAAATTGAGTCTCTGGGATCTTTCATGCTCAAGTGGAAACCAGTATCAAAGCTCCATTGGTTTTGATGAAAGCAGAGTGCAGCCCAAGGTCTGTGACATTTAAGAGTTCCCAGATGAAAAAGTAATGACTTCTTCTTCTACATGGGACAGGATTTCTTTTCATTCTCACAGAACAAGCTAAGAAATTACACTTTGGTTTCCGTGCTGCTATTTTGTTGCTGTGGAGGGAATGCAGCAAGAAGCAGCTTAGTATTTGTTTACATAATAATATTTCCACATGCCTGTATTTAATTTCAAGTTGTAAATTCAGGTAATACCAAATCCTCCACTCATGCTGTACAGGTCCTTGTGAAACAGATACGGGGAATATTTCATTTTATAAATTATGTATATAGTTCCCACCCCAGCTACCCATGAGGAAATCTCAAAAAGATTGCAACCTTCTTGTATTTTTGTTCCGGCAGGGGAATCTGATTGATGCATCTTAGAAGATATTTGACATTGACTGGATTATACAGCAATGCCTACATTGTTGTTTTCACAGTAAACACTTGTTGCAAGTAGCCTTTGAGATAGCAGTAAGA
Organism: Vidua chalybeata; assembly: GCF_026979565.1. Taxonomy (NCBI): domain Eukaryota; kingdom Metazoa; phylum Chordata; class Aves; order Passeriformes; family Viduidae; genus Vidua; species Vidua chalybeata. The sequence goes on along the minus strand of NC_071530.1, from coordinate 16,247,564 downwards.
GAGATGTGATTTTCCAGGAACTCAGTCCATAAAGGAAAGGCTTTTAAATAAAAAGGTGAAAGAGCACATACGTTAAAGTGACAAAAGCACCAGACTTTCCAGCCCAGTCTCTTCCAATCTGGCACTGGGCATGGCCTGATGGGGTTACACCAGTCTGGGCAGGCTGCTCTTGAGAAGACCTTTCTGCTGCCCACCTACAGACATCCTGCTTAGCAGACATCAGTTTCAGGACTGTAGTCAAGGTTTAAAAGACTGGAAATTACTAAGATTTGCTTTGTTCTACATCTTGAAGCATAGTGAAACACTCTTGGCTGTTTGCTCAGCTTTTTCCTCTTTTTTTTTTTTTTTTTTTGCATGTGGTTTCACTGCCAGTAAAAGATTGGTGCAAAACTTGGAGCACTCTCAGTTTTCTGGTTGCCATTACACTTCTCACTGAGCAATATATTTATTATTGCTGTTGCAGTCTCTTTTTAAGTGATGGAGATGCCTTCTTCAATCTGACCCCCTTGCTTACTCTTGCTTGCTCTATTATTTGTAATCAACATGCATGAATGAACACCACATAGATTTGTCCATTACTGTAGTGGGTGTCTGCTCTCCAAGGCTTAGGAGTACTAGCAAATGCTATGCTCACTATCTTAATTTTCCATCTGAATTCAAATTCCTTTCAGTAACCCAGACAGCAGAAAAAAACTCACAGTTTCTCTTAAACCCTATTTTTTGAAGGCAGTGGGACACTGATACAAAGGTGACCTACAGCAAAAGCAACACTGTCCTGGCTGAAACGATTCAGCATAAAAACCAGTACTCTCAAACGAAGTACTGAGATACAGACTTTTATATCCACAGGTCACCATGCAAAAACGCTCTTGTTTTCAAGATGATGAGCATTAAAGGTTCTTCAGTGCAACTATGGAGAATGTATTTTCCCTGCCTGTAGATATTTTTGAGATGGTAAAACTTTGTTGTTGTTGTTGTTTTAAAATGGTTAGAAAGTGTAAATACATAAAAAAAAATTAAGAGAAAGAGCCAAAAGAACATTTTTTAAAAGTCAGTAAACATCATTTGGAAACCTCAAAATTTTTGTAAATTTCAATTATTTCTATTTTGGTGTTAATTTCAATCCTTTTTACTATAATTATCTTACATCTCAAGACAACAAAAGTAAATCTGAAAAACTAGACTTACTCATTTAAAAAATACATAAATTGGGGATTGATCATCTCTAAGCTTTCTTAAAAGAAATCCAAAGAAATTAAACACAGTTTCCCTGTTCCACAAAATGTTTCCAATTTGCTGACCTGGCATTTAATTCACAAAGATTTAGCTGAAATGCTGCTGACCATTTTTCATGACTACACTGGCTGCCACTGAGTACTTGGAACACTTTAAAATCCGGCCACATATTTTGTGGCCATTTCACAAGATTCCCAAAGTTAAGATTAACATTTTAAGTGCTGCCCAAAGCATTTAGCCATGTACTTCAGTTATACACTCTCACTCTTCCCTATGAATAAATTTTTTTCTCTGTATGTGAAGGAAACAAACATGAATAGGGAATTTACTGTTGAAAAGGAGCCCATTTGTGCAGTGCAGTGATGGCACTGAAGACCCCAGTGTGGTGTCTGTGTCCTTTCCCAAAATGACAGCAGTGTTATCTTGTGCTGCCTGACTTCTCTATTTCTTCTGATTCTTATGAGCACATTCTCCAGTTCTCAGACCTGGGAGAAGAATTCTTTAAAAGGTGCAAAAACAGAGCTTTAAACCCTTTAGAGTGAAGATTCTCCTCCCTGTGCCAGTTAATATGAGGAAAATCAGACTGCTCTGCTGAACATTCCCAAGTCACAGGGACAGTCCTAAATGAAACATCTTATCTTACACCTGAACTTGTACATCCATGAATACCTGGGCAGCAAGAACTCTTTCTTAAAGACACATTTCACACTTCCTAGGATGAGGTTATCCATATTCTTCAGTGTGCTCCTCAGTTGATATTGCAAAGGAAGATCAGTAGTGGTGGCCTGGGCCCAACAACAGTCTTTGTGCTGTGGATCCTAATGTCTTGTTTCTTGAGAGTGTGATTTGTCTTCCCCAGCTTTAGCTGTGTCAGATTTGGACATCTGGTCTCAGTAGCTCAGTCTCCTGCTGCAGTCAGTGAAGAGATGGAAGTGCTGCAGAAGGTAATGCCTGCCCTGGGACGTGACTGAGATGAAATTTTAAATTACACTTAACATCCAAAAGCCACAATTCCTAAAGTGCATCAAACTGGGTGTGCTGCTTACAAAACAGCATTGCTGTCTCCTACCACAGCAGTGAGGGACATCTCAAGGCATTCCCTGGTGTTTAGAGCATCCCCAGGGAAGAGTCAGCTTGTCTGCATGGACCAAACTCAGGATAAGGCTTACCTGGACTCACACAGGGAGCCTGCGGCAGAAAAGGGCCTACACTCCAGTTCTTTACCAACAAACTATCTTTCTAATGCTCATGATAATGTGCCTTTACTGTAAAGAAAGAAATGTCCCTAATTTGTGGTTATTTACAGCACTGTAAATCAGGCACATGCCACGAAGTACCAATAAAAATTGTTTAAAATCAGCCTTAAATAGCTAAACTCTCAAAAGCAGCTCATAAAATGAGACTTGGCAGTTCTTAGGTAGTTATGGTTAAATTGACAGTCCTTTTGGGATTTAAGATAGCCAAAAGCAGTAGTAGTTAGGAATGAAGTGATAGATGGTGAGCTTGTTGGTTGAAGAGCCTCTATTGCACACGCCTGAGGCTTCATATGTTCATTGGCCCTGGACTGTGAGAAGGGAGATACCAAACTTTGTCATTGAGCACCAGCTTGTTGTATCCTACATCGTTTGCCTATATGGCCCTAGAAACTGCAAAGCCAGAAGAATGAGCTTTGGTGTGAAGGATCCCATTGCTGTCTGCATGAAACAGGAGACTTCAGGCAGGAGGAAAGATAGAAGGAAAATTAAGTCCAAAGCAGGCTGAAAGAAAAGTTAAGGAAATCTGGAGAAAGGACCAATACCAAGAATGAAAAAAGTCCATCCATAAAGAAACCAGATCTCAGCTCCTTTTAAAACGTCAGGTGCACAAGTTATATTAGCCTTGAGCCAGGTCTAACTTCCGCTGCCAATAACCACTTCCACTGCCAATAACCCAAGCTGACATAACAGCAACATTAAGGAGGTTTGGAGGTTTTTTTTCTGTTGCATTAGGCATTCATGTCTCTTTTCCACTTCTTCTTTTTTTTTCCTCTTCATTTTTTTCCCCCCTCAAGGTACTTGTATGTTAGCCAACTGCCTCCCTTCTTGTTAAACAAGAGGAGTTTCAAGATGAGGCCCAAACCTAAACACTGGCTCAGCAACCCAGCACTGTGAAAGCTGTGGATTTGGGTCTCAATTCTGCTGCTAATGAGAATCAAGCACACCCAGGCACTTGCAAATCAGCTTGTAAAACATGAACTGGCATCGAGGCTGGATTCCTGTAGCCTCCCTTGCAGTGTGTCAGTGCAGTGCTCTCAGGCAATTTAGCCCTTTGCATCATGCTTCAGCTTTCTTTCTTGCCCTACCTAACTAGGCTGGGCAGGGATGTCACCAGAGCAGCTTCCAACTACTCATGTCCTCCTACAAATATCGGCTCAGCCAAACAAAGCTTTATTATTGTCTTCTTTGAAATACTGCACCAAAGCACAGAGAAATTTGTGGCCAATATGAATAAGACATAGAACAATCAATGACTCCAAAGCTGCACAGACATATTCACTGCATACTAAGTCCAGCTCATGCTCTTTGGGGGATCTTGGTAAAGCAGCTCAGGCTTGATGCCAAACTTGGTTACCCAAGTTTCTGTCCAGCTGGCTCAGACTAGGCATGCAACTGCCTGTATTTGGCCATGGAAACATGCCTTGGCCCTCAGACCTTCAGAAGTGTTTCGATTTGTTAGGTTAGGAGCCTGAAACCCTTTGAGGTTCTGTCTAATTTTCCAAGAGTCTCACAGATCGTTCATAGTAGCACAGGAATGAGAACAGGGGATTGTCATGCTTAAAGTTGACCACCGAATTGGTGCCAACTAGACTTCAGAGCTGTAGTGGAACCCTGGAGAGGATCTGGTATTCTTAGTCTGCCAAGGCTAGGCTCTATTTTCCTGCAAGTACCAGACTCAGGTTTAAGAAAATGTGGTCACACCAAGGACTGAATGGAAGCACACTTGTGTTGAAGGTTTCATAGCAGAACATGGGGTTTCACAGCAAGAAAGGTTCATTTGTGTGAGAAAATAATTTAATTTGGCCAGAAATGTGGGGGACATGAAAAAGGGGTTTTTTTGCAAATGTATTATAGGAATGTATTATATTAATATTATATTATATTATATTATATTATATTATATTATATTATATTATATTATATATATTTTTATTGTGTTTTATTATATTATGTATTATATATATTATAAGAATGTATTCTCTTTTTTGCAAATGTATTATAAGAATGTATTATAGGAAGTGCAAAACCAACTTTGGACTATTACAGGATTAAGAGGTTCACCTCACAAAGAGGGAGGGACATGGATACAGCAGAGGTGTTTCATGCATTCTTTGCCTCTATCTTCAACATGGACAACGGACCAAGGGGGTCTCAGTGCCCTGAGCTGGAGTACTCTGATTGCGAGAATGATCAGTTTCCATTCAACCTCGAAACTGTACAGGATTTTCCTCCCCAGCTGGATCCCTACAAATGGGATTTGATGGGAATCATTCAAGAATCCTCAAAGAGCTGGCTGGTGTCATTGCAGAAGCTCTCTTGATGGTTTTTGAGCAGTCCTGGGAATCTGGAGAGGTCCCAGCTGATTGGAAGCTGGCAAGCATTGTCCCAGTTTTCAAGAAGAGCAAGAAGGAGGACCCCAGAAACTACAGGCCTGTCAGTCTCACTTTAGTGCCTGATAAAATTATGGAGAATATTCTGGGAGGTATTGAAAAAAAAAAAAAAAAAGACAATGCTTTTGGGCACATAGTGTGATTCTTGAGAATGGTGCTGTTCAGGGATGGGATCTGGACTCAATCCTTGTGGGTCCCTTCCAACTTAGCTTATTCCATGATTCTGTGATTCTGTGAAAGTCAAATATGATAGAATCAGCTGCACCCTTCCCTTTGCCACACAGCAAGAGGACATCTGAGGCAATTCCAGAGCAGCGGCAAGCTTTGCTGTTCTGTTTTTCTCTCCTTGCAGTACCGGGATCATGGCTCTGCCAGGGCTAATCTGAAGTCCTCAGCATTCTTCCAAATGAAGAAATTATGCATAAGACTTGTATAGCCCTGGTGGAGCTCAATTTATAGAATTTTCTGCAGCTTTGGAAAGGCGGATGACTAAACACTCATCTTCAACCCCACACAGGGGAATCACCAGCAGATAAAGCCATCTCCTCCGGCCCCTAGAAGCCATGTGAGGAATATGGCCCAGGAGTTCCACAAGACTGAAAGATACAGAGGTATGATGGAAGCTGAAATCCTCTGGAAAGATTCCTGAAGGAGGATCCGAGCTTGGTGGCTGCAGTCCCACTATTTGGCAGTGCCTTAGTAGGCAGGGTGAATTATGCCCCACTGGCAGGCTCCCTGACTGGCCCCGAGTGATTCCTCAAGCCAGTGATTCCTCATTCACCACTCACTGTGGTGAATCAGGGAGAGAAGGCAGTTCCCTGGCATTTCAGAGCACCCCCTAAAACTGCCACCAAGGTCTTTCCCTGGTGCAGGGCCCCTTTTGACTAATGCAGAACAATTCCTAAACTGTCTCCTATTGCTGGGGATGACACAGATGGTAAAAAGAAGGACTTTCTGAGCATTAAAAGTACAACAAATTCCAAAAGCTCATGATTATTTTTATAACCAAAGCTGCTTCCTGTAACAGTAGCTCACATTTGGTGTTGTTGATCTCCACTGATGGATAATTTAGGTAGATAAAAAACATAATTCATCAAAGCCAGGGAATATAATGAAAATCTGAGTAAAGAAATAATGAAGAAACATGTTAAAGCCTGCATAGGGTTTCCCATAGCCAAAGCTAAATTCATTCTTCCTTTCACAGTACAGACATGTTATCAGCCTCCTCCCCCATCTTCTCCTTCTAGCTCATAGTACAGTGGCCACTTCATGCACTTGTGTGTGGGTATCCAAGTCTAGCTGCCGTCCTTTGTCAAACTCCAAGTTAAAACGTAAGCCAGAGTTATCAAACATCCTCAAAATGGTCTATGTGCTGTCCTGGGACTTGCTCTCATTCTCTCTGGTGGAATACTTCACCTGGCACATGTATCTCTGCATTAGGTCACCAGTGGAGGATATGAGGCTACAAAGTGAGAACTACAGCTCAGTGGTTGCAGCAGCTGTGTGGTGCTAGGAGAGCAGTCTGCAATCCTGAGCCCAATAGATATTCTAACTACTGAATTGAAAATTTGAGCTCCCCTTACTCAGTGGTTTATAAGAGTTTGGACTGCTCAGCTCTGGCAAATGGTGTGACAGAGTAGGTGGGAGCAGATTGAGTTGGTGTCTTCATGTCAGACTCAGGTATAAAGTAGGTGCCAAGTAGCTCAGCATCATTAAGATGTGGGTGTTTTTACACATTCCCAACAGCAAAAGTCAGGCTGTACATACCCCCTCAGGAACTCACGTATCAGCTGAATATCCAGATCTCCACTGACATGGTGGGTGGCCAGAGGTATTGCAGCAGTACACGTTTATCACAGATCAGCAGGACATAAAACCTGAAAGTGACGATTGCCCACCAAATCTGAGCTATCACTCCTCCCGTGCAAGTGGAGCAGCTTTGCCGAGGCACAAAAGTTAAGAGATCACTTGCACTGGGCTCTCTGCTACGAGCACTGAGCTTCTGCATGGGCTGACTTCATCTCCTTCTCCACCAAGGTTCCACAGCCGAACATCCACAGAGGGCAATGTAGGCAAATGTAGCCTGTGCTCCCAAAAAACCTAAATGACCTAAGTTTTTCCCAACTGATAGACCTTCTCCAGGGACTCAGGGCAGTGAGGAGCTATGGCTTCCCCCTGCACTCCTCCAATGTGGAGGATTTATCAGCATCATGCCACGTTGTCATTAGCAGTCATTACTCAAACCTTGCTGCAGTCATTTTCATCGGGTATGAGCTAAACTACTTCACACAACCACGTACCACAAGGTGTATTGATCAGAATAACTTTGCTGCTTTGTCCTTGCCTATCACAGGCTTGTATCCCAGTACAGGGAAACTCTGACTATTAGAGGAAACCAGAAATGCAAATGCCTAAGGACAGATAAATGAATATTTAATTCAAACCAGCAAGAGGTTGTTTGCAGTTATTTATTTTACTAAAATGGTTACATATGTTGAAACAAAGAAGAGCAATAGTAATAATGTTTGCTTTTCCAATATCATAAATAATTACTGAGTTTTCATTAGCTGTTGGCTCAGCACTGATCATGACTTTTGTTATTTAAAAAAGACACAAACATAATTCATCAGAATTTTTGTTTTCAGAAAACTCTAAAGCAGCAGTAGAAAAAAAAATAAATTAAAGGAAACAGTAACAAGAATTTAGGCCAAGTACTTCTTAAATTTAAAACCCACTTGATGTGTTTTACAGATTATTCTTGTGCTTTGATCATTGGAAAAGAGAACCATTAACAAGTTGTTTATACAATGGCCTGCCTTCTCCAGTTTTACTTCAGAGGAGTCCCCAAAAGTACCCTTTCTACATGACAAATTTTGTTGTTTATAAAGACAAAAACACTGAATATTCCTAACAGAAGAGTTTGTCAAAACCATGAATTTATTGTCACAAAATATTTAATACCAGAATAACTTATAATAGTATGAACAAAAGTGAAGTATTAACTCTCTGCTATTAGTTATAAACTCACATTATTATGCCAAAATCCAGTAAAGTATTAAAAATTAATGTCATGGAATCTTAGACATATAATGATGCAAGTCAGTAAAACATACTTCAACTGTTCATACAGTCACAACATACATTTCTTGCTTGGCACTTTAAGTCAATGCAAATCAGCAATTTAGAAAACAAAGTAAAAATATATATGTACAAAATATTTTCATATCAAATAATTTTCATTGTACACTAAATAAAACCAACAACGTTATGTTACATCAAGAAGTTTCCTAAGAAGTCACACCAAGGCTGATATTTGCAATGTGTCTTGACTACTTTAGTGCAACTGAAACAGCCTCTATTTGCAAGTTAGTTACATCATTAGCATAGTCCTGCTTCCATTGATGCGGGAGTTCTGCCATTAAACTCAGCAGGAGCAGAACTAAAGTCTTGTCTTGTTCATTGATGGCTCACCAGAAAGAGAAGAAAGGAAAGGGATAAGTAGGAAAAACCTGACAGGATACCCACAGGAAAAAATCCAAATCCTACCAACAATCATCTCTTTTCCAGTTTTCCATAACAGATTCTGTATAAATTGGTTTTGGCTTTGCCACTGTTTATTCAAGCACTGTAAACCTCATTAGACTATTGTTATATGACTTAAGAAAAACTTGTACACCTCCAGAAAAAATTTAAAAATAAACCCAGTTTTATGATAGTTATTACACTCAATAGCAGTCAATTTTAGAGACATGACATTTAATACATGGTTTAGTATCTTCTTAAAAGCCTCTTGCCTTAAATGTTGAGATTTTTCAATGTTTCAGTTCCTTTTGTGATTCTTGTTTGGACTTTGATAGTTTATATTATAGGCTTTTCTTACTGAAATGTGAAATGTCAATCAACTGTCCTCATTTATGCAGTACATACAAAATAAAAATGTTTAAACCACATTAAAGTAATAAGTTCCACCATGGAAACATTTCTGAATGGCACTATAGTTTTAGTTTTGTACAAGAAGAAACCAATTTTACTTCTATCAAAACTTCAGTAAGTCACTAGTAAAGCTTTAAAATTATAGAAATTCAACTTGAATTTACAACTAGTCCAACTAAAACCTTCTCAACTAGAAATCTTTAATGAGCAACACAGCATATGTATAAGTTCAAAATAATCTGAACAATTAACTTATTTCCTAAATTTGTGTGTTCTAGAGTATTGCACTTTTCAAAGGAATGATTTTGGTATTTTAATATACTGCATATACAGGTAAGAAACATGCATAACAACCTTATCGTCACTTTGACAAAACATACTGTACAATTTTTATAACACTGTTGATTAAAAAAAAAGAGTGAGAATGATGTAACAATTTCATTAAGACTCATCAATTTGTACAAGTCAAATAAGCACAACTCTCCAGGGCCTTCAGCAGTATTGTGTTTAGCCCTCGGCTGCTTAAGCCCACTTGGAATAATATACAAAGTTTAAGCATTATGGCATTGTCATTTTGAGGCATAACACTGTTGTACTATGCCCACGTTATAGCTTATTTTTTCAAAGCAAGGCACTTACTGTAATAGCAATGCAAACATCTTATGCGCACTTCGATTAACATAAAATAAGTTAATGTTTTGATAAAAACAGGGTTTTTAAAATTTACATGCCTTTTATAGAAGCAGTTGAACATTTCATTTAATACAATGAAAACATCTGAGTCAGAAGGGACCTTAATTTTTTTAACTGACCATTCTGTAAAAGGGGACCTATTTTCCACATTTTCCTCCTGTGTGAATTGGATTTTGCTGAAAACAAATCCTGTGAGGAAAACGTCTGTTTGACGTGAAAAAGAAAGAGGACCCATCCCTTAAAACTGCTGAACTAATGGCACTTTAACAGTCTTTACTTCTGATATATGTGATGATTTCTGAATGATGCAGCTGGTAGTTCCCTGCAGTTTATCCTTCCCCTGCGCAAGGTTCGTTAGGGCCATAGCTGCGTTGATCTCCTTCCAGTACGTCTCATCTTTGCTGGGTCCCTTTCTGATAGCTGCACTAGATTCAAGCAATAATAAATATTTACACACACATCTTACATAGCTACATGGTATCAGGAAAACTGTAATAGCAACAATAGTTTTGGAAAACTGTGAAGTCCCTTACTCACCTTTCACACTTATTTGGTCCATTCTCCAGATTTTCTGAAAACAGGAAAAGAAAAGTCTATTTTATTTTAATAGTTTTAAAAACAAGCCTGTTCAGGGAATAGGCATATTGAAAAATAACCCAAGATTTATTCCAAAATTGATACCAGATCTAAAATTAAATCTTTGCTTTGACACACATAAAGGAGCAGCTTCATGCAGGCATCTTCCTGGAGAAAGCTACACTGTAAGTGTAGCTGTTCCTGAAGGTCCACCTACATTTTGCAGGGTAATAGAGGAGTTCTTCAAAACATATTTATGTTTTGAATACCAAGGACATAAGGAATTGCAAAACCTAAAAATAAAAATCAGCTTAATTGCCTTTCAGTGAATGCCTTCTAGTATGCACTAAAAATAGGACTCTGCGAGGGACACAAGTAACAAGCACACCTGGTTAACAGCCCTCAGAGATGAAACTGCATCACAGGCATAAACTACACTTCCTCATCAAGAGTCATATTTGTTCATTCACTAAGTCCTCACATCCCAGAGAAGCCAGAAATATTTACCAGGCAGAAATGTATAAACTTTATTCAGTGGGTTTGCTATCCTGACACAGAAATACATTATAGAGGAGCAAGAAGCCGATGCCCAACTCCAATTCCTATGGAACACAAGTCAAACCAAAGAAACAGCAATGCCATGAGTACTAATGACTACAAGACCCAAAAAGCCTCTAAACACAACATAAATCTCAAAAAGTAATGTACATCTTTGCGAGGCCAGATTCCCAAATAAAGCCAAACTTAGACTTCCATCAGATTATTAATTAAAAGTTGATCTTGTCTTTAAACAGCGCTTCCAGTTCCAAGGGTTATTCCAGGGAATAACTCTTGGTAGCCCTTCCCTTAGGAGCAACCTTGCCCACCACAGCCAGCAGTCCATTGTCTCCTACAGCCAATAATTCAGCTCAGCTGCACTGCCCAGTACTTGGAGATGACTGCTGGAGACCACAGTCCCACTAAAGAACCACAGGGAGACCAGCTGCAATTTCAGAGAGCAGCTGTTTGCCTGTTTGATCTAGCAGGCCTCCGTCCTTTTGGAAAACAGCTTTATAAATAAATGTTCCCAGGTGACCAAGATTTAAGTGTTGTTCAAAAAGAGCACGGCTTAAATCAGTATCTCTTAAGATCTCTTAGAACAATGCTTGAAAGAAATTCAAGAAGGGGAAGACCAGCCTAAGCAGAGGACAAGGAATCAAAGAAAAAAGAAACATTTGATCCAGAAAGAGGTACTGGATGACAGAAAAGTCGCCTTCTTCACACTGTACTTGGCTATGAAGAATTCTTCAGCCCTGCTTCATTGTTTTTTTTTTTAATTAGAGACAATTTTCAAGATGATGTTTAGGACTGAATAGATCAGTAGGTATAGAAATGGAAATGACAAGTAATAGAGAACATCATTGCCAGAGCAAACCTGGATATAAATACACCTCTCTCAAGCATCTGTCAGTTTCTTTTGCTGTTGGAAAATATTTCCTATGAACAAAAAAATTGCTTATACAAACTTCTGAGGGAAGTAGGTGTGAATGGTGACACACATTCCAATTCCAGCATTTATTTGAAGGAGTATTTGCAAATATTTTTTACTGGTGTTTAGCCAGCTCTCAAAGAAAGCATCTTGCCCATGGTATATAAAAGCAGTAGCAAAGCTAAAAAATAAAATCCAGGCGGAAAGAGCTGCCCATTCTTTAACTTTGCTGAAGATTTTTCCTGAATCACACTTAGTTTCTTATTCTGTTCGTATTTTATGTTTTTTTCAAACAAATAATATGTCAAAGAAACTCAAAACTGGGTTAAAATAAAACCATCAGTGATAATTTGCAAAGCTCTGGCTAATAACTGCTCTCAAGCATGTTAGTACAATGAAGTCTGAAAATCCATAATTTCAAAGAATAAGCCCTCTTTTTCTTGCCAAAATTCCTTTTCTGCTATACCAAACCTCTGACGGCATATACCAGTTTGCACTACCACAGCATCCAAGCAGCTGCCTTGTGTCTGAACAGCCTTTAGCAAAGGAAATAAGTATTACCTTTTTTTTTTTTTTTTGTTTGGGGATAACCTCAGTGAGAGAGACAAAGACCTTTCCTTATGCTCTCCTTGACATCTTGCCAGTCAAACTAATTTGACATGACTCAAAGCAAAAGTGGGGTTCACTTCACATGCCACGAAACTGCCATCTAAGTCATATATCTTTGTATCTTTATTTGTTTGGACTCCATTAATAAAGAACAGAGATGTCCTCCAAGAAGTGGATTCAGCTATTCTATTTAACACTGCAGCCCAATGTCCCTGAATGCTGCTGCAAAGCCAAATCCCTAAGTTCTGTTCTGTGGCCCCTTCCTCACACTTTTGTCCTTTGGACAGCATTATCATCCATGTGGATATGCTGAGAGCTGGATGGGGGGAGGACCATATCTCTCCTTTGGCTATTCAGTATATCAATGATTCATATCTATTTTTATATAGAGACATTAGACACTGCTAGTATTAACTACAGCCTTAATGGCTTAGCTCAGCCTGGAAGAAATGCAGGCTAGTCATGTCTGGGTCATCACCCACCAGAGAAAGAACATAGATGACAAAATACTATCAAGTGTATAAAAAAACTGCAAAATTGTGAGTTTTACTCAATATTTTGCTTTTTCTTCATCTTTTGTAATCTATCTGCTCTGCCTCTAACTACTAATTAAAGATTTTGATAACTGAAGCTTTTAATATTTGAGATTCCTGCACAAGAATTGCAAAGTATATTTCAATTGTAAAAGCAATGTTTTGGTGAGATTGCTCCATGAAAAGAAGCAAAGAACTGCATTCTGAAAACGGAAAGTGTTTATTTGCTTGACCATCACACAATACATCCCTATTTAGGCAATTAGGTAGTGGCACCAGAGCTGGCTAACCTCTCTGGAAATGGTGATGAAAGGAATGGAAAAATGATGGAGCATTCTGAATTTCATCAAGTAGCCTCAGCTGAGGACTCACCCCAGAGCAAGTGCTGATGGGCACTCCACTCCCCTCTCTATACTACATGAGAAGCAGCGCTTTACCAACCTTGAGGTACCAAAGTTGCACCAGAGCTGCTCTCTCCAAGCACTATGGTTAATTACCTTTAATCTCATACGCCTTCGGTGGCAGCAGCTCTGGTCTGTTCCTAAAGAGTGTGGCTCTCTCAATAGTCAGATCAAGGCAAACTGTCACACAAATTTAAACCCCTACAGACTGGTCGAGCTTAGATCAGTGTGTCAAGTGAGTCCTGGGAAAGCCAGCACTGATGAATTATTGTATTCCACACCGTTCCCAAGACTCATTTGATAGGTTAAAAAATATGTTTACCCTTCTACACACAGACATAAATACTTCTTAACAGCATACAACTGGCCAGCACAAATAGTTTTCCTAAACAAACAACAGTAGTGCTCAATAGCATATTTAGTATTTGAAACCAGAAGAAGCTGCTGCTGAAGGTGTTTTGTAGCATCTCAGAAAGGATTATGCTTCTTGTCAAAGGATGGTGGTAGGCTTTCAACATATATTGAGATTCTATAATAAATCTATTTAATATTAAACATCAGAAATACCTTTTTGCTACAGGTTTGGAAATCACTTAAAACAGTGGTCATTTGCTCTGTAGCCAGAAAGTTTTAAACACTGTGAAAATAGAAACTTAATAATTTAAAATTAGGGGTTGTCATTTATACCTCACTTTCTGGTGCTTCATTCTACTCTCAGTTGTAAGCATCCAGAGAATCACTTTTGCCTGGCCAAGAATGTCTCATTCTGTTCTCAACATCCACCCAAAGAAACCAGCAAGGCAGGATATTTGTTCCCTCTTGTTTATAATAGGAAGTCACTATAAATCACCTACCAATGGAATTCTGTATACCTTTCCATTAGTATGAGTTTTCAGTATACAGTTTACTGTAGGGCACAGTGCCAAGAGTGTAGACACCAGACAATACCAGCTTTGTGATACAGCATGGTATTTTTCAGGACTCACATCATTATTAATAATATATATGGCATCTTTTTTTTCACCATGAAATTTCTTTATAAATATTAACTCGCTGATCCTGACAACTCTCTTGCAAGGTAGCCTACTGTCCCATTATAGCAGAGATGTAGATGAAACACAGAAGTCCAAAGTCAAAATACTGCCTAGGCAATATTTTGACTATTTCAAAAGCATTTAAGAACAGAATTTTCCAGGATTTCTCTTATATTTAAAATATTTTCCTTTTTTCTTCTGCTATCAGAAAGGCCTAGCCAAAGAAAATTAAGCCCAGCGTTCTTGCAGGCAAACCAACCTTAAACTGCACAATAGCATCACATATCTCCAATTTACTATGCCCAAAGCCTCTCTGGTGACATAGAGCTTGCACCACATTCAAATACTTCAGAACAACTCAGACCCTTACTGTTTGCTGCATCCAGACTAATAATTTTTTTATATATTTGGACGACTTCAGGAGTGTGCTAAATGTTAATTACAGTTACATTTTATCATTTGGATTTGAGACTTCTAAACTAAGCACTGCATGTGTGCAGTGATGAAATACACCCTAAGGTCCTGCTGGGAGCAGCGAAGGCAAGACTGACCCCTTACGTAGCACCAAGCAGCCTCACACTGCTCCCCCACTCACTGCGGTATCCGGCTCAAGCTGAGCCACAACAACTGGCTTAAACCCTGCTTTGTGTTATCAGGTAACACTGACAAAGCAAAGATGGCTTGAAACCAACAGGGGAAAGAATGTGTGAATGAGGGAACGAGACAGAGAGGGAAGGGTACAGAACATTATGTAGTGGGGAAAAATGGACGTAGAAGTCAAGGCACAGTAGGTCAGTCTCACATGACTGTCGTATTTTTTGAAGCTACTTAAACATGTACAGATTCCTGATGAATTACACATCTTCTATTCTAGCTTAAAATAGAGGGGAAAAAAAAAGAACTGCTGGCCTCAAATGGTGAACACTATAAAACATTTGTTGGTTCAATAAAAGGTCCTGTATAACTTATCTTCATTTTAAAATTGGCAACATTATTTAGTTGTTTCTCTCACTGCCTCTCCTGAACTTTCTTTTGTTGGTTTTGGAGACTCTGGCTTAACATGTGTTGACCAGCATTTTCAAAATAAGTAAGAAGAGGAAAAAGAAGGAGAAACAGGAAATAAACTGAGGCAGTTGAAAGAAAAATGAACATTACATGTAAATGAGTGGGAAGATGAAGTATTTCTGTAGGTCACACACACACACACCTTGACTCCAGTATTTTCCAAACCACAATTTCAGGGTGCATAAGACTTTCAGATCTCTGTTTCCCCAAGAACAAAGGTTAATTTGAGTTAAAACTCCTGTGCTCTTCTGCATTGACACAGCTCCTTTGCCCCTGAAGGATCCTGAAGTAAACCGTGAACCACACAACACCACTAGTAACCACCCACAGCTGGGGAGGGAACGTGGCTTAGCCCAGGCTGCTCAGTTATGCAAGGGAGGGGAAATTGTAGCCCAAAGCAGCAGGCCAGGGCTCTTACAAAAAATATCATTTAATCTTGGTGCAAAAGCATCTTTTGAAAAACAAGGAAACCTCAGCTTCTCTAGCTAGAATTGGAGGAAGAAGGATCTGGCCATCCCGTATTTACACTTGCAGTGTCCCATTTTGAGCCTAATGTAAACAGACAAATGAGCTTGTAAACATGGGTAACTGCTCAGCCAGCGACCCACACTACCACAGGTTTTCCACACACAGACAGGACTCATCCCACCCAGCACTGAAACTCCTAAAACCCTTTTCCTTTTGCACCATCCTCCCAGTTTCCTCAGGGACAGTAGACCTATTAAGGATAAATTATGAAGAAGTGCAGACAGGAAAGCTCATGCTGGAAGAGACTCCAAACCGCAGAGTCTCCTACAGAAATATTCCCCAAACACGCCTCGGTGGCTGATCTCCTGCAGACCCCAGGCCACCTCCACATGGGATCCCTTCAATGTTGTCCCTTTTGAGTCCACTCCTGCCCCAAAGCAGGTCCTGGGCTGGGAAGGAATGTGTGAAACCATCTGGTTGGGGCTGGCAGCGCTCATGCAGCAGAACCTTTTGGTGGAGGAATGGAAGTCCCTGTTGGAGTTTCAGGTGACCTGTGGCTGCAGACACAGCATGGCAGTGTGACCTGGGAGAGTGCAGAATACCAATCACGGCTCGTCCAATCTCAGGGGTGTACTGGATTTCTACTGACAAAGATTTATTGCCATGTCCTTTAGTTGGATGGGAGGAGGAAAGCTGTCAGAAACTTGCAGGAATGAGCTCTGGGTCCAGGCTCTAGAGAAAGCTCCTTTTCAGCAAAGCTTTATTTTACCGCTGCTCTCTTTCTTCCAGGAGGAGGTTACAGAGCAGCTTGTAATGAAGTCACCCCCACAACCCTGTTACCTCACTCCTTTGGCTTCACAGGGACAGCAAGTATAACAACTCACCTGTCATCAGCTGTTATGTCCTTTCAGATGAACAAACTGCATAATGGCAATTTATGTCCACAGTGACCACTAGAGTGAATATTTTTCCCTGTTCACCCAGTGGGTTTTTTCCCAGGAACAGCTATAGCCCTGGTCTGACATCTTCTATTAAGATCCATATGGTGGGTCTTGCCAATGTTAGAAACATCCCTTTTCCATCATGCCCTAGACCAAACTTTTTCTGTGAAAACACTTAATTGCAATTTGTTTCTTGCATCAAACTTCACATATAAGCTTTAACTGTGAAGGACTGCTAACACTCAAGTTTTTTGCTGAATATCTGAGCATCCAAAGACTTTTTTACATTGTGCAGCCTGGAGCCTGCTGCAGTGGGAGTAGGCATCTAATTACATTTTAATACATGTGATTTTTATAAAATGAGTGTACATGCCCACAGAGACTGTGATAAGTGTATTTTATAAATCATAAAAGAGAACTGAGTTTGCAAGTCTATATTAATATTTGCATTAATAAGTGCACTGAAAGCCCCACATAATAGTAGGCTTGGTGCAAATGGTCTTAGAATCTTGAACTATGCACATGAATATAAGAATTTATGAGCTAGCAAAATAGATAAAAAACTGGTGTAAATCACTTAATTGTTCTGGCTGTCACAGTTGACTTTAAATTTTCACTGACCAGTGACAATGTGTTCTCCTTGGTGAGATTCAGGGCACTGTGTGAATCTTGTTTTCTTAGCCAGACCTTAGCAGAGCCTATAATGGGAGCTGGGGCTGTGAGTGTTGAGGTGAGCTGTTAACAAACTGATGGTTATAGGGTTTTATTTTCTTTACAAGTTTGCTGCAAAGCTGACTGAAATACATTTTTTTCTCATTGAGTTGGCATGCTCCTCATTGAGTCGTGCAATATTGTCAGATTCCTTGGTGATAGTCTCCCACATGCATTTCACAGTGCATAAAGGAACATCTGACCTAAGCTTCTTTTGTGTGTGTGTGTGTGTGTGTGTGTGTGTGTGTGTGTGTGTGTTATTTGGGAAGGGATTTACAACACGTGCTGTGCTGACTCATCAGATGAAGTGGTTTGCCCTTCTGTCGCAAACCATTAGGGCTTAACATTGAAAACCACATTAGGCAGCAGGTAAGGGGGAGGGTGAAATAAAGAGAAGAGGAAAAGAAAAAAAGAAATAAAGGAAAGACAATGGGAGATGTTACAAAAAAAAAAAGAAAATGACAAAATGGCAAATGAAGATTCACCAGGAAAAATAAAAGTGACGAATATAAAGGGAGAAAACATACCACTATGTCAACTTTCTTTATTTTTAATACAAAAATATACTGCTCCCACACAGGAAAGCTGCTGTTGTGCAGGCATGCACATTCAGTCTTTCACTCTGGATCTAAAGATTATAATTGGGAGCTCTTAAAGACTAAAATAAGGCTTTAAAAATAAAAAGCTAAAGTCAAATGCAGCCAGGGTAAGCACTATTACACTCCAGCACGATTGTTTTTCATTAAAAAAAGCAGGGTGAAAGGGAGGGTTTCAAAGCCATATTTCAACCCTAGGCTGACATGACAGCAGTAAAATCTGATTTTGCTGTGCTAGTTGGCTATGGGTTTGGGAGCAGACCCTATATATGTGGTGTAATGTTATGATATGAATGCATGCACACAGGATATTTTCAGAAGCTTCTTGCAGAATTTAGAGAAATGTGCCACCAATTCCTGCAGCCTTGCTCGCAGGAGCCAGCTCCTCTCCTGCTCCTGGGAGCCAGGCATATGCTGTACAGAGACAATTTAAATTACAAGGTGCTGTATTTTCAGGCAAGTGGAGGAACTTCTCAGTGAATGTCAGAACTGATTTCCATGGTATGTTTAGCCAGAAGCATGGAGTAAAGAATGAGTAAGTCTATCTGAGAGACAAAATTCAGTTTCTTTTACTCACCTGTAAGATGAAGAACTGACAAATATGGTCTCTTTAAACACAGCTTCTTCCACCCACTGCATGTGGTATTGAAATGTGCACAATACTTACCACAGAATCATAGAATATCCTGAGCCGGACCCACAAGGATCATTGAAGTCCAGCTCCTGACCCTGCACAGGACCCCAAGAATTACACCATGAGCCTGAGAGCATTGTCCAAATGCTTCTGGAAATTCAGCAGGCTTGGTGCTGTGACTGCTTCCCTGGAGAGCCTGTTCCAGTGCCCAGCCACCATCTGGGTGAAGAACCTTTTCCTAATATCCGCATAAACTACTGCTGACACGTGCAAATACTAAACCACAGACACCTAAGTAGTGTCCCAAACTTACTGTGCTGTGAGATCATAAGCATACAAATTCAAGGAGCTTGTAAGAAAAATGCATCAGCAGGGCTCCAGCAATCAAACAGCTATAAAAATGACTTTAAGCTACAGAAGAGCCGCATGGTAACCCAGACAACTGTTGCACAACAGATCCTGCAAATCCAGGGATTACATGCGAAATTTAAGATTGTTTATATCTCCAAGGAGATACAGATATTTTCTAATATATACCTACCTGTATCTGCTTCTACATTATGTTTGCATAAAAATGGGAATGGCTAAGCATCCTGCCTTCACGCAAAGTATACAGCAGTACAATCACACATGGTATTTTCTGTGGTCACCACTTCCTGAAGGCACATGATGGAGTTGTGCCAGGGCTGAACCTGCAGCACCTGGTGACACCTTTCTCTTGGTGCCATGACACAGCAGCTCCAAGGCTGTTGCAGTAAGAGAACACAAGAAGAGAGAAGACAGGTGGACTTAACACATTAAGTACATCATATTAGTGACTGACAGTCTCTCTGCTTGTTCTACAGGTTTGTGTGGGGCTCAGTAAGTTGTTCTAACTGACCTTTTCACAGGTGCTACAGTACATTCCCTGGTCTCTAGATTCTGACTTGAGAGCCTGGGCTTCCAACTTCAGCATGGCTGAGCACTCACAGGTACAAGTGAGGTTAACAAGAGTGTTGCTTTGCACGCATAAAAAGCCATGAAATCATGAGCATCCTCAGGGTCTTATGCAGCTAATATTAAATTGTAATTTTTTGATGCCTTACTTATCCATTTGTGAAATCCAACAGATATCTTATGAAAACACCTTTATTAAACTTAGAAAAGGGCCAGATAGAATGTATCAAGGGGCACTAAGCAGCACATCATGAAATCATCCTGTCCTCAGAGGGGCTCAGCTGCATTCATGCTATGGCTTTGGTGGTACAGAACCAGCAGTGAGCAGCCAATGAGGGTATAAGATAGGTTTTGAGGCATCTTTCAAACTAGGCCAGGTTACATATGTCAGAAAAGTATCTCTTTCCTCATCTACCTCAAAATGTGATTGGAACCCCTTTATCTAGCATCCTGAGGAATAACAGCAACATACACAGAAAGCTGAAGTCACACACCTCCCTGACCACATACAGAATAATCAGCAGAAAGAAAGTGCTGAGTGAGCTGCAGAAGGAGCTGCCTGTGGATTATTCTCATCTCCAGTTGCACAAAAGTGATTTTAGTGTTTGACAGCATTATTTTTGAGTCAGCTCTTCAGTTTTGTTTCCTCTGTTTTCTCTTGTGAAGCTATTGCAGTCTTCATGTTCCTGCTCACCACAACTTGCACTGTTATTATTTCCATTACAGGATTTCTTCCCAAACCTAGATATTCCCAGGCACCTTTTAAACAGGCCCTCAGAGATTCTAGTAAATTGGGAGGCCTATTAAGAAGGGCTGTGTTTTCAGTTTTCCTATTCACTGTGCGAAAGGCAGTGCACTAAAAGGCAGAAGGCTCTTGGAGCAGATCATCATGCCCAGAGTTATTCAGGAAGATGTGCCTATTTGCCAAGAGCTTTTGAAGAAGCAGATACACCTCCTCCTCTACTCTAAACATCATCTTGTGTTAAAATGGTTTGAGTCCTAATGCAGTGGAATTCCAGTAACTCTGCAGAAGAATCATACTAAGAAGAGCTCAAAGCCTCTCTGGGCTATCACAGAGATTGGTGCAGTGGAATAAATCAGCCACACTGGGCTTGAATTCTCAAGGAGCAGCTAAACTTTAACACTGTAGATGCTCGCTAATTGAAAGTTGTAAGCGCCCTTCACAGCCGAGCCTTTGCCTAAGACAGATGAGGTTTCTGCACTCTGAAGGAGCACATGTGGGAGGTCCTGAAACAGTAGTAGGCCAGTACTTAACATTGCAGAGGCCTTGGATGTGAACAGCTTTGTGGAAGAAGATGAAATTGCTTCTCTGGCAAAATGTATGAAACTGTCTGTGATAACAGGAATGAGAACGAGGATGACTGAACAAATATTTGCACTGAATGCCTTGTCAGGACAGGGGAATTGCTACTGATATGATCTTTACTTTCGATGTTACTGCTTCTGACAGTCTTACAGACCTTGCAGATGTTTATTGGCCGCTAAATCATTCTTCAAGAATGTTGGCTCTGTTCCCAAGCCTGAAGAGCTTGAACGTGAAGGGGTTTGTTATTCAACACACGCTGCTGCTTTTGGAGACAGTGATTTTCAAGAAACCAGCAGGGAAGCATTGCCAACTGATAACAAGACAGAGACTGGGTTCAGATTTCCCTGCACCCCGGGCCTCAGCTGCTAAGGCAGGCTGAGTGAATGAGCAGCACGTAGCAGGGCACTGAGCATCCACGTGGCAGAGAGCACCGGCGGAGCAGTGACAGACAGCAACGCTGCACCACCATAAGGGACCTGTATTGCAGCAAAGACTGCTGCTGAGAGACAGGGCTCACACCTCATCCCGACCTTGAGATGCTGCCTGCTCTTCTTGGTATAGCACAACCGCAAGACTTTTAGAGCCTCTGCAAAGCTCACTCCGTGGTGCCGCAGAGAGCAGTTCTGCTCCGCTCGGCTCCTCTAACTGCAGGACACGCTGCTCATATAACAACGAGGCTCATTCAAAGCCTTTGCCATTCATCTCAGGAAGAGCAGCTCGCAAAGAGGCAATTGCTGAGCTGTGGAGGACCCTAAGCCACAGTATTTCAAGGCAAACAGATTTGCCTTCAAACAGAGAGTTTTCTGAACTATGGGCAATATGCTCAGGCTGTTTCTCTGAGTGAAGAAGACGATTTTCTGAGATCACTGCAAACAGTTTTCACCTGAAAAAGCTACACTAGCCACTAGAAGCTGTACCTAAATAGACACTGGACTAAAATAGTATTAACAATAATTGTGACAGTAATAGTACATATATTTTAAATAATAAGTGATAAAAAGTAATCCATTCCCTTCATACTATAAAATTATTTTGTAAGAATTTTATTAATAAAATCTTGTAATACGATTATGAGTTATTGATGCACAATGTACTATTACCACAGGAAAAATACACTATCCACAGGTATTGAACATATTTCTCCCAAAAAGGCACCAACACATTGACCAGTGAATGTGATCTAAAAGCAGTTAAAGCCAATAGCCTCCTCTAAAACCTAACTGAATTGCTGGCTGTCAGTTTCCAAGATGAAAGACAATGTTATCTGAAGTAGCCCTTGTAACATTTTCCCTCAAAATAGGGTGAATACTGTTTACAAATATCAGGTTGGCGTAGACATAAGGTGCTTCAAAAATATGTAAGACAGTTGCAGGAGGTGCTAATGTCATATTTACTATGTATTTGTTTTACTTTAGTTCATACGTGTTTTCCTGGAAGCCAGAAGACTTCTGCCAGGGAATTCTCTCCTGCAACAGTGTGCCATATCAGACTTAAACCACACATACTTATTTATGGTAAAGCCATATTGTATTTATGGTTAAATCAACAGACATACTTCAAAAAATATAAAGTTTGATTAATTTAGAAGCTCTATAAATCAAAACCAGCTCAGAAGTTTTATTAGCATTATAAATAATTGGTCTTTCCTCATGTTACCATAAATTTAAAAAAAAAAAAAAAACCAAAAACCAAAAACTCTTCACCCAACAAGGTTTGCAATGGGAAACTGGGCTATAGATATGTGAATAAAAATTAGAAAATACCAGCATTTCTATAAAGAAAATTGAAGAGACATGAAGCCATGGCTCCAGACATAAAGAACATTTATATTTTTTAGGAAATAACTATGGTGAAAGAAAGTGAGATCCTTTGATCCCTCCAACAGTTCAACTTTAGGCTTTGAGCTTTTGGACAGAGAATAAGAGGAGGACTCTCAGCAGACATGCAAGCCAGGCAGCCACAGCACAAACTCTTTAAGCTCTGTGAACTGTTTCATGTTTTTTAATTAACTTGCTGCTATTATTAGTAGTACTTCTGTTTCCACTTTTATAACAAGAAAAGCTTTTTCTTTAATTTTGCAAGAACTTTTTATTTTTGCCCGTGAGCCAAAGCTTTCCCATAGAACAACTGCCTATACATCACAGTCTGTGAAGTTTATGGAGCTCTGCAAAGGGCCTGCGAAGCTGACAGAGCAAATCCTATGTGTGGACACTGCCTGAATTCCTGCCCACTGTCCTTCTCCAACAAAGGGCAAACAGACCTTGCACCACCAGCAAATGCTCTGCTTGATAGTACAGATTCATCAGGATGCACAAAATCCAGCCTAGCTGGGTGGCACCAACATGTCACTTCAGACAAACAAACTAGAAAGGTGTTGGCAAAACCAGCCCCTCTGAGCAGCACTGGGTGTGGCTCACCCAGCTCGGAGGCAGGTCTTGGCTAGTGTTGGACAACACCATCAACCAAAAACTGTGACTCCAGGTTCAGCAAATCTTTAAAAAAATTCTCTCTGGATAGCACTTACTAGGCGACTACTGTCTCAGGTAGGAGCATCCTGAGTGCTGCTCAAAGCAACCTGAAGCCTGCTGACCACCCCCAGTCCCATTTGCAGCAACACTCACCCTTCCTCTCACACCTCCAACACAGCTGGCTGCCTCAGGCTGTCATAACACAAGGAGAGTTCCGCCTGAATGGTCCTAAGCTTTGCAATTTGTACTTGCCTTGCACCCTCCAAAAACCCAGAGGCCCACTTTGGAGGCTTAGATGATACCTGCCCCTTTTCTTTATTTTTGTTTTTATAAGACTCATTAGCCTTTGTGGAGAAGCAGAGATTCCAGAATACAAACCAGGACACTGACACTGTGAGTATCTGTACCCATAGACCCCAAGGAGGAGCTGCCCAGAAGAAACAACAAAGTAAAAACCTGGCATCAAGGACTTTTCCGTATTACTTTGGTTAACATTTCAGAAGAGACAACAAAATACAGGAATGTTCTACCATACCCAGCGATTGCAATTCTCAATCAAAATTGCTTCTCAATTGTGTTGTCTTCTTTAGTATCACATTTGTCTTTTTTCACTTCCTCCATCCATTTCCAACTGGATCCTCATTTTTCTTTCTCTGCCATGATAGGGGCAGGGAAAACTGAAGCAAGAAGAGTTCTTTCAAAAAACACCCAAAACTACCTGTTGGGATGGCACTTGACTTGCAAAGCCAAAGTCACACTGCAGCAACCCATCAAATACGAGGTGCTGTGCATGTTCAGCTGCTGGCATTAAACCCTTGTTCTGTAAGAATTGGGTAGAAACTGATAATTGCTGCCTGCCAAAGAGGCAGATTGGGAAGTATGACTTGTGAATATGAAGCACAAAGACATTGTGAAAATTTCCCCTGGACACAACTCTGTGCACATGTCCTACTCCCAAGTTTGGTATGTAAGCTGGTTTCTATACAGCACTTAAAATGGAAAAAAAAAAAAAAATCCCTTTGAAAGAAGTGCCTTGAAACACAGATATTGGCAATGGATGACACTCACTTGCTGTAATTACCAAAAGACAAATTTTTGATCAGGACTCCTATTTGAATTCTCTCCAAAGCCTCTCTGAGCTCCAAATGCTGTGACCTTTAAAATCAAGGGAGCAAAATGTTCTCTGTTCTAATGACTGGTACTGTAAAAGCAAAAAATTCACATGGTAAAACAAAGACTTAAATTGTACTTTTCAGCAATAAAATCAGACTTGGGTTTTTTGGGTATCAGAGAAAAACAAGGTCTGTACAAAAAGTTTAGAAGGATACTAAACTTTGGAAAAATGGGCAAAATTTATAAATACAAGTCCTATGTTTTCAAGGATGATGAAAACAGTATCTAAATATGTAATGGCATAAAATCTACTGCCTGAATTCTACATTTACTTGCAAAGAACATAAAAAAGGCATTTATGTTTCAAGCAAACAATAGAAAATTTTCTCTGATTATATGATGAAGTTTCAGATGAGTTTAAAATTCTAATTGTTGTTCTTGTTCTCATAGATACTTGCAAGAAACACTTCTGTACAAAACATCCCTGCTTTCCAAGCAGCAGAAAGGATGCCCTCCTTTGGACAAATACACACTTTAAAGTTATTTGGACAAAAATATTACAATTAAACAGAACAAATTTTCAGTCAACACTTGTTAATTTGAAACAATAAAAATTCTCCCATATTGAAAGCAGATTGCTCTGAAAAAACATTCATTTTCAAGGTCATAACAGTGCTGGCAGAACTCAAAAAATTTTAGTCCAACTTGCTTGTGTTCAGCTGTGTTTACTTAGTCTCAATTTGACAAAAGTCTGCCTCTGATTATACATAGCAGTCATCTGCCCACAGATAAATAGATATTACACAAACGCTTGGAGGGAATGACATTTGGCTACCATTATTTTTGGAATAATTTACCCTGTATCCTGAACTTAAAACACCAAAATGATTCATAATGGTTTCTGGACTCAAGTATTTCCATTAAATAAATAAATTTACCTCTATGACCTTTCTGGACTTTATATTGTACATGTTGTTGGACAATTAAAAAAAAAAAAAAAAAAGGAAAAAAAAAAAGGAAAAAAAAAGGCAATTTATTGTTAAATATTCTGTATTCTTGGGAAAGGTGGACTTACCCAGAATTCAGACCCAAGTCAGTGGCAAACCTGGTGTGCTCACTGCCGCAGCTCAGAGCTGGAGAGGGGGCTCTAACTCAGCTCTACAAGACATCCCACCCCATCAGCACCTGCAAGCACAGGGGCCTTGCTCAGCTCTCTGCAGAACATGCACCTGCGCTGGAAGCCCACACGAGCAGAAACCATAACAGCACTGGCTGAGATAGAAATGTGTTTTCTATTTCAAATTCTCCCACCTCAAATGTAAACTTAATAGCTCTCTGCCTATTATTTGTAGGAGGGAAAATGAATACATATTGGATGCCAAAGTGAAATTTTGTGTTATCTGAGGGAAATAGTTGTTTTGTGACATCTATGGAATATCTTATATTTTAAAGGAGACCTGCAGTATTTCTCTGATGGGGATAGAAATTTTGTCTAGTTAAAAATACGACTTGGTCTAGGGTATTTTATGTTATAAATTATCCATGAATAAGGCAAAAATCTTAGGAATAAATTATAGTCCCTACTATCATTCCTTCCCTAATGCCTCTTCCTATTTCTCTCCCCTTCAAGTAATGCCCTGTCAGTTCCCCAACCTCAACTACCCCAAACCATATTTCCACATCACACACTAGAAGTATTGAGGGCAATTCAAAGTCCATGAGGTATAATGTTACTGCTGCACACAATTAAAGGGGGAAATGGTTCCAGAGTGTGGTGATAGATGGAAGAATAAAGCCTAGACCCAACAGAGTCAGATTAGTTTCTGTAAAGTTAGCATGCTTTCAAAAATGTCTCTTCAATTAGAACACTAAAATTAAGAAAGCCCCTGATGCAATAGGAACCATATGTGTTTGATATACCCAGCTTCTCTAACACAACATCTAAATACTCAGTTTAAAGAAAATTAAGAGGCTTGTTTACAAAGAACTAGTTTATGTGTTTACAAAGAACTAGTTTATGTGTTTACAAGACTAAGCTGAATATTTTTAGATGGAACAATTACATACAAGTCATTTCCCCTCATTTTCCCTTGTTTCATGAAGGAATATTACTGTGAAGAAGAAATGTTTTTTCAATGTGGACAGCTGGAGGTACAGAAAACAGATTTCTGTCACGTGGAACAAATGCAGCAAATTCCTTCTTTACAGGGTGTTTCCTTACAGAGATTAAGTATTAGTGTTCATTACACTGTGATGCAAAGCCCCACTCATTCAGAAGTGTGCTAATGAATGTGACCTAAAGAAGAGTTAATTCAGATGGAATCCAGGAAAATGAGGCAACACAGAAACCTCATCAGCAGTCCAATCACATGACAAAATGCGAGGCATCTCCAAAGCCACTGCCTGCCAAAAAAAGAAAGACTGCTGCAAGAAAAATACTTTCACAGCTTGATATCTGGGTCTTGTGACTGCTATCCAAACAAGGAGTAAAAGTGGTACTATATAATGTGGCAGGGTAAACAGAACCACCCACTCACCATCACCAATCATGTTTTTAATACAGACACATTCTGTTTCTTTAAAAAATGATGGGGGAAAAAGAAACAAAACCTTTTGTTGAACTTGAAAATTATATGTGTAATTATCAGATCTGGCATGACATATTTGAGGTTCATATATACCATGAACTGTATAGGAATGCATATTTTGACATACAGGATCAAACAACCAGTCCATCCCAGGTGATATCCTTTCTACTCTACTGACAGATGCTTGTCTTGGAGGAGCACAAAGACACTGCCCCCAGCCAACCATGCATTAGGTTAAGAAGATTTCTCTCTTTAACTTACAGATGATGACTTGAGAAAATTTCAAAGAGAATATCTGATTTGAAAAATTTACAGAAAGGAGCAGACCTAAAAGAAGTTAAAACTTTCAGGAACACTGGGCCAAGGAAGCCTCCACACTTGGCCAAATTGTCTCACAGTAGCCTGAAAACTACTTACAGTTTTCAAAACAGGTCTTGGTAAAATCCGCCAAAGCCTGGATTGGGTATGATTAAGCCAAAGTATGAGAAGTATTCTATACTTTTGTGTCCAGCTTAGTCAGGGATTGCAGATGCATCAAGAGACTGGGAAATTAATAACCACACACCTCACACAAACAGACACCTCCATCACTACCACCACTGCCACCAACACTGGAGTATTTCCCAGTCCCAGACTAAGCTGTGTTTTTGCCCTAACTTGTGGAGCAACAGTTTGGATTAATTTGCTTTGTATCCTAAGCAAGGTCATACCCTTTCCTGGAAGTGTATTTGCTCTTAGCCTGTGTAACATGGAAAGAAATGCCAAGAACCACAACTGGACTCAAAGGTTCCTTCTAAGAACGGTGGCAGTATCTTGAATGCTTATCTACCCTCATTTCTCAAACACGTTGAAAAGGAAAATATCAAACTTCTAATTTTTAATTATTGCCAAACCTGCTTCCTCAGTATTTTATCGTCTTGCCTTCATACCTTTGCTCCCTTTTCTTTCCTTTTCCTTTTTGTTATTGTCCTTAATCTTGCATTCCCCTTTCTGTATCCTCTCCCAACACTATCTTCTCTTTATAATCTTCCAAAACTTTCTGCTCTTTATTTTCCTATCTGTATTTATTTCCTGGCTCTGAGTTTTTCATTTTCCCTTCATTCCCTATCCTTTCTTCTATCTTTCCCCTCCTAGAGCTAAAATGATACTCCAGCCGTGACCTACCTGAAAAGAAAGTTACATCTTTTAAGTCCATTGTCAGTACTAAAGGGATGGAAAATACCTCAAAAAGAGCTAAACGACTATTCCAGTCACTGTCCTGGACAAACAAGTGTAACTCCCATCAACAGCTGGAGCAGTTCAACACCTGAGTCAAGTTATTTCCCATTTGCCACCAGTGACTGTTGGCGTGGGAGTCCTGCTATAGCAATCTGTCTTCACACTAGGGCATGGAGACACAGACAGAATTTCATGCAGTGGCTGCAGGGTGTTGGTGATGAGAAAAACAACTCTGATAATGTAAATCCTTTCTTCACTCTTAACTCAGAACAGAACCTAACACAAGTGAAAACTTTTGAAACCTAAAAAGTAAGGAGGAGACCTGTATAAATATGGAGACAGCTATGCACCACTTCATCCCAGTATTCTGCTGGATCTCTAACAAAATACCAAAACATCACAAGAAAAATTCCTTGCATGGCAGGCATTGTGTAATCAATATCATTAGTAATGAAAGTCTTGCTCTTGGCTTCAAATAAAGTGGCGTAACATCGTGTCAAAGGACACAGTTACCACACAAGCAATTAGGTCAAGAGGATAAAAAGACTAAGAAGTGTTCGCTCCCTGAAATTCTTGAGATCTGCCCATTGAAACAGTAATGTTTGCTTTTCGAGACAAAACAAGCTAACAGAAACATGCGGTAGAAATCATCTTTATGGCCAACACTGCAGACGAATTACTGGGGAACACTTTTGTTTTTCATGGTGAATAAATTGCCCTTGTAACACTCCCCAGTTGAAAGCCCAGTTTCCCCTCCAGCTGGTGTTGCCTGAACAAGCTGGAGCTGTCTTGTGCATGGCTCAATCCAACTTGCACACCAGATTTTACAAAATTTTCTCTGTTTTCTTTGTCTCACTCTTTTTATATTGCTTCTGGTGGTTTTCTCTGTGTGTTTTTGTTGCTGCTTGCTTCCCACCCTTACCACTCTCCAACTGCTTGCTGGGCAGGCACAGCAATTCCATGTAAGGAACGCAGGAAAGAGAAGCATTCCTTGATTTTTCTGTGCGCAGTAACTTGCACGACATTTGATCATAGACAGAGATTAAGTCATTCATGAATAGGGCCCAAAGGGAGGAACAACTCCAGAAAAACAACCCTCCTCAGTGAAGCATCCAGGACTCCACAATCATTACTGCCACACTTACAGTTCATAGCCGATCTGGCAAAGCAAGGAATCCAACTGCAGGCTCTGTGGTTTAAATAAAATGTATCTACAGCAGCTTGGATCAATGTTTAAAAATGTTCCATGTTGTTTTAGTCCAAGGACAAGCTTTTAAAATTAAAAGAAAACTTTGGCTTTAATTACAGATTAAAAGTGAAAGTTGTTTAAAAAGAATGCATAGTCTAAGAACAGTAATAGAAGTTATTTAAAATTTAAAACTCATTTTTCTCTCTCCCAGAGTGTGACAAGTCTCCTTGTAAATATTTAAAACACAAGTTTCAAAGCTATTAATTTGTGGACAATATTTAGGGTGCTTCTGCCTTGCTGTTGTGAATCTTTGGCAGAGCTCAACTTTTTCCTACATTTATACTTTCAATCTAAAATAAGTGTCAGGTTTTGATGCATGTTACAATGGCCAAAAAATAACCACAACTGTAACTTGTACCTCCTTTTCTTCCCCTAAATTTTGTCACCACATATGTGTGATGCAGCAGATGTCACCACCGTGTACATAAATGCAAAGGGCTTATTCCAGAGCAGCTACAAGCAATGTGATCCCACAGTGGTTAGGTGCTACAATGGAGAAGCTGCTGCTCTTGGGATGATTTTCAGCAACAATTGCCCATCTGAAAATCATTAGTGCATAGCAGTGGATTTTCCACATGTTCATATGCTGGACAAGCAGGTTGCCCTTGAAGTATGGTTCCCCAGGGGAAGAAGGAAAACCCAGAGAAAAGTATTCTATTGTCAGATCACGGTTTCACTAGAGCCAGACAAAAATATGGTCAAGCATTCACATGGCTGCTTTGCTGGCAAAACGATAGGGTACCGAAATGGAGACAGCTAATGAGGAAGGCAAAGAATGAATCTCAGGAAGAAGACCTTAAAGGAGTACAGATTTTTTTTTTTCATTTAAAAATTCAAAAATAGGGGTAAGTATACAAATGTAATGACTTTCAGATTACTGACCTTTCTTTTTATAAGGTCAAAAAGGTTTAGAAAGGGTAGTATTTTCCAATAAAATATCTCATCTTTTAATTCAGCTGTGTTTGAAGCACCAATAAGAAACTATTGAAAAAGCCTAAGTAAAAAAGTGTATGATTCTAACTAGGCAGTATTTGTTATTTAATGCCCCATTAATCGATAATTTGGCTTGAAGAAGGAAAAAAAATTGGCAAAAGGGAATGGAATTCTTTAGCTCCTTGTTTTAGTTAAGAGAAATTCCCAACGGGCTTCACTTAAACAAAGAACTTTAGTTTTCCACTGGAAAGACAAAAAGAAAATCTTGGTCTAGCATGTCCTGCCACATGCTTTAACTACACAGTAAAAGAGTATGTACTTGGATCCCAGGCACATTTCAAAAGTGTAGTATTTATTAGCTGCTCTGTTGCCAAGTTCCACTATTATCATTTTATTATAACTAAGGTATATTTTTACTAACTAAATTATATTTAGGTTTTTCGTTTAAGCATTCGAAGGTCTTGGAGTGTCACGTACAGATGACATACAATATATCAAAGGCCTTTGTTGATTTTCTCCCTCCTCTCCTCTCTAAACAGTTACCCTGTATTTGTGAACTCAGAGCATCTGATTTACTTAAACCCATATTCCAGCTGTAAGATGTGCGGGGGCCAAGGGAGCAATGCCCTTGGATGAAGCAGAGCTCACCAAGGTGAGCCCTGTTAGCAGATATCCCACTGCAGGCATGTCCCTCACACCCTGAGGGGCAGAACAAACCCCTCTCTCCCTACTACCTCCTTCAGACACCCTGCTCCAACACTCGTCTCTCGCCCTTTGGCCAGCTCACCTAGACCTGGCTTTTTTCCGAGACCTCCTGCTCCCAGCTGGGCCGTGGGCTGGAGGTGTTGTGTGGTGGGACACGGGCTCCCCATGGGCGACGGTGGGCAGGAGCCAGTGGCTCATGGGGATTTACCTCAGAAGACCCATCTCCCGTACCTTCTGTAAAAGGATTTTTGGTCCTGAGGGCAGTGTGGAGCCAGTGTCTAGAGGCTGTCCAGAAACGATGGGAAGATAACACAGCCATGAGGCAGGAAGGGGTTTGGTGGGCTCACATCAGGCTGAGTGCTGCCACTGCTCAGGGACAGGGAAGGGGCAGCCATAAAGTCCACGGACAGGTATCAGAGCTTCCCAAAGCTCAGCAAATTGCAGTAATACCACAGCAGTGAATACAGCCTTTATTCTTCCTACTTTGTACAAGGAATGAAGGATAAGGAGTACCCAAATATGAACACTTGCATTCTCAGAGGCTCACAGTCTTTGATCTGTGAGCAAAGATCCCACTGAAAGCAGTAGCAGTTCACAAAATGAAGTTTTGGAGAGCTTTGCGAATGCATGAACATTGTGTGTCAAATCATGTAGCACACTTTGGGGCCAAAACACTCAAAGCCCAGACCAGATCTTGGCAAATTGGATTTTTGCACTTCCACAGGGTTGGTTTTAAAACATATCTGAGCTCCTGTCCCTCAATTATCAGGTGAAGATAAAGGCCCTTTGATTTGGGTATAATATAACATACCCAATATATAATTGTCAACCCCTTCTGAAATAAGAGGGAAGAGAATCAGGTGTGTGAATCTGTGATTTGAATGAGGTATAGAAGAATGAGAAATATTAAGGACATTTTCCCTATATAGATTCACAGCAAATGTAATCAACACAAATTAATGTTTATGTGCACATGTAGCAAGGAGAAATTACCACTCACAGTCTCATTAGACAAGGAGTGAAAGCAGCAGAAAGGCTGGGACAAAATACTAAAAGGAAAACAGGCTTATAAAGACACCTGCCATTTTTATTCATTTAAATGTTTAAACAAGTATTTCTTCACCTCGGTTTAGACAGCAAAAATAAGCCTTTGCATAAAACAAAAGATTACTGGGATCAATACCTGAAGGTCAGCCTTGTCTTCTCTGCTGACTTCTGTGAAAAGGATTTTCAGCTTTGCAGGGGCAATCTGGAGTAAGCAACTCAGCAAGGTATGGGATTTGAAAGCAAGATATGTCATTGTTTGTAGACAATACAGTTGGGAGCCTCTTTTCCTCTGTCTTTGCAAAATTCACTGCCATAGTAAACTTCTGCCCAGCTCTGAGCTGAAGGTGCAAGCACAGCAAACCAGCAAGAGAACATCGTAATAGAGCACTAAGGAAATAAATGTGCATCTGTGTGTATGTATGTATATGAAACATTGTATATCTTACAAGCAGCACTACAATCTCAAGTGCTGGCCAGAGCAGGAGAGCTTTTTTGGTTTCTCTTCACTTCAGAAAGTGTCACTAAACATCCAGCACTTCTGAGATTCAACCAGTAGGAGGCCCAGAACTATTGTAATGATGACAGATAGAGAGGGGCTCCAGGCTTCACCCAGCACCCCTGCTCCCCCAGCTGACATAAGTTTCACAGGCTGCACGTGGCTCTCTCTGATACTGCTGGCACAAACAATGCTGCAGACACCCAGAGCTTTCCGTGATAAAGGAACAAAGGCTGTTGTCTTACGGAGGAAGCTCCTATTTGAAGATGATCCCAGGGAAATGAATTTGATGCAAAAATCAACACCTATGCCAGCTAAAAAGCATGAAAGGGAGAAAAGCAGGACAATGATTTTTGTGTGCCTGTATAAGGGACAACTCACCACCACACTGCAAAGCTGCCATAAATAGTCAGGAGCAGACCATTGGATTTGCACACCAGATCCAGAACCTGCTTCCTGAGCAGCCACCAGTCCAGATTCTGCATGGTGCAGCCCACAATGGGACCAAGCCAGATCCTGCTCCTTGGGGTAGAAAGAGCAATTACACAAACAGGGACCTGGGATAAAAGTCTCCCTGAAGTCAAGAGCTGAGACGAATTCTCCAGCACACCAAGAGCTCATTAAAACTGCCCGCAGTGTCTGGCCCACAAAGTACATCCAGTGCAAGGAGCGCAGTCCTGCCGCTGTTTTGCAATGCATTACAAAATACCTTGGCTAGCAGAAAGAATTTGAGGCAATTTGCTCCTGAAGAGCCAGGTCGTGAAGAGCCTTCATTTTTCCAGCAAACTGGATTTAAGTTGACAAATAGTAACAGAGAGAAAAAAACACCCGGACAAAGTAAGGGGAGATGGAGAAACCGACAACGTTTAACTTGATCTTCGAGGGTGTAAATCTGTCAATACCCACAAATGACCACAAGGCCACATGCCAGTTTTCACTCCGAGATACCGTAACTAAGACATTTGGCTGGTACCTCACATTGGAAAGAAAGTTTTTACATTTAGAAATGTAAAACATTGTAACATTTAAGGAATTTTGGCTACAGCCCACTAGCCAGCCTTCCCCCAGCCTCAGCTAGGGGATTATTTTGAATGTTGCCTTGCTTTTTGTGCATCTGTTGCCTAAATCAATGTGGAGGCATGAGGAAGGGACTGAAAATTGGCTCTAGAAATAGTGGTATATTTTAGTGTCATAACTGAGTGTCTTGGCAATTCCTTTTAACTTTAAATGTCAGTGCCATACCAAATGATCTGGTCATCATAACCTCGATTTCTGGCCATCAGTGAAAGAACAGAGATAGAGTCTCTGACATCAGGTTTCAAGGCCACTGTGAAAAATTAAGGAAAACAGATTTCATGCCTCAATGGAATTTTGCTTTACCTGTTTTTGTGTTTCTTTTCAGCCATTCCAGCTTCAAACGTTTATCGGATCTCTTTCTGTTTGAATAGTTTTTTACTTTTCCAGATTTTCTACAATGTAATTTACCTCTCCAGATCTCTTCCCTACTTTAAAAAACTCCTGCTTTTTTTTTTTTTTTTTTTTTTTTAGCTCACATAAAACTCACTTATACAAGCCTTTTGCATGCTTTTACTGCTAGGACATATTTCTCCTTTAGCAGATCTAAAGTGGTGATTTGATGCCAATTTAATGCCATAAAACATAAAAGATCTCAACAGGTCTTTAGTAATCGCTGGTAATTTCCACATCTGCCTCTTTATCTCATACCCTTTAAGTCTGTAGGGAAGTGGATTTAATATCACTGAATCCAACTCTGGTTTTCTGGATAATTAGAAATTGAACTCGACAGATGAACATTAGACAAGGTTTTGCAGAACAGGTGTTTTTAAAAGTGCTCCCCTTTCTCCTTCAAGCCGACAAAACTCTCATTCGCAAACAATACCTACAGGTTCCTGACATTTTCTGAATTGCATGTACAAACTCATCCACAGCCCAGCATTATTCCATGCAGATATCCCTTCAGTCCACTTCTCAAATTGTGTCAAAACCCTCTCAAAAGCTTCTCTGTAAGTACACATGGAATATCAGAAGTCTGGTCTCACTAAACTGCTTTCATCATTATGTTTCTGGTATTCACATTATGGACAAATGACCTAAAAATTTTCAGTTAAACACATATAGAAGGGTTTTTTTTTTTCAAATTACAGAATTACTTCAAAACCCACAAACTTGCAAAGGGAAATAGGATTTGCTGGATCAGATAAGATCACTATCTTAAGTTTATATCATCAGGCATGTTCAGCGTGTAGCTTTTCAGAAAAGAAAATTAAAGTGGGAGGAAGCAATGGTGAATAAAATAATTTTGCAGTTCAATACTGTATCTGTTTTTACAGTATTTTAAGAAGAATTAAAAAAAAAAATCTCACCCAAAACAATACAATCCAGTCTTCTTATTTCCCTAATTTTTTCTATTACAATCAATAGATAAATTCTACCATTTGCACCAGCACTAAGACAATTTCTAAACCTACCTGAGAATCATCAAACGCTACTTTGGTGCACGAGACTGGAGAGTTTCAAGCGTTTGCCACTCATATCAAAATCTTGCCATGGTAAAGAAAATGCGTGTGTTTGTGCATGTAAGCAAACACAGTCAAAGACCCAAACCATTTTCCTTATTTACACCTATATGACTGAATACAAACAAGCTGTTTTTCACCAGTTTCACCACAGGAATAAAATATTTCAGACTCCAGGACTACTGAGAAGCTCACAGTTTTTTTCACCAGTCATCATGCTCCAAATTTACAAGCCTAACTCAGATGGTTATTAGTGGGATGTACCTGCTTAAATCCCTTCCACAGATGGGAGAGTGAACACTGTTCATGCCAAGTTTCAGTCTGGATTGAATTTTTACAGCTGGGTTATAAATTTGCAGATTAAAAGCGTTCTAATGGAAACACAGGTACAACCTTAACTACAGCAACATGAACAGCAGCAAGGTAACACTGCACGAGGGACAGTCTGTGCTACAAGCAGAATCTACCAGGATTTACCCAAAGTCGCATTATTTCTCCCCAGCAGAGGCGGAAGGAGGCTGGGACATGCAGAAAACTCATGCCAGGTGTGAAGTTTCAATTCAGATGTTTTTCCAGAAAGAAGTGAAACTTTTATGGGCTTGCCATTCCTTTAAGTTTATTGCCCCTGCCAGAACGCAAAAAGTCCAGACCTTTCTTCCCTTCTGCTACTACCCTGTCTCGCCTGTGCCTGCCATGTCTGCACCCTGTCCCCTCCTGGTCACACTTTCTTGCACCGCACACACATTAGTATGTTCATAAGAATCACTGAAGGCAGTGGTTACATGTGATGAACATTATAGATTTCATATGTAAAAGTGATCCACTGGGCAATAAAGAGTTTTGTCCCTGTCATTTCTCTTTCTTCATGCAGGTGCCATGAGCAGATGTCTTAATGCAGGAGCAGAGTCAGCTGCAGTGCCACAAGAGCCCTGAGGAGTGGAACAGGCACATTTCAGTGCTGGAGCCAGCACAAGTCTCGCTCGCAACCCAGTGATCTGCCTCCAGCCATGGTTTTGTCTGCTCAAAAGTGCTTCCCCATCACTGATATAAAGTAGTGTGTGATTTGTAAGCCACTTCTGATGAGGTGACAGCACACATCTCTTTTTCATTATTCTATGTATAAAATCCTGCCATATTTTTAAAGTTCATTGGCCTACATCTCCCCTTTGGCACAAACAGCTGATACATTTTGCTGCTGGATCTCCTGGGCAGATACACCCTCCTTTGTGCCTCCAGAAGCATTCTGATGGACAGCAGCAGTGCCAGGGCCCCTCTGCATGCACCCCAAGGCAGCATGAGGCAGCCAGGCTATGGAGACATCCCATGGGATGCAAACCACTGCTCCTGCCTGGTGCTGCCCTGCTGTGTCCCTGGTTCTTGCACCAGGGCTGCAGCCCAGGGCTTTCTGCTGCTCTGCTTGAGCTGGTACGTGGCTCATTTACCTCATCTCGTTATCTCCACTGAGCCCCAGTCTGCCCTCCTCTCTGAGTGTTTCTTTTTGCAGCAATGGCTGCAGCTGGCTCATGTTTGCAAGGCTGAGGGACCCCTGAATCAGGGCAGAAGCCATGGCAAGGCAGCATGTGAGCCTGGCATTTCTGCTGCAAGAGATCTGCACACAGTTTTGGCTACTGGGGAAAATCCTGCTCAGGCAGTGGAAGGGGAGAAAGAATCACATCCATTTCACTAAATGAGTTTTCCCAAGCTGTAGTTTCACACACTCTTTAAATATCCTTAAATTAACTGCTAATTTTCTAACTAATTTCCCTATTATATTCATTACTAACCATGCAGTCTAGAGCTAAAACTGGAAAATAGTCTGATTTATGACTATGTGCTTTTCCATGTACATAATTTCCTGAAACATTCACATTTTGGCTGGCCCCAGGTTTTAAAACCAAGCATAATTCTGAAGACATTCAGAACAATGGGAAAACGGGGATAAATATTTTTTTCTCTTTGAAAACACCTTTACTAAATGAGTAAAGTCTAAGGCTTGCCAGAGAACAGCCCTTGCTGAGGCCTGGAGCATTGACTAACTCTAAAGAGGAGTATTAAAACATATAGTTGTCAGAGATTGGTGACAGTACCACATTTTTCCTGCTGTGTCTGAGCGGGGTCTTGGGCAAGCACAGGGATCTGATGCTTTTTGGCCAGTGCTGTGAATATTTTATTGGGAAAATATTAATGGCCTTGGAGAAACAAAGGGAAGCATGCTGTACCAGCACAGGCAGCAACAACCTGTGGCCATGGAAACATGGCTGGTGCCCTGAATTTTTTGGTGTCTTCTCTGCTTTTTTGGTCAAATGTTGTAATCTTTTCCATTTCAAATCATTCATGCAGGAACATCCCATTGCCTACAATGATAAAGCTGTCAGGAGTCCTGACACGTGCTGCTCTGAGGCAAGCTGATTTGAAGAAAATCCTCTGCAGCCAACAACTGGCTCAAGACAGTTTTTACTGAAGCATGTGGAAAATTTGCCATGACATCAACAGAAGCAAAACCAGAAGACGTGCCCGCAGTCCGCCTCTGCTCTGTGGGGTCTCCACAGCAATTATACCTGAATTATAGAAATATGCTGCACAAATATGCTGCTATTTGAAGCACATCTTATCTGCACAGAGGCGGATCTCTGGAATCTTTCATATTTTGGGTTTAAACAGGAAAAAAAGCCTTAAACATTCATAACCTTTTGCATCTGAAAACAAACAGATAAACCAAGAATGCACAGTGTTTGCATCCAGCACCTGTGAGAAAACAAATGCTCTCTTTTCCAATAAAAGAATGGAGTGGAGAGAAGTGGCACAGGAAAACTGCTCTGCTCGGAGTGCTGCTTCCCCTCTCAGCAGGGCTGGCTCCAGGCAAAGCTCTTCCTTGCTGGCTGGCAGTTCCTGGGTGCCCAGGCTTTTGGGACAGTGCTCTGCCCCCAGCTGTTGCTGTTCCCAGCCCACCCAGTGCTCTCTTCCTCCATTCTCCTACTTGAGAGAGGTTGGAACTGACACCTTCCCACAAAAAAGATTCAGTTTTGATGAAGCACCATTTTTTGGGGTCATGTGGAGAAAATACGGACACATTCCCATTGCAGCTCAGGCACTGAGAAATCAAGAAACTAAAGAGAACTAAAAAACCAGCTTATTTGATTTTTGGTGTTTGAACTGAAAGAAATGCAATAAGTGAACCAAACTAGCAGGGAACGGGTGGGATCTTTAAAGTTCTCAGGTTTGGGCTATCACATCTGGTATATTAAATCTGATGCTTCCTGTGCAGTAAAGCCGTTTCCTTTTATTCTTTCTTTAGAAAAATCAACAGAACAGTAAATTAAACACAATCTTCTCCTCAATTCTCAATTCCATGCTATTTTAGTTGACGAATCAGGTCATGTAATAATAAAATTCCTGCAGAAATACGATCTTAACTGTGTAACCTTCAAATTGCAGTTATGCTCTGTGTGTATTTAATACTGTACTTGACATTCACCTTTTACATTTCACTTCTGGATGACATTAGGATCTGCAAAAAAGACCTCCTTCAGCTCTCCCAGGTTACCATTTACTTCAAAGTATCCCCAAGGTCTCCAGCACTATTTAGATCCAACTTGCAAAAAGTCACTGCTGTGAGCAGTTTTTGTAGGTCCCTTGAGTTGTTTCTGAAAACAGGTTCCATTGTGTTCATATTATGCTTTCAAATTTTATGGCTTATTTTTAAATTACATGTTAATTTCTAAAAATGTTAAATTGCGAGGAAAAGTTGGCAAGGACCACACAAAATCACAGCACTGTTCTGCAGTTTGTGTCTCTCTACAGTACTTCTGTGCATGGCTACACCCTTATATTTAAGTGCTCTGTAGGAATGTGGGCCTGATCCTGCAGAGTGCCAAGGGTCTCATCAGAGGTGCTCAGTGTGCTGCAATAAATGACCCAGGATAGTGCTTTATAAATCACCAACTTTGCAAGATCCAAAGGAAAGAAAGAAAGGAAGGCGAGAGGAAAGAAAAAGTCAGTAGTAATGAAAACATCAGAAACAGAGCGCACTTCTGAGTATGAATGTCTAAAAATAGAGATCAAACATCTTCAAAAATCAGCCAGTCGTTCAAGAGCTTGTTTAAAACCATCCTCTTTTCCTGGCCTGCAAGTCTTGAGTTTCTTCACTGTTTTTATTTGTTCTGGCTTTTCTACTGTGCTAAGTAACATATAAATGAAATCAATGAAAAATCTACCTACAGAGAAAGGACTCCCTGTCCTACCATTTAATCTCTTTTGCTCTTGTTTTAATTTTTTCTTTCCTTCACTAGGTAACAATATCCCAGAAAGATGGGAATTTTTCATTTCCTTGTGCTACAACGATGCAGAACATTTTGTTTCTGCAGGTGACTGACAATAGGGTATTCAGGGAGCACTGCAGCTTGATTACAGAAAAGTCAGCATTTTAGTGATCCGTAAACCAAAGACTGACATTGCCTCTTTAGATTTATATTCAGCTTCACTACAAACATTAGATCTTTTCCTTATAGATTTCTGGAGTGCTTGTTGCCGTCAAGACTGTTATTTCTGCATGCATTTGTACAACAAATATGGGTAGACAAGTCTGCTTTCACTTATTCCTGTCACACAGAGAACCCGCTGTGAGTGACTGCATGCCAAGCAGTTAGTGAAAACCAGTTCTCCAACACGGCTTTTTAACTAAACAAAAACACTGAACCAAGCCTTTCAGTCATCAGTTTAAGATGCATATTTGACCAATTATCTATACTTACATATTATACCTGCATTAGGATTGATCTGAAATTTTTCTGCTTTAAGTGAACACACTTGTGTATGTCCTGTTATACACATATCAGCTTACGACAGAAAGGCTTAGGGAAGCCTGTGCCACACCCGTGACGGCTGCTCTCTTCCCCGGCTGCCTGCACTGCCGGCCCGTGCCACCTCCCGCAGCAGCTCCCTGGCTCCCTGGGGCTGGGGAATGGCAGCGTGGGCACTGCACCTGCGAGGGCTCCGACTCAGGGCTTGCTGCTCCTGCCCCAGCACCGAAACTGCTTCCCATGAGCTCACGATAATTGCGTGGAGGTATAAAACGAGGCTGCTCTGCCGACCGTCAGTTATACAGCCTGTCCTTGATCTTTATGTGGGATTTCCCTGTTGCATGAAGCCGGAGTAGCATATGGTCCCGTGTTTATAAGCATGTTAATGACTGAAATGGGAACCTCTACAACCCGTTTTCCTTATAAACTTTAAACTGCAATTTCTTGTTTTTGTTATTGGACACTGCACTCATACGCCGTTAATTTGGCGCAGGCTGTTGAGACACACGTGGCCACACTGACCCCGGGCGCTGGGCACACAAAGCAGCTCCAGACACACTGATGTACCTGAAATCAGGGTCCAGCCCCTAATCAGAACCAGACAGGGCGAGTAAGCTTTCTTACTCATGAAAGTTACTTTTCCAGGGAAGCACAATAGAGAATTAGTTTAAACTCC
Source organism: Vidua chalybeata (assembly GCF_026979565.1). Classification (NCBI taxonomy): domain Eukaryota; kingdom Metazoa; phylum Chordata; class Aves; order Passeriformes; family Viduidae; genus Vidua; species Vidua chalybeata. The sequence continues at coordinate 16,206,928 of NC_071530.1, read as the reverse complement.
AGTGACTTCCCGTCCTCACAGGCACAACGACCTTGCCAAACATTTCTCAAAAATAAAACATCAATCAGCTTTCACTCTGTGCTTTTTGAAATGCTGCTTAAAATGTCTTCGTAAATTAAAACGTCTAGTAGGGACTTGACAATCCTGCAACAGCTCCTTTGTGTTAAAAATTAGCTGTTTTGTGCTACAAAAAATTGCAGTGTGGAACTCCTTGTAAGTGGTGATATCTCACTTAAAAATACACTTGCCACTTTCAGGAGGGTAAGAGTGGTAAAGTCAGCCATACCCTGTTATTTGCTTAACCAAAATGTATTAGAACTATTTTTGAAAACACAGATACAGGTCTGGTACCATACTGCACTAAGAACTGGCAACCCAGGTATTCAAATAACAAAGAAAAAACATTTAAAAAGCATATCATCCTTATTTATCTCTCCCTATCTAACAATGTGGATAATTTCGTCTATTTGAAGGTAAGTTTCATAAACGGACAATACCTTGAAAATATATGCTTTCTTCATGAAAAGTTTAATTCCTGCATGTGTAACATCAGAAAATCATTAATGGGACTGTAATCTTGTAACTGAAAAAAGCCCATTTGTACCTGTATTTCCTGAATGTTCACACATATGTAGCAATGATATAGCAAAAAAGTCATGTGTATATATATATATATATATATATATATATATATCATATGTATATCATGTGTATATATATATGATCTTTTTTTTCTTCCTATATACTGCTTTTGAAGTGCAAAAAGAATAAAACTATATCCTAAGAGCTGCTGGTCTGTTCTCAAAAGAAGTGAAAATGTTAAGGAAGATATTTAGGAACTGACTTAAATACAATCTCAAGAGGAGTTCCAGGAATGTCACTTAAGAATATTAAGGACAATTATACTAGTTTTTAGTCATTCCAGCACAGCTGGTGAATTTACACAGTTGCAGTGTGCTTCCCTCAGCCTTCACATTAATGACCATATTTTTCAGTGCAGCTTGAAATTTGTCAAGAAGAACATAATCCAGTAGCAAATTTATTATAAATTTTAAAAAGTCATTGCATCCATTTTTAGGTTATGGTATAAAGCACAGAAAACCAGAAGTTTACATATCTGAGCTTCTGCATATGCTCTTGAGTAACTTTTCACTTAAAAATAAAGCTTGGCAAACAATATACTTGTAATGCAGGCCAAATGCATTTGGTATGTTCAGGGAAAAAAAATTAACAGAGAGAGTTTATTTTGAAACTTACTAACTGAGCAGGCACTATTCTTTCTTCCCACGAGACTCCATTTCCCTACAGGGCCCCCACTCGTTCTCTGGTCATTCCCAACAACCTGCACACACAAACATCCTCCTAATCCCCACCAATAGAATTCAGCCTTGTGGCCCCTCCACATGGACAAAAAAAAAAAAAAAACAACCAAAAAAAAACCAAACCAAATCAAAACAAAACAAAAAAAAAAACCAAAAAAACCCCAAAACAAAACAAAACAAAACAACAACAAAAAAAAAAAACCAAACACACAGGAAATGTGCCAGAAAAGAGAGAGCAAAGGCTGCAAACTGGAGAAGTTGCAAAGGCACCTGAACCTGCCTGCCAAGGAAGCCAAGGGGAAGCCAGTACACAATGTAAACCTGTAAACCTGTATTAACTTTACAGCAAAATCATCCAGTACCTTTCAGCAATATCCATCCCTGAAGTGATGCTGCCCTCAGGGTGGTCCCTGGCAGAATAACCTGCCAAGAAAGGCCCAGAACAACGCTAGGGGCTGCTGCAATGAGTTGAAACCCTGAGACACTGGTGGAGACCTTCAGAGACTGGAGTGCAAAACTTCATATTTTTCAAAATGAAATTTTTTTCACCTTATGTCTCAAAGAAATACAGAAGAAGTTTCACAAGAGGAGCCTTCCAGCATCCCCTGACTCATGGGGACTTAAGCAAATCCTGATCTTGCCCTGATTTACAGCAATTTACTGGCATGAACCAGACGGTCCCATATGCCTTGCTCTGACTGGTAACATAGTGGATGACATTCAACATGCTTGTATGTTTTTATTGATAAGATTACAATAATAAACTATGTGTAACCCTTCAAAAAACAGCAAGACAAGGTATTTAATGGCCAAGTCTGTGGCCCCTTAGCTCAGGAGAGTGATGCAGAAATTAGTCTTCACTAATGCCTGTAATTCTTCTTGCCTGTATTCCTAAGAGATGCATGAGCACCAAAGGGTCACATACTGGACAAGGCACTCTGAGGACAGAAAAGGTGCTGTTCAACAGGGGAAGGTGTTAACATGCACTCCACTGAAGGGCATATGACACATGTAAGTGTCACAAACAGCCACCTTGAAATTTCAAAGCCCTCTTCCTCCTCCCAGCTGTGGCCAAGGAGAACTTCAGTCCTCCTCTAGTCCTCCCTTATTGTAACAGAATACGGAAGAGTTTCTCCTTCCTTTGGCTCGTCTTAGTGCTGACAAAAAGTGGCCTCTAAGTGTCATTTCAAAAATTATCCCCATTGCTCCATTTGAAAAGCAAACCAGCTTCGTTAGTGGTCATTAACAGCACTTAACAGTAATACTGCAGGTAGAACTTCTCCAGAAAATGAAAGGATGTACAGGATTTATCCACCCTGATAAGAGAGGATGGACAGGAGTAATCCACTCTCATGCAAGAAGATGGACAGGAATTACCCACTGTGATATGAGAGGATGGACAGAAGTCTCAAAAAAAGCACAATCGGGTGACACTTGTTCCAGGAGCCACTGTCTACTGAAAATGTCTGTAATAGAAATCATGCAGAAAAATATCCCTTACCTGTCCGATAGACAAAATTGCCTTCTGTCTCTGATGATGATGGAGACACCAGTTCTTCCTCAAATTCATTGGAACTAAATGAACCAGAATGATTCCTTTGCCTTGTTTTTTCCATCATAGCTGCATTAGTAGCCATGACGTGTCTCAACGAGTCATTTAGGTAACGATTCAGTAAGCTGCTTTTGTATTTGGGGGGTGACACATAATCCTCATTGGTACTTGCTTCTGGTCTCACTCCTGTTTTTATTACTGAACTTTCAGTTTTAATCACAGTGTGATGAACTGGTTTGTTATATGCCCCTTCATTCATATGGTTTCTCGGAGGATTTTCTCCATCTGAAAAAAAAAGAACAAAGATACAGTAATACACTGAGTACTTAATATTTAACATGAGACTTTCTCTCCATGTTTTGAATTGTGATAAATATAACTAAAACTAGACAGTAACTTCAGCATTAGACACTGATTTTCATTTTCTTCTGTTCACACATTGCTCATAGTAGTTCCCATGATTCTCAGATGTTCCAGGTATTCTAAATTAATTAGCTATAGAAAAGTCTTTGAGTCTAATTTGTTCATGAATAACACAAGACAGGTAGAAAAAAAATGGAAAGTGCCCTAGCTCAATGATAAGCATTTAAAAAGCTGTGTGAATAGGCTAAATTCTTACTATCATAACTTGAAATTTGGTTTGCCTCAATACCACAGAATATTTAGGTACATTTGCTTAAACTGTACCCTTTTAATTGTTCTGCAAGCAATCTTTTCAAGGGAAGTGAGTAGAAATGCGAGTACATTCCCACATTTTTCAAGAAATGTGAGTACAGACTGAAACTGGAACAAAGATATTTGAAATTGAGTACAAACTGAGACATACTCTTCTAAAAATTCACATACAGATTTCTGACAACGTTCTGTAGGATTTGTTCCTGTCATTGTATCTCCATGTCACAACCGTCTAAAAAAAGCACTCACAGACAGAATTAATACAAAAATTCTATTAAAATACAGTGTACTTTAAAAAAACATCCTGCTTTTGTTAATTTGAGTAAGAAAGAGAATTCCAGTACATCCTTTATGGAAAACAGCTGCTAGCAAAATACATCAAATAAATAACAGTAATATTCAGTTTACCATCTAAGATGCCCCACTAATCAACCCTTTAATGATGTATATTGCTATAGCCCTTCCACAAAGGAAAGTAACAGTCAAGTGATTTCTCATTTCTTCATACCAACAAGTGTAATCATTTTTTTCCTTTAATGCACACTAAAGGAATAGGCTTGTAGAATGCAATGAACAAAAAATTATCATTCTAGCAACAATGAAATATAATAACACGCAGCCAGATTGCCACCTTGAACAACTTAGACAATCCTGCTTTGCAAGGCTGCCTAGTAGTTGGGAGCCAAAAGAGGCACCTAATTCACAAAAACAATAAAGGCAGAGCCACTGAGGGTATTTGCGATTAAAAATTAGAGCTAATTTAAAGTATCTAATACTTTCTAAATATATTTTAATCAGTTTAAAATCAATAAAATAGCATCAACAAACCTTCCGAGCATGAGTCATCGCTGCTCACGCTGAGTCGCTCAGCATTTCCCTGAACATATTTGTTGTACAGTTTTATTCGTAAAGCCCAGCTCAGATCTGGCTGCCTGACAGTGTTCTTCAGGCGACGTCTTGCATTGGCAAACCAGTTTGATACCTGAATACAAACGTGTGCATTAGCTTCCCCTGAAAATCAGGCAAATAAATTAATCCATAGAGCCCTCAAGAGTTTTATATATGCTTCAAGGGTACCACAAACAAGAGAAATAGGAACAGAAGTCCAAGAAATTACCACTGAGCAGAGCAGGAATCTCATACAGGAAGGCAATTTCAGGCTTCCCACCCTTCCCAAGTGTTAGCAAAACCACATTATCACAAGGTTTCAATTAAGGTGCCCCAAATAACAGTTGTTGTTTTTTTTTTAATTTTATTTTAAAGATAAAACCCTGAACTTTTAATATGAACCTTCAATATATTACAACTTCCTAAATTAAATATCTAATATTCAGGAATTTCCTTTGATATTTATATAGGCTACAATAAGGCTATTGAACAGAAAAAGACATTCTAAATTTGTATATATAAAATCCCAAATTCTCCCTCGCACTTTAACAGAACTCTTAGTCTTGACAGGCTCTGGGCATCAGGAAAGTCTTACAAAGAGAACAATGTACTTTGACTCACTGCAGAAATCAAACATTTGCTCTACAGAGAAGCTGATTTTACAAACTCTTTTTGTTGTGGACAGCTTAAAAAACAGTAAAGATGCAATTCTTCACAAGGTGACTACTAAACAATAGTCTGCTTTGTCTTCCCAACTGCAGAGCATTTCCTAGAGTTTGACTTAGCAAAATGGATACGTTAGTATCTCTCTAGCATATAGGCTCATTACAAAGTCAGGCTCAAACACAAGTATTTCACAGTGTTTTAGGCACTGAATGAGCAAAAAGGCACAGACTACCCTTCAGTGCCAGCAGTGCTAATTAAACCACCAAATAGGATGCATGTACTTGCAGTGACTTTTCATGAAAGCACACCTGAGAAAATGCTGGCCTTGATTCTACTGCAACTCAAAAAGATAGTAAAGAGAAAATACTGACAACCCTATCTTTACTATGAGCAAGAGCAGAGGCACGTGACCTACATTCTAATGATATTTGCTTAGTGATAAGTAAGGTGTAAAAATTTATTTAATGCTGGCAGGAGAAGGTGCATTTTGACATGACCTCTGCAAGAAGGAGGCAGAGTAGAACATTTGCAAAGTAGACTGTAAAGAATGTTAGCAGCCTACAGCCCTGTTCACATCTTTGTGTTGTGAACATGCACAAAGAGAAAGCCAGACTACTGTCGTCATATTCTGACCTGGGAACGATCACATCATCTAATTTATATCAACCTGCAAAGCAAGTTCATACATGTTTTATCAATACATGCTACCCCATTTAATAGAGAGCCAAACTGCAGACCTTAGCATTGGATTTTCGCCCTAATTTTGTCATCTGTCTGTTGTAGCTAAGGTTACTGTATAAATCACACAGAGGTATCTTTCTAATTATTCTGGATCAATAATCTCTTCAAAAGTGATTATGAGAAAAATAAACACTATGTGCCTAAAGAAAAAGCAAAGCTTCAGTTCAGAGTCCCAGCTAGAACTTAGCAGTGGTGCCTTATGCCTGTCACTTTGATTTTACTTAAAATCACATTTACATGAAACAGGGTTCCACTGAAAACACGGTGAGTGCTGGATCAGTGCTCACATGGCAAACACATAACTTTACAAGCCATGTCGTTTACTATGACAGGTTAGAAAACCAAAACTGTAGCTGGCAAAGTAATTTTCATTCTCTTCTGAGGCTACTTGCTTGTAATTATCATATTAACACGGTAATTTTTACAGTAAATGAGATGGGGTAGGCTGGAATCCATGCACTTTCTAATGCTGTTAGTGAAGTCACTCCAGACTGCTCAGCTGAAGCAGCAGTCACCTGCTGCATGACAGTGTAATTCTGAAATCAAGTATTTAACAGCAGAGATCGATCAATCCATGGTCCCAATCAACAGGATTGCAGTTACTGTAGCATTTTACCAAACTGACAGCTTTCCAACCTCTCACAAGAAAGATTTCATTGTACTTCATTTTATTACACATTGAAATTTTTCATCAGTGAAGTGCCATTTACAGAAAAGATAGGGTAGTATTAGTGTGATTCATACATAAAAGCAATTAAATTTAGCAGGAGTGATTTCTGCATGGTACTGTTGGTTTATTTTGGGCTCATTCTTCCCATGCCATTGCTTTGCTTTCTGCATATCAATATGAAAAGATGATTCATATTTTAAGTCTTCTGCTATGAAAGAAAGGAATAGTAGTATTTGATCATTATTTCATAATGAGATAAATATATTGCACCTTGTCTTCCTGCTTTTTATGGAGCACATGATTTTAAGTGCCATCACACAACACATACAAGACAATCAGGGGATCAGGCCCAGCCAGCAAAGACTTGTGAAAGGCAAGTTCTGCTTGACCAACCTGATCTGCATTTATTACAGTCTGACCCACTTAATAGATGAGGGAAAGGCTGTGGATGTGTCTACCTGGACATCGGTAAAACCTGTGACAATATTTCCCACAGCATCTCCTGGAGAAACTGGCTGTCCATGACTTGGATGGGTGTGCTCTTTGCTGGGCAAAAAACTGTTGGGATGGCTGAACCCAGTGAGTGTTGGTGAATGGAGCTACATCCAGCTGGTCACCGGTCACCAGTGGTGTTCCCCAGGGCTTGGTATTGAGAGCCAGTTATGTTTCATAGCTTTATCATTAATCTGGATGAGGAGATCAAGGGCACCCTCAGTCAGTTTGCAGAGATACCAAATTGGGTGGGAGTGTTGATCTGCTGGAGGGCAGGAAGGCTCCACAAGGGATCTGGACAGGCTGGATCCATGGGCCAAGGCCAGTGGTATGAGGTTCAACAGGGACAAGTGCCTGCCCCTGGGTCACAACAACCCCTGCAGTGCTACAGGCTGGGAGAAGTGAATGGAAAGATGCCTGCTGGAAAAGGATCCAAGGGTGCTGGTTGACATCACCTGAACATGAGCCAGTGAGTGTCCAGGTGACCAAGAAAGCCAATGGCATCCTGGCCTGGATCAGCAATAGGTGTGGTGTCAGAGACTGGAATCCTTTGGCATATGGTCTGGTTTGCATCTTAATTCAGGCAGAGGCATTTCTAACAATTTTAAGAACCGGACCATAACATGTGGCCAGCAGGACCAGGGCACTGATTGCACCCTTGTGCTTAGCACTGGTGAGGCTACAACTTGAGTGCTGGATCCAGTTCTGGGCCCCTCAATTCAGGAAAAACACTGAGGTGCTGGATAGAGTCCAGGGAATGACAACAGAGTTGGGGAAAGGGAGCACAAGTCTGATGAGGAGCAGCTTAGGGAGTTGGAGGGGTTTAGCCTGGAGTAAAGGAGGCTCAAGGAAGATCTTATTGCTCTTTACAACTACCTGAAAGGAGGCTGTAGGTGGGGGGTCAGTCTGTTCTTCCAAGTGACAAGTGATAGGACAAGAGGAAATGGCCTCAAATTAAATCAGGGGAGGTTTAGATTGGATATCAGGAAAAATTTCTTTACAGAAAGGATTGCCAGGCATTAGAACAGGCTGCCCAGTGAAAGTTACCATGGTTGAGGCACTGTCCCTGGAGGTATTTAAAAGAAATGTAGACCGGGTGCTTACAGACATGGTTTAGCAGTGGACCTGCCAGTGCTGGGTTCAATTATTATGAAGGCCTTTTCCAACCTAAATGACTCTATCCTTCTGAAAGAACCTCAAGTCAGCTTTCAGAAGATAAACCTTTAACTAAAGCATGAAGAGGCAAATTCACTCTAGAAACTCTTATCCCAAATGCAATTAAAACAAGGCCCATTAAAGCCTTGGAAGAAAGGGAAGTTAGTCAAATCCATTTAAGAGATTTTTAGGCTTAATCTATGATGTGGTATTCTCTAGCTGCTTTCCAGCTTTTGGGCACTGGTGCATGTTGCTGGAAAATCCTGATTTCTAAGGCATCATGAGAGTCAACACCTCTCTCACTCTTCAGTTTTGGACAAGCTCCAGGTGTGTGAACTGGAACAGGCTGCATGGCCACGAGCTGTACCAGTCAGCACACTCGCCCTAACCTCCAGCCACCACCTGTCTCCTTCCAGCACAACATCAGTTTTACCACTCATTTCAGCCCAGCCCCAAATGTTACACTGTCTATCCATGTGGTCTTTAAAAACCTGACTGTCCACTGCTGTAGGTCCCACTCAAGAGTGCCAGTTTGCACCACACTTACCTAAACCATTACAAAAAGAAACAACCAAAGCAGCCAAAACATCCAACCTTTCCCATGGTCCCAAGATGTGCTACTGTGATCTCCAAAAATAATAAAAAAAACCAACAAAAAATTTAGATATAAGCCAGTGGGAAAATCTTTGTCACATAAACCTCCCAAGAAGTAAGTATCTTGAAAAAACAAAGGATGAAACTCACTATTCTTGTAAAGTAACAATCCTGTAGTTCTTTGAGAAGTAAAAAGACAAAACCCAAGGGGAACGATAATAGATGTGCTTTCCAGCATTCATTTTTTTACAGCGGTTCAGTCGTTCTCTAAGAGCATCAGGTACTTATATCAGCATCATGAAATATTGACCCTCTGGCTTTACTTCTGAAGACACATCTCCAATTTTATTGTAATTTGTTCTGCTTCAGTGCTTAACAGCGGCCAAACTTTCAGAAAGGGAACAGACATCAAGTGATTCTCCTCCTCCAGTAATCCAGATATGCCTTTATAAATCTGAATATTATTAAATCCATAGCAGCACATGACTAATATACAAATCTTTGTATTGAAAAACCTTCTTTCCAACAATACACACATTCATATTTCTTTCTGGAAGAAATATACTGCCATTTTTCTTTTTTATTTCACAAGAACATCTAAACTAAAATTTAAAATAAAATAAATCAAACAGTGTGGTAATAATACAAATGAAAATGTAGCATATTAATAGGACAAGTTATTGGATTCTGAATTGGAATCTAATTGGAGTAAAATATAAAATGCCTTTTCAAACTATATTGCTTTTTTGGTTTCCTGCTTTGGCAGTTGTGGAAGTAGAAAACTTTGGACTGTTGGACTGAAATCTGCAATAACATTTGCCTTGAGGACTCCCAAAGACCTTGTTGGCCTGCACAGTAGTAAGGCAGCCCAGAATTTGCCCCAGGTTTTGCTGCTACTACTTAAGAAACAAGATGATTTATGTTTCCTGCAAAATCCTACCTCCTTGAAAGAGTCTGATTTTTCTTCAGCACTGCAGTCGGACATGCATCTGGAATAGGCCCCTCGCTGTCCCACTGCACCCAAGAACAGTGGGGTAGGCTAAAGTATTAGTATAGTAGAACAAATTAATTTAAAATCAGCCAACTCAGTAATAGAAAAATTAATGAAAATAAAGTTGTGGAAGATTTGACATGCAGATACAAAAGTTATTAGTCATTAGCATGTCATTAGTTTGTCCTAATAACAAAAGTAAAAAAACAGGGCTGGATGTTCACCTTTTTGTCTCACGGAAGAATTGGTTTTATCTATGCCATAGTCCTGAAAAAAGGTCCTTCGGATAGATGGTACATACTGGAATAAGGTTCATTAAATGAAGAAAAAGCACAGGGAGGAAAGTCACATCTGTATGATCAGTATTACTGTGACCACCATCATCTTCCAGGCAGCTGCTGAAGACCTTTTCCAAGGTCGCCAGTCAGGTGAAAAACAAAAAGACATTCTAACCATTCATTCCCTAAATGGGATTTTGACAGAAACTCAGAAACTCAAAGGGATATTCAACAGTATCTTTTGACTTTCCTATGGCTTGTGACAACAAGGTGTCAGCACATGAGGGATGCAGGGAAGAGGTAGCAGCTGTCAGCAGACAACAGCCTCCACAGGAGGGGAAAGGTGTGGGAGCAAACACCATGGTACAACACTGAGAAATGTAAAAAGCGTAGGAAATATGAGACAGGTCAGCAAATGTGAAGGCGTTTAACCCAGAGGAAACATCATACACTGATTCCTGGCTCTCCAATGATGTCCAACAATATTACTAGATCAGAAAAACAATTTATAGGCAACCCTGGTTGATGCTTTTGCAAAATGCCCCTCCTGGGACAGAAGCTTTCCAACAGACCCACAGCCCAGTCCCAAACCTGCTCTTGGTTATACGGCTTGTCTGAAAAAGCTCAGCCTTCAAGAAAGCTATTTCAGATGTACCCAGTGTGACTGAGACCACACCCTGGCATGCTCTCTCTCACTCTTAAGAGAACAAAAATTTTGAACTGAATTACAATCTTGCTCTTTCTGAACATCCAAAAAGTAGGTGTAGGGTGTGTGCTGTTTAGCTCTTTGTGGCTCAGGAAGTACTGCTGGTGCCAGACATATGTATTTACATCTCATACAGATGCTATCAAATTCCTGGATTAAAAGAGCATTGCACAAAAAAGATGAAAAAAACACCTGGGATTTCTCTTTGATGTTGTGCTTCTGTAAATGAAGATAGATATGCCTGTTTGCACAGTTCTTTCAAATATTACCGTTCATAGAAACAAAACTGGTCAAATTCAGCTTCAGCGTAAATCCACTAGAGTCACAGGGGTCTAACAGAGCTAAATGCAGCCCTCCCTGATTCTTTTTAATTTTACTCTACACTTTACGTAGATCATAAAACTCTGTGGAGAAGTGGCCATGGCTCACTTGATGCTTTTATAAAGGCTAACACTTCCTATCCCCATAAGGATTTATCAAAGCTGCCACGAGAGAAATCCTGCAAAAACCCACCAGTTTTTCTCCCTTCTCTGTTCATTCCAAGGCATTTTTAAAAGAACAGCAGAACTCCTCAAGATGTCATTAATGTGAAAGTGTCCCAGCACATATTCTGAATATATGTTTTAAATCTCATGTAAAAATACAGGGGTATTCTAAGAGCCATACTCCAATAAAATACTCCTATTGAATTGTGCCATTGAAGGGATAGTGTTTATGCAATCATAGTTTAAACCTTTCATGTATATTTTTTAAAAGCAAGACAAGTTATTTTAACTATATCTTCCAGTTATATCTGGCATTTTCTGAGACATTAATATTATTTTTGTCAAAGCTATAGTGTTTTTCCTAGTGCAATAGTTTCATAGTGAGGTACTGAAGTGTAAAATTTCCCATTTTGCCATTACTAGAATTGAAGTTCATAGCAGAGTTTTTTTTTGAAGGGGCCCTCAAAATAATAAAGCTGAATTACCACCTGTTTCTTTCTAATACTTTAGGTTACTTTGATCTCTTTGTGTCCTTTGCAAAGTGACACATAATGTGTTAGGCAGAGTGATGAGGACCCAATCCTGCAAACACATGGGTTTCATTTTACGCACCTAGCAGTAGCTTGCAGTAAGGAAATTAGATTATTCACAATGCATAAATCTTTGCAGCATCCAGACCTGAGATAGCATCACCCAGCAACTGATAGCATTTAACCACATATTTCAGTAGAGCACCAGATGGCAAAGAGAACAAAGAAGTGTGATTTATAAACATTTGCAGCAGAATTTATGCCTCTTACAGCAAGAAAACTGCCAGTCACTTCAGGGGAGAATTACCTGAGAACAAAACAATTACTCCCCGTGTCTAACTATATTACAATGATAATTCCTGCAAGACTGTGTGTGCTGAGCCACTGCACACAGCGTGTATGGTAACACTGATGCCTGTGCAACAGGTGATGACAATTATTATCAGAACAATAGAACAGTTTCCATCCTACCCCCTTTTCAAAAGGGAAGAAGAGTAGGTCCCTGAAATCTCCTCAACAATTTCTATTCTGTGCTGAATTCTCCCATGACTGATATTTTTTACTTGAGAATTTTTAAAGACTAAGCAAAAATATTTTCATTGTATTTACGAATGAGATGAAAGGATGAGGGCATCTATTCCTAGGAGTGCATGCACACACTTTTTGCCGATTGTCTTTAGCACTTCTCCAGCCACGATAGCTAAGATGTGGTAATTCTTGCTTGAGACAGTCCTGCTGGGGTGGGGGAGCCCAGGGGAGAGTGGAAGAAGGATGTGCACAGGACCCCTGGTCTTGCTGCCTGCACCGATGCTCCCCGATACCCAGCGCTGTCCTTTGCTCAGCTCACAGAGGAACTTTGGCAGACGCTGTCCCCATCCCTCCTGTCCATGAAACCCCTTGGAGCGGCTGTTAGAGGTGGGGGTAAGGGGTTGGTTCCCTTCCTTACCTGCACCAGGGTCATCTGGGAGCCGAGGGCAAGCAGAATCTTCTCCGTCTTGGTGGGGTATGGGTTGTCGCGGTGCTTGTAGAGCCACTGCTTGAGCGGCCGCGCCATGTCCTGCAGCGCCTGCCGCTTGTGCCGCACCTTCCCGCCGCTCTGCCGCGCCCTGCCGCGGAGAAGGGGCGCTGAGGACCGGAGCGGCCGGACACCTGCCCGCTCCCCCGCCTGGCCCCGGGCCCTGCCCGCTCCCCCACCTGGCCCCGGCTCCCCAGCGCGGCTGCGGCAGATGCGCCCCGTCCGAGGGGGGACCCAGCTCGGGGGATGCCCAGCCCCGGGCTGTGCCCTGCCCGGAGAAGCCGAGCCCGGTCCTCGCGGGGTGTTCGGGCACTTTCCACAGCCGCAACCCTCGGCCCGGAGGACTGCTCAAGAGAAGGTGATGCCACCAGCTCCCCGAACTCCCCGTGGGGGGGTCTGGGCGAGCGGACTCAGAGCTGGTGAATGGCCGTGGCAATGTTGCGGGCCCGGGCGGCGGCCCCGCGGGGATTTCAGCGGGGCCAGGGCTCTGCCGGTGAGAGTGTCCCGATGTTTACAGTGCTCGGCACCTGACCGGAGTGTGGTCGGTCTGTCTACCGAGGGGCTTTCCAGCGCGGCCAGGCCGCACCTCGCACGGCCGGCCGCGCATCCCGCAGCTGCGGTGCGCGTTACCCCGGGGCCAGCCCGGCCTGATTCCCCCGCCCGGGTTTATTTCCCGCTGATACTCAAGAGATACCCGCGGTACCGAGCAGCTCCTGGATCATTTCCCCCCCTCGGAGCCGGTGGCGAGCGGTGCTCCTGGAGGAGCCGGCATGCCACTCCGGCATGCCACTCGCCGGCAGCGACGCGAGGCAGCCCGCAAAGCCCCGCGCCTGCCGAGTAACAGCGTATGCCGGGGGAACGAAACCCGGGTTCCGGGAAAAAAAAAAAAAAAAAAAAAAAAAAAAAAAAAAAAAAAAAAAAAAAAAAAAGGTGTCCCTTTGTAAATAAAGACCTACAATGAAAAGTGAGTGAACAAAATCGGAGGAATCCTAAGGAAAGCCCAGAGGCGGGCCGGGGCCGGCGGCAGCGCCGCGCGGGGCGGAGGGGGCTCCGGGCGGCGCTGGGCGCCGGCGGCAGGGGGCGCCACGGGGCCGGGCTGGGCCGGGCCGCGCCGCTGCCTCCCCGGGGCTCCCGCGGCAGCCCCGCTCCGCCGCGATCGGCTGCAACAACATTCCGGTGACACACACCTGCGTCCTTTCGGCCAGCACCGCCGGTAAAACTGCGAGCTGATGCAATCACTAAGGTGGAAATTGGTCAGTATAAGCAGCTCCCCCGGACTCCTCGGTTTCGCAGCCGCCTGACTGTGCTCCTCGATCTTACTTTGTAACGCTGACCCGAAATGTCTGGTCAGCGCACGCCAGTTCAACCCTCCGAGCTACGGCTGTCAACACAGAGCTCGCTCGTCCTCTCATCACCTTCTAGTTCACCTGTTCCAGCATCAAAAAAAAAACCCTGATCCCCAAAAAACCAAGAAACTAAACCCCCTCCCCCCCAAAAAAAACCGGCTTCGGGCGGCTTAGCCTCAGCTGCCGTTTTAGCAAACCCGATCTTAATATCGTGTTATCCAGCCCCCGACTGGCATCGCGCTAGTCCGTTCTAAATCCCATCCCTAGGAACGCACTGTCAACCCAGCTCCTGCCCCCGCGTTCGCTCGGCGCGCTGCGACCCCGCGGGGACAGCGGAACAAGTGCCGGGGCCGCGCGGTGCCCGCCCGCCTCAGCCCCGCTGCCACGGCACTACCGGCGGGGATCGGCCGCGCCGCCGCCCCGTCCCCCAGGTCTCACACGTCCCGCCTGGCGCCTCCGTTTTGGAGACTTTAATTAGATGAAGCGCCCGAACAAGCCGGTGGAGCCCCGGTGTTGCCGGTTTGTTTCTGTTCGGAGGCAGAGAGGGAGGTCATGCTGTCTGGTACATTCCAGCCCAATCGGACGCCCCTGCATCACCTATTGCCGGAATTTCCCACCGTAGCTGTGGAATGAGAATCCCAGAAAATACGAACCCGGGGCCGCGGGCACAGACCCAGTTAGAAACCCATCTCGCAACCCCAAATCAGCGACGCGGCGGCCGGGAGCGCCGGCAGCGCAGTCAGGGCCGCCCCGAAGCCGGTGCGCGGCGCGGAGACGAGCGCACGGCATACCCCGTCCGCCGGTTGCGCAGGCTGAGGCTCTCCTTGATGGACGGGCTGTCGGGGAGCAGCACCTCGGCGTGGTGTGGGCCCTCCACCACCCCCACGTAGGACCGGCCGCTCCGCTCCCGCTCCTTGGCGTCCTCCTCGAAAAGCACCTGGCCGCTGAGCTTGCTGAAGACGATGGTGTTCATGGTGGGGGGCTGGGGGCCGCCGTCGTGCTGGCCGCCGGCTCCGAGGTGCGGGGGCTCGCTGTGCGCTGCGGGGAGGCGGCAGCGGTCACCGGGCAGCCGCGCCGAACCGCCGAGACCCGCCCGGCGTGACCGGCGGGGGGGCAGCGCGGAGGCACCGGGCGCCGCCTGCCCACCCACGGGGGGGGAGGCAGCCCGCCCCTCCCACGGCCCGGCCCGCTGTCACGGCCCCCCCACCCAACCCCGGTCCGCTTCCTTCGCCCGGCCCGCTCCCACGGCCCGGCCCGCTCCCGCTCGCACCTCGCCGCCAGCCTTCGCCGCGCTCTTCGCTCTGTGTCGCAATAGTTCGTCGCGCGGGTTTTCTATCGGCTTTGGTGTTTCTGTCTCGCTTGCTCTCTCTCTCACTCCTTTTTTCCCCCCTTTTCCCTTCCCTTTTCCTCCCTTCCCCTCCCCCGGAATGATTTTCCCCTTCCCCCTCCCCAAACGGGGAGGGAAACAAATTGTTTTTAACGACCACCAAATGCGCAGAGCCGGCGCCCGGAGGCACAGCCGCCGCGCAGCCACTCAAACTGTCGGGACTGCCGCTCCCCATCCCCGGCGGGAGCCACCGGCGGCCAGGGGACCCCGGCAGCCCCAGCCAGGGCACGGGCTCCGCCCGGGCAGAGCGGCGTCGAGGGGCGCTGCCTGGAGGGGCGGTAGGAGTCCGGCCAGGGGCATCTAAGGGTACGGCAGTGCACGGCTGGGCAGTTCACTGTCTGTATGGGGGAACCTCCCGGGGAAGGCGGCTGAGGACACCGGCTGGTGTCACGCTGACCGCAGGAGAGACCCCCGTCGGGGGCGCGAGGCGTAGCCACAGCCTCGTGCCACTCATTAACACCGGTGTTTAATGATGCCATGCCAGGAACCATCTCCCACCACGCTTTCCCGTTTTCTCTTGTGAGTCATGTGTCCCCCCCCCTACAAGCCCAAGGGTTATAAATTAGCCCGCAGTCCAAGCCGGGAAACAGCCCGCTGCCTTTAGCATCCTCGGCGCGGCTGGCGCGCTCCCGCAGAGACACGATGCTCAGTTACCGGCGATGTCTGCGGGCGCCCCCGGCCCGCTCCCACGGATGTGCCCCTGTTCCCCCGGCCCCGCCGCTCCACACCCGCTGCACTCCCGCAGTCCTGCGGAGCAGCGGCCCGGCCCCGCCGAGCTCAACGTTTTGGTTTTCTGTGCGCAGAAACGAAGAAGATGGCCACAGTCAATATTTACAAGGATGTAATTCAGACGTTATTTGACCGCCGCGGGTGAACGGGAGCAGCCGTCTGCGCCTGCGGGCCCGGCGGGACGTGCGCGGCGCGGATCCCTCGTGCGGGCACCAGCCGCGACTCCACGCTCGCCATGGCACCTCTCTGTCCCCGTCCTTGTCCCCGCAAGCGTGGCCCCAAAGTACCTGAGTCTGCATACCGCTACCACTTGTATCCCCCCGCCCTCTACCATCAGTCGGGCCTCGTTCCCTCCCGTTTTCCTGGGCTGCAGAGGCCACCGCAGAAGGGTACGCGATTCTCCGCTGGCTTGGCGCTGGAGCGGTGGGGACAGAGGGGACAACATGCTGCGGTCCGAAGACCCCCGCCCCCGGGGCTCAGCCGCCTGGGGTCCTTGCTGGGGCTCACCCCCATCCCCGCACCCCGCCGTTACGGGTGCGTGACGTCACGGACGCTATCGGTTACGTCACATAGTCACAGGCACTGGGGAAAGGGTTCCTGGAAGAGGGGCAGCTTAGCCTCGGGATTCACCGACCCGATTGTAATTTCTCCATTTGCTGATGGGAAGCAGGGAAGAGGCTGGGGAAGGGCAATGCATTGGAGACACCCCAATGTCCAGGGAGAAAAATTACTGTCCCCAGAGTGGCAGGAAAAGACACGAACAACTTGCTGCCAGTCCCCTGCTGAGAAAACAGATGGTCTAAAAATGTAAATAACCATGCGAGTGCTCCTGTGTAGGCTGTGCATCCTGCACTTCCACAGACTTTTGGGCAAAGCCCTGGTAAGGCTGCCCCTCAGGACATGACTTGGCCAGAGCATACAGGAACCACTGGAGGAGAAGCAGGCATAGGGGAGCAGTGTGGGACAAATGCCTCTTGTTAGACTGAGCTAACATGCTGATTAGGAGCTTCATGCAAAACATGCGTCTCTGATCATTGCCATGCCCAGATGAACTGTTTATGATATGGGAAGCATTGTTAAAATTATGTCACAGCAAAAGGAGTCTTAGAAAGTGACAGATTTGACCAAAATCAAGCTCCCATGGGAAGGTGATTTCAGTCGTTTGCAGTCTCAGACAATTGTTTGCTCTCTAATCTCCCACTACCCTCTCCAAACCCCTCTAGCATGGTAGGGGTGATTTCTCTGCTAGGTCAGGTACAGGTTCTGGTCCCCGGAGCCTGAGGGGAGGTGCAGATGTTTCTGTGGGCCCTGCAGGCTGAGGCAGGCTCTGGAGAAGGGGCAATCCATGCACTGGCAGGGTACTGAGCAAGTGCCCTTGGAAGAGACTTTCTTCTGCCTGTCCACTGTGGTGGAATGCATGCTCATTCCCTGTGTGGTGACTCAGGAGGATCTGGGAAGGCAAGAATATTCCTTCCCTGTGTGCAATGATGTTGGTGCTGCTTGGTTATGGGCATGGAGAATCATTGCACTTGCAGGGTATGTGGCTGTCCTGAAGGACATGTGTGGTCCCCAGGAGTGGTGGGAATGTACACTGCTCACCTGCCTGCCTGTCCAGAGCTGGGCAGGGCAGCAGGTCACTGAGGGCCTGGCAGATCCCATACCCACACCCAGAATAAGTCACAGCAGCAAGAGCTGAGGGCAGAAATCACCATTTGGAAAGTAGTTCTGGAACAAAACAAAAGTGTGTGTGGGGCAGGCATTACCAAACGTCGTGTGGCAGTGGCAGGAGCAGTTGGCACTGCGGTGCCTCACAAGCATCCAAAGCAGTGAGATCTCCCAAATCATCACATGTAAATCTCACACACGCCCGCCCCCTCCATATTTTATTACATAGATCACAGTTGGAAAGCTTAAATGAAAACAGTGTTTCTATTTCAAGAGCTTGTTTAACATCGTGAATGTGATACAAACTGTGGGCTTCATGTTTTTAATTAAGGTTACTTACCCTTCCATGCACGGAAAAAGAAGTCAATAGTTGCTAGCCACATACCACAGCCTGCAGCCGTCTCCCTTGAGGATGCAGCACCGGCTGATGGGAGCGCTGTGGCTCCCCTGCATCCCACAGTGGGACAGGAGCCCGGGGCACAGCAGGACTTCAGGCACTTGCCAAGCTGGAGCTGCAAAATCTCCTTGCCATTCTTTGCAACACCCCTCTATTGGCCCATGCTTGTGTGCCAGCTCCAGACAGCTGGTAGGCCAGGTTGGCATGCCAAGAAGGGGCAGCAAGGCACATTTCCAAGGGATATCGTGCAGAAAGAGCCTAAAAGCGGTGCTTTGGGTCTTAATGTGTCCCACTGGAGAAGCCAGGAAAAAATAAACTGTACTGTCAAGCTGAGAGGAGAATTTGCTCCTGAGGCTGCAAGTGATGGAGCTCCTCAGTGCCGGTGTTGCTCCAGCCCTTGGAGAGGCCGCAGCCCCAGCCCTGCTGCCTGGAGTGGGCAGCCATGCCACAGATGGCACCACTGGGGCTGGCTGTGAGCACTGCTCTGCCTGCTTCCCCCTTCTCCAGCCATGAGCAGCGGGAAAATCCAAAGGTAAAGCAGCTGCAGAGACCTGTTGCCATCCCTCACAACAGCTGGATCACTGCTGACCAAAGTCCTGAGGCACATACAGACAAGGATGAACGTGCTAAACCATGTTGGCTAAAAGGAGTTTGGTCTGCTTCTGCGAGGAGCCAGAGATGGCAGAGTAGCTTTAGAACGGGCTCTTTGTGCTCAGTCTGGTAGCTCCCAGATCACTGGAATAAGATAACGTAGGCATGAAATTAAATCTTTTAATGACAAATTTTGTTAAGTAGAGTCCCAAGAATGGAAGAACTGCCTCTTCTGAAGACTCTGCTGGACCAGTTCCTACAATAGCCACTGTTTTAGAGCAAGGAGGGTCTCAGTGCTCCATTCTTGGTATCAGCAAGGTCATCATACTGGACATACAACATCTGACAGGGTAGAAAATTATGTTGGGCCACTAGAAAGCAAAGATAGGTTCTGAAGTTGCCACCTGATTTTTGCATGCAAAGACCTGTGGAGAAATGAGCTTTAGAAGATTTCTCAACAAGACTGAAGGAGCACTTGAAAGACAATATGTGTGCTTATTTCTTTTCTTTATGCAAATTTGATTTGGATGAACTGGTAAGAAGGTGTGTTGGAATGGTGTATGCAGGAAGGAAGCACATCAATTTCCTCTGACCATCCCTAAAGAAGCTTTAGTGCTGGTGCTGCAGCAGGTAATATTGTCAAATTGCAGGGCCAAAGACTGTGGGGAGAACTTTCTGTGAACAACAACAGCACAAAGGTGAACTGAGGATGTTGTCAAGAGGGTGTTCTGAAACCTGGCTGATGTGACCATTAATCAAACCCTGGTTTCAGTTCCAAATAAAGTAAGACTGGACTGAGAGAAAATGATAGACGGTAGCTCCAGGGTAGCATTCAGCACAACTCAGGTATTTCTTTACTGTGTGCACCTGGGAAGGATGTCCACCAAGAGAGCTGGTCTGCTGTCTGCAGGCTGCTGAATGCTGCAGAAAGGTGGACCAGACATCACCTGACGAGAAAGCCAAAAAACAAGCCCTGTACAAATGCAGGAGATGACCTTGTGTGAAGGTCCAGTTCTTGCCTTCCACAAATCAGGAAATTCTGCATGCTATTTGTGTTTGGAAAAGAGTTAGTTGAGGGCATTGGCAGTTTGTAGAGGGGACTTGTGCTACAACATATAATATTGCAAGGGGAAGTAGCCAGGGTGCTTCAGCCGCAGGAAGAGGTTACCCATAAAGCTGTGAGCGTGGCTTTAGTCATGCCTGTGAGGTGTGGCGGGGCTGAGACCACTCTGAAGTCAGGGAACTGATCTTGCAAACGTAAGGAGGGGGCATGTGCCTCTTCCAAAGCTGCAGCTGGCCCCTGTTTCTTTTAGGAAGCATGGGGTCCTATGGGTGGCCTCCCTGACAACACCCTCAAACTGGGACTAGTGGCAGCAAGAAGCCCCAGACAAACTGCAGGCCTGGAAGCCCCCAACATATAGCTGTTGCTTAATCTAGAAGGGTGGAAGACCCAGTTCTATTCTACATATGTGCTTTGTCTTAAGAATTAAGAAACAAACCCAAAAGAAAGTCTCCAAACAAGGATCTCAGTTATTTCTACTTCCATCTGAACACATCCCCAAAGAGTCAGAAAAACAATCTCCCAACTTGTGCTCAAGGTCTTTATTTTTTCTCACTTCTCTGCACCACCTCCATTTTTTATTGCATTTTTTTAGGTTTCCATCCCCTTGGGCCATGTAAAACAAAACTCCTTCCATAAGGCCTCTGCTGTGCATCAGCTGCTGTGTGCAGTGGGCACGGGGAGGAGGAGGAGGGCCATGGTGTTTGTAGGAGAAGTGTTTTCCCAGCAGCCCATAGCTCAGGCTCAGCTGGGGCTCTGTGACCAGCCACAAGGGCAAAAAGGCTCCAGAGAGAGGCCAGGTGGTTTCCCTGGGAATGGAAATGGTGTGTAATGCAGTGTTAATTGGGAGGAAACGTGGTCAGCAGGAGAAGCTCTGCAATTTGGCCTGGAACAGAGTCGTTGTCTCGAGATGAAGCCTCTTGGATATTTAGCTTCATTTATGTGTGTGAACTGTTCTTCATTTTGTGCTTAGGATCCAGGTGGGGTCTGTGTGTGCCCCATGGGAGACTCCACTCATGGCACTTGTGGCCTGCCTGGTTTCTTCAGTTCTGTGCCCTCTGGGGAGCCAAGCTGTGTGGGTTGCTCCAGTCTGTACCATCGCTCCTCAGCTAGAGCATTTTGCTTTAACCCCAAGGAATACAAAGCCAGAGACTCAAGCCTTAAGTACATATATGAGCTCTTTTTTTCTGTAAAGAAAAACAGCAGCAGATCAAATGTCCCCAAAGAGGATGACGTTCTTAATTATGTGTAATGTATCAATATAATCAAAATTAGTAATTTTGCTATGTTTTATACATTTTATTCATTTAACTGAGCTTTAAATTCTGTACTTAATATTCTCAGAGCAAAATCACATCTTTGGTGTCTGTACTGGTCAGGGAGTGACTCAGTTCCATTTGATGTAGAATCTCAGATGGGTGATGTCTCTCCTACATTTGGAAAATGAATGTGGATTTCTTTGGATTTAACATTTACAGTGCAGGTCACATTGCAGAAATCACTGCTCTGAAAAGTTAAGTATAAATGCTGAACAGTTGATAACAATAGTAATTATAAATCTAATTTTTCTTCAGCCACCTGTGCAAAAATAAACACCCCATGCTCTCTTATTGAATTCCCTACTTTTTATCCCTGTTCTCTCATCTAGATCCACTGGAGAGCATAAAGTCAGGAAATTTTGCCACCAATATTCTTTAGTATTACAGATATAGAGGTCTATCCATAACTTGAAATTCTCTGCAGAATGGTTCAAACCATGATGAATTTTTGCTCTAACTTGTCTTTTTTGGGCAGGAAGAGAAGAGGATGTGCACATGTGTGAAAGCAAAGGCAGTGCAATAATGTGCAAGGACACTGTGATTGATGTGGTGTCTGCTTGGGACCCATCCCCAGGGACTTCCTCCACTAGCCCCAACTCTTGTGCATCCTCAAATATCCAAAAATGTCAACCAGCCCAGCAAGGCAGGGAGAAATGCGTGGGCTGAGGGGATGGAGGGGGCAGCTGTGAGGGTCTGACTCCCCCACTTGAGCTGCAGAGTTTTGTGTGACCTCAAGGATTTCACAATCCCCATGCTTCTCTTCTGCAGCTGTAAGACAGGAATAATAACGCTTCCTCCCCTTTCTCTGCTTCCTACTCTGCTTTTGGCACACTGCTAATACAAGAGGGCTTGATCTCAGTTGGAATCTATCACTGCTACTGACATGTTAATAATACCAGTAGAAACGTTTCCTCTTTCCTTTGTACTGACAGAGCTCTGCACGGGGTAGCAGCTCCCAACACGTCAGCCCAGAGCATATTCACTTTCAACCCCAAATCTGAGGCGTTTTCCGGACACAAGACAGAGAGGATGCAAGATTCAGGCTGACTTTTAGGATTTTAAACAGGGAGTAGTCATAACATGCTTCAGTTTGATGGTCCTCCAGTTATTGCATAAACCTCTGAATTATCCTCAGCCTCTTGGCTGCTTGCACGCCGTTAAACCTCATGCGGTTGAGTCAGGGTTTCGATGATTTTCTGTCTAGTAGCTCCTCTGGTAGATATAGGGTCCTGGAGAGGACAGGGAGAGTTGGAGTGCGTTGCCTTGGCAACACGGATGTGATTGAGGGGATTTTGTGTCTTGAAGGAAAACCCCAAAGTTAGTGCCAGTTTCTGTAAAGACTGTGTGGAGTCAGGCACCCGGAGCTGCCTGGGGAGAGCTTCCTCTGGGATACAGGATCCTGCTCTCTCTGGCTCTGCTTGGGAGTCACATAGTGGGGAGTTGGTTTCCCGCAAAGGAAGCCTGAGAAAATCTAAAGATAAAATAAGGTTGCGGGAAGATTCTTCTAAAGATGGCTTGCAATTAATGTTTTTGGCCTGAGTTTGAAAATCTCCTTTCTCATTGCTTGCAGTCATACAAAAACATCTCCCTAGCTGCTATAACTATTACATAATTGATAATTTATAAATCTCTAATGATTTAGAAGTTTTCTGAAAGTTGTCCAGTAATAATAAATATGTTTGTTCAAGCAGATCAAAAAGTCAGACCAATCATATTATCTGTTTAACCAGTACTGATAGCTGTGTTATCTCCTTTTTACAGAAGTGAGGTTCAACCTCTGTAAATAGCTGTAAAATACACAAATGCTATTTTAGCAGGGGCTAAAGCCAGAGACTCAAGATGCAATTTGGCTTTGATAACTACTGCAAGCCTCGAATGTGGCTACCCGAGGAGAGGCAACAAACTTGCACTCTGTCTGTGCTTTCCTGCTTGTGTACAGAATAGATGGATTCTGCAGGGTGCAAAACATGAGGTGTAGCAGCATAACTCATGTACACACTGTTACTATTTAATATTGGTGAGACTGAGGCATGCAAGCCAGCAAAGGAAATAGCTGGCACATCTTCATTAATTCCTTCTGGTTCTAAAGTAAGTAGTTTTCAGGAAATAATTCTCCAAGACCTTGGCTACACACACAGAGTATTTATTCAGAGTTGGCAGGGGCACCAGAAAACATATAGTTCATAGAGCCCTCATTTCTTTGGATCCCAAAGGTGTTTATCAAAAATGATTTTTATACAGATTAGAGCCACACACATGCACAGAACCATGCCTATGACAGTCGCTGTGTCTCCAAGCACTTTAGGTTTAATCATAACCCCCATCCACCCTTTGAATAAACTTCAGAAATTCCCCGATGGCATTGAGGGTTATTTTGAGAATGAGGAGACATCCACCTTAGCTTGGCAAGTGAATATTGGCTTCACAGGTTTTTTCCCTCCAAGTTACTTGAATATAACTATTATACTTTCTTCTGAATTGTAACTATTTGACTTGTGACCTCAAAGATACTTTACTTGTTGCTTTGAGATCTAGCCATGACTAAACCCAGAAATTTAGATATATATCCAGACTTTTTTATCTGAAAAATAGACTGAAAATCTTGAATATCAGTGTCTCTCATGAGATGTCCTGATTTCATGCATTACAACAGGGCCAGAAATAACACAAGAACAGCTTTTCTCACAGTATTTCAGTAGTTCTTTTCTGGCCATTGCCAAAAGCAGTATGTGAAGACATGCACGAACATTAAAGCAAACTCTTATTGGAATAGTTCAAGTTCCTTTTGCATTGTGGTAAAAATTCGTGTCAATTTTCATTCTATTCAGACTATTTCAACCCTTTCAGTACTTCAAAAATCCGTCAGTGTTTTTTCTTAATAAATCATTCTGCTAGCTTAAATGTGATTTGTGGGTTTTCATGTTTTTTCTTTTTCTTTTTAAACACAGGCCAAGGATATGACAAAGTGCTCAGACCCAAATTGCACATTTGATTGTACACATAAATGTTGGCTACCCCACTGGCTATCCCATCGGCTTTGCAAGAATTCCTCATTGTTATAATATTAAGCCTCCAGTAAGTGTTTGCAGGACTGGGACAGAAGGTGCCCTAGGATGCCCAGGGAAAGACTGCAACTGGCATCAGTGGGGTTGTGCCCCAGGGATAAGGACAGATTCAGTTTCAGGTTTGCATAATTAAATTGTTTCCTTCAAAGCTGTCAGCAGACTCAGGTGCTGGTCACCTCACAGTCTTTCCACAAAGTGAAAATGCTATGCGAAATGCTATGAAGTGAACTGCTTCAGCAGCCAGGGTGAAGCTGGGAGTAATGTAAGCACAAAGCAGAGCTGTAGCCTCCTCCTGTGGGCTCCTCCAGTGTGGGATGTGCACTGGGCTGGCAGCCGTGGCAGGGATGGGGCAGATCCTGGTGCTGTGCCTGCCCCATCCTGGCAGTGCCTGGGCAGTGCTGCAGCACTGCCCTGAGGTGCTCCTGCCTTCAGAGTGAAGGGCTCCACGCGTGCTCTGCCACACGGCAGGATGTGCTCTCCTGGAAAGGGGCTCTCAACCCACTCTGGAGCTGTGGTGGCATCAGGTGAGGTTACAAATCTCTCTGCAGAGCAAGCGTTTCCAGATGTCTGAGTCTGGGTGCTTCCCAGGGCATAGAGGAGATCAGCTAAGCCCTTTGGACTTTACCTTCTCCAGCAGGCAAATCACAGCCTGTCTTAACAGACCGATGCATCCCTTATTTGCCTTTTTGTTCTCTTCACCAATTCTGTAAGAAAAGAATTGTAGGGATGTGGTGAGCAGCTTGTCCATGCAGCACCTGCAGAGACACCTTGCACCTTGCCACTGCTGAGGAGCTGAGCACCTTACCCATGAGCTAGTCTCTAACCAGAGGGAAAGTGAACAGAATTTTGGACTACCCAGGGCAGTAGTGGAAGCTCAGATCTCCTGAACTGATCTGTTAATGGACTGCAAACTTTGCATCACCACATGGCACCAGGTGGTTGGCTCAAACACTTGGTGTCCTTAGGAGAGCTGTCACCCTGTCAGGTCCTGGCTGGAGAGGGTCAAGTCACTGCTATAATACAGAGGAGACCTCTAGTTTTTTTGCTGATACTCTCCCGAGGGAGAGCTGAGATATTAGTGTCTTATTGCAGACGGGTGAATCAGAGCATGAGAACACCTGCCTGGCAAGCCAAGAGCTGTCAGGCCATTTAGAGGATATAGTACAGAGTTTGCAGACCTGGGATTATGAATCCTAAAATCTTAAAACAAGAGGGCACTTCAGGAGCAGCCAAATCCTAGAAGAAGATTTTGCTGTTCACCTTTCTAGGACAATAACAGGACTAAAAAGGCCTAGCTGCATAGTATTTGAATTGAAAATTGATTTCCTTCTCAGCATTTGTTTGTCCTTCAGTGACCTGTAATATCTGCCTCCATGGGTTGGGATGCAGATATGTGGGAAGGAACAGATGGCCTTCTACAGTGCACAAGTGACACACTACTGCTTTTATTGAAGAAGCCTTCAATAAAGGATTCTTCACTGGGTCTCGTAGTTCAGAGAACTCAGTTCTGAGATATTTATCAAAGTTGTCCCAGCCACTGTCCTGTAAAAGGGATGCCTGGGCCCACTTGGAGCACTGTCTGTCAAAAAAAAGGCACTTTGACTTGTGTCTGTGTTCATGTGGGAGACACTCCAAGGATTGAGCCATTAACTCCCAGTTAAGGTAATTCTGTCTGGCAGCAGCACTAGATAGTTTGCAATGAACATTTACAAACCGTCCAAGGAATATGATTTCTTACACAAAAGATCCAGCTTTTTGAGGCTTTTACTCATGGAGCTGCTTCAAGCAGTCCTCATACCTCAGTCCTCCCTTGGATGGACTCTGCAGCCCTGTACCAGGCAGCTGATAGTACAGAAATGCTCGAAATGCCTGGAAAGGACACAGTCATGTCAATTGTCTCCAATGAAGGTAGCAGTCACAAACACATGGGTTTGCCAAAAGTCCCAGGCTAGTTCCAAGACACTTTAGTTTGTTTTCATTGCTAATCTACCAGAGACTGAGACTGCTCAGAGAGATACCGAGCATTTTGTGAGCTTTCCTTCCCCCTGCTTCTGTTGGGATCTGCCGGACAGCAGCCATCTGAGAAGGTTTTGGGAGACTGCACGGTTATCAGACTGAGACAGAAGGAAACAGTCCAAGCTGGAGGCAGGACAGCCTGTGCACATATTAATTCTTCAAGTCCTTTTGCTTCTCAGCAGCTTGTCAGGGCTGTCAGACTCAAGGTCTCACTGCAGCAGGGTCTGGACAGGCTGGAGGAATGCCCTGCTGAGATGCATCCCCATAAAATTCAGTTAATGCTGTAACAGACAGGGCATTTGGCTCATGGATCACTATGGGATCCCCATTAGAAAAAAATTCCTTTAAAACTTTCTGAAGCTCTCTTCTCATAGCAGAGAGACATGTACTTTTGTGTGTTTATGGAAAAGGGAGCAGCATGAGAGTAGTATAGGCCACATATCCCTTTTCCGAGCAGAGGCAGCGTTGATTCGTGTCCCTTGTTGGCCAGAATGATTTCTCAAAAGAAGGCTTGGCTTTGGACCTGGAAGCCTGGGTTGCCATTTCATTGATCCCAAAATCTGTGTTTATCAGGCTAAGAGACCAAATAATCTTTCCTTGCTTCTTGCTAAGGTCCTTCCTTAATACAACCTTTCTCTCTACCTCACTTCCTTCCATACAGCGATGTGACCGACCAGCACCTCCCCTGCAGCTGAAGGTGCAGCTGCTCTCACCTGGCCCTGCAGCAAAGAGCCAGGTGAGAGGCAGAGAGCATGAGTGCAGTCGTGCAGCCCCACTGCTCCCAGGGCTGGAGCACATTGGGTGCCTGCACATCAGCTCAACAAGAGGGAATCACTTAAAGTGACTCCTCCATCCCTCCCCTCAGACCTTCCTTGGGCAGGAGTGATATCCCACAATCCATGTCTGGAATTTTTATGCTGTTACTTATCACCCAGGGCTGCCCAGGGCAGTGTTCCTGCCACAGCGGGCTGGGTTTGCAGCTCATTCTCAGAAAACAGGAGCTCTCCAGGGGTAGCCTGGAGCCTCCCTTTGGCTTTCACTCAGCTGTTTTGCCATCATTTCTTTTCAGTTATTCAAGACGTACCTACTCAAATCACACTTGCCAAGGCAAAATGTTACCTCTCTCAGCAAAGTGGGATTTCACCTATTTTTCCACAGACTTTCTTAAATGAAACCTTGAAGGGGTACCTGCAGGTGGCAGCCACATTTTGTAACTGAATTCCCTCCACATTCTTACAACTTTGTAAAATTGCTAGTAGTTGATTACAGAAGCACAGTCTTGTTACTTCATTGGCCTGCTTAATTTAGAAATGTAAAGCTCATGGACTTTTGACAATTACTAACTTTCTCATTGTATTAAATTCTTAGACAGTTTTATTGATTCATTCTGCAGGGTTTTCCAAGGCTTTCTTTGGCTGGGTCAGCTTTTCTAAACTGCCACTTAGATTTGCTATGAAAATATATGCCTCTGCATCCAGTGCACGCCTTGCCAGATGCACAGTGGAAGCCCTGAGTCCAGGCCACCTATCAGCCCCCAGCCCAATGCTGCAGGGTTCTAACACCTCCATTGGTACTGGGAAACCCCATGGAGAAACTCTGTGCCTGATCTCAGCCTCTCAGGACTTAAATTTGAGGTTGCAAAAAGATGCTTCACATCACTAAAACTGATTGTGGAGTTCAGCTTTTTGGCCAGTACTTTGTGAGGTGCCAGCATCACAGTTGTGTTTTGTCCTAGTTGTATTGGTTGTCCATGATATGGAATAGATGTTCCAAGGTCACAAGGGGCCTCTCTCATGTCTGCTTTCTTTGAGGGAGACTCTGAGTCTTGCAGTTCCTGAGGGTGCTGTGGGACAGTTGAGCCTGCATTTCTTATCTCCCAGAGCAAGAATGTACATGGTAGAGTACACAGTATTTTCCTCTTAAAGCTGAGATCTATTTCAGTTCTTTTGGGATGGTGGGTGTGGATGTGGCAGTCTTGTAGGAGAAGAGACACAGGATTCAAATGCAGTTCCAGAAAAAGTTGAAGTGGTTTCTATTACACATTCCAACAAGGTTCAGAACAGATAAAGCAGTAATTAGATATCAGTAATTGCCAGTGGAACTAAAATCATAACATAGATCTCAGTAACTGTTGATGTAGAAATGTCCACAGTAGGGAGTCTACAGCCATACTTGTTGAGCCCTGAGACTGGTGAAAGGAGCATTTCTACACCATGAAGTGTCTTAAAGATATGCAAAAATCTGAAAAGCAACTTGAGGGGACTGGAAAGAGTTCTGTTTTGGGCTGTTGTGTTTTTTTTTTTTTTTTTTTAATGCCTAGTTTGGAAATAATTAGGCCTCAGTTTCTTCAGATAAATCATTCCTCTTTGTTTTGTAGTGCTTTTTTTAATGCTGAGTTTGGAAATAATTAAATCTCACTTTCTTCAGACAAATCACTCCTCTTTGTTTTGTACCTCTTCGCGCCACATCAGATCCAGCGCTTGGCAGTCACCTATATTCCTTAGCTGCTGCACTGAAAAACATTCACCTAGTCATTACATTCTGGGAAGCATACCAAGGCTGGCCCACAGATGTCCGCTTTTCCAAATATTTTTCCTTTTACATGACACCCCACCACAGACAGTTGTGGAACGGGTTGGAAGGAGGCATCAATCTGACCATAACTTCTCTTTCTGAGCATATTTTGCCCCTCATCTGCAAGTGTGTATGGAATAGTTCTCTCCAAGAGTTGCTCCAGCTTCACTTTGAATATTTTCCTGCCTAACCTCATGCAGGGGTAAGGACTAGGTAGTCTGCTTTCCAAATGGTGCTGTTAAAAAAACCAGTCAGCCATAAATGACTTCAATGGAGGTCTGCAGAGCAAGACCAGCAGCCATGGGGGCAGAGATTTTTCCCTATACTGGGCAAACACAGGACAAAAAAAGGGCAATCCTAGAGCCTCTGACTACTGCACCCATGGTGACTGAGCAGTTATCAAGGACAGCACGACTTTGGTTATGAGAATGAAGCAATGCTGATCTCTTCTCTCTGAACATTAGGAGCTGTTTTTCTTTCGGGCTGATCACCTCCTGGGAAGTGGGCAGGGCAGACCCACTGGTTTAATACATGATGTTGTCCTCCGGTGGGTCTCAGCTAAGCCCGAGTCAACCCCAGTCCCATAACCAAGGTTTTCATAACTGCTGACCATCTACCACCAGCCTCCTTCTCCTCTTTCTTTTTGACTTTTTGAGTGTCTGTTTGTCCCAATATGTGTTCCCCCACCCTTCCGTCATTGGAAGGTTTAATGCTGAGTGAAAAACCACGAACAGCCTTTGAACGTGTTCTGCCAAGTCTCTTTACAGTACAATACTGGCAAGAGTAAAACTCTGGAGCCAGGCAAATATGCAAGCTTCATCACATTAAAGGAAGCAGAGCTGTACGGTTATTGCATCATTCTATGGCTTCCCAGACGTTGTTGTTATGTTTTCATTAGAGCAACAGAACTGCACTTGGTACTTTCTGCTGAGGAGCCAAGGAGGCCCCAAAAGGCTGTCAACTGGGGCAGAGAATGTGGCAACTGGAAAGATGAGTGGTTTACTGCACTAATTTTATAGTGCAGCCTTTACCAGTTAGTGGTAGAGGGAACCAGCAACATGATCTGTGTTCACTTTTTTTAAAGAAAGACACATAGCCAAATACTTATAACTATTTGCTTGTTCAAGACAAGTTATTTGGAAGTTTAACTACTACTGAATCAATCAACATTTTTCAGCACTAAATCATTTCAACTCCATATCCATATGTTTTTAATTTTATCAGCATCTGTATTTTTTTAATTACCATTTTTATTAAAGCCTCTTTTTTTTTTTTTTCCAGAAGCAAGACACAAATCTCTAGTTATTTAATCTGGATATTAGAAGGTATGGTTCAAGGCTCAGCCACTGAAAGAAAACTCTGCCACTGCAGCACAGGTGCTGAGCTTTGCTTTCTTGCCTTCACCAAGCCCTTGCAGAAGTGGGGTGTTACACAGCATGGCTGGACAAAAACTTACCACCACTACCAATTGCAAGGAACAATCTGGAGCCCCAAAAGCTTCTCACCCATTTCTCACCTAATGAAGAATGGAGCAGCTTTAAAGGCATTCAGGATCCTAGTGCAATGAGGAGTTGACTGAAAACTACTAGAGGTTTATGACCTCTTATTTCATGGCTCAGCATTAGTACAATGCCATCCTCATGGTCCTTTTCCAATGCACAGTCAAAGTAACAAGAGGCAAAGGTTTTGACTGGCCAAGTACTATCTTGTCACCATGTCAGGATTCTCAAATGATGGAAGAAAACATGTGAAACTAGTGAAGATAGCTTTGTGTCACTGCAGAACTACAGAAGTGGCAGGACTAGATCACATCACATCGTACGGAAGCCAAAGTCAACACTTCCTTACGTGCACTGATGAGCCTTTCAGAAGGAAAACATTTGTGTTTAAAGTAGAATTGATTCCTGTTGTAAAAGATCAAGCAGCTGAAGGGTCCTGTGCTGTATGTAGACCAGGATAAAAACACATAACTTGCCAATGACAACAACTGGAAAAGAGAAAGGAACTTGCCAACTGAAAGGAGTCTGGCAGATAACACAAAAACAAGTCAAGAGGATGAATACAAGCCATGGTGATGTTGTCCATGGAAATACTTCCCAGAAAGTTGTATTACTGAACTGATAACTAAGCAAAGCACAAATTACAATGAAAATTGCACTCAAGGAAAGGGTTCATGAAAATGGGTGACTTTTAGCCACTTACAATAGCCAAAGCAGCAAGATATTAAACACTGAGGAATATCACTGTTTAAACAAGGGAGAGAACAGTAAGTAGCAAAATTGATTCCTTTAGAAATGGTGCAATGTAACTTACCACTGCAATGGCTATGGCTGAAACATGCTGGTCCTGGCCTATGCCAGGTCACTGAAAAGTCCACAATTAGGTTGTCTGAATTAAAGAGTGGCCAAGATGCAGCATAGCCTCCTTCTGTTGTTCTGGATCCTGAACAGTGTGTGGCAAAACTTAAGTGGCTAAAGAAGAGGCAAATCACAATTTGCAGTTGGGGAACAGTCAGCTTCTGACTCTGGAAATAAGCTCTGGTAACAGCCTGCATGGAAACTTGAATTCCACTGCTGAAGAAACACATCACATTTCCATCGCAGTCATCCTGCTGTCATGTATAAAACAAAGATTATTTTGGTGGAAATGTGCAAGGAACAACCATTTAATTTATTATGAGATGAAATTCTTAAACTAACATATTATCTAGTTCAGCCTCCTGGGATAATTCACATCTGACCCCCAGAGTAAGCAGCTCACTCAACTCATTTTAGGAGACATGGAATGAAAGAGGTACCACGCTTTCACACAAAGTGATCAGTTAACCTAAAGCATATTACTGAGTCAAATCTTGAGACAGCCCTGTGAGTCTCAAGCTCATTTACTTTCCAAAGGCAAGTTTTGGTGATGGAGCAGAATAACAAAGCCCCTAATATATCACAGATTCCTTGCACCCAGGCCGTGAAGTTTATATTTCTCTTACAACTTGGAGACAATATCGTGTGTCAGAGCACATGCACTTGTCATTAGCATGAACACTAAAAGGAAATGAACATAAATCCCAGATTCAAATGTGTAGTTTTTAAATTAAATTATTGATAATGGTTATCTGTCACCAAGCAATAAATCATGAAGTCATGGAATGGTAGAAGAAAAGCTATCTTGCTGCTGACAGATGTGTAGACTGAAAGATGTAGTGGGCCTATAAGGTTCCAGAAGTAATTGCATAAATGTGAAAGATTTCTTCTCTTGCTTTTTTTCTCATCAACTCTAGTATTTCCATACTCAAAACAACACTTTCTCATGACAACTTTTCTTACTTGGACTCCATGTTTTTTGACATTTTAGTGTAACTGAGGAACAAAGCTGACAATGAGCAGCTGATGAAGAGCAGGCCTGGCGTTGTGACACCAGCTGGAGCATGGTGCTCTGCAGAGCTGGGACCTGGCTCCTGAAACTGTGAAAAAGTGTTGGATATTCCCCGCTGATGTAAATGTATCATCAATGTAAATAAACTGGAAAAAAAGACATATTGCAAAACTGTGAAACTATAGGAATCACATAGAGAAAACATGGAGGGAGCAGACTGAGCAGATGATGGCAAATGAACAGGACAAAACATGACTCCCCCTTCTAAATCACTACATTTTTGCAACTAAAATAATTTGTACATCAAATTGCTCTGAGTTGAAAATAATACTGAGCCCCATATGCAGTATAACCACATTTCCTAAGAGGCTACAGGTTTACATGGACAAGAAGCAGCTGGTGCAAAGAGCTGAAGGCACTTCCCTCCCAGGCATGGGAGCCAGGGAGCGGGAGCTGGCTGGTGCCTGGTTATACGCAGTGGGAGTGCTGGGCCTGGGCAGTGGCAGTGCCTTGGGTTGGTGCCAGGGCTTGAATAGGCTGGTGGGCACTGCCAGGAGAGTTGGAGGGCTGTGTGAGCAGCATGGGGGACCCAGCTTTGTAAGGATCCCTTTTCAGAGGGCTGCAGCGCTGTGAAACTCAGTGCAGATCAGTGGACAAAGTGGAAGCTTTTCAAATGTACACGCTGTACTGCATCACTCACAGGGGCCAGGGATCACATTCATTTATTCATTTTCCAACAACTAAATCTCTTTATATTAATTACATGGAATCTACCAGTTTTGGCCAAAAAAGATTAATTTTTCTAATACTAGTTCTTTGCCTGTGTGGTGATCTGTATCGATTTCAACAATTCTTCTCCTTGTACAGAATTTTAAAACGGCAGGCATGGTAAAGGAAAAGAAAACAGCACAAGTAAGTTATCTTAAGTCTGGGATTAACTGTCTGAAGTTTTAAATAAAGGTTTCAGATTAACTACTTGGAGGCAT
The DNA here is from genome assembly GCF_026979565.1 of Vidua chalybeata. Lineage (NCBI taxonomy): Eukaryota > Metazoa > Chordata > Aves > Passeriformes > Viduidae > Vidua > Vidua chalybeata. Next base: position 16,173,664 of record NC_071530.1, on the reverse strand, counting down.
AAGGGCTACCAGTGTGAGTGAGAATGGCAAACTGAGGCCATTTCATTGTCAGAAACATGACATTTATTGCCCTGACACCTGTATTATAAAATTAAGCTTGTTTTAGAACTTACTTCATTTGAAATCCATGCTAAACAGTCAAGTGTGCCTTGAGAGGTCAATCTAAGGACAAGAGTTATTTTCAGGGAGTTTTTTGCCCTTCAACAGTTAGAAAAATAAGCTACCATTTTACGTGTTATTCATAAGTGAGACTGTGATAAACTATTTGTATCCATAGCTTCTTTCACAGAAAAGACAAAAATAAAATCAAGCCTCTTCTCTTTCAAATGAATTTGGCAATTAGCATTTATTTTAGAAACATTTTTGGGTATAGCAATGAAGCATATGATACTACTACAGCTGTGACATCAGTATAATAATATAGACACGTTTAGTCAAAATAACATACCAGGCCTCTGGGGCAGAGCTCGAAAAAACCTAAAATAGCATTTACGTGGTCACTGGATGCTGATGGACCTTGTGATGATGAACCCTGTGACTATGTTGGTGTTGGCACTGATCAAAAGATACTACTTGGACTGACATTTTGATTTCCACACTGCTTCAGCATATGTCCGTAGCTGGCTTCCTTTAAAATAGCCTCTACATGTTCCCCAAGGGCCCAGTGTAATTCTCCTTTTCCAGAATTGTGCAAATCTTCCAAAATGAATTTTAAATGAGTCTTCATGTCTGCTTCAGAGAAAACACAAATAAACAGGTGGATTGGCATTATGTCTTCCTCAGAAGCTCCTGTCAGCCAGAAGGTTAGTTGCCTTGAGAAGTCATGCTAGTTGGAGGACAACAATGAAATTACAAAATGCTTCTAAACCAAGAAAATTGTTAATTATTAAGGGGAGTAAAAAAATAATTCAGACGTGAGTCCTTGACAAATGCAAGTCATTTAAATATTTGCTTTTGTTCATTTTTGTCTGCAGTCTGTGCTCGTAATTAAGACATTACTGCTCTCAAAGAAATGCCCTAGCATTATTTGTTTAGCATGCGATGTACAGTGGGTCTATAATTTATAGTATCAATAATAATTTTTGTGCATTTTTGAAAGCAAGTGTAATTCTGAACATCATTTTATACACAAATAAAGTAACTACGTCAATACAATGTTGTCTTCAGTTTAAAAATTAAAAACCACAAAAAGATAATGTGCAAATGTAAATCTAATATCTGACTCTTTATTTAGAGCTGAGTTAAACGTGTTAATTAAAACACATTTCACCAGCTACTTATAAAATTAAGCACTGTTTTGTTTGATGTTGGTAGAAATGGGAAATTTGGAGTGATGTCTATTGCTACAGCTGTTTGCAGTCTTTATATAATGCCAGATGTGAGATTCATATATCTCCATTTTCTGCTCTCCTGTGAGTCACAACTGATCAAACATGCAAAAGCATAATGAGAGGATGACTGGACAAGATTATAATGCAAGGAATTGTTCAAGACATTCATAAATTGCTGCATAATCACACACACAGAGAAGTAAAATTTATTGTAATGTCACAGATAAGCAAAACCATGTATAGCTACAATGAATTAAAATAAAAGCATATCCGTTGTAGAAAATGTCTTTGACTTATTTTAACTGATGATCTTTGAATGGATGTAATACTAAAAGACACACAAAATTAGGTATGAGTGTTTTATCAAACCTAGGAGTGACAAACCAGTAATGTAAAATCAAACATAAGTTTCCACAGATTTGTTTTTATTAAATTATCCTCAAATAGATGAGCTCTGCTATGAAATACAGATGCTAGAAGGAGTAGCTGTGTATTTAAATGTAGCTGACTTGCTAAACAAGTGTGTTGGTAAAAGCTGCTGAAGCATCAGCCATATTTTGCTTTTTCTGTTGCCAGAGCCAATCTGCGAATGTTTGCTATGCAACCAGCTGCTGCCTCCTGCAGAGTGTCATCTGTAGAGCCTACCATGGCCAGTAGGAGCTAGCAAAAACACAGAGGAGAAAAAATCCAAATCAGTGTGCTTCTGTTTTAGTAACATTCAAATCATACCTAGAACAATTGCATTAATTAACCCACACATCTGATAAATAAAAGACAATCATATTAACAACACTGGGTTATACATATTCATGTATCTACCACATGTATACTTTTGTATGCATATATCTATTAACATCCACATAAAAGTGCAATGCATGATATTTTTTTCATATTTGTACCTGTGAATTGATATTTTCATGTCTTTTTTTCAGGTCATTGCACTATGTCTGTCTATTGGTTATGAGTTGTATTTTTGTTATTGTAAGGAGAAATTGCACATGCTTTATGTGAGTCATGTGAGTCACAATTTTCCCTCCAAAGTATACCAAAATAATTGTCCATGTTCAATATTTTTAATAGACAAAGGCATGCTTCTTTTCTTTTTTTTTTTTTTGGGGTCTTGATCATGAAACTGGATTAATGTGATGGACCCTTGTGTCCCATTGACTGCAGTAGGTTTCTTTATTGTCACAGCAAACTACTAATGTTAAACATCTTGAGGGATATAGATCTGGGCATACCAGTCTTGAACATTCGCCTCTAAAAGTGAAAACCAAAAGCTCAAGAAAGGCACCAGACTTTTGGAGTTGATTCAGATTTTCAGTCATGTATAGTAGATCCTTTACTCTGGAAGTAATTCAAATTTTTCAGTGGAAATTCCCTGGGAGTAAGGTACCGTTCAACATGCGTATGACACAAGACAGGTCTTGGTGATAAAACATTTTTATATATCAGAAAACCATTAATAATGGGTTTGGATCTCACTTCAGTGTGTTGCAAGTCAGTGATGCAACTATAAATGCAATATAGTTGGAAAGGAGAAGACTCTCACTTAACTTAAATCAGCTCCATGCAACTCCCAGATTTCTGAAAATTTGCCAGGCTTAATGTGTGTTCAGGTATTCTGAAGCTCAGACAGCTCTAATTAAAACCTGTATTTTCAGTCTGCAATACTTAGGAATCTGTATTCACCCAAACAATGTTGAGTTAAACCACAGAGAAATCTGTTATCACTCAACTCTGGTGCATATTTTTCATACAGCTAAAATATTACACAAAATTATGAACTGCTAAATATAAAAGCATAAATTGAATGCAGACATCAAATTCATATGCTACCTTTTCCTAACCTTCCAGCAGTCGTGAGGCATGGGCCACAGCTGCACACATATGGCATTTACTTAGAGAGATCAAAGCATTTTGGACTTGAGGAAGTATTTGTGTTAGCCAAATGTACAAAACAAGCATCTTTCCAGTCACCTTTCACCCTTTGACCCCTACATGCAACATGTAAGACTGCCTGTGATAGGCTTGAATTATGTCAGAAACAGTATCATGTCAATTAAGCATCAATGATAATTTTTTCTAGGAGTCCTTCCTCTTAAAATTTCCATTCCTGTAATCAGATATCTAGGTCTAAGTAGCATTCTTAAAATATGAACCCTTCTGAAAGGATAGGCCAGAGTTAAAATGACATGAGAAGAAATGATATGAGAAAGGTTTATGTCTCTATACTTTATCTGTGTGCAAAACCTGGGCCAGGGTCAGCAATCAGAGAAGTCAGTGGAAGGTTCACCACTGACTTCAAGTGGACATAAGACCAAGGAGACTACAGGTCTACCTGCAATGATGAAGCAGCTCTACAAAGCATAAAGACCAGAATGCAAGCTTATCAAATGCTTAACTTCTATTTTTTTCTTCAGAAATGCTGCTGGATGAAGATCTTTCTTCTCTGCCATTTGTCAAGAGCTGATTTCTCATCAGCTTGAATTACCATGTGATTCTTCAGGTGCCTCGCAATTTTCTTGTGCAACTAACAGAAGAAAACTGCTATAGATCCTTCATATCCCTGACTCAAATCCAAAAATATGTATGCACATGCCATTCATACGGTGGTTTTGATAAAGTTCTACGTTTTAAATTTGGGGGCAAGGAAACCATATGCCTTATGTGATTATTCATTGCATCTTCACAGATTTAATGCAAGGCTTTTTCAGTGTAGTGAGTGTGGAATTCTAACATCCATAATAATTTCAGATAAAATTTGTATCCATGTGAAAGAGCAGATGTTCATCAAAAATAGTGTTTTGGAGATACATTATCTAGTAGGAACATAAGAAAAAATAAAAAATTGACCTTTGCTTTTATTATGACTACATGTTAGGTAGGACTCAATTCAAGGTTAATTATCTCTTATTTTAGCCATCATTTATTTCTAGACTCAAAAAACGTGGGAGATTAGGTATTTTCTGTCACTTTCCACAGAGAACTCAATATTAAGCAATGACAGCTGTAGGGGAGGGTCCGTACTCTTTACTGCAGGTGCATTTTGGAAAATCAGGGTGAGGCATCAGAGAACAGAATTCTGCATGAAACTGGTACAAAAGACCCAAATAGATGCCTAAAGAATTAGTGGTACATATGCAACCAATGCAAACACCAATTTTTACAAAGATATCAAATACTGATTTTTTCCTTCTGTGTGCAGGGGATCACAGATCAGTTTCTCTCTAATTTGCTGCTCTTCTAAATCATTTGCCAGTGGTAACATCTGCAAAAACTGCCACGTCATCCAAAATCCAGTACTACACTGTGTCTCAGGATTTTCACTGTGAGGCTTCAAAGGACTATTCTTGGAAACACTGCCCAATACAGTAGCTGCCTCTAAGGACTGTGGATATACAGCAACATTTGTCAGTTAACCTATTCCTTTTGTACTAACAAAAAGACAGCTGAAGAGAAGATTATCAAAAAAGCAAAATATTTAAATAGAAGTATGTAATTCTGTATTTAGGAATCCAACTTTGAAGATTTTGATATAAATCATGCCTTTAATGAAATAAAATTTATTATTTTTTAAATAAACCAAGACATTTATAATTCTTTCACCTCCTGATTATCACTCCTTGACCCTTTCATGGGTTCAGTTCCATTTACTGGCAATTTGGGTCATTCAATTCAGGTATGGAAACGCATTCATAGATAGTATATACAAACTACGCCCATGTATTAGGTATATTTGACAAGTCCAAGAAATCTTTTTCCTTTTTCCTTTTCTTTTATTCCAATGTACTATATGCAATATGACATGCCATTTTTCTTGATATAATACCCTTGAACTTCATGTATCCCTTCCCTTTACTGTTCAGGTATTGTTTTCTGACACATGTAAATGTTAACAGATGTGAGAAGCAGTAAAAAAAGCATGTGGTATAAATGCTTCTTTCTGGCACATAAAGGCACTTTCCACAGACAGAGAAAGCATTTGCAGCACCATGTAGCCTTCATTTTCTGTTGGCAGGTATCTATATTCCAAGGCTAGAGTCCAATATTTTTGCACAGTTTGCACGTCACACCAGTAAATAAGCACAAATACAAGCTGTTTGGAGAATGTACAGGGCATATGTAGCATTTCTGGATTCCAAAAGCAAGGCACAGCCAAATCATTTAAATATTCACAACAATTAAGATTTTGCTATTGTTACCCCAGAATTGTGATACTATATTATGACAACACAATCACAAAGAATTTCAGAACAGAGGGGTTCTCAGTAGGTCTCTAGCCTAGAGTCATGCTCAAAGCAGAGTCAGATATGAGGTTCAGCTGGATTGCCCAGAATTTTTAAGTCTGATCTTGAAAAACTTCAATAATAGAGATGGCACAACTTCTTTGGCAACCTATTGCAATGTTTGACTGACCTGGTGGAGAAAAAGGTTTTCCCTGTGCTCATTTACCCTTGATTTAGTTTATGCTCATTATTTCTCATCCTCTTGCCATGCATCGCTGTGAAAAGCCTAGCTCCATCTTTTTGATGACTGAACTTCTCCAGGAACTGCAAGGCTGCTATTGAGTCCACTTAAAGCTCTCTCTTCTCCAGGCTGAAAAAGCCCAGTTTCCTTAGGTTCTCCTCACAGAGCAGTGCTTCAGGTTCTGACCATCCTGGTGGTCCTCTGCTGAACCTATTATGGTTTATCCATATCTTCCCTACATCAAAGGCCAAAGCTGGGTGCAGAATTCTAGATGTGATCTAATGAATGCTAAAGGGAACAAACACTTCCCTCAACCTACTGGCTTTGCTCTTGCTGTAAGTCCAGAGTTGTGACTTCTTTGCTGTCAGGACACATGGCTGGCTTACGTTCTGCTTGTTGTCTACAAAATCTCCATACCTTTCAGTAAATCTCCATGCTCCTCAGCATGTCAGTCTCTAGACCGTGTCACTGCAAACAGTGATATCTTTCTAGATTTTTTCACTTCTGTAAAAGAAGTAGCCCAAGGGGATTTAAAAGCAGAAAAAAATAGAGCTAAGTATTGTACCAACAAACCCTAAATCTGAAAAAATCTCAGATGGTCTCCATGTACTAGTTACAATAACTTAAAATTACTCACTTTCCTTCAGCCACAGTCACTGCAGCTTCCAGACTAAGAGAGGGGCAGCAGAAAGCATAGGTGTCATGTTTGCAGGAAGTATAGAGGTTGGCATGAAATAATCTTTAAATAAGAATTTAGTCATGTGATGTATCCACAACAAGTTTTCTAAAACAATGGGAAGTGTAGAACAAGGCTGTTGGAAAGAGGCTACCCTGCTCACACAAAACAGATAAAAGATCAGTCTATTCAATACCCCAGAGTCCTGTGAACATGGAAGAAAATGATGAATAAAGAAAAACTATATAAAAATACTTAATGCCCTTCTTTAGGTTTTCTGCCCTGTAAAACAAATCTTATTTAAATTTTTCTAATCAGAAGGAAAGATGGATAAACTCCTTCAACAAGATTCATATCTATACTGGGAAGCCAGTCAGAGTTCACATAGAGCTTAAAATTCCTGGAACTAAAGACATACACTTCAGTACAACATCTTGTAGATTGACATAGCACTTTGACATAGCATAGCGGTGGAACTTGCTTTTTTTTTTTTTTAAATTTAGATTTAGTATCTGGCTTCTTTTACATGCAATATTTCCTGAAGGATGCAAAATTTCTAGCACTGCGATTTTCTAATTGCGTAACACTTCTTTTTCAAAAAAAGACATTTTTCACATGTTTTTTATAAATCTAACCTAAAAGAAAAAAAAAATACTTTAAATAAAAGCATATGGTAGAGGCTTATCCAAGAAAGTATCAGTCTAGATCCAGCCAGCATTTTCTAACTTTCAACACCATAGTGCGCACTGGAAAATATTAAAGCACCTAGTTAGAGTGTTACGTTACACATATTCCTATGAAAATACTTCTCATAAAATTAAATTATAAATAATAAAACATACTCCACAATCAAAGCATAATGAAGGTTAAGCTTAAGTCACTGTTTCTAAACTAAAATTCAGGCCAATTTCCTGATTTTCCTTTTCAGCTGAACGATAGGATAAGACAACATGTACCATACCCAGACTCTTAAGAAGAAGATGCTCATGTAAGTTCTGGGATGTTTTGTTTGGTTGGTTGGTTTTTTTCCCTCAGGTGGCACAAAGAAAACAGATTTCAAACTGAAGTCCCACGCACCAAAGAACACTCTGAGCTAGCAGCTGTACAAAATCCAGTACCAAGAAATTCCAGTAAAGGTAAAAAATGGGCAAGGCTGACACTGTGCTGATTCCCCCTTGCACAGGCTCTCTCCTCCCTGGGACCAAAGTCAGAGCAACTCCTGGTGCAGCCTACTTCACTCATTCTGAACATAAAAAGGTGAAACTGATGCTCTCTAGTTGGGGTGGGAGAAATTCTGGGAAGATAACGCCTGGCTTCTTTTCCTTTCTTGTCCTATTTCTGTCTTTTCTCTCTTCCATGAAACACATCTCCATTCTGGCAGCCACAGGAAAAGGGCAACTTTTTGGAATCCCTCAAGAATAGCTGGGGGGTACCAGGAAGTCCACAGGATGCAGCTTGGGCTAAGGTACACCTGAACACAATGGCAGCCAGCAGCCTGGCCAGGAACTGTCTCTTCTTTCTCATCCTTTCCATCCTCCCTCAGAAAGAGTACAGGAGATAGAAAGCCTGTGCACTTCCTGCAAAGAGGTACAGGACTCCAAGTTAGGATGAGAACAAACTTGCCTGCAGTTTTTTATGCACTTAAACCATCTCACCTGTCTCAGGACTTAAGACAGGTGATTTGTCCTTGGCAAGTCATTTTTCTTATGTGACTGCCTGGGACAAAATGACTGTTGGCAAGATGAATCCCACAAAATGCCAGGAAATGAGGGGAAAAGTAAGGCTTGATAGTCTCAGTGAAATATTCTGAACATATGATTACTTGTACTTTACCACGAGATGTTTACTATTTCGTTACGATAAACAATTTCAGTGAGCTACAACCGATTTTACACCATGATAGATTTAAGTTTAAAATCCTTCTGGGTACAGCTTCATTTTTCCTACCTGCTGTCTGTCCATTTTTGTCTATTTTGTTCAGTTCCCTCCTTTGTTACAACGAAACTGAAAGGACAAGGGCCATATTTCTTCAATATCTGAATGGGAACAGCACTCTTGAAAAGAAATCTCTTGACCACACAATAATAACATACAAAATAAAAATATAGTTGTCATATTCCCCAATAAGGTTAAATGTTGCATTGCATTACTTTGGAGACATACATAAAACCTACATGCCTAAAGGGAATTATAATATGGTACACCCACACATACTGGCAAATGTTTATATAGCTACAAAATATAAATACACTCTACATCTCTCTCTTCACCTCATCTATTTTACTGTCTTTTTCTTATATAGTTATTCAGAGAAGGATGTCCTCCTCTGCAAAGACACAATAAATGGGCAGAGAACTGTGAATATCACTGACAAGGAGAAAACCAACAAAATATCAAATGGTGAAATGTAGAATAGTTTAAAAACTGCAAATTTGAAAACCACTTTAAAATACTCTAAGTTAAAAGGTTTTCACATCTCAATTTGATACTTACAGGGTTTCAGAGGAATATTTACAACTATTTCAGGTGTAAATCTAACTGCCTATAAAAATATCATGCAAAGGTGAAGTAGCTAAATAAAACTAGTAATCAAAATTATTTCTAATCTTTGTTTAAAAGGTACGACTATATGGAACTAATTGGAGACCTTAAAGGCAGACAGCTTGAATCTCTATTCAGCTGCAAGATGTTTGGTGCAATATTAAGAAAGAATTCAATCATCATGAACATTCCAATGTATAAAAATTCTTACAGGATATGAAGTTCATCCCATAAAAAACAATAGGAAGATTTGATAATCCAAAAGTGATGAAGCCCAGGTTCTCACAGCATATTTTTATTTGAACCATTTTCTGTATTTTATTTTTATTTCATTGTAGTTTTCAAAAGAAGATTAACATATAAAAGGCTTTTGATGGCATAGAGAGAATAAAGAACTTTTTTTTGTAATTTCAATAGAGTGACATTTCAAAATTTATTAAGATTAAATTATGAGCCTACTTACTTATTATATGGAATGGACATTCAAAACTGTAAACTTATGTCATGGATGTCCCTTTCATAATTTACTTTGGCTCAGTAACATGTTGTGACCTATCGCTCCTTTGTATCATTGCAAGCCTGACCAATCTTTCTTTTTTGTATTTCCTGCTCCTTTTCCATACCTACTTGCTTTTCCACTCTTTGCTTTCCTTTTCATTTTGCAGAAGCATGACTTTTACCTTTCCTTTCCTTCTTAAACATTATTGAGGAGTTAGTATAGGAAATTGAGAAAGAATTGCTAATTCAGTTTTGTTTCAAAAATTTTAACATTACTATGGACATGAATACTATAATTTTGTCTATCTCTAGCAACTACATGAAGATTATATGAAAGTTAATCCGGGGCAGTTGCAAATAAACTATCAGCAGCAAGTCAGAGGAAAAAAAAATAGGTTTAAACTGTCCATTAACCCTGACATTCTGAAGGGTTCTGCCTGACTTCTCAGCAGAAAACATGATGTGTTTTTTTTCCCCTTTGGTTTGTCTGATATTCCTGAAATGCACTCTTAACTATTCCACCTTTGAAAACAACACTGAACTGCAGTAAAGGGACACTACAGTTTCCAGACTTTTGACAAATTTTGCAATGTTTCTCTCAAGTGCATCTTATCCTGAGAATAGGGATCTGAGGACATAATCTGACTGTATCAGTATTTTAAAAGTATGTTAAATCTACTGGTATGCGTGAACTTCAAACTCTCTTCTGTATTCAATTGAAAGTACTGATTTTGATCTCTAAAGTTGATATAGCTTTAGGTCCAATGCTCTAAGGGTCGGTCTCTCTTCCTACATATGATCATTATAATCAAAACCAGTGAGGTGCTTGTGCTAGTAAACCTTACATATCAAAGTCTGGGGATAAAAGCAGGAGGCTCTCCCTGTGAATTTGTACAACAGCATTTATTTGAAATAAGTAGCCAGCATATTTTAAAGCCATTTTTTTTTTTGTGGCACACAAGAAGACTGTTCTATAGTCTTATGTTTTAAGATGTGGGGGTGGCAACAGTGCATACATTTACATAAACTGGAAGATGAGTGGTACTGTTCAACATATAATCTCATTTTAGACTAGTAAATGTACTAGAAATTGTTGAATTAGAACACAGGGTAAATAAATGTATAGATGATATGAACACAGATCAGCTCTATTCATACAAATATGAAACTGAATGTGATGAGCAAGAAAAGATCTGGGGCTGTCTGTGGACAAGGGTACATGTACAGTCCACATGTTCATTCATATTAGTAAGACTAAATTTTCTTAATATCAGAAAACTAAATGTATGATACCATTTATTTCTCAAGATTCTAAAACTGCTTTTTTTTGTTATTAGAGAAAAACATATTATTTTATACTAAGGAGTCATCTTCCAAAAATAAATGCAGATTTCTTTATGAACAGTTTGGTCAGTTGTCATAAAATATATTTACAAGTGCTGGAAATTTGCATGCTTTTACAAAGTCAGTGCTGAGGAAAACATTACCACATACACTTATTGTGACAGATAAATGCTTTGGTTTTTTGGTGATTGAAACAAAGGGAGTTGCTTGAATTACCACTCCCATCAGGCCATATTCAACCAAAGTATTTGTGATTTGCATACAGTTCTTTAGAGGGGAGTTAGATAGTTTTTGAAAGATAAGCAAAATGTCTCTCCAAAGCCACTCAAGGACTCTGGCCAAAAGGTGCTTGAATAGCTGCTGGTTTTTGGAAGCTTTTTGAGATCAGAGACTTTTAAAAATACTGAGTTTCATGCAAACAAGCAAGCAATAATAGTGTCTTTTATACGTCAGAAATACTAGAGATCTTGATCTGCTTCCTTCCCTCTCTAAAGATGTGACTATGAAGTAGGAAATGAAAAATCAATTAATAAAAGTTAAATTTGAAGCTTTTCTTTGATTAGAACAAAAGCCTGTTCCTCAATTTTTTTATTAACTTCTCAACTTCAATTCCAAGCTTCAGGTTTTGGAAATGTTTTTGGCTTATTCATTTGCTTGAGTTCTTTTAGTTCTATAAAAAGAAAGTTATAGTTGTGCTTGGGCAAGTGGAGGTTGTACCACATGCATAAAAGCTCTGCTAAAGCTGGTTAAAGCATGCGGGGGAAGATGTGAAAATTAATTTTCTAAAACCACGCAACTCTGTGCTTTAACACAGGAGAAAAAAATCATGTGAACCTTCTACCTGAATGTTACTGCAAAAGGTTAAAAGAATCACGATTTAAACCTGGTGTGGTGGTGAACTTTGTCTCTCAGGTAGGATGAAATGGCTGGAGCTAAGCAGCTACCCAACACATTATTTCACAATGCTAGTGCAAGCACAAGAACATTGTTCAACAAGAACTGTTGGGCATTCTTGGGCGAGTATGTTTGAGGCATGCTGCTGCCTAATAAAAACAGTATGTGGAAGATGATTTAAGAGAAAGTACTGCTCCCACACAGGGAATGTGCTCTCTACTTCATCAGCTCCCCACTCAAACAGGCTACTTTCTCATTTAAACAGCACATCATGGGTTTGACTCATGATGACAATTAAGGAACTTAACATCCTTCTCTGAACAGAAGTATCTTTATGCAGAACATTGTAAAAGTGTGGTTTCTCAAAATACAATTCCCTCATATGCATTTCTGATGTGGAAGAATTAAACAGACTATCAGTTTCTCCCTCCACACTCCAGGATGTCAACAAAAATTTAAGGATAAATAACACCTACATATAATTGCAAATTTTATGAGGATTCTTGGATTATGAGACCAAGTGCAGAAAGATTAACAGAAACAGCCTGATCAATCAGAAGCAAAGTCAGGGCTTCATGGTGTCCCTAGCTGTATCTAACATTGAAATTTTTTCCATCCACATTGTTTGCAAGGGCTTTATTTCCTCACCCAAACATTTGGACACCTTTTCAGTCCTAACCAATAGTTACTGGCACTCTGCATCTGCTGCACGTGCAGTGTGCAAAATTGTTCAGTGTAGTAAATCCATGAAAGGGGAAAATTTTGCACTGAGCTGTGACATATTTGCACAGGATATTTGACCTCTATGGTTCTGCACTGTGAACTGCAGTTTGCAATTGTCTCTGGCTGCACTTCTCATGGAGAACTGTATTGTCAGCAGTTTGTGACATCACCATTTACCATCCTTCCCATTACCATTTATGAAGATCCTTTGGCTCCAAAACTTCATCCTAATTTCTAAACTTTGATTCCTGAGTTTTAAACAGTTATTTATCCTCTCAAGGACTCTGCCTTCTCATCAAATCGCATTTTAACTTCTTTAACAGTTTTTGGTGAAGAGTGCTGCTCAATGCTTTCTTAAAATCCAAGCATGGTCAATTCCACCTGTCCAAACAGCAACAGAATTATTGCACACCGATAGAGTAATCAACTGATGGAAAGACAAAATGCTTTTAAAAGCAAAAGACTAATAAAATATTCTCTGTACCATGAATGTTCAGCAAATCCAGTGCCAAAGTATGATGGACGTTTTTCAATATATACACACTCCCTTAGCCTATAATGCCCTGGAGTCCAGCAATTATGTCTCTCTGGAAGTCTGAGAAGGAGCTAATCCAGTCTAATGAATGTTGTATTTGTGCAGATTGCACAGATACAATGTAAGAGATACAAAGAGCAAATAAACCTGGATTCATCCCACATACCTGTGGTCAGGGTAGACAGTAGAGAAGAACTGGTGAAGGACAGGACCTTTAGAGGGGCAATTTTGATTTTAGGTGTTCTAAAGACCTTCTTGGTATTTTAAACTTTTCTCTATTTCCACAAAGCCCTAATTATGTATCTTATCCTAGTATTTGGAACTGTCATACCTGTACAGCAGCACGGAAGCACCTTTATGAGTCGCTGCTTTCTCAATCCTATATCATGGAAAATTTTTTTTATTTTTATCTATATCTTCAACACAAATGCAATGAGTAGATTAGAATCAGCCTAAAGGCACCTTCTAGGTAGCTTTACAGTTACCCTAAATCCAAAGGTAACATGTAATTTGCAGTGTATTAGACTCTTACAGTAATTAAAAAGTGTTACTGACTAATAATATTCTCTCAATTTAACATTACATTTTTTTTTCAAAGCTTCCAGAGATGAAGAATTATCATAAACCATAGAAATTCTGCACTTACTAGCAGCTGATAAATACAGCCAATAACTACCCTTGGAAATAAAAGACAAATTAATTAAAATCAAATTTTCAATGAAATGAAATCATATGAACTTTCACTTATAGTCCAGGAGAAGATACATTTTAGCTTTCAAATGCAATTGATTGTAAAATGAGCATAATTGCATCGGCAATTCATGTCCTGTCCCTGCCCTCACTCAAGTCAGGACAGAATTCTCAGCAGGCTTGTGCTGCCTGGCAGCCTTGTCAGGTCTTCAGATTTGATGCCAAAGTACAGAACACTGACCAGGAACATTAACACTAGCATCCATCCCATAATTGACACACTGCAAATGGGCTTTTCCTTAGCATCTTTACCTTGGAAGTGGTATCAGTAAGTTGTGCCTTATCGCTTAAAAGATACCAGAGCGTGCTTTGCAACAGCGATATAAGAGAGATTACAATGAGCAGGGCTTGAAGCCAAACTGAACTGAGTGATTGATTCTACAGGAAGAACTTTGTTCTTGGTATTTCTTATGTTCAGATTCTTTGAATAGCTTCTTACATACAAGGAAACTATTCCGGATCAGCTGAATGTCAAAAATAATTACCTGGCATTCTGTCCTTACATATTAAACCCAGTATCTCTTAATTAAGAAAACTAATTTCATATCTGACAGTTCAGCTAAAATACTGTTCCATAAACATAAAAATATTTTAATGCTCTTCTTTCTTATTATTGCCAAATTAGAAAGAAATGATTCACACAGTCACAAGGATAAGACTGGTGCAGGGAGCTAAACAATTGCAAGAAGCTGCTCTGTGTATTTCTGTGGTTTGGAAACAGCGCCAAGTCAGAAGGAAAAGACATTCTCTGCATTTTCTAAAGCAAGATAAATACAGAAAAGAAATATAGATGAAAGATGGAACTGCTATCTGCAGATTCTGCCAGATTCCTTAGCTTTTTGGCACACCTATTGAAGCTGGCAGACTTAGCCAGTGGCAATCTTTTCCATTAAAAGAAGCAGCATATATTTTGATTTAACATACTTTGTTTGTGCATTTTTAAGCTTCAAAAATGTCTATTTAATTTTTTTTAATGATTCCTTCTGCACAGTTGGCTGCAATTGCCCTTATTTGAAATGGCTCATTTATCACTAAAAGAGCTGCAGGGCACAGCTACTGTTAAACAGCTCCAACAAATGTACAGCTTAGTAGGACAAGCTTCTTTTTATAAGACTAAAAGATGTTTAAAATGTGCCAAGAGGCGCTTTATGCCAGCCTCTAGGTTTGTTATCCAAATGTTACAAAATTAGAGATCTCCTGAAGCCCAGAGTTTGGGCAAAAATAAGCTGATCTCCCTTCGGCTGCTGTTTTTTCCCATCCACAATCAGCAGATTTTAACAGAACACTTGCTACATGTCATAAACTTCAGTAATGTGAAATTTTGAAAAAGTAATCTAAAGTCTGAGGCTTAATCTATACTAAAGCCAAACTTCATTACCTTTGTCAATGGTGCAAAAGCAAAATGTTTTAAATAAATGTACCCTTACTTTATGAATGGTGACATTTTGCTTATTATGAAGGTAGAACAGCTACTGGCTCCTGCTTCCTGGAGCTGAAACTGTAAGCAAAATGTTTAAAGCAACTTGGCAGTTGCCAACACAATGGAAACTGTCGATTTACATTAATCCTTCTGAAATGGAATAAAACATGATAGTATGTGACTTAGTTTATGGAATCTCTTATATCCAAAATTTAAGTGTGATGTGATGTGATCAATACATTTGTGGGTAAAGGGATTTAGCATATTTTCGGTAGACAACAGACATGCAGAAATTTTGGAATCTAGTGCCCTCTTTCTTGATGTCCAAGTACTGTAACAACTGTTATAAAAAGCAACAGGCATCAGCTTGGAGTATGTGCCAGACACGCCGTATCTCCAGCCTGAACTGTGGAGCCTGAGCAGAGCAAACCATTACAGTTACAAAGGGGGTTTTTCTAAATGTAAAATTACAACACAAATATGTAAATTGCAAACACATACTATTATACCCCATAGTACTATTGCATAGATATTACATGAAATATTTTGGATTGATTTATGAAGATATATTAAACCTTGCTTTATAAGGTAAAACTCCATATTGTGTATTTAATGCTCTCACCAAAGGCCCCCACAAGAAAACAATCAAACCTGTTGCCAAATTCTCCTGAAGAAGTGGGTGCCAGTGCCTTTCCATTTCATTTTCTATACTCCAGATAAATATAGTATGTGATAAAAGGTTGGTTTTTAGAATGCTTTCAGTAGAAATTACTAGTAATTGTCTTCATCTATTTATTTCACAAAGATGGTCTGATGGTCTTATGTTTTGAACATAAAACAGCCAAAACTTCTTGTAGGGATTTATGACTTCAGCAAACAATGACCAGTTTTCTGGAAGCTCTGCGCAATAAATTACAGACACAGTATTTTTTAACACAATCATTACAAAAACCTTCCAAATATGAAATGTACATTTCACAATAACTTTCAGAAATAGTGGTTAAACAAACGGGTTTTATACCTTGGAATATTACAAGGGAATAGAAGAGCCTAACCTTTCTGCCACTAAGAACTGAACTCAAAAAGCACAAATACCTCCTATTAACTCCACACAAAATTCAGAAGATACATTATGGCTGTTATGCCTTCTTTGCCAAATAAACCAAAACCAATCAACCAACAAGCCCAAGCTTAACACATCGACGCTTTCCCCACCTCCCCTCCCATGCATTTCTTGAGGCTGTACTCTGATCAAAAGGGAAATTAAAAAAAAAAATTAAAAAGGTATGATTATACAAATCAAGTCCCATTCTTAGGGCATGAGTGTCTTCTTTGCCCACTTTATTGTACCAAGCAGTTGAAATTTACATTTCAGCATTCCTGGTGATGTTCTTATAAGCTTCCACAACTGATATCCCAGAAGGCATCCATTAGTATTTTGTAATATAAGAAAACAGAGCACTTCCATGTTGGGCAAATAACAGCATAAAACAAGACCACAGAGTAAGGCTAAAAATCATTTCTATGCATGGGTAGGTTGGATAGACATTTTCAATAGTAAAAAATATCAGAACATGAATGAAACCTCTGATCATCTGCATTTCAGGTATGTACCTTATTCATTAGGTTAATGATTTCTCTAGCCAAAAAACAATTAGTTCTGTATGTACAATGGAACAAGAACAGGAGAAAATGGACTTTTTCATAGTGCAGCACAAAAATATATCTTTAAATTAATTTGGAAAATAAAAGCTGCTCAGAACAATGCAAAGCTAAACAGAGACTAATTTGCTTTGACTTCATGTAGCCTTCAGCACAGGCACACACATGCAAAAACCTGACAACAGCACCAGTTATGGTTCCCATATGGTGTGAGTGCCTTTGTCTGGGCGACTGGCTACTCTCCAGTGGTTCTAGATTTTTACAAAAAGCTTACAGTCAGTTCGTTATTTATATTTTACTTACGATGACTGAGTTGCAGCTATGAATTAGCAGTAAAAAATGTATTCTCATTATATGAACATATAAATATTTACATAATTTTTCTAGCACTCCAGTCCTATCTGTTTATTCACATCCACCTCATTGTGTGTTACATCTAAACTGAAAGTTTTCTGGAGTCATCCTGTTCTCATGCAGGTATACATCACTCCCTAGCGAAAGTGAACCCCTTACCTGTGATCAGTGCCTTTAAGCATCATCACAGTACAGAGAAAAAAGTGCATAAATAGAAAAATTAATAACTTTACTATTTCTTAGTTAACTCGTTCAGAATTCAAGCAGAAATTTAAAGTCAAAACATCAAGGGATCCTCATATGAGATACTGGAAATTACCTCAGTGGGAAGATCTCCTTAAATGTTTAAAAATATTTATGTACCATGATTGAGTACCTGCAAAGGTAGAATTTCATTGGCAGGCAGAACAGGCATTTTTTAGCTTCACCCTTTACAATCAAAGCCACTGGTAATCTTTTCACAGACCTTAATAAACTTGTGTCTTTATAATTCAAAAGTATTTACCACTTTCTCAGCCAGTAAATTCCTTCAGTTTTCTAATGAATCTTATCTCTGCCAAAGCTGCATCCTCTACTGTGGAAAGGCAATATTTTGTTTTAAAGGCATTACAAGAACAGTCACTGTGTTGGTCTCTGAATATCTTCCTTTCTAAAACAATAAAAAGCTTGAACACTTTTTGTGGCTGCTTTTGAATTGTGAATTATTCTTTCAAAAACTAGAGCTAAGTCATTTGACATTTATAAAGTATTTTGACAAAAAAATTAACATCTGATTTAATCACCTGAAAAAAAAAATCTTTTTATATCACAATGTCTAAATTCACTGGTGATTTTTACTCCTGTGCATGAAGGTCAACGTTATAGCACGCAAAGGTTTAACCTGCAGATCCATTTCCAGAAAGACATGAAAATCAAAGTACAAATTTGGCCAAATATGAACTTTGAGGGCAATACTGCGGCCAAACTGAATAATGAAAATCTCTAATATTCAAACAGAGCTTACACAGAAACAGGGAAGTTATTTTACCTGATTTAAGTATTCATACAGATATTACTGGAATTCTGAATTTTGTTCTGAAGTATGTTGCAATTCAGTCCAAAAAGGAAGTTCAAAAATAAAAAAATTCAGAACTGACACACAAATACAATTAAAGAATTAAAAAGACAGAAATTCCATCAGCGATTACACTTGCCTAGTTAATGAAAAATATGACAATGAGACAATTTAATTTTTTCAATAAGAATGTATATGAGAACAGAAGTTATGTAGGGCTTGTCAGTTCACCAAGCAAAAGTATCATACATGTAATTGCATAAGATAAAGCTAGACAAACCTTAGGCTACAAATAAGGTGCAAATGTTTTTATGGGGAAGGTATTTAACTACTGGAACAAGTTATGATGTCTCTGGTGGATTTTCCATTGCTGGAATTTTTTAAGTAAAGAGTCAGTGTTTTTCTAAAAGATATACTCTATTCCAAACAGAAAAAAAAATGAAGCAATGTCTCTGGTTTGCATGAGCAAGGCTAGTCAGACTCGGGCATTAAAATGATCCCTCCAGTATTATAACGTATGGACCTACAACTGTCAAGTGAGAATAGTGTCCAGTTTAGCAGAATATAATCTTATTTGGCCTTTTTAAATATTGGCATATTACCGCTCTTCCAGCCCTGCAACTTCCCCTGCACCACAAACTTGTTGAAAATCAACATCCAGGAGGATATTAATTTAAATTCAGCTGTCTGAAAGCTAGCTGTTTAGTCTGAGCTAGTCACTTGGGTTCTTTCTACATTCAGTGGAGAAAATTAGGCACTAGTCACTTAGGTTCTTTCTACATTCAGTGGAGAAAATTAAGCACTTTCATGAGTCTATTCCTTGCAGATATCTTGGGGATCTGTTTTCAGCTAGGATAAGTCTGCAGGTGTCTCTCTCTTTCCATTGCCTACAGAAGGTGTCTTAGTTTAGACTACTTTAAACTCCATGCCTAAAAGTGGCCAAAGTTAGATGAAAGGAATCCATCCTTAATACTCCAAAGATCTCTTTCAAAATCCTTGGATTCAAGTTAGTTAGATCCACTAATTTAAAACATCTGGCATTATGAGTTCATACTCAAAGTGTGCTTCAGTTACGGCTGGGCAGATTGAGTTTCATCACCATCATAGCATATAAATTCAACTCATCTGTATTCTTCTAGGAAAAGAAAAATTAATATCTTAATAGCTCTTTCTTATTGCACTATTATTCGGAATTCTGTCATTCCTATCTAATCCTGAAATGGACTGTATGCTCATTTTTAAAAGTTCTCCACTGCCTTGGATGGGATTCACCCCATTAAACATAGGTACCTAAAGCATAGATGTGCAGCTCTGACATTTGAACCTGCACTGTCATTACAGTCAAAGGAGACCAGAAAATATTGCCAATAGAAACTAAGGAGCCTTATTTTGCATAAATGTCCAAATTAAAAGAGATGAAATGGTAAAAAAACTATTCTTCTTCCTTGACAATTATAACAATTGGGATGACTATTTCAGTTTGGCATGTGCACAGTGTAAACATTTAAAGTTAAGATGAATTACTAATTTGATTAATTTTGTTCTTCCACAGCCTGACTCTGGCTGCTTATTTTCTCTTGTTCTTACTTTTTTCATTACTTTAATAATCTCCTCAGAGACTTCTCTGAGTCTCATTAGCGTCATAATAAAAGATTGGCCTCAACTCTGTAGGTGATGAAGCCATTGAAGCCATTCAAACTTCTTAGGCCTTTTTTACACAGAAATCAACATCATCATCATCATCACCACCATCATCCACAAAACCAAATCCTTTATATCACTTACAAAGTCAGAAATTAACTTCTGCAATAGCAGACATTAACTTCCATGAGAGACTATCTTTCACCTTCCTTCATTTGCGAAGGAAGAATGACCAGGAATAATCAGCTACATGATTTTCACATGTATATACTTTGAATTTTTTTAATACTTGAAGCCTTTTAGAAGGAATATTATGAGCAGTTGCATGAGTGCCTGTCCTATCACACACCCATCCTCACTAACTCACTTCAGAAACAATCCAAATCTACAGCTTGCCAACATAACCAAGAAAAAAGAGTGACTGTAGGACAGAGTAGCATTGTATTATCTTGACATAGTCTGTAGGAAAATTATTTAAATACTTTTTGGCATCTTCTGATGACTTTACTTCTTCCTTTAAAACATGTTTACACTCATCTTTTCACTACTACAGTTACTACACTTCCTTAGTCTCCCATTTCCTCCCCAGTCTTTTTACAATTTGTCTTACAAGGGCATACCTTGTAACAAATCCACACTCTTTAGCTCACAGTCAGACTTCTTTTTCATGAACAAGCTTGACTGTTCTAAGGTTTCAGCAGCAGGCAAATATAGGTGGACATCTTTGTTTCGCTGCAGTAGCTTTAAGTGAAATGTTCTGCTGTTTCCATGAATGGAAACAGTAGTGATGGCTTGGTGCTGCTTTTAGTTGCCTGTGAACTTTCCTATTTCTCCCTTCCCTTCCCTTCCCTTCCCTTCCCTTCCCTTCCCTTCCCTTCCCTTCCCTTCCCTTCCCTTCCCTTCCCTTCCCTTCCCTTCCCTTCCCTTCCCTTCCCTTCCCTTCCCTTCCCTTCCCTTCCCTTCCCTTCCCTTCCCTTCCCTTCCCTTCCCTTCCCTTCCCTTCCCTTCCCTTCCCTTCCCTTCCCTTCCCTTCTCCCCTCTTCAATGGTCACAGACTCCAAGTATAAAGAATGTTGCCTGATATTCCTGCTTATCTCAGCTGTAAACTGCCAAACCCTCACTGGATTTCTCTTCTCCCTTGGTTTGTGGATGGCTGTCTCCAATCTTGAATTCAAATTGATACCTGTTCCTTACTCTGATGTCTATCAATTTCTCTTACTGTCTAATGTCCCACATGTCATTACTGGATCTTTGAACATGCAAATCTATTTTCCAGCACAGCCATGAATTTTTACTTGAGAAAGAGGAAATATGTTCTGGTGTTTGGTAGAAACAAAGCATTTATTCATCTGTCACAGGTCATAACCATTGTTCCATTCCTGGTCATAAGAACATTGATTGTGGAACTGAACATAAAAGAGTAACTTTCATAAACCGCCTTTCTAAACTTCCTCCAAAATCCCCATTTGTCTCTTCAGAATTTCACATGGCAGCTGACATACACCAGATACTTCCCAAGATTTTTATCATATAGACCCACTTGACAAAACTGAATGTATTTTGGGTGCAGTTACAAATAGGTGAAAATATCCAACACTGGCTCTCTCACAACTGTTGTTTTGTGATTGGCAAATAATGTTTGAAGCAGTAGCAAAATGTGAAATAGAACAATCTGATTGGAATTATTTTCTGTTTATAATTTTATTACTGGTTTCCTGGACAAAAACATGTATATGCACATTGAATAGGGAATGGTCAGAAAGTCTAATGCTTTGAGAAAGTCTCTGACCAACTGTTAAAGCACTCAGCAACTGTGTCATTCACACAGGCTAAATGTTTCCCTGAAGCATCACACATTCTTTGTATGTGAACACAGCACATGAACATGTGCTGAAGAACACCTGGGATTAGACATGTATTGCAACCTAGTCACAGGTACAGAGGCTGTGACATTAATCCAACTGTGCACGATCACTGAAACACCAGCTAACTGGTAAAAGATGAAAAAAAAAATCAAACTAATCCAAACAAGTTTCCTAGAAAAAATATGATTGGTCCTGGAATAACCTGTACATAAGAACCTCTATATAAATACGAAATATGCTTTCAGTCAGCTATTCACTGGAGAGGCTAGAAGAATGGAAACAGCCAGGCATTCTGTCATTACTGTGAAGCACTGAGCAAAGATATCCAGTGGCACAGACAGAGTGCTGCAACTGCTGTCTCGCCCGTGTTGGGCAGACGAACTGAACAGGCCAGGCAAGACTCAGCCCTGTTCTGACTCTTGCATTTCTGCAATTAAATCTCCACCTACTCTCCTTGCCATCTGGGAGTGCCTATCTAGCCTTTCTGATGGCAATTCCAATAGTGCCAGCAAGGATTGGATTGGTCATCTGTGCCCTGAGCGGTCATGGTGCATGTGTTGATTTGCTTCATGATCTGCTCAGCTCTGGCAACACAGAACAAAAGCACTTGGACTAGCACATCTGGAAAATCCAGAATATTGTGAATAATAAAAAACATTAAAAACTTGTTATATTTTTCTGTACATCCCTATTTATCTGGAATTATAAATTAATGCTTTTTATTAGTCCAAACACTTTAACTGGGACTGAAAAATAAAGGTGAACCTAGAGTGAGGTGGAATTACTCTAAAAGTGCATCATCAGAATCAGTGTGCTGCAACTTATAAAACCTGAAATCTGCATAATAAAATGAAAGAAAACAGATGAAAGGAGGTCAGAAAATGGATTGTGCCAGTTGAAGAGAGAGAGAAGCAACATTAAAAAGTCAACAAATGCTAATGCTGCAGTACAGCATATATTCCTCTGTGCTGTATAGACAATATAAGGTGACTGTGATAGGAAAGTGTTACTCTCCAGTACTGAAAGGGTAGCTTAGATTTGAGTAAGTTCAAGTATTGGACCTTAAACTGAATATTTAAGTATTTTTGACCAGTGGCTCCTTTAAAGCCAACAGCGCACAGATAAACACATGATAATTCAGGACCATTAACTGTGCCAGAACTGAAACTGCTCACAACGAAGTACACTATCACAAATGCAGGCATAAATCAACATTAATAATAACACTGCATTATAAGTCAACTCTTACTGTAAATACATTTACCTGAACATCAAGTAAAACGCAAGGTCTGCATACTTTCAGTGAATCTTTCAGGGAATTTATGAAATTTGAGAACGCCTACTGTCTCCATCTCTAAAGCCATAATGCTCATCTCTCCTGTGCCAAAGGAGTAACTCTTCTGCCTTCAACTAGTGAGACAAAGCTTTGCTAAAAAAATCTTTTTGAAAGAAAATTTTGTTCTAAGATCTTTACAGAATGTGATTATGCTTAACTCCTAAAATAAGAATTTTATAAGTAAATGCAGAATTCACCAAAACAGTTCCAGGTAAACTAAGCCTTTGTATTATTCTATCTTAATTTGTCCCCAAATCCAGTTACATTCAATGTCTAGATGGCTTACTGCCATATTAGGGAACCACCCATTAAGATAACCCAACTTCTTTAGCAAATGTCACTTGAGAATGACAAAATGCTGACGTCATGCCACTACCAGCCTAGGTCAGAGTCAAGTACTCTAAAGGTGAATGTCCACGTCACATTTCCATTCTCAAAACCCACCTAGCTGTAATATTTTTGGCATCAAAATCCTGTTTCCTAATTCACTAATTAACCAAACATTTTTAGGATAAAGTTTAGAAAATCTGAGGTACAGAGCAGTATTCAAGAATTATTTCAAATTAAAGATCTCTTTTTTTGACCATGCCAAACTTTTTCAATAGTTTGAGCCCCAAATAAGAAAAAACTTCCACCTCACCTTCACCACTCCATTTTCATGCATGATGACACAGTTGTTGGGATCCTCTGAAAGTTGATATAAAGCGAGAGCTGTAGCTCTATGAACTAATGGATCCTTTGCCTTCAAGTAACGTGCTAAAGGAGCCACAGCCTTGGCCTCTCCAAAGGCAACTCTATTGTTGCCCCACATGCAACAGTGGGCAATGGCCTCTGCTAAGTGACGTTTTAACTTGTTATTGTTCTGATGAAGGTAAAAACATAACAAATTAAAGTCAGCACACAACAAAAAACTCATTGGAAAGCAAAGTTGTATTCCCACACATCTTTAAGGCATCCCAATTTAATTGCAGTACAATTAAAACTGGAGAGAGCTGTAAGGCATAGAGCTATTAAAGTCCCTTAATATTCTTTTTATAGCAAGTGCTGTGAATTTTTATATTATTTCAAATGTACTTTTAGACTGACTGGAAATTAGATAAGATAGCAATAAAATGTAAAATATAGCCCTATCAGTGAGATTCTTCTGCATGTTCGGATTAATTGTTTTCTCAACCCTTTGTGCTTTGTTCCTATAGCAGCTGCACCTCTCAAAAGCAATATTCTGCAACAGTAACTATTAAAATGAAGCTCATCTTCCAAACCAATTTTAGTAGCAGACACAGACTGTCCTGATGTCCAATATATGTCCCATAGAGGAACAGTGCTACAGCTCTTCCTTGTAACTGCTGCAAAATCTACTGCTTTTGTCATAACCCTTCAGTTGGGCATAATGCAGTCTGATGTAAGAAATTCCAACGCTTTTTATGGTATCGTTAAATGTTACTTACTGTGTTTGCTAGCTTGGACAACAGAGGGACAACTCCATGATCTGTCATAACAGCTAAGTTTTCTTGATCTTTAGCTATATTTGCAATGGCTGCACATACACTTGTTAAAACTTCTTTATCTTTTGATTTTAGCAAATTGACTATCAGTTCCAAGCCGCCAACAAACGATCGAACCATTTCCCCAGAATTCTAAATGAGAATCAAAAGAAACATAGTTTTTAAATATTCAATCAGTATTTATATGCAAATGTTTAAAAAGAGATTGGCATGACATATTTATTCAAAACTGCAGCTATTGCTGTGTTGCCTTCACCAAGAAATATGGCTATTTGGAACTTGGAGTTCTTTTGATTGACATATGAGAGTTAGACTGTTTTACATGCCACCATACAGGCACAAATTCAATGCCTAAATAAAGGTATCTATCATTTTTCATACCGCAGGGTATAAAAGTCTCCAGCTGTCACTTTAGAAGGGTGCAAGTCTCACTTATCAGTAGTATCAGAGTGGCCAGATGGGCGCTTTGCACACCTCAGGGCATCTAACACAGCAACAGACACTTTAGGCTCTCAAAGTGTCTCCTGTTTCCTACATTTAGTCTGACAGCTAAGATAAAGGAATGACAATATTATTTTCTTGTACCAATGCCAATGAGTATTCAGGAATATTTAAGAGGGAAAGTTACACAAGTCATGACAGCAACTGTGGGAGAAGCATGGTGGACCTGAGAGTATGAAAAATCAATGTAAAATGTGAATAAAGAACACAAAAACTACTCTGGAAAAAATGTCTAAGTTTGCCCATAAAAATGAAATAGAACCAGTGTGCCTGGATCTTGAATACAGTGGGCAGATCTGGTCCATTTTTAAAAAATTTATCATAACATTAAAAAAGGTTTAGAGAAAGAAAACAAGAATAATCAGTGGTAAGGAATTGTTCTGTAGAAGGAATTACTAACCAACTAGAACACTCAAGGTAATAAAAGAAAAAGAAAGAGCAGTGTGATATAGATGTACAGAACCTTGAGCAGAGTGGGAAGGGCACACCAGTATCTCTCTTCTAGGAGAAGAACTGGGATCATCAGATGAAATTAGTAGGTGGCATGTTCAGAATCAAAGTTGTTTTTAAACAGTGTACAATTGAGAAGTTCGAAGTCCTTGGAGCAGGATTGCAGTAGCTCTCAAAAAATTTACATGTTAGGCAAATTCAAAGAAAAAAAAAAATCCATTAAGGGTTATTCAGTATGAAAGTATTCTCTCTGATTTAGAGATTTCCTGAGCACAGACTTCTCGAAGTGATGTTATGGTGGCACATCTGAAGGTGGCATTGGACACTCTGGTATCAAACTGTTATTACATTGGAACAAGAATCAAGTGGTCAAATGGCTGGCAGTAACTTCATAGGATAAATTTCAGCTTGTGCTCCTCAGTGATGATAAATGTGCAGGGATGGAAAGAAAGGTCTGCAAGTGGAATTGCTTTTATTTGTTTATTTCAACAGGTTAATAGGAGAATTTTGAATAAAAATTACTAGACACTCTCCTGAAACCCTCTGGATTTCATGTAAGTGCAAAAATGGATTATATGAACTTTCCTAGGGCTAGGGAGTGACCCTGAAGACCAAGAATGGTTTTATATTTATTTCTTCTGGGGGGTTGATTTATGAACAGAGTAGGGTATTGTGTCAGCTTTGTTGAGCAAATCCATCAAATCATGGACTTGGTAAATGAAGGTTTCATAAGATGCTGCAGTTTCATCTTTTTTTACTTCTGGGTCTAAATGTCAAACAGAACTCAGCTGTGATGTTTCCTTCTCACAGAAAGCAAAAGCAGTGGATAAGCCCATTGGGAATGAAACATTTTTTGCCACAGGCAGAACAAATCTTGAGACTGGAAGGAAGAACTTAAAGCCAAACTGTGTAAGGGTAAAAAACAGAAGACACAGCATGTGGGAAAAGGGCAGTATCCAAGAGTAAACTTCATGCAGAAGTCCGAAAAAACCCCAAAATGAACACATAACCCTTATAGAAACTGAGTTAGCCCTTACAGAAATTAAAATAGAATCTAAATTCAGAAGAAGGACAATACAGGTTTGTGGTTCAGAAAAGCAGTTGAGAAAGAGAAGGAGGGGCAATGCTCTGTCATTCTATTACCATGTGAGCTGCATGTAGAGGCAGGTGGGATTACAGAGGGTTTCCCACGGATACACCAGCATAAATGCTCCTCTATAATTGCTAGTGTATGCATATCACAATGTAATGCATCTACAGACAATCACCTGAATTAAAACACTGTTTGTCCATATCAGTTTTCATGTTGGTCTTGAAATTTTAAAATTCGACCCAAGGCAATATGTAGTGGGTAACTGAGAAAGCTTTGTACACACAAATTTCTTACCTACACATATTCAAGGGCTAGAAGATAAATTACTAGACATGGGAGGAAAAAGGAAAATGAAATATTTTATACTTACTTCCAATCTTTGAAGGTCACTACAGCATTATCTTGTGTATAAATATTGCCTCAACAGTAAATGCTGCAGTACAAGGTCTAAGATTTGAAAGG
This sequence comes from Vidua chalybeata, assembly GCF_026979565.1. Taxonomy (NCBI): domain Eukaryota; kingdom Metazoa; phylum Chordata; class Aves; order Passeriformes; family Viduidae; genus Vidua; species Vidua chalybeata. The sequence continues at coordinate 16,146,559 of NC_071530.1, read as the reverse complement.
GCCCTGAACACGATTCTGTGTTTCTGCATGGTTCAGATACCTACATATTCATGCTTTTGAAAGATATTCCATGAAGAGATAAAATAGCCTTTATCTCATCTTAATGAACCAATACCAACAGTTTATATTTTTCTACCTGTACATATTTTCTTTCCAGGTGATTATAACCCTATTTGTTGAATTTCTCCTCTGACATGCTTATACTTTCCACATTTTGTAATGGAGTACATCCCACTAAAGTCATGGAATAACATATAAACAATTCAGCAGTAAGAAAAAGAAAAGAGTTTCAATAATCATCTGTGAAACCAAGTAAACACAAGGACAGAGCTTTCTACCAGTGATGAAAAGCAGAGGGAAACTGCAGAAACCACATGTCAGGGAAGTTTCCCAAATGTGATTGTGGGTGTAGTCTGGTGGTCTGTGCAAGACAAAGAGAAAAGCAAAACATCAAGAAATTTGAAGAACAATGAGCGGAAAGAAGGACCAAAATGAGAGCTTTAAAATCCATTATGTTATGTACAACATTCTTTTTTTTGAAGAAATTTAAACAACAAACACAATGTTTTTTGTATCATTTAAGCAAAACTACCCACTTGCTTTGTACAATGTATTTCTAGGTTTCTTTTCTTAAACTGAAATATGTGTATTTATTATATTCAATTGCCATACCAATTCAAAAAGAATTTATATGAAGTTGTGTCTGTGATTGCAGAGGCCACAACTGAATTCTTCTGAATCTATGTTCTTTGTATTAATGATCAGATACTGCTCATAGTGTAAAGTAACTTCTGTGATTTTAGTTTTCAAATACTCTCAGGCATTTTCATTTATACTGCTTTTATTAACGTAAGAGAAAAAATAATATAAAACGTGTCTTTGGAAATACTTCTTTACTTTCTGTTTCGATGACAAAAAAATGCAATCTTTAAATTTCACCTTCTAAATTAATTGACAAACAACTTACTTTGTCAGACAACCCAAAGGGTTTGTAATTTCCAGTTATAGGTGTATGTTTAGCTTTCATATTTATCTGTACTATGTTTTATCCATGGGTCCCACTACCTTACCAATAGTAACAAAATTTTATTTCTTGGTTGTCCTAACAAGGCTATTCAGGTAGAATTAGATAGGGGGGAAAAATGTTAAGAATAAAGCCTAAGAAACTGTCTTTATAGAGAAAAACATTGATAAAATCACTGACAAGCAATACACCAGATAATTTTATGGTATATATCTGCCTGCACATGGTAACGATAAGCTGAATGCATCTGTTTTAACAATATTTCCTGAGCTGAACAAAGAGGCCAAACACAAGACATCTAAAGAAGTCATAAAATGTTAAAAAGAAACTGAAAGTGTGAATAAGGTGTTATTGTATTAATAGGAGATATCTTCATTTTATATCTTCATCATTATTATACTTTTTAATGCAACATTTAACCTGAAATGACACATGAAAAAAACATGGATTGTTCAATTATGTTTCAAGTGGCTAAAGAAGAAAGGAAGATATAACAGAATCTTTCATGACTTCATGTGACCACAACTTCTAAGTAGGGGAAAGCAAAGCTTTTATCCTCAGAAAGTATGAGAAATACTATTTTAAAATTGGATTCAAGGGGAGGAGTTTGCAATCTCAAGCAGTAAAACACACCTATCTGGCATAGATGCTGAGGCCAGAAAAGTTACCTGCTGTGTTAATAAAAGCCTCATCCCCCTACTCTTACTTGTATCTTGCTGGCCTGCATGACTATTAACAAGATTCAGTTAACTTTCCCTTTTCACTTCTATAATGGCTTCAGCCAAGAGCAAAAATACTGTGAGACAGACCAGCTTTGCAGTTTTTCTAATAAAGAGCAGAAACTATTATGGTATTTGCAGGACTTGATCTTTGTGGTACTTATACAAGGAGAAAGTTTGGGATTTTTTTGTTTTCTCACTGTCATATTTTATGGTTTTTGAATTTAATTTCAGTAAGTAAATAAAGTTCATCAGTCTTAAGTTGTTGACATACAGGTGTCGTAGAAGAACTACTGGCTTCTTTTATAACATAATTCCTTTCTTATTTCTTCCAAAGTGAAAACTGTTTTCTCTATTTGAAAGATTTAAAGCTAAATATGTTATTACAAAAATATATTGTGTTTATCTTTAAAATACACTCCACTTGAAAGATAAAATTTCTCCACTAAAGACAAGTAATATTTCACTCTCAGAACATCTTAAAAAGCTTAATGAGTCAAAGCTAATTTGACAAATTGAATCACTTTTGCCCAAAAAAGTAATGGTATGGCTGGGCAAACAAACTTTAGTTATCTGGAGTCACCTTTAAACTATGTTTTCTTTAATGAAGGAAGCTTTTCCTTTTCATTTGCTATTCCCAGCTGAATAACTTCGCATTCTAGTGCACAAACCAATTTAAAGTTCAACATAAAGAAAATGAAAGAAGTTTCTGTATTACAACTGTTTAGTGAAAACAGAAAACAAAATTTATATAAGGAAGTTTCTATTCATTGTTCTTATTAAATAACTCAATGGTAATATTGATCAAATTACTTTATATTTTAAGGCTAATTTTATTCCTATAACTGTCCTATAAGCCTCCATAACTGTCTATTCAGTTACAGAGGCTTCCACTGTTGCAGAACAGATGAAGAAGCATTTGCAAGGTAAAACTACTTCCCTACATCTCACAACTTTTCTTCTGTGAGAAAATGCAATGTGTTGGGAAAACAACAGCAGACAATGACCATGGATGTTCCTGTCCTCTGTACATTGAAGAAGCAACTAAAGCCAAAGCAACAAAGGAGAGTTGCTTTGACACAGTTGCAATGCTACTCTATAGGCTGTAAGAGTAGAATTCCTCTTCAGAATTTCCTCTCTCTCTTCAGGGATTTGATCATCGCACACTTGGCAACCATATTGTTCCTGACAGTTTCAAAAAACCAAAGTGAAGTCAATTATCCAAGCTTACAGCCCAAGAAGGCATGAAATGCAGGTTCTCTAAAAATGTCAGGGGGAAAATGTCTACCTAGTCACTAATGCAACTTTTAGTAGTCTTGTCTATTGTTTTCCTTACTTTTCAGTCTGGCAGACTATACCTGAAGTTCAGTCCTGGGTAATTGCCAAAATCCTTTATTTTTTCCCACATAAGCAGTGAAGCAATTAATATCTAAGTCCCTTGATGCCACAGTTGTCTCAATTATTTTAGATTATTTTTAGGGGCATTTAATAATGGATGTATGAGAAACAAATAACACTGAATAACTGGGAAAAAATCCATTATTTCAATTTGTTTTGGATTGAATTGAATTCAAACATGTCTAAGCAAACTTCTTATAATAATTAATATGTTTATGAGATAGTCATCACTAATATGTAATTTAATATTGTAGAAGTGCAGACAGCAATATTAGAATGTTCTGAGGATGGTCTAGTTAAACAACCAATGCAGTGACAACACAAACTAAGAAGTTGCTAAACTGTTATTGTTTGTCTTTGCATGTCTGGCATGGTTCCAGCAATAGAGTGGGATACAAGGAGGCAATCATATCATGTTCTACCACTCATCATTACAGACCACTGAAAATCTGAATGAGCAGCATGAAGTATAAAATATGTTTTAGTTCAGTCAAAAGTTTCATCGCTTGATAAAATGATTGTTTGAAATCTTCTGGTATATTTTACCTAGCAAATGAAACAATGATCTCCATGCTCCTTTCTTGCTTTAAGAGCTTTGGAGGTCCCAGTGGCAAGTGAGAGGGTAAAGACAGGAAAAGAGTGACATGGACAAAAAGGAAAAACAAAGAAGGGAGGAAAAAAATTAGAGGAGGATGGGGTTTAAACCTTTTGTAGATTTTCAAAATCCAATTAGTGAATCAGATTTAAAAGTAAAGAAGCTGCACAATAAGCTTTGACTAGCATATGTAGCTGTTAATAAACCAAGCTACAAGAAAAGCTGGTCAAATATTTTCCAGTGGAACAGTATTCCATCAGAAAATGCTAATGGAATGGAATCAAAACCTTCCATAAGAACACAATGACTTCTTGAAAAGTTTTGACAGAAACCAGGCAGAAAGGCAGGCTAAACAACCAACATGTCTCTTCATCTTTTCTCTTGTCAGCCAGATGGCTGATGAGTATCCTGCCAGGCTCCTTGGCTTCTAGTTTTCATAGAATCCTTGACTTCTTGCCTGATGGGCTGCCAAACAGCTGGAAATCCAGGTCTCCAGGAGCTCCTAAGCTTTTTGGCTTCTTGTGGTCTCCAAGCTCTCAGGCAGCTGCTTTGCAGGGAACTTAGGGCCCAAGTCTCCTGTGTGAGGGAGATACAGACTACACCCTTTGCTTCCTGGCTTCCACGCTGTGTGTTTTACAGAAACTGGACTCCTATATTTGTAGACATTAAAGACCTCAGAGTAATTTATGTCAGTCCATTTAGGATCTCCAACATGTCTGTAGGACGCCCAAATAACCTCTGAGAGTCAGTTCACTAAACAAGACAGCCAGTGGCAAGAGGCATTGGATGACCTGGTTCTATATGTACCCTGCAAGCACAGCAGTCACTTATGGATTCACCAAGCCAGGTCTGGATTCCTGGGTTTCCTAAATCTCTGAGGACTCTTGCTCTCTGAAAGGCTTCAGAGGCAAGCAAAAAATTCCTTTTTGTCTCTCTTATGGTATGGTTTTGATACTTGGTCAATAAAAAATGCTTAAAAATTTGGAAGATCTAAATCCGGATACCAGGGAGTAAAGACTGCATAAAATGTGAGCAAATACAGAGAAGTAGGTATGACAGATGTAAAAAATTCTAATGTATAGAGAAAACAAATAGAAAAATGGAAAGAGAGCAGCAGGAGCATTAATTCTGAACCAAGGCTTCTGCGTAAAATTGCAAGAAGCACAGCAAGGCAAACAAAGAAGCTGGAAAATGCTGTACATATACAAACAGGGAATTTTGACATTTAAGGCTTAACCCAAGAATGGTACAAAAAGAAAAATGCATTGGTAGTACTTAACTAAAACATTTAAAATGTAAAACAAAGGAAGAACAATGTGCAGTATGGAGTACAATTATCTTTATACACTATAGTTTTAAATTAGTAAAATGTGCAAAGCATCTTAATGTATTTAAAACAGCAAATGGTTTTACTATTTTTTAAATATTAGAAGAATTTCCAACTTCAACTACATTTCTTTGTTATTCTTAGAAAAGAAATGCTCTCTGTGGTTTTATACATATGGTTATGTTAAACTTTCCATAATAAGGAAAATCTATGTAAGAATAGGTCAACAGCAACATATTTTCTACCCATAGGTTAACTCTAGGCTGGTTGACTGCAAAACTCACTTCCTCATTATATAATACTGTTGCAGGACTGAACACTAATTGACCTTCACACATACCAATTTCGTGTCCCTTCCCCCTTAAATCTGGTTTAGTTTTGGGGTTTTTTTTTGTGTCAGCATGGGCATTCTCTCTCCCCTTATGAAATAAATACACAGACAACTCTAGATCTTTCATCAGACCCATGATAGCCTCCTGTAGAACTGAAACCACAATATATCAGAAAAAGGTGAGATGTCATTCCACAAGTAAATTTTAAGAAAACAAAGTAACCTTCTCTCTCTTGTCTTTCAAACCCCCCAGTCTCTGACTCTTAAATTATTTTGACAGACAAAACACAGCACTGTAACAGCTACTGAGAAATTAACTCTACCCTAGCTGAAACCAGGACAACTCTATACATAGATGGCTTAATGAAGTTCTTTGAGAAAGCCTCACAGTTGTAGCTATAACAAGGCTAAAACTGAAAGTTGAAAGTTTCTATGCAGGCACATGGGACAGAAGAACACAATGCCTGATATTGCCATTTGCATTTTAATGTTTGCACCCAAAACTCTACTAAATATGAGGACAGAAAATAGCCTCTAGGACTTTTTTCCCTTTTCTTTTTTTTTTTTCCCCTTTTAATTTATTTAAAGATTATAGTAGAAAGTTCCTCTGTGAGGAAATAGGAATTTTCATACAGACTCAAGCTGGCAGCATTCATCTTATTGGCACAATGCATTTGGGTGATTTTTATAATAGCCCAAATTACAGCTTTGTAGAATTCCTCAAATGTTTATGATATATGTTGGGAGAACATTACAAGTCCTGTTTTTCAAAGAAGCATCATAACCAAATATTGCTGTTCCAACAACAACAGAGTTGAGTAGACTTCTCTTACTCATTTTTCAAAATCATTTGTATTTCTTGGACAGTGCACTTACACTTTGCTACCAGCGATGTGCCTGCAGTAGTAAATTTTCCTTTTGGGAGTAAGGAACTAATTAATAAGCATCTGCTTCTATTAAGATAATTCCTTTAATTCCTTTGTAACAAACAATATCACTTAGCTACATCATACTGATAAGATTCTATTCTATGGGAAGTACTCTTAAACAGATTATGGTGAGAGTAAGCATGAAAAAGAAACATGTAATCACATACTACAAAATAACTGCCCTATCAGAATGTTTGATTAGCTTCTATGATTTTTAAAATACAGAAAATAACCTTTAAGTTGGTAGTAAAATGAAAGTATCTGTGCCGGAAAATGGATGCTGCATTAAATTGTTATAAAAATTTGTTTATTATACTAACAAATTCAATTTCATCTCTGAACCTCCACAACACAGAAGAGAACCATTACAGCTTCCACAAAAGAACACAAAAAGAAAACAGACTCCATTCTCACAGCTATTTGAAACACAGTTTGCAGTCCCAAGTACAGACTTAGAAAGGCCAGAACACACATAACCCTTTAAAGTCATGTACCTATTACTGCTTTTGAATCAAGCACTGCATATAACCAAACTGCTTCTTGTAAGCTCATGTAAATTGTTGAATAATATTAATTTTGAACAAAAAAAAACCCCAAATTCTCTTTAGATAGAAATAGTTCCTGCACTTCCTCAGTGTGGCTGTAGTTGCTGCTTTATACATATTTCTTTCTATTCAGCATCAAGCGGAAAGGGTATTATTGGTAGGTTTGTTTCAGTGAGCCACTTGGCCTCAGTGTCACACAAAGAACTCTTTGTGGGATCACAGATTAGCATTAGGGCAGGCAGCCAAGAGAGATGAAAGGAGAATAGCTACACTAAGGGTGTACATAGCTTGCACTCATCAAACACCCCAGGGAAAAAATGAAGAAAAAAACCATGTAATGCATAATTTCAGTAGTTGTCCTCTATTCCCTTAGTTTCTGAAAAAGTGCTTTTAGTGGAAGTTCTAGCAATGTGCAGTTCTACTGTAGCACTTCAAGCTGCAGAGTCTTACACACAGGAAGTATTACCTCAGTACTGAGATCAAGTAGTATTTTAACATTCAGTTGTAGCAATATTGCTCAAAAGAGAGGCAGTTATATTCGTATCATACAGAGGAGAGATGTTTAGACTGCACCATTAGGCACCAAAAAACTTTACTGCACTAGAGTGTACATTTAGAAAAAAAAAAGGATGAAAAGATAATTCAGAATAACCAGCATGTGTGAAAAATGACAAGCAAGCTTCCATTGTAGAAATCAATGGGAAGAAATAAAAAATGCTTGAGTTATAAAAAACAACCCCAAATTTTCTCACGATATATCCATATATCTCTATATCTGTATCATTGAATCATCTACATAAATTAATAGCAGCCACACAGTGCTCAATCCCAAACAGGCAACTGCCTGCAAAGGATGCCACAGATATCTTGCACTTTGAAGGAATTACTATTCTTTACATAGTCAGGATTTCCAATTTTGTGTAGAAGGATATATATATGTCTGGTATAGTACAGAAAAGATGCAAATATTGCATTAAATATAGAGGTAACTCAGAAATGGAAGCTAGTACTGTACAAAGATTAAGGTGTAAAGTTAGTACTCTAGAAAGAAAACCTTGCCCATTTATTTTATCATATGTCAATGCTAAGAATTCAGAGAGATGACTTGCAGTTTATCCTCACTATTTTATCTCTGTTTGGAAACTGACATGAAATAAATGAATAGCTCAGTCTTCTGTACACAACTGACCACTATTCACAACTGGCACTTTTTGTTGGCAGTCTGAGCAGAAAACCTGAAGATTACATTGGCATCGAGTCTAAAATATACTCTAAAACCAAATTATGGTCTCTTGAGAACACAGCTGAAGTAGACCACAGTGGAGAACAACTAGAACTACCCATGCTATTCATAGCATGTGTGAGAAGCTTTCTGTTTTCAGCATTGTCAGATTTTCATCATGCTTTATTTGGGAACAGTAAGCTTAGGTGCTGATAAGTTACTAAAATATATTTGTCAATACAGAATACACTGGAAAGGCAAAACAGATTATATAATGCATGCTAGATGAAGGACTATCCACTTTTGAAAAGTAAATACATATGTTTTTTAAGCAGTTAACAGAATAAAATAAAGAGAGTGTAAGTAGCAAAGTATTGCTGGAAATTATCCAAATATAAAAATTATATGAGTATATATATAACAAAATTGTTAACTGTTTCTTACCTTAGCATTTTCAACACAAGGACAAAGAGCCCAAGCTGCACTTGCTTGAACATCTGGGTTAGGATTTTTCAACAATGACCATAGCAAGCGGACTCCATCTAGACTGTCAATTATCCTATTGCAGAAACAGACCAAAAAAAAAGGAACATTAATTATGGAGTATACAATGTTGAATATCAAATTATATCAGTTTGTTTGGAACACTGCTTTAAGAAATACTGGCATGATTCTGGCATACTGTTTGCTTTATGCAAGTGCTTGTCTTTTATTGTCAGCTAATCGCCATCAACATACTCAACAAACAGTGCCCACTATAACAGATGGGTGCCAATAACTGATGTAAAGACAGAATGTTTTCTAACTAAATCTCATTAAAGTTGTTTATGTTATTCCAGCACTGTCATTCAGAGTGCTTGTAGAAGATAAAGTAAGCTACATTATAACCAGAACTCATAAACATGAAAACAAGCATGTGACTTTTTAATGATCTACATGCAAAGTGAAATCTGAGTTTGAGCATACTGGCTTCTTTCATATAGTAACAAATACTTTCCAAAACAAATATTTATGCCCAAAACTATGTACTTAACTTTTTATTCAGTCTATGCTTAATGTATTTACCTTGCTCTATGACATATTTTTAAAAACTATGTTTCTAATCAAGCATTAGAAATTAAAATGGTCACACTACAGAGCATCCTTTGTTAGGCATGAATAACGTGTAACTTGTTTCCCATATGTTCCTTCCTAACAAGACCAACACTGAACACTATAATTATTTAAACATACTATAATCAAAGTATCTTCATGACTAACTGAGAAATGAATTATCATCAAAATCATCCTACACCATGTGTGTTATGTTTACATATCGATCAGGCTGGGGGATCATAACTTCACATTGCGTTCCAGTGAATACCCTAAATGGAAAGGAAGGTCAGACAAAACTTACTAGCCTTTACCAACATGCTTTTTTTCAAAAAACTGTGTTAAATTCAAAGCAGATGAGCTGAAGTTGAAGAAATGCAAGCACACCTTCATTGTCTAACCTCAAAAGTAAAAAATTCCATTGCATATCATGTGTTTCTATCGTTAATTGTAAATGCAAGAGAATTCAAAACACATTTTTAAGAGAGCTTAAAAACAGCAGATAAAGCATCTCGTTTGTGTTCATTACATGCTTTGCCAGGAAATTTTAAAAGTAACTATAAAATGAACTTTGTATGTAATTCTATCATCATGTGAACTAGAAAAAATAAATAAGGACCTGAAGTCTGTCTAAAATAAGCAAGGACTTTATTCATAACATTTTTATGCAAACTGTTTAAACAACTATGTTTTTCAAAATAATACTTTTTGAACAAAGCTATGGTTAGGCTAAAAAACCCTAAGTTTTTTAAGATCTGCCAGTTTCAGTATAGCTTATTTTACTCACTCAGGTCTAAATCAATTGCAAGAAAATCATCAAAGGACAAATTCAGAAGTCTTAACATAACAAAATAAAACAACAGGAGCACAAACTACACAATTACAGATATATGTTGACATAGTAATGATTACTTAAGTAAAAGCTTCAAAACAAACTTATAAGTCCCTCCAAACCTCAAACACTTTTAAACAATTCTAACATTACTTTCCTGTCATTTTAGAAAGTATAAGGAGTTCTTCCTGTATTGGAATTAATTAAAAAGAACCCATGAATCTTTCCTCTAGTCAAGCAGGGTACTGATCATTTACCAACATGAGGTACTTCCTTGCAAGAGGGGCTAAATATAAATGACCCAGCTCCAACAAGTATATAAAAACCAAGAGATAGGAGCCAACCACTGAGCTCAGATTTTTCCTCCACACTTTAAAAAACAACCTCTAGGCTGATATATCTTTCCTTTCTATTTCTTTTAAAGCTTCCTTTTCTAGTGGAAATTTACTTTCATTTTCTTTTCAGTTTTCTCATCTTCAGTATTTCAAGGTAAACTAACCTCCCTCCATCATTAATTTGCTGAAGAAGAGTTTTGCCTTCTGCTTAAGGACTGGAAAGACCAGTTGCCTTAGATCAACAGAACCCAGCTCAGACTATGTGAAGTATAGTTCTGTGACTATTCAACATGCATAAAATTAAACTAGGAAACAATAGAAACAAACAATAAAACCTCCAAATCACATTGTTCATCACTGATTACTTGCAGTTACAGTAGATTAACACAAATAAAAATACATTCCTGTACATACAGGAATGATGCTTTTAAATTCTCACTCTGGAAGAATTGTAATTGTGTAATCACCATGCAAGAACAAACCTTATTTTCATCCTCCTGAGAACATATATTTGCCAATCTAGAAAGCACTGCCAAAAAGTTCAATTTTTTAATCTTCCTATGCTTTCACTACACAATCCAACAGATGAAGAAAATGGGTGCTGAATGAGTGCATTTGCCTTTACAGCAAAGGGAACTCTAAAATAAATGGTCCTGAAAAATGTTTCCTCTATAAAAGTGCTTAGACATTAACTTCCTTCCTATGTAAAAACTCCTTTTTGAAGCTGACAAAAAATACACATTCAGTTTTCTTTACAAAAGCAAAGAAAGAGAGAGGAAAATAGACCTGTAATCTTGAAAATGCTAGCTTTGATGACATAACGCTAAACAATATTATGATTTGATTTTTTATATAGTTTTTGTATCTACTTTTCTTCCCACAATGTATTATAATATTATTAGCAGGATGAAGTAATAAAGCTTCTTGACACAATAAATACAAGCAAATAACATAAAATTCACTTTGGTTGGCACTCAATTCTTTATTCATCCATAATTGGCACATTATTTACTCTGTGGCTTCAGTCACTTAAATAATTTATTTTATAATAATTTGTTGATATTCTGATGATAAAATTAAATTACACTAAAATCTGGACCAAGCAACCACTCATGAGACTGTTAAAAAGACAGGTTTTTTAATAAAAATGCAAAACATTTTCTTTGAAAGCTGAATGGAATCTCATAATAGCTGTAATAAAACAATATTTAGTTGATATAAAAGTCTTAACATTTAATACTTTAATAGTCAAATATTTACATGCTTTATGGAATAGTTGTCTGCTTTTCTATGTGTGTGTGTGTATGTAATGTATTTAATGTACAGGACACTATTAATAGTCAAAATCATAAAAGGCATGAAACTCCCTCACAGTAGAAATGTAAACTTTATTATAAGCCACTTGGTCCTTCACTGTAATTACATAACAATACATGAATATGTGGAGTTCAAAAGCAAGAGCCCAGGTTCTGAACTTTGTGCCTCTATTCCTTAGTATAGCCAAGACATCTCATAATAGAACTGTGCCACTTCTTATAATTCAAAGCTCTGTGTCACAGACTGATCTTGTTTGATCACTAATATAATTTAGAATATATATAATTTAGAATTTTAATTTATAATAAAGTGATTATATAATACAGTGATTATATAATATAGTAATTATAAGGATATAATTTAGAATATTTTTCTGCTCCTCACAATAACCAAAAGACATTGCAATGGCAGTTAGAACTGGCTGAAGAGGTACTCCTGTCATGTGCTCCTGTGCTGGCCAGACATGATAAGAGCAGAAGTGAAGGGATATTTTCAGCAGGAATCATCACTCCTACCAAAAGGCAGCTGCAAAGTGTAGGACCAAAACATCTTCCTGCTTCCAACACAGAACATATGTATGGTGTACACAGATTAGGTCTTATGGGTAAATAATTTTAATGCAATTAAACCCATTCAGAGATTACTGCAATTTTTAGGTTACAGTTTGACCAGTGTAGATTGGTCAATTTAAGATAATTTTTTAAAATTACTTTTTTCTATGTTCACAGGCAAAAGTTGCCTAATGAAGACTTTTCACATTATTTAAGTATCTCGTTATCATTATATCAATGAACATTATGAGCAAGATGTGGCTTACAATTCTAGAAATTTACTTTGCTTTTTTAAATATATCTGAAATTAGCAAAACTGTTAATCTGAAATAGTACCTCTCTTTCAAGTTAAAAGTTAATATTGAGCATTTCAAGTAGAAATGTCAACATGAATTGCTTAAACACACACGCGTACACACAGCCTAGACATCTGTTTGTCATATCTACCATCTTTCTCTGCTAAAATGTTACTTACCAGAACTTTGAGAATTTCAGTTTAATTGCCTGCCAATTTAGACCACAAATACAAATGTAAATAAACAAAGTTATACTGACTCTGTATTGTGCTCACTGGTAAGATTACAGGGTTTAATTCTGTCAGAATGTAATCTCATCTTTTTTGAAACCACAATTTAGCATTTTTCTTAAAACTTTCACTGGTTGCTGCTGACTGCTTTGATAAATAGTATTATATACCAATGACTCAAACTCCATCTGCTTGGCTAAAATAATTGTACATTTTAGTTTATAAGATTCTAAGACCTCAGTTTTGAACGCCAGCGATGCAGTCTATGGATTTTCAAATGGAAAGAGCAAATGAAAATCTAGTGTCAGTTAAAGAATAAGCACTAAGTCCTTTGTTTTCAGTTAAAGAAAGTAACATATAAAAAGTTCCTCAAAAAGGTAAATATACATAAAAAAAAATAAACAGCAACATCACTGTCAGTGGTGGTACAGCAGACCAAGTATGGAGAAGAGCTTCATGCTGTCTACATAAGTGTAAGAAGTTCAGTCACATAATTATAATGTTGGGTTTTTTAGATAAGTCAACTCGTTTTTGGCTGTGAGAGAAGCTGGCTGCTGTTTTTTATTTTAAATAGCTCAAGAGAGTCAGTAAGAATCACATAATTCCTTCAAGTTGTCCTGAAGTAAAGGCTTGGTGCAGAAAAGTAACACTAGTGTACCTTCCATTCAGCAGATTTTAAGAGCCACAGTGTCATAGGAAACATGGCAGAAATAAAATACATAAAAGATATATAGAAGATGTAGATTCACCTATGCCTATCTATTAGTCTCTCTTTGTCAGTGTAAGCTTCTTCCATGGAACATAAGATAACTGCACAGTATTTCCCTCAGAATTTAACTGCACTGCTTCATAGAATATTCTCAGCTTTTTCTAGTCCATAATGATGTTTTATTTCTTATATTAATCACAACCTCTTCCTTATATATCTGAATAATTTACAGAAATTATGTGAGTGCCACTCTTGGTCTGTATGGTCTTCACATACCTACTGCTGCAAGGATAAGCACATTCAAAGTAGAAGACTTCTAAATTGAATGTTTAATCTCTGAGCCACACTTTGTTAAACACACTTGCAGCTAATGAAATATAAGAATATATCTGAAAATTCTCAATTCTTATGAGGGCTTAAATTTTTTTTACATATGAAAGTCAATGATAGCAGAATCCAGCAGAATCCATCATAATTTTAGAAGTTCCTATAATGCCAAACTAAAAAAAGTTACACTGTAAACAGAGCCTGTCTGCACCACATGACAAAAAGCCCCCAAGCCTCAAGACCTGCCAGCCAAATTTGGTAGGAAAAAGACAGCAGAGAAGAACTGATTACCTAGAACCTGCTAAACCATTCTGAGAAATAAGTGATTATGAAATAAGAAACGTAATAGAGATCCAGCTACATGAATCTGAAAGAGCATGAACACCTAAGCATCAACCTGCTGCAACAGAAAATTCTCATGACCTGTATATACTTACAGGCTACAAGCGGCTTTGCTTCGCTTCTGTCTAGAAGGTAATCTTGGCACATTTCCACACCCTTGTTAAGATGTGTCTTTTTGATTAAGAACTTCAGAAAATATTTACAGAAAGAGACTGACCTCCACAGTAGTTTCTAACAAGGCTATTTATTGTTTTAGGCCCCAATTTTGTAAACAGAAAAGAGTCATACTACAGACTCTGTGTGTGTGTGTATTTCATGTCTTTGGTGACTTGTTCTTCCCCAAAAGGAGAGCACTTTGGATGAGGAGATACAATTTCAAATTCTGCTGTACTGGTCTGAGAGGAGGAGGAGAAGGGAGAGGAATGGACATAACTTTTTTTTCTTTTTCTTGGTTTTTTTTTTTTTGAGAGAGAGGTGGGGGTCAGTGGTGGGATCGGAGGCTGCTTGTAAGTGCCCTGTGAGAGGCAGAGCACTCAATCAAGGAAATAATTTAGAAATAAGAACAGTTACACTGCTGTCAATGTTTTAACTAAGCATTATTTTTTTAAATTCCGCTGAATTTATTCACACTTGGATGAATCATGCTTTGGTGAAAATATAGTAGCATTATCTCTTCTAGTACTACAAGCATAGCTAGCACAATACATCAGGTACATGGCACAGTCATGCTAATAATTTTTTGTGTAACATTTTTTGAAGTACCAAAAAGTATAGTCACACTTATTTAAGATCTTGCTTACTTGCTAATGTTTTGAAATACTTTTAGAAACGCTTCTGAAGTTGAGAACTTCAACAGAGAATGTTTTATATGAACCAAATTCAATATTTGATTCCTTTGTTCACTCTTTACAAACTCTATAATATAAATTTTGTCCCAAACCTGTTCTTTCTCCTTCTCAAAGACAAGACAGACTTTGTTCTATCACAATTCTCAGCAGCAACTCGCATTTTTTTTTATGCTTAGACTGAACACATTCCAGTATGAAGCTGTCCATACTGGATACTACAAGTGATAGTTCTGAGTACTGGAGTATGTCAGAGGTTTTATAAATATCAGTTTATGTTTATTGGCATTTAAATTTCTCAGTATTTGCAATGCTAATTCTCTTAGGTTAATATATTATGCAAAAGGCTGTTTTTTAGTGAGAAATGTCATTAAAATGATTTCATTTATTTATACTATGATGCTACATGGCTAACTGCTCATACAACCCATGTTTATGGTTGTGTACCATCCAGCCTTTTGCCACTGGGTGACAGCCAAAGCATGAAAACAAAAGTCTTATTCAGGAAAAGAATTCCCTGCACTGCTATATGAATATCAAGTGAATTATGCAAATCAGAACAGGAGGAGCTTAATAAAACTCTCTTTCTGACCTCCTTTATGTATAAGGAGGGAAACATGCTGAGAATCTTGAAGTAAATATTCTTGTAAGAGAACAGGAAGCGCAGCAAATGCCGAGCTCAACATTTAACTGAAACACTTCATCATAAAACTCAGTGATCTTCGTAATTTGTACAAATCTACATCACAAAATCAAAGACTGTCTTTTCCTTTGATTTTGCAAAGGAATAAGAGGGGAGAAAAAACTGTCTGAGTTCACAAAAGGAATGATGGAGAGGGACAAAAGAGATATACAATACAAGTAATACTCTACTACCAAAAACTTAAGTTTATTTTCATGACAGTACACGTGCACGTTTCCTTTTAGAATAACTTTCTCTAATCTAGGCTATTTTTAATGACTTAAGAACAGGAGTAAAAAGAGAGGGCAACACATGGACCTATAATGCAGCAGTTTAAAATGGTGGTTTGTAACTTTGAATTTCAACTTAAACAAAAATCAATTTACTAAAGGTTTATTTGATTTTTCTCAAAATGCAAAAGCTTTACATCCTATATGTTTCCTTAATAATTTTTTTATCTATAGTAAATTTACAGTAGGATGTAAGTAACTCATAGAGTTCTGTAAAAAGCAAGAAGCAAAAAATATTTTAAATCAGATGAGAATTGATTGTATTTGCACCAGAATAACTGAACTGTTTTTCAATATTTAAAATGCTGTGAATATTAATAACTTACAACATATTTTCAGGGTCCATTGCACAACCTCCCACTGCTTTGTTGACATTCACAAGCAGGGCCTGATTAGTTGCAGTCAGTAACTTCACTATAGGTGCAATTCCACCACATCTGCGGATGGTGCCTCGATTTTCTTCCTCTTGGCAACATTCTCCCAGTGCTCCAATCACATTTATAAGGACCTCTTCAGGCTGATTAGTAAGCAGTGTTACCAAAGTTTCTACAGTTTTATATTCCTGAAATCTAAAAGACAGCAATAAATCCAAAGTTGGTATTTTCAGTATGTTACCAATATAAGCCTAATTTTATAATTAAATTATTATTATAATTGAAGTACAAGTTTTAATTTCTGTATGTAAATCATCTTGCTGAAGAAATCCCAATACAGGTAAGCCATTCCAATCAATTATTCTAAGTGTGACACATAGCCTATTTCTTACTCTACCTTTCTAACTACATTTCTACAATTTAGCTAAGAACCTCCTGAGTAGTTGGAGGGTTTTTTTAAACTTGACATGCAGACAAAACACCTACAAACAGCTGAAAACAAACCAGAAGACTGGCAATTAATGTGCTTTCCTTACTTCCAGCACTTTCCCCTGCTATGTTAACAATAGCTAGAGTAGTACCAGACCCTCCTCCACCTCTCCACCTCTCTGAACCAAAGGATGGCCCTTACTTTTCACCAAATATGAACCTTTAGAGAGTTTACCCTGAGCAGTTCTATATTTAGTTCAGGCTAATACACTGCATCTTCCTGAGGTCAGAACCATAGTTCTAGTACATTCCCATAGTACAATGCCAGATTCCAACTTGTAATCAAGAAATAAGTTAATAGAAATTTTACTTGACTCTTATATTAATACTTTCCCCATTCTTTGTGGAACTTTTGATACTGAGAATCAAGAATATGTTTTTTTAAATCTTGATGGTCCTGTCCTACAAAGAGATGTGTGCTAAACCTCAAAAGTTCATCTTTCAGAACAGGATTTTTTTCCTCGGTGCTGGAATAATTTTTTTAGTTTTTTTTTTTTTTTAATGTTCAAAACTTAGAGGATTCTTAACACTTAACAAATACTGCAGCTTCCTTTTATATATTTTCGGATACACCCTGAAGTATATCAAACTAGATCTAACCTGTATATAATCTAATTATCAGTGAAAATTTCTCTGAGGGTACTGAGTTCTCATTTGTGCTTTCCTCCCAGCCCCTAGCTTCTAGGAATGTCTACTTGAGCTACAAAAACTATTTTCCAGAAATCAATTGCTCATGTGGCTTTTCTTTTATACCAAAAAATATTAGTATTTCTGAGATTTTTATGGCAGAACTAGATGTTTCAATAAAAATTAATCTTTCCAAGATGGATTATCAGCATAATAATTAAAGCAACTGAGAAATGAGAAACTTTTGTTTTTCACCATCCAAACCTTTGCTTAAAGAGAAATTTTCCTTTCTTTGTTCACTGTAATTTGGAAGCATCCCTAAAATTCTTTTTTTCAAGAGTAAATATCAATAGCATGAAAAAAAGAGCAATAAAGTAAGCAAATAGATTTTAAAAACAACAAAACAAAACTGATTTTTGCTGGCATTTCATGCTCCACAGATGGAACAATGTGAGCTGGCTCTGCAGCGGACAGGCTGCTCTCAGACAGAGCTGCTGGCTCGGGCCATCTTGTGTCCAGGAGCAGTAGGGCCGCTCCCACGCCAGCCGCACCCGGAGCTGCACAGGTACTGGCACCGGCACAGGCATAGGCACCAGCACAGGCACAGACACAGACACAGGCACAGACACCAGCACCGGCACAGGCACCAGCACCGGCACCGGCACAGGCACCAGCACCGGCACCGGCACCAACACAGGCACAGACACAGGCACAGACACAGGCACAGGCACCGGCACAGGCACCGGCACAGACACCAGCACAGGCACCAACACAGGCACCAACACAGGCACAGACACAGGCACAGGCACCGGCACAGGCACAGGCACAGGCACAGGCACAGGCACAGGCACAGGCACAGGCACAGGCACAGGCACAGGCACAGGCACAGGCACCTGCCCCACCTCATGGCTAAGTCAGCACAACATCTCAGCAGTGACCTGCAGGTTCAGGAAATACTCTGGAGCACTTCAGAGATAATTAAGTGCCCCTGCAGGAGCCAGCAGGGTTTGTTCATTCTAGCTTCATGCCAGACTCAGGCTCATCCCTCCAGATATACTTAGGTGTTTTCCTATTATCCTCACTCCCTTTTCTCTAGTGCCCTCCTCTCTTGAGTTTGGACAGGGTTTACTGCTTCAGACTCAGCACTACATAACACATGAATTCAGCTGGAGCTGTGCCAGGCTAGTAACCTTTGTGGAGCATCAAGCACTTGCCAAAGATATGTGAGTAGCCCAAGAAAAATCTGTTTGCAGTTGGACAGAATTATTGGCTACAGCTATACTAATAAATAAAACAGACTAGGGCTCATTCTCTAGCCCTGAGGACAAGAAGCACAACATAGCATCCATATGGCTAAAATCTCTTATCCTCACAATGCAGGGTGGCCTCACCCATTCTGCCTAATGGGAACAATCTGTTGCCTGCACCATTCCCAAGGAGTGTCTGGGCATTGTCTGGGAGAGCATTTGCTGGCAAATTGTGTAAAGGACTGTGCTGGCAGTTAAACAGTATGGATAATCCTAACATAGAGCCTGAAACCTGAAAGGTTTGGCCCTGTTTAGTTTATTAGTACAGAGAGAGCCATTCAGTCTGTCTCATCACTGACTGATCCAAAATCAGGATACCTCTGCACAAACCCAAAGTCCACAGAAAAGAAGGATACATCCATATGAAAAGTTAGGTTACTGTGCAATTAAGAATGCAAAAAAGCAGTAGGACAGCATAAGAGGACGTAAAGACCATAGGTCTGTATACCAACAGTTTGGGAATTCATTTAGGACAGTAAAAAGCTAGAATGTAAAACCTGGAAATCTTCCTAATTTTTACCCAGTCTTTATCTATCATATGTGCTTATCCAGCAAGGTACACTAAATTAGGGCAGCAGGAAGATGTTACCTCTTACTAATACTCTTTCTAACTTTTCTACACACTCTACATACAGAGCAGCATAATTTCAGCAGGAAACCTAGCACATATGTAGTGAAGCCAACTTCCTTTTTTTAGGTAAGGTGCATGAATTTGTTACATTATTTTTAGATGAGAGGGCAAAGTGTTCTCAATCATTAAGCTGTTCCATAGAAGGGGGAAAGTGACAACTCCTACTGTCACATTCTCAAATAATTACTCAGAACCTTGGTACTGAGAGGTTGCTGGTACCCACAGCAGAACTCTCATCAGTTAATTCCACTCATTTAAAAGCTGAGTCTCCAGGCTAAGTTACTTTTCTGAGCCCCTTCTGTACTCAAGAAGAGAGGCACCTAGGCTAATTATCCTAGACTCTAGTATATTTCTAAGAGATATGTATTACATATCTACCCTACAATGACATAATTTGGTCTCTGTCTCTCTTGATGTAAAACATTAAAGTTAAGTGTACTAAGTACTCTCTCTACCATGCAGCAGTGATTCTGGCTTGTAAGCTACAGACAGGACGGGGGATATCAGATATGGCCACGTGTCAAATGTTTACTATGTGCTAGTACACCTCCTGACTCAGAGTCCTATAGCTTAACTAGAGGCACCACTTGTCTCCATTGACTGTTAAGATTCTAGGAACTTAAAACTGTTTCCACTCTACCCTGATGAGGTCAGGTGGCAATTTTTAAGTACTATAAAACCTAAGTTGAAAGCCCAGCTGATTACAAAGACTGATTTTGAAGAATTATGACACAATAGTTTCAAAAACAATACAGGCCCATAAAATCAAAACATGATAATGTAAGAAATGCTTGTAAAATTAAATTGTTACTTTAACACATTTTCTCTACTGATTGCACATTTCCAGACTGCTCCTGTCACAGCTGCCAAAAGTTGTTTGTTTTCAGTGTTATCAAGCAGCACAGATAGTGGTTGTAGACCTTCATGTTTTCTAACCAGGTCACGAGTTTCTTCATCTTCTGCACACTATAAAAAATATACATATTAAACATAAATATTATATAAAACTATGCAAGATTATGTCTTCAAAAGCTAGCTGTATTACACTGTAACTAGTAAAAGGTAATAGAGAAGAAAATGTAAATGTTGTATTCAAGTATCTGAATATGCAAACAACTCACTGAGAGAGTGACAGTAAACTGCTCATGTATATGCAGCTGTGCTTATACATTGTCCACTTTAGGGGCAAACAAACAAAAAAAAAAACAAAGCAACTTTATGCACAGTATGCCTCACCACTCTCCACTGGTTACCTGTGCAACCTAATGCTTGTACACAAGAAGAGCAAGTAGGAACCTAATTATAATATTAAAATGGAGCTAAAATATTCCCAACATTTCTATAATTTTTTACACATTAGAGAAATAGTGAAATTAATACAATTTAAAACTGACAATGACATGAAAACAAAGGGCTAATCCTGGTTCTGATCTACTGATTATAATAAAATTACCTTAAATATGGCACTTGCACAATGCATCTGGAGCTCCTCATGTTCACTACTCAGATTTTTCACTAGGTTCTCAATCACGCCTTCTGTTCTTATTGCAAGTCTGTAACTTGGCTAAAAAGATAAACTGCATCTTTTAAATCCTGCATATTAAGAGTTAATAGGTCACAATAATAATACAATGCTATAATTATAGGGTTTGATATCGAGAAGCCTTGTACTTTATGTAAGCACAAGTCATCATTGCCTTGAAAATACTACTGATGATCTCAGAGGTGAGCAAATACAGACATTCTCTGCAGTGCTCTTCAAATCACCTGTAAAACGAGGTACTGCACTGCCTATCCTGTAGCCACTTGGCTTAAGAATGCAGAATATTCTGAAAGGTGTCCAGACTCCCTGCTCAGACCTAAGAAAGCAAAAGATGCTTCAGAATGGGATCAAGAAGTACCCACTCACTTCATCGAGAACCAGCAGCCAAAACAACAGATCTATTCCTAAAACAGGGTTAGAAAAGCATGTTCTTAGAATTAACATTTTTTAGTGATATCGTCATCCAAATTTTAACCCACAGGCATTGTAACAGGGGATAATTTTTTAAGTGGGGGAAACATCTGTGTAAGAAATGCATTTAGTGTTCCTTCCAAATTAGGCCATACAAGAAACCCTCAAAAATGACACCATCTCAATACATACTCACTGAACCTAAAACCTGCCAGGTTTGTGTCTCATGGAACATGCATTAATTTGTGTAATTCAAGAAGTTAATTTTTAACAGACAAAGTGTTTAATAATGTAAAATCTCTTTTAAAATTATGGATTTTGTGCCTCAAATTCACCAAGACAAATTGTGTATTTTTTTTCTCTGAAATGCAATACACCTCAAGTTCAAATGAAGATACAGAAACATAAACAAATAGAATCATCTAGGTTGGAAAAGACCTTTGAGATCATTGAGTCCAACCATTATCCCAGCACTGCCAAGTCCACCACTAAACTACTTCCCTAAATGCCACATCTGCACATCTCTTAAGTAACTCCAGGGATGGTGACTCAACCATTCCCTGGGCAGTCTGTTCCAGTGCTTGACAACTGTTTTGGTGAAGAAATTTTTTCCTAATATTCAATCTAAACCTCCTCTGATTCAACCTGAGGCAATTTCCTCAGATCCTATTGCTTGTTACCTGGGAGAAGAGAACAACCCCACCTGGCTCCAACTTTCTTTCAGGTAGCTGGAGTGAGTGATCAGGACCCCTCTGAGCCTCCTTCTCTCCAGGCTAAACTCCCCCAGCTCCCTAAGCTGCTCCTCAGCAGCCTTGTGCTCCAGACCCTTCCCCAGGTCCATTGCCCTTGTCTGGACACACTCCAGCACCTCAATGTTCTTCCTGAATTGAGGGACCCAGAACTGAACACAGGATTTGCGCAGCGCCTAGCACAGGAGGATGATCACTGCCCTGGTCCTGCTGGCCACACTATTGCTGATACAGGCCAGGATGCCATTGGCCTTCTTGGCCACCTGGGCACATGTTGGCTCATGTTCAGCCCTCCAGGTCTTGTCCTACCATGCAGTTTTCCAGCCACCCCTTCCCCAGCCGGTAGCACTGCAGGGGTTGCTGTGACCCAAGTGCAGGACCCGTCACTCAGCCTTGCTGAACCTCGTACCACTGGCCTTGGCGCATGGATCCAGCCTGTCCAGACCCCTCTGCAGAGCCTTCCTGCCCTCCAGCAGATTGACACTCCTACCCTGGTGTGTCTGCAAACACTGAGCGTGTAGAGGGGGCCCACAATCCCCTCAACCAGGTCATTCATAAAGATATTAAACAGAACTGTCCCACTAGTGTAATCCGTTACATGGCCATGGTAAAAAATATTTGTATTCAAATTTAAAAACTGAATGCACTCAAAGTTGCAAAATGTGCCACAGAAATCTGTGGAAAAATCACATATACTCCTTTCTTCTATTTGCAATGGATCAGACCCGACAACACAAGGACACTGTAAACCATTCTGCCCTGGATCTGCACTGCCTTGGATCTTCTTGGCCACACCTGCAGGTTAGTTTTGTAGAATTTAAATGCATTGTGTAACCAGAACACAGCACCTTAGGTTGCCAAATCTGTAAAGCATGATGAAAGAAATAAGAAAAAAAAGAAAGTGATTAAGGCTTTAATTTGATATTTTTTTCTTTCATGTATTACTCCTAGCCTTTTAAATAAAAAATACGTGGTTTTTACTTCAATCCAAGTTGTGACCTTCTCAAAACCTAATTTAAGTGACTGTAGAATGTAATATTTCCTTTTAGTGGCAAATTTCTTTAATGCTTAGAAGTAACTTAGCTATATGTGTTTACTCACCTCTGAGGCACATTCTTGTAGTGTCCCCACTATTGGGATTAAGATGTTTGTGTGTGAGCATTTGAGCCATCTAGCTAGTAATGGAATGCCCCCAGCTTTACGGATTGCTTTCTTGTTTTTGGTGCTTTTGCTGCAGCTCCAGAGTGCCAAAGCTGCACAGCGTGCTGTTTCACTGTCTTTGGCTTGGTATGATGATCCCACTGAAAAAGATTCCAACAGCTCAACCTAAAAAAAATACCAATTTCTTAATATCTACAGGAAACTTTGACATCATGCTGCTTTCTAATTATGGTAAACACTACAATTGGTCATGTTTAGAACATATGATATATTTTTTTTACAAAAATACACATATGACAAAGGTACAATTTTTAATGTCTGCTTACCAATTTCTTGATTCCTCCATGTTGCCTTACTGTCTTTCGTGCTCGTTTAAATCTAGCAACATTGGCAATTGTTTCAGCTGCTAAACATTTCAGATCGGTATCTGGAGAGTCCAATATTTTCACCATGATCTCTAAGCCTCCAAAATCTGCAATTGCATGTCTGATCAATACATTTTGACTAATTTCCTTCAAGATTTTTAATGAACCAGTCTAATAATGGGAAACAATAGAAGTTAAACATTATTTTATTATATAAAAACATTAAAATTATTTTAAATTATGGGTTATTTAATTTTTTTCTTTATATTTAATCGTGAGAAAAGAAGGAATCTGAAAGTAAAAGACATAGATGTCTTTCTAAAAAATCTGAAGAAAACAAGTAAATACAGAAATAAGAAATCAATTTTCTTTAAACTCTGTAACTTTAAAACTCAAAAAAAATTCTAATAAAAAAGGCATATTCATTGATCTCTTTGACAAAGCTCATTACCTGACATTTAATTTCTTCTGTATCAAGTAAATTAATTAACACTTCAAGACATCCAGTGTCTTTGATGGCCAGCTGACATGTTTCTTCAGACAGATTGAAATCCCTCATTGAACACAATGCAATTACAGTAGCTGTTGGATCACCTCCCTAAAATAAAGCAAATAATTAACAAATATGTAAAGTGCATTTAATATAAAACACAATCACTTCTAGTCATGCTACTAAAACTACTACTAAAGAAGAAACATGTTAGACTATTTTGCCTCTATAGTGTTCAATAACACAAACATAGTAAGAAATGAAATTATTGATAAAGTCTGTAAATGGCATAAAGATTCAAATGAGTGAATAGCTCAGGTGGAAAATGACTAGCATGGCTTGCTGTGAATAGACCAGATTGAATGTTTTGTTTAAACATTCAAGCTCTATTGAATAAGATAAGCTAAGATAAACTCTATTTCACTGTCACTGCAACTAGACATAAAGAAAAAAAATCAAAGAACACAACACAGAAAGTTATGCCATATGACAGTGGATTCTCTTAAACCTATAATACAGGTTTACTGCCAATAGAATCAGGGATGAACCAACCTGCATGGAAATTAGGAGAGCTGAGCTGTAGCTGCAACAGAAGCTGGAGTGAACATTGCCAGCTGGTACTAACATGGAAGTTACAACTTAGAGTACTTAGTAAATCAAACTACAGCATCCACCTCCCGCATTCCAGGGAAGCTTTGGCTCCCACCCTGATCTGAGCTGTGCTGCCCAAGCCCATCTCTTTTAAATCAGAGTTTCGAATCTGTAAAGGATTTTTGGTCAACCCTTCCCAGAGGAAAGTGTTCTACTGAATTGTGGATGTCATAATGAAACACAGAATATTACAAAACTGAGTAATGTTTGCTAATATAAAACAGGTAGATATAACAAAACCAGAACTTTTGAAGCATATTTCTTAAACGTAAACAGAAATGGTATGACAGACACAGTACAAAAGGAATTTAAATTTAACATGCTCTTCAAGTTGTTATAAATGTAGTAAAGAATCACAAGTGAGAAAATACATCCAAAAAGAATGTGAGAGAACTACTTCATAAAGTTTCAGACCAGTAGTTTACATCAGACAAAACACTTCTGCTGATCAATGAAGTATATATTCATAGTGCTTCATAATTTTTACCCACATTTCTTTAACAACAGATACCATAAAATTTCCCCACAAAAGTGGTTAAATGTAATTTTAAAACATGTGCAACATAGAGTCCTAGAGGAAGATGCCCCCAATTTTTTAAATTTATATTTTTAAATAATATTTATCATCTTGACTTCAGCAGAATTAAATGTGTCTTGCTTTAATAACATATTTTCATCTACTTTGAAAAAATGCCCTAGAGTATAAAATAATGTAATAATTTCTCAAACGTTTTCCTAGAGAAATCAGTTTATCCACACTTAAAAAATTCTTAATTATTTTCTTAAAGATCCCTACAATATGATTACAAAACTACAGAGAATAGTCTGCAGCTCAGAAAAACTAACAGCTGTCCTTTTATGAAATCTGTGGCTTTTTAACAGATTAGACTTTGATACTTACTTCGCTTTGTCTGATAAAAAAAATTTGCAACAGGCGTTTTAAAAGAAAACTTGTCTTTTTATTATTTTACATAACTATAAGAAGTATATTGCTAACCTGAAAAGTGATGCCTCTCCTTCTGAGGACTGCTTCTCCTACAGTGAAACTGCATTTATACATAACATAGTAGTCCATGATTCCGTTATCTTACATGTATAATGGTTGGCATATGACACTTCAGGATCAAGTTTTTAAAAAACTTGATCCTGAAGTGTCATATAAACCTTTAATTTTATTTTATTTTTTAATTTTATTATACTGAATAAAAAAATACAACTGTATATAATATATAAATATATGCATTTTATTTTTTCAGCTTTAAAAATGAACACACCACTCTAAGTGTTTTAGTGTAAAACCACAATAAAATATTTTTCATATGTGCTGAAGCATCAGTTCTACAAAATAAGAAATAATGCTGATGGCTTCAACAATTATTTTTTGTTTCTTGAAGTTATCATTACAGTAAGTCTTGTAGTAGTTACAGCATAGATTTTAACATGCATGGAAATAGTTACCTCTCCATTAAGTTGACATAAAATCTGCATCATGTTGTTATACCATTTGAAATCTGATACGTTGGAAGCAAAATAGATTCTACTGGCAAATCAACAGTCAATTTTAAGGCTTGAAATTAAACACAGACTTATTTAAAAATGTGCCTTTCTTCCTATATATTGGTATAACACGTATATCCATGCAAATAAATCAGTACCGCTGTTACACTATCAGTAAAACATCTTCTTCCACTGAATGTGTAATGTCTCTGTTACAATACTCAAGCTCACAAGTGAGAACAACTGAGAATTACAGAACCACTGAAAAGATCAAGAAAGAATGAAAATAAAAGAAAAACACGGGCAAATACAGACACAACCCAAAGTACAGTTACCAAGGAACACACAAGTTCAAGCCATCATTTTGTTTGACTTCTGTATAATCAAGAGGAAAAACCCTGTTAGTCAACGGCAAACTTTCAACAAATGGAACCAAGAAAGTAAAAGCATTAATGGGTCTTTTTCATGCATTAACCTTTACTATATTCTGCTAATGGTTACTCAATATCTCTGACAGCATAGTGAACTCTGGCAATGCTAAGGACATAACTAGTCAGTAAGTACTGAGATAACAGAGGTTCTCACACTAGATGAGCTCAATGGACTCTGCCCTGTGGTACTGAGAGAACTGGCTGATGCCATGATTAGTTTGCAGCACTGTAGGAAGAAATCTGTTGTTAGCAATAGAACACAACACTGATATTATCTATCAACATCACAGCATTGCCAAACAAAAAAGCAAACTTTACAGAAAGACTTGTAACCAGATTTGTAACCTGTAAGATACAAGAAATCCTCCTTCTTTGGTTTGGCACTGCTCAAATTTAAGTGCTACATTCATTCTAGGTATTCTAGTTCAAAAAAGATACTGGGAAAGTTGATAAAGACCAGAGGATGTCAAAATCTCAAAATTATGATCTCCACAGAAAAAATTGAAGGAACTGGAACTGTTTACTCTGAAGAAGACAATAGGAAGGTAGTTTAAAGAACACCTTCAACGCCAATCATCTGCTCTCCAGGTCCAGACAAGAAATAATGGGGTTTAACAGCATCAGGGTTGATCTATGCCTGGTAAAAAAAAAAAAACAAAAAACAAACAAACAAAAAAAAACCAAAAAAACAAACAACAAACAAAAACAAACAAAAAAAAACAACAAAAAACCCCAAAAAAACCAAAAAAAACCCCCCAAAAAATTCAAAAAAACCCAAAACAAAACAAAAAAAACCCCAAAAAACAACAACAACAACAAAAAAAAAAAAAAAAAAAACCAACCAAAAAAACACCAAAAAAAAACCCAAAAAACCCCAAAGACTCAACAAAACCAATTTTAATAGTAAGAATATTTGATTTCTTGAATACATTTCTTACAGCAGTCATGAAATCTCCATGACAGGAAAGAAAAGGTAGAGAAGGATTTGTCCAGAAGACACACAAAGATTGGTGCTGTTTTGGAGGCAAGCAGATGGAGCCAATGACTTCCTACATTCTGCTCTAGTCCTACTTTCTGTTATTTGCTATCAAGCAATTTCATAAATAATAAATGTTTTTTGATATTTACTTATTTTCTTAAAAAAATATTTAACCCATAACAGATAATATGATCTTAGATATAGATAATAAAATATACAGGCTTAAGTTTCAATACCACATGTCCAATCCCAATTAAACCATTCCAAAGCTTTCATTTTTTAACTGATTATGTCACTCCAGCAGGCTAGGAAAGAAAGATACAAAATTTACTCTAGACTCAACCCTTTCAACTGAAACCAAAAAGGCATTATAGGAGTACAAGTAATAAAAGGATGAACAGGATTACAAAGAATATTACTTCAAATGTGTTGCTCAATTTGTAGCAAAACAGAAATATGTGAATGGAAATACATAAACATTACAATCAAGTTACAGTGCAGTTTCCCAAGAGAAAGCAAAATTAAGTAAAATTAAAATTGTACAGTTTTTGGCTCACAAATATCTCCATAAATACATTACCTATTTGAAGGGTTTTTTATTAATTTATTTAATTTGGTTTAGGATTTAGAGGGAACCTGACTAAATGCTACTAGAAAATGAAATATTGTTTTACTCTGCAGGGCAATGTCAAAGACAGGGCTTTTCTACTGTTTAGACCAATGGATGAAATTTATCTTGCCAGGGTAAAAGTGTATTTTCTCTATTGTATTAAGTAAATCCTGGATAGGTAGTTAACTGTGGGTGTTTGTGATAACAAGCCTATGGCTGAGTAACAGGGGAAAAAAATGCTGTTTGTGGGCAGTTTTGTCATTCTTCTGTATAATACCCCAGTTTTGATTATGAGTATATATAATCTGAATGGCAATTACAATATACTTGACAAAATTAAGACCGAACATACCAAGTCAATATATTTTTAAAAAATACTGAACAAACAAAATAGCATAATGTGTTAGCCCAAAAACAGTCAGTCAAATTACTGTTATACCAGACTTTTAAAATTAAAATTCATTTATGGAATAAAAAAACTTGTAGGAAAAAAAACATTGTTTAATTGGAATCCCAACCCAAAGTAATATTGTCATTTTTATAAAACAAGAAATCTAAAACAAACAGTTAAGTATGAAACAGAATTCTTAGTTTAAAAGTTTGTGACTTTTTTATTTTCTGTTGAACTTTTCTCTCTTAAATCACAGAGAAATTTTTGTAATTTTCTGCTAGAAAATACTTTAGCATCTAAATAAATTTTGATAAAGCATAATGAAAGACTGAGTACTGCAGTATAAAATACATAATATGCTTGAGCAAGGCGATTTTTCTGTGCTAGTGAATCTCTAAACACGCTGAGTTTTGTAATGGTTTAAATACTAGTTCCAATTTTTCATCTTAGTTTATAAAACATACAAGCTGCAACTTGTTAAGACATGAGTTATGGACAAGTATAACTGAGTTATGGAATAATTCCCTGACCCACTTCCTGAATCTTCTGGCATTCTTTAGCTCCAGCCTGGCAGTATGTAAACCTTACAGATTAATATAAGTAAAGCCAGTGGAAAATCACAGGCATCAAAACATTTCAAAACATTCACACTGGACTACAACAGGCACAGAAGCTGCACTGTTTTAGCTGCAGATTAATACCTTGACCCTGACCCTACACAGTGGCAGAAGTGACATATATGTCATGACCCAGATACAGTGAGTTTAAATTGTCATATTTTATGAAATTGAAAATAAATTAGTTTCCAAACAAAAGAATGTCTATTATTTTCTACGTGAACCAGGAGGTTTTGTTGGGCAAGCATTGATTCCCTCTTGGAAACTCCTCCAAGACATGTATCCATTCTGTTAGCTTTCCTTTTCTGATTCACAGAAATTGGATTCTACTATGGAGAGGCAAGAGTCTAACAGTTCATGTGCAAACATATGAACTTTTACTTCCTTGGACTGGGAATAACAGAATATTTTCCTAGTAACTTCTTAAACCTCAAACTTGGAAAGAAGTGAAATGGTGACCCCAAAACCACAGAAAACATGGCCAAGATAATATATAATATCTTAACAGTGCAAGTTTATCTTCTACTCCATTGTGAAATTTTCACTTTAGGAGTGTATTTCTTCCCCAGATGCATCTGGACAATTTTGTAAGGAAAATTTCTGAGGAAAATAAAGCATATATGTGTTTTAAAAGAACATGTAGAAATTAGAAGCAAATAGGATTGAATGAGAAAGGGAAAAGGGTCTAGGATTAAATTTAAAAAATAAAAAACCCTACACAAACAGCACTACTGTTAACAGTAATATAATAACATTGTAACCCCTGACTGGAGACTTGGAGATGAGACATTTACTGTCCATAACACAGATGTGCTACTGATCTTGTGTGACAGTGTCAGACCTGCCTAAGCAATTCTGACTTTGCCTAGTACTTGACTCAGAAAGAGGATAAAAGCCTTAATGCTATTACAGCCATTTTAATTTTAGGTATCCAACTAATTTAGGAAACCAGTGGATGTGAATCTGAGGAGAAAAGTTAATGAGGTTGAACTAGGAAGGACTGCTGCCTCTGCAGACTGCTGGAGAGCCTGCACGCTGTTGAAGCTTCATAAGCACTGAACAGACAGAAGAGGCAGTGTCATTTGAAACTAGCCAAAAAAAATTTTGCAAGGAAAACAAAATTATAGCAATAGTTTATGAAAAACTAAGAGACAGGTGTTCTCTGGAGAAATAAAACAAACTTAGAAACGGGGCCTAGTGAGAGCATAGGAAAAACAAATATGGGTGAAGACATGGCTGAAGCACAGACATGCTTCTGGAATAACAGTGTGTAGAGTGAGCTGTGATTCAATTGAGCCTAGAGCAATGTGGGACACTTAAAAACAACACAGAATGTTGTTTTCACAACTTGCTACCTTTCAGACACAATTACATTCTAATTATTTAGGAAACATAACAATTTGATTATCTACTTCATGAATATAAAACCTGAAGTCAGATTGAGACAATTGTGGCAATTTACTACTATTTTAGAGGTACTACAGTTATGGTGTCAAAGCCATAGCTCATTAATTTCATTACCTGCTTTCATCATAGAATACAACTCTGCAGAAAGAGGAGAATCACACTTAAGTTATTTTACATTCTTTTCCTCGGTCCTTTATTTGTCATCTACCATTTCTTCTTTCCTCATTTTTACTGAATTTTGTTTACTTTTTTTTCCCCTTTTTTTCTAGATTGTCTTTCATCTCATCAGCTATGAAACTCTAAGGCATGTGTGACCCTGTGAACATTAATTAAACCTTCACTACACAGAAATTCATCAGAGTTGGTATTGGTGTTAATGGTCAAAATTCAACTGGTTGTTATGAATTTTATATGTCTCTTGGGATGAAGAATGATTGTATGGTATTTTGAACAGGGAGCTATTCCAGTGCTTCAAAGTTGCCAATTATAATAATAATTTGAGAGTTCACCATTTGCCAAATATTTCTTACCCAGTAAAGTTATCATAAAAATATTTCTTTTTCATGATCAGCACTATCTAGTTTGTTAGAAAATACATACCTTAACTATAAATTGAATTTTTCACATATCTTTATTTCCTTTTTTTTCCCCAGTAATCACATTCTTTACTGAATTTTAAGATAAAATCTTGGTTAATACTGGAAGACAGGAGCAAGAGATGTTCATGAACAGTAGAGAAGAGAGTGATATGAAGGCTGACAGGTTTGTCAAGGTTGATGGGTGAGCCAAACATGTGCCATGAAACACTAGCAGGTGGCACATGATTATGTCACATACATTTGGTATCTTCTGAAAAGTGCAGTCTTAGCCAAACTAAAGCAAAGTGTATCTTTCATCTTTACCTTTCGATCTGGTTGAAAACCTCCTTCAGATTACCCCACCATATTCTTTTATAAGGAAGGGAAAAGATTTGTTGTTAGACATTTTACTAATAGGTGAGTTGGTCAAAGTGGTCAGTCCTGAAAAAGGGCCTTAAACAAAGTTACTACATGTAACAAAAATATTTTACATGCATTTACATATGCTTATTATGCATTTACTAGCTAAAACATAATCTAGTTCAAGGCTTGCCAGTAAAATATTATAAAAAAAAACATTTCACTCTTGTCCACAGATTGTAGAAAAAGCTTTTATGTGCAATATATGTCTTACACAGATTAGAGACTTTTACTCCTGTTACTAGATCCTAACATTTGTATCCATCATACACATAGGGCCTGATTTCAAGACTATGGGAACATCCATAAACAGAGATTTTAGATTTTTCACATTAAACGATTAGTATTTGAAGACCCATTGTATTCCTTAGGGTGGGAGGTTCATGTCTTTTTCTGAGGTCCTGCACATTAGTATAAAATAGAATTACTTTTCTGCTAAATGCAATTCATTTCTTAATATATGGCTCATGAAACTGATTCAAATTTTTATAATGAGCACTAGTATAATCTTAATAATATGGAATGTTTCCAATACCATTATAACTTAAGAGAGCTACACTTTTGCATGATGCAGTTCAAAAATACTGTCTGTCCTCTGTTGTTGTAAATTTTGAGAAAAATCTAGAAGCCACATCAATGGCTTCACAAGTGCCATAAATTTATAACTGGGTCTTATAAAACAGTTGCTGTATACATCAGCTGCTAAACCACACCATTCTCATTTGCACACGGGCACCTGGGAGCTGCTGCTCAATGCCACTCTCAGGGAACATCCTCCCTGGCTCCTGTGCAGTGCCATAGCCTTTGTCCAGCTCCTGGGCCTGGCACAGGGCACAAGCAGCTGGGGAGAGACAGCAGATTTGTCCATCTATGATTCCAAATTAGAAAGAAACACAATGCTGTTCTGGGAACAGGGTCTTTTGCCCTGGAGTACTTCCAAACAGATATGAAACTAAAGAATATATTACATGAAGTGTGAGATTTGACTGGTTTCACTAGCATAATCCTGGAATATAGCCAAAAGTAGAATGACTTTCCACATAAGAAACTAAAGGATGAATTCTGTAACTGACATGGTCCTGTAGAACTCTATTCATCCTCATCCTGTCATAGGTGTACATCTGAATCTTACCCTTACCAAAGTCAAACAGCATAAGGGCTTTAGACATTAAATATTTATTCTGGATATTGGCATTATTCCTGGCACAGTCACCAGCCCAATTCACCTATTAACATCTCAGTTTTATCATAAAACTGGCAATAGTCAGAGCTCAACTGTGGGCAGCACAAAGCCCAGCTCTCACCATTTTTTTCTTTTTTTTTTTTTTCAGTGAACATATCTGCCATAAAGAAGATTCTGCATTTTACCTGATGTTCCCTGTTTCTAGTAAAAGGATAATTGAAAAAGATGTCCCCTTTGTCCTACTCCTAAATTTTTTCAGATGTAAAATGTAGTCCTTCCTCTAGAAATCGAATTTTTCAGAAGTACCAATTTAATAAATAATGTCAAATCTGAAGCAGGCTGGGTGAGTCTTGCTGTAACAAACATCAACAGAGCACCTCATTCCCATTTTATCTACTCTGGCCCCAAAGGATGCCTAACACAAGGCATCACCAAGCTCACTGATCTATTTTGTGCTCATCGTTAAGTCGATGGGGAGGCATGGCAGGAACACACATGCTCCACCTCCTGCTTCACAGCTCTGGGAAGCTTGAAGGTAGGACAAGGAGCCAGACCACAGAAGCAGCTGCTTCCCAGCGGAACAATTCCAAAATGGATACTCTTTCCCAGAAAGGAAAGGGAGTGGAGAAGGGCAAAAAGTCAAAAGGGAATTTCCCCAGCACTGGAATTTTCTCTCCATGAAGAGGAATACAAGTACAGAGCCTACAGGCACAACTCACAGGATCTTGCAAGTTTGTTTTATACAAATGGCAACTGTCTTTTTAACATTTAATGACAATCTAACATTACATAAAAACTAGATATCTTTCAGGTTTTATGGGAGTTTCTTGTTTGCAAATTTATAGAATTGTGATTCCTATTAACTTAAGCAGACATTCGAAAAATCATTGCATCAACAAATTACTGCATTTTCTTGGTATCTTGATCAACTATTCTTTAAGTCATTTTATTAATTTTTTCAGATGGGCAAACAACACAAGCCCTTTGAAATTTGTTCTTCTATATAAATATGCTTGTAGATACTTAACACAGTCATAAATTTATTTTCTCTTACGTTGCATGTGTCATGAACACTTGCCTACATGAACAACAAGAATGCCAAAAAATCTCCCAAGTCTGGCCAGAAGTGTAGTATTTATACTTGAATTAAAATGAATTCCATGTGCAAGCTAAAGTAGCACTCCATCAATAAAACATTTCAACCACTGTCTGTGGTATGGCACTGAGGCATCTCTTTTCAGCTTTATCTGACACTAGGGAGTTCTTGCTTTATGCAGCTAAGAATGAACACAGAACTATTTTCACAGAACTATTTTATCTTCAAATACTTTGTTTAATTTACATCTAACTTAGAGAACTATTGGAAGACTCAGGTGTACATGAATACATGAAGAAGTATATAATGGAATTTTCACAACAAAACTTTTTCGTATTCTTGAATTTTATATTATAAACTTCTTAATGGATACTCACTGTCTGATCAAAAATGCTGCCCTGTCATTTCCTAGTTCTAAACCATTATGTAATTTGTTTGTTGACAGCTGGAACAAAATAAAGTCAATTTCTAAAACAGAGGTGCATGAAAAATATGCTTTCTTATTTGTCATTCTCTCTCTTCTTTCAGAATGATTTAAGCAAATGTAGATATGAATTTCAATACTGATTTAAGTTCAATACTAAAATCTAAACCCAAATATATGAAGGATCTAGAGAGGAACAGGAGTTTGAGAATTAAGTAATCAGGAGAGAAGAGCCTTGCCAGTAAAGAGGGTGGTACATAAATGGTCCAATTAAAAGATTAGTGGGAATTCATCAACAGTAATGAATTTCAAGCATCTTCTCCAGGAGGACCTTGGGTCTTTACTAAAAAGTAACATGGCTGCTTCTCTGAGCTCTCAGAAAAGCACAAAGAGTTGCTTCATAACACAGAGAGAAGCAATCTATTAGCAAACTGAAAGGTTTGAAAACATCCTGTTGAACTGTAATTACATGTGAGTAGGAAGAATTCTATAATGCAAAATGTGTACATGCTGCGTTCAGCATTAGGAATAGCTGAGCAAGTTACATGCTCAAAGTTACATTTGCAAAGAGTTATTTTACCATAGCCTAAATGACAAAAGTACAGAGGTCCAACCTAGAAAAAATAAATGCAGGCTTGCATTTATATACAGGCTTGTATTATCCATGTTTGTCTGCGTCTCTTTGCCAGGTCCACTAGCAAGGCCCCACAGACATGAACTGAAAACAAGCAGTGCGAGTGCTCTGAATACATTTTAAAAGACTGAGTTACTCTTCTACAATACTTAAAAGGACTGAGAAGCCAAAACTTTGCTTATTCCTCACAAGTATTTAATTGTAGAATCATACAATCATAAACACTGGAAAAGATCTTCAGGATCATCAAGTCCAACCTTTGACTGAGCACCACCACCATGTCAACTAAACCAGAGCACCAAGGGCCACATCCAGTCATTCCCTGAACACTTCCAGGGATGGTGACTCCACCACTTCTCTGGGCAGCCCGTTCCAATGCTTAACCACCCTTTCAGTGAAAAATTCTCCCTGATGTCCAGCCTGAACCTCCCCTGGCACATCTTATGTCCATGTCCTTTTGTCCCATCTCTGGTTGCCTGGGAGAAGAAGCTGACCCCCACCTGGCTACAACCTCCTTTCAACCAGTTGGAAGGAGTGATAAGGTCACCCCTGAGCCTCTTTTTCTCCAGGCTAAACAAGCCCAGCTCCCCCAGCTGCTCCTCATATGACTTGCTCTTTCTGTTGCACCAAAAGCCAGCACCATCATTTTATCTGTCGGATGTGTATTCTCTGTAGTTGCACTCAAAAAAAAAAAAAAAAAAAAGCCAGCACTTTTATTAGCAACTTAACAGAACATAAATTCCAGTACAAACTTGTAAAGGAACTTCTCCTGAGGGAAAAACATAATTAGAGTTTTCCATAATAGTACAGGATTGTTGGGTTTTTGATCTGTTTCAGACATATTCAGAATTCTAACTATCTATATTTATAGGTTCCAAAAGATTTTCAACAAGTCTGTGTAAAAACATTTTCTTGGTTTGTTTTAGAAGATGCCTGTTTATCATACATTTTCCTGTCCACTAAAGCATCTATCCAGACACAAGACCATGTTAGAATTATTTCAGACATGCATTAATCAGAGCTGATGAAAGACTTTAGGCAACTATTCAGTTTTAATAAAAACACTTGAAAGTTATTATCCACATAAAGAAATCTCTTGGAAAGTTTCATACAAAAAGCAAAACAGAAACCCAATAATTAATAAAGAGATTATGCCATCTTACGTTTTAAATAACACTGAACAGATGGTTTAATCTAAAGGGCTATATAAGCCAAAAATAGCAGATTAAAAACAAAGTGCATGATAGGAAAGTCCACAGTTCCAGGATTTGAAAATACTACACCACAGGGCTATACTAAAGCATAATGAAAGTAGAAAGGATAAAGAACTGGTCTGGTCTCCTCAAATGTAACTTTTTTACTTTTTATACAATTTATCAATGCTTACTTACTTTTACATATTTTGCAAGTTTTTGAATTCCCCAGTATTCTGGTGACAAATCAGTGTTTCCCTCATGATGACGTACAGGCTGTTCATCTTCATCAGTCTCTGAGGAACTTGCACCGACATCTTCAGGGCTGCTTGATGCTTTACTGAAAAGAAATAAACAGAATCACCAATTTAAAACAGTTACACACTATAATATGGACAAGCATATTTCAGTTATGACAACACTGCCTAATAACTAGAAAAATACAACTAACGTTACCAAATGCTAAGTATTGTGATAATTACTGTAGATAGGGAAAATAAAAATTTAAAAATTGAGGGAGGAAAAATAAGTCACCCATACCATTTTGAAGTTTCTTGAATTTTAACTGTTTTAGATTTGCCACTGGCTTTCTTTTTTGTAGTCAGAGATACAGTACTACTTTTCCCTTCTTCAGAGTCTTTTTTTGGAGCCTTGTCACTACTGGATTTGGGTTTATTTAAAAAAAAAAAAAGAACACAGAAATTATTTTTTGCAGAATATTCTTCAGCATATTGTGATTCAGAGGACTCCTGCCTGCCCATGCATTAAGAGTTTTGGATGGATGAAGAGTTCACTAGATGCCTCCTGTTGCTTTTTGAACTCACATAAAAAATGAAATTACTATCTTCTGGCAAAGAATGTGAGTGCTTAGCTATGTGGCATATGAAGACATCCCTCCCTTTGCTCTGAACTGATCTCTCTGGCTCATTTTCATTTGATGCCCTTATTTTTGTCCTAGAACAGACAGTGACTGACTGTTCCCTATTTACCATCCAGACATGAGTTTCTGTATCTTTCTTTTTCTCCTCTAGTCATCTTATTTCCAGGCAGTTTTGGTGTGCCTAGTTCTTCCACACACTTAGATGTTCCATAGCTTTGATCATGCTGAATACAATATGTATTACTTGTATTCCAAAAAAACCTCCTAGTTCTAACTGGCCACAATCTCTGGTGCTTTTTTTGTCCCGAAATGACAATGTTGTGAAAACAAAATGTCTTTTTGAGCCTGAGCTGGTCATTCTATCAGAGTCACAAGAAAAAAAAAGAGAATATTACTTATGATTGCAGTCAATTTCACCACATCACAACTTCATTAATGACTGTGGAAAAAGTTTAGCTCTTGCTCTGGAAAGCCAATTTCTTTTTAACTGATAACCATAGGTCACATCCAAAATCTCTTAAAATGTTTCTGGCAACTTGTTAAATTGATAGACTTGAGAAAGGTACTATTTTTTGTAGGATGACATTGAAAGGCTTTTCTGCAGATATTGTTCTTCCTCCACTAACACACATCAGGAAACATGAAATCAAAACAGAGTTCCGATTTCAGAAGACAAATCCAACAATATCCAATATATTTATACTCTATTTTGGGTGTTCAAACTTTGAGATAATCTCATCAGTGAATATCATTGCTAAGCAGAGCTAGAGAAGTAGCTCACATGATACCAAATCAAGTGGCAGCAATAAAGCGTAATTCTGATTTTCCATCCAGAACCTCTTTCACCTCACTCAGATAGTGTGGTTTAGATCAGGTTTTCTAATCAGTCTTGCTTTAAAAGGCATTTTACACCAAAAATATGATGATATCACAGTCCTGCAGAATCAGTACTGCAGATTGCAAGTTCCTTCCCTGCCTTGTTGTGGAAATGACATAACAACATCAAAGTTGTCACATGACAGAAAAAACCCGAGAACTCTCTTTGGTAGTCCAAACTCCCTCCTTAGAAATTAACATGAGGTAAGCTTTGTTTTATTCCTCCTAACTCAAGACAATAATGTAAACATGTACCATGCAGCCCTATCATTAGCACAGTTTAGAGAGATCTATAGGCAAATTCAATTTTAAAGATAACTACTTATCTTTGGGAAGCAGAAAGCCCACTGCTCTTCCACTTCATATATGGTTTTAACCTCTGGCCAGTGGGTCCCACTGAAGAACTTTTCCCTTTCTCACATTCAGTCTTTTCTGTAAGATCATGAAGGCTCTGCGATTGGCCAGAATTCTCAGCACCTTCCATATGCTGATAATTCTTCTTGTGTGCTTGTTCTTTAAAAATACTATATTCCTAATAAAAGGAGAATGGTTTGTCACTCATATTGCTATATGAATAATGAATATTAAAACAGTAAGTTATAAGCAAAATTCTAAGACTCTGCTTAAAAATTGCATGCATTTTTAAATGTAGAATAAGATTCTAAGCACAAAATTATATTGTCTTTAAAAGAACAAAGCATTAATATGAAAAGTAGCAGTTATCATGTGCAAATTGAAGTTTTTTAAATAAATCAAGTTGATAAATTTGGAATTTCAGGAACATTCTTGAATATTTGGTGTTGTTTGATTTTTAGTATGTCAAAAATCTGTGACATAAGCACTTCTATAGAAGCTAGGTCCAAATGAATTTTAAGATTTAGACATGTGAAGTCAGCGTTCTGCTTTCAATGGCTCATTTACATTAAAACTATTTCCCTGCATAAAGGATTTACAAAAAATTCCCACCAAAAAAGTAATGAACATAAAACTGAAAATAGACTATCATAAACTGCTAGACTTCAGTTCCAAGTAATTTAATTTGATATAGTTTAGAATTAATATAAACACATTCCATTTAAGTTTTTTAATCTTCTGTCTCTCAGGACAAAACACTGTCAAAACACATACAAGAATGGAACTGAGTGGCACCTACCAATCCTTCAGCTGTTAGTGTCTAGTACCATGGCTGATCAATAATATACAGAACAGAAAGGACTCTTGTCAACTCTTATTCTCATTGGAACACACTCAATTTTTACAGGAAAGTCAACATACGAGCGTTACTTATTATTATTATTGTTATTGCAGCTGTCAGTACCAAATAGGTGAAGACATTCCTTTGTGTGTCTGATTCAAGGCAGTTTTAAGGAGACTGTCACAGCAGGGTCTGTTTTCCACTGGTCCCTGATGAGAATCGGCTGTTGAAGCCTTGCCAACCCAAGTGTCTAATTCCAAACTAACTCATGCTAATGCTCTCATTCTGAAAATGTACTCTAGACAAGACAATTTAGGACATGATAAACTAGATAAATCACAGAGGAATTGGTGCTGTA
The DNA here is from genome assembly GCF_026979565.1 of Vidua chalybeata. NCBI lineage: Eukaryota > Metazoa > Chordata > Aves > Passeriformes > Viduidae > Vidua > Vidua chalybeata. The sequence goes on along the minus strand of NC_071530.1, from coordinate 16,107,054 downwards.
GCTTGATCAGTTAAGCATACTTTAGAAAGTATGTTTGCTACAGGATTATATACCAACACAGCAATTCTGAACATTAGCTTAAACAAGGCCGGGCAGATATTATAAAAGTTAACTGGTTTTGCAATATATATGTATGTATTGAGCTTTTTGAAGCTCTCCTCTCCTCAGAAAACAAATCAAAACTATTTCCACCCATATTTTACTTCATTTAAGCAAACATGGAAATTCAGCTTTTCTCTGCATTTCATAGTTCTAGAGCAGAGAAGATTTTCCCTGAGGTACAAATGCTCTGGAGCTCTATGATATTAACTTGTTTAATATCAAGAAAAAAAAAATTAACTTGTTTAATATCAAGAAAAAAAAATATCAAGAAAAAGAAAGCAGAATGTATTACACCAGCTCTTCAGCAAGGCAAGATGATATGAAATTCCTAAACCATGAAAAAGGTATAATGTATACTCTTCTGCATAAATTTATTTACACAGTCAGGGAATAATGAGTGTATGATTTATATGCAAATTGAAGGAAAACAGGGTAAATTCTGTTTATTTGCTCTTATTTAATAAGTGTGACTTATTAAGTGCAACTTAAAAAGTTACAATACATTCAAAAGGGCAGAAAACTAGTTAATAAAGGCTTGTTATTATCAATAGTAACATTATTCTATATTAACATTTAAGATTAGATCTGAAAAAATAGTAAAATGTTGCCATAGTTTACCTTTCATGATCATCAAATGAAGCCAAATCACTGCAAATAAATTAAACCAATGTCTAAAAACATTAATATGTTGTCCTATTTATGAAGTGTAAACCAATATGCAGGCATAACATTAAAAAAATACTTGTCTATGAGATAAATAAATAAATTGGAACTTTATACACTTTCAAACAGAACAACTCACAATTCTAATTCCAATACTGTTAATATAAGCTACTGTATATATGTGTATGACTTGGAATGCTCTGTTCTTTCAAAACTGTCAAATATTTGTATTTCAAAAAAGTAAGTTTCAGCCCTACATCCCAGAAAATCAGAACTAGAGGATAAGGAAATTTTGTTGTTAATTACTTCCTTCTTGCAATAATTAAAATTGTTAAAATAATTAAAATATCCACAATGAAACTCTTGACAGGTTTTGGCCTGTAAGGAATTTTACCACCAAGTCATCTGTTAAAACCACACTAGAAATCTAAAAAACCCATAGTTTTATCAGGAACAATGAAACAACTAAAACTGTACTGGTACTGTGCGATTCTAGCTAGTATAGAGCTCTAAATAAAAGCCAAACCACTTGCATTTTACAGTGTCTGAAGCAAGATAAAGTGTGTAAGCTGGATACTTAGCTCTGATATTTAAATCAGACAGCTCTCATAAGAAAGTTGGGTAATTATTTATGTTTGGGTTACAAAGAATGAAAATAAAATTTTAAGTGGTTTTCATCACAGAAAAATACTGTAATGAAAAGCTGACCTTTTCCATACAGATATCACATTTTCCTGCTTTAACATTTCCACTGTTCCATAAAGAACAAGACCAGAAGACAGACAAAACATTTCATGCAAAACTAGAAGCTGACCTCACATGTTGGATCAAACCCCACCAAAAAGTATGATAGCAACACATGAAATGGTGTACTACTTGCTATTTACAAAAGAAACATATTTTTTAGAAAGTGAAATAAATAGAAACTTAAAAAAAAGCTCTGAGTCTTTAAAATTCTTCATTTAATCATAGACTTATCTCTGATAAAGAACATAAACGTTCAGCCAGGTTTACAATGCAATTCCTACCATTGGACATTTGCACAAAGAAGTACACCAAGTATCAATAAATACATACCTGTTTAGCCATATTTTCTACAAATCTAGGTGATCTCTCCCTTAAAAATGTGACTATATCTTTATACAGATCACTTTTTCTTTCATAGTCAATATCTTTACCATTTAGCTGACCCTTAAAAAAAGAATACATTTAAAATTGTTAATAGTTATGCCTTACACAGGTCTGCATCATAATATAGTGCAAAAGAGCACCAAGGTCATATTGTAATGAATTAGATAAAGAAGTCTCATGCTCAGCAGAGTTGACCAAACTTCAGAAATGCTTTGTAAAGATGCATGATTCATCTCCATGGACCCCAACAAATGATCAAGATCTTACACAGGATTTTGCGGGCAATAACCATCAGTTAATTGCACCCTGCGTAGTTCCACTGAAAAGAATTTATGGTTTATGACAAACAATCAAGTAAATATGAGCTTGCCGTGCTCATAGGCACTGTAGTGGCCTAGAGGCCAGCTGCAGGCCTCAAAGTTTAAGTAATTACAAATTATAATGGAAATTTGTGCTCAGTTACATAATAACCTTACTTCGATAATTCCACGGGTAAGGGCAGGCCCAGGCCGTTGGGGACTCAGGCTCCCATTGGCTGTTGGCCAGGAAGCAACTGGCTCAGCCAATGAGGACTAAGCCCATGGGCTCCTTTGCTATAAAAGGAAGCAAGCGCTGAAAAAGGGGAACTGTTGCTGCGTGACCTCAGTGTGGATTGTCCCTGGTCTGTCTCTGAAACTGTGACAGCATGTGGTAATGGGATTTTGAAGTTTATGTTTAAGAAATTGTTTAAAATATTGTAATGGTTTGTTCTTATTCACCCCTGTTAGTTTTCCTAATAGTCTCTCCCCAAAGTTGTTTTCCACCTGTTTCCTGCCTTTCCCCATGTCAGTCCTGGTGTATACCTCCCTTATTTCCAGATCTTTCCCTGTCCATCCTCCAAATCCTGCCCCTGCAGCTCGTCTGTCATTATTTGCTACACCAATTTATCTAGAAGCTTCGTTGTCAGTTATGGTATTTCCTTTCACTCACTGGTATATTAAATACGCACTCTCCCCTTCTCCTTCCCTATTGGTTTTATGTTTACGTATATCCACCCCATACTCCTATCTAGCCCTTGATTTGTTGTCAGGCTGTCTTCCCCTCTGGGGACAGCCCGCCTTTAAAAGTTGCAGTTTTTCTCCACTTCGTGCCTTTTGCCTCTGCCCGCCCTTCGAGCTGCTACACTGTGTTACCTGTGCTGCTCCCTGCGCTGGGAGAAATGAAGACTGCTCGGAGAGGCAAGCAAGGGTCCTTCCCTCTTTCCTTTACCTCAATCCTTCGACGTGGGTCCACTCTTATCGGCCGCTTCTGTCGGTAAGGGACCGCAGGCTGCGGCCGAACCGCCTCCCTGTGCCTGCCGGTGGCTGGGGCGGGGAGCGGCCGCTCGCCCGGGGGAGAGCGGGTGCGAGCTGGCCGGCACCTGCCTCACCCCCCGCTCCTGCGACCCAGGCGCGGCGTCAACTGCAGATGTCTAAAAGGCACAGAAAGTAACGGGGCCCGGCTGCCTGAGCTTTATGAGCTTCATCTATTAAAAATGTGCCAAGGCAAAACTTCCCTGGATTTTTCAACTCTTAGGAAATCAATTTGTGGAGTTATGCCTGACAGACATCAGTCTCTCTTCAAAATGAATATAAGAGCTCTGGTCACCACATAACACATGTAAGGGTGTAGAATGCCCCCGTTCCTAAGAGACAGGAATTTGATCTTACCTCTCTTGTGTGGCTAATAACCTCCCTTAACCCGAACCCTAACCCCACCCCTGTGATACCCTATAAAAACCCCACGATGCTGCCTTTGCCTGGTCTTTTTCTCTCCATCCCGCCCGTCCTCCCTGGGGGGTAATAAATGGATTCTTGAGCTTTCTGAAACAAAGACCCGTCTCGTGTATTCTCATGCCCAGCACCGGCAACTGCACCCCTCTCTGGACATACAATCCCAGTTGTAACACACTGCAACAAATGCTGCAGAATGCGGGCACCCAGTGAGGACAGCACCACTGGCACCCCCTAAGTCTTGCAAGACCCCCATCTTCAAAGGAACATGGGGGTAAAAAGCTTACGGGGAGGGGAATTCCCAGTAAGGGCACCAGCTTACTGGCGATGAGACTGACCTCTACCATCATTCAGCGAGACGCTTATTAACAGCTTCTTCATGGGAGGGAGTTTTTGCCTGCAAAATGACCATTAGATGAACTTTTGTCAACTTTCCCGACACGTCTGCTGCAGCTTATGGACAGTAAAGCCCTGGAGGGTACTTATGGACAATAGCATGTAGTGTGTCAATGCCATAAATCTGTGGTCCCCTCTCCTGTGAACCCCACGTTTTTCAGTTTCTGTGAAGCTGCCCGTATCTTTCCTTACCCTTTTGTTCCTAAGAGTGTGGCAAGGAGTGAAAACTGCCAAGACGGCACAGAGTTGCTACCGTCTCTCCGTCATTCCGTGTCCCTCTCCACCACCCTATCCCCCTTTCCCTGAAGGCAGAACAAGAGACGGAATCTGTCCAGAAGTGATGCAGGAGCACTACCGTCCTCTCAGCATCCTGTATCCACCTTCAACCCGTCTTTCCATATGACCTGTTCCCTACCCGGGATAGTGATGGCCATGCCATCCTGGGCCCTCCTTCCTGAAATGGCACTTACCACGCTGTTCAGGATTCCCCTTTTTCCCGCCAGAGTCCTTCTTTTCCGGTCCCAAACCTCCCCGTTCCCCCCTTCCTGCCACGCCACTGCAGCTGGGCCTGCCCCAGGCCCGCGTGCTGGAGTTGCTCAGCCCCGTGAAGAAATCAGCTGGCCTCGCCACCGCCGCCTGGCACTGGCCCCAGTCCAAGCCCTATGCCCGGGGCCCTCGCCGCTTCCCTCGCTTCACAGTCATCATCATCCAAGATAACAGCACCCATAACACCAGTACCAAAACCAAGACCCAACACTATGTACTGTGCCCCTTGTGAAGAGGAGATCAAAGAACTGCACCCCTTCTGGTGAGAAGATCAAACGCCAAAGGAGATTGAACTATTAACTCATTAAGTAAAAATGTATTAATTTAATCAAGTATCATAATTTCTGTTACTTTATCCTTTGTGATTTAAGTCTGAAATGCTTTTCTATTCCTTGTTGATTTAGCTTAAAAATATTCATTTTGGTTTTATAAACTATTAAGTCATATTCCCAAGAATCCCCTTATTATAAGTTATTCAGCATGCATCGATCAGTTTAAAGACGGGGGAATTGTAGAATGCCCCTGTTCCTAAGAGACAGGAATTTGATCTTACCTCTCTTGTGTGGCTAATAACTCCTCCCTTTACCTGAACCCTAACCCCACCCCTGCGATACCCTATAAAAATCCCACAACCCTGCCTTTGCCCGGCCTTTTTCTCTCCATCCACCCCTCCTCCCTGGGGGGTAATAAATGGATTCTTGAGCTTTCTGAAACAAGAACCCGTCTCGTGTATTCTCATGCCCAGCACCGGCAGCTGCACCCCTCTCTGGACATGATGAACCCAGCTGTACACACTGCAACATAAGGGTCTAAACAAAACCAATCCAAGGGGAAGAAGGGAGCCAAAATGAAAAGGAGAAAAGAGAGCAGTAATTTCTAAAAAGCTTCTTCTGAAAGAAGAAGGAACTGCTTATCATTTGCAAAAAGACCAAAGCAAGCTCTACTAGCCCCACATAATAATACTGCACTGCAGATCAAGAGCAATGAGGCACTAGAGAAGCATTCACAAAGGTACCCACAGGACCTTTAAATAGGAATAGTGTGAAGAACTGTTATTTAAAGACTAATCAAACACTGCTAGCAAAGAGTGCAGGATACACTCCTAGTATAAGACTTATAGAAAAAGCACTTAAAACATATGGGAAAACTAGCATACATTTATCACTGTGGCCTTTCCCTCTGTACCAAAACACTAGTTCTGCAGGTCTTTCAGCCCAAATACAACTACCCTAAACATGACTGAATTTTGATTCTGACACATAAAAATATTCATTGCTCAATGGTATCCTTTATTATTACTTACTCCATTTAAAAACACTCCTGCTGTGCTGCAAGTGATATACAAAGGATCAGTGTCATGTGGTTTGACGACTAAGTAACAAATTTCTCCATGCACTTGTCTCCAGGGAGGAGCTCGGCATCCATTAGAGAACATGTAATCTGCAATCAGTTAGCATCAGTGTTTGTATCCAGTTTAAAAATACTTTAATAGTTATGCTTGATAATTAATATTACACGAATGCAAATCAAATTCCAAAAACAATACCTTGCTCTTAAGAATTCATACTGTTAAGTACTAATCATCCAAAACTCTGTGACCCATGGCCCAATCCAACCAAGAACTATAACTGTGCTTAGCACTTTTCAGCACTTCTCATTTCTCTTCCCCTGCTTCCATTGAAAATATTCATCTAAGTGGGAGATTATTTCTGCACATAAAGGCTGAGGAGCGGCATTTTATATCGGAAAATAGTTTTTATTTTACATTATAACTTTAAGGTAGAAATAAACACTTCAAATGTATTATTGAAATGAATTCAGAAAATTTTAGACAGAATTCAAGTACTTTAATAAAGGTCTATGTAAATGTGAGATACGATCAGATTTGTACCTGATGTATATTCCAGTGATTCCAGTACAGTATCTTCTCCTTGCCCAGAGAAATTCTTGAGAAGATTCACTTCAGTATTTACAGCAGCTGGATTTAGTCTTACATCTCTGCAATTAATAGAAAATGGTCCAATATGTATTCATGCAAAAGGACGTACTCAGAGAACTGAAGAGACTATTACAAAGTATTTTTCTTATATATTGTCTTAATAGAAGCAACAAAAATATGAAAAGGGGTTATCTTTCATCTTCTTAATTTTATCTATGGGTTAGGGAAATTTTAGTTCCATACCTAATGCAAAGTCCTTGTAACTATGAAACAGATTCAATGTAATACTTAATACAATTCCCTGATGAAGTAAACAGTTCCTTGAAAATATTTAACTGTGACTTTGTTGTTTGTACAAATGACTTCAATTTGCTAACAAAATGCAAAACATCTGCAACAAAACCCCCACACTTGTGGGTACACACTTGCATACCCAAACCTATAGAAAAAAACTTCAGAAAAAAAGGTTTTTCATTAACTTAGCTAACAGTGAAAGTTATTTCCATAAATTTCTTTGTCACACCAAAAACACATGTTGTGGGTTAAAACCAATCTGATTTAACAATAAAACAAAAAAATGCACTGGCTGAGTGCTTAGCTTCTATTTGAAATGCACTTACTGTGAAATCTGTTTCAAACAACTATTAAGCAGTTGCAAATCCAGCTGATGAAGAAGAAGAATGATTTTCATTTTCAATTCTGTTTCAAGATCTTTTTTCACTCTGTCAAATAAATGCAAGATGGACATGTCTTCTCCTTCAACAGTCCCATATTCAGGGCCAAGAATTTTCACTACAGGATCTCTATTAGCTGTTAACATGAAACAGAATCATGTTATGTGCTGCTTTGTTTAAAATGATCAGGTAAGACAAACTCTTTTTTATTTCAATTGCTCAATGATTTTGAGGCTATTAATTTACAATTTAAAGTTATAATTTGCATAGCTATTCATCAAACATTACTGCATGATGTATTCTTTTGTATCACTCTACTGTAATTTAAATGTACAGTTAAGACTATGAAAACATTAAGAACAAAAAGATTTTTTTCTTAACAAACATATTGCTTTTCAAAGCAAAGATTAAGATTCATTCAACCAAGGGGTGAAAATTAAATAGTTCCCTTTATCAACAGTCCCCTTATCCAAAAATATGCCTGGCTGAATTCCAATGCAGGAAATCAGTGGGCTTAACTCACGGAAAATTGATCATTTTGAAAATACAGTTTAGTGTTAAGAACATCTTTAAGCTTTTCTAGCAGCATTCCCAATGGCCCCATTACTTCCTCAGCTATGCCAGCTGTTCTTCTTAGTAAACAGTGATATAACTGCATATCAATGTGTTTTACAAAACCATTTTGCTCTGTTCCTGCAAATGAAGTCCCATGCATCTGTGAATGGCTCTGCATGATACACTGTCCCTAACATTCATGGCTGATCAGTGACAGGACCCATGATTAGATGGCTCTGAAACTTGATCCAATATGAGCATTTATATTTTATTAAGGCAGATGCAATTTCTATTATTATCAAAGAATATCACTGATTTCTTCTACCTCCAGGCAGGAGAAGGATACCCAGTTTAGCATACCAAGAGTCTTGTCAGTTTGAAAATTTTGGACTTGAAGATGACACAGTAGAAGTACTCATACCTGTATTTTTAAGCCATTGTGAGAAGGAATTTGGAAGTGCTCACAGTGAACCTTTTACAGGTAAGAAAACCTTAAGCATATTATTTTTTTTGGCTATCTTTAAAGGATGTAACACTTTAAAGAAGTATTAAACTACATATATAGGAAAACCTGTTATTAACCTCAAATAAAACATTCATTTTTCTTCCAAAACTTAAACCTATTGTATGTTGCAATACCTGGGATATTATTGAGTATACATGAATTTGTATATGAGATTCAACAGTTTTATTTTAACTTTATTCCAAATTTCTGGGTTATTAATTTCAGTGTAAATAACAGAAAAAATAGAAACTCCATTACATTCTGGGATCAGCACTTTTAGCCACCTTCATGAATTAACACCTCATATACTTAAAATGAAGGCATACCTTCCTTTCTGAACATTTCATAAACATGAACTGAAGACACATACTTCTTAAGAAAGAGAAGGAAAAAAACAAAGAAAGAAAACCTTCAAGGCATGCCTGTGCTTCCTTTAACTTTTTTCCCATAGCAATTCGTAGCAAACAGGACAGCTGGTCAAAACTGCGAACTCGGAGAGTTGATGCTGAGAGGATAAGCATTGGTTGGCCATCTTTACCTTTGGCTTGAGACTGAACAGCTGCTTCACTAGAAAAAAATAAATTTTATCTTTTTAAAATAAGAACTTTAATTGAGAAGAATATTGAATGTTATTCAAGCATCACATGATAATGCATGATTTACAATTTCTTTAAACTGTGTTTTAGAAAACTTCCAAGGTAAACCAATTTATTCACAGCATATCAGCAGGTAGATAGGCCCAAAGGAGACTGTGACTCCATGGGAAGCCCGCACTAGGGTAGGCTCCTGGAAGGACCCATGGACCTACAGAGAAAGGAGACCATGCTGGAGCAGGTTTGCAGGACTTGGGACACCGAGGGACACTCACTGCAGCAGCCTGCTCCTGATGGACTGCACACCATGGAAGGGACCACAGTGGAGCAGGTTGTGAAGACCTGCAGCCTTTTGGAAGCACTCACACTGGAGAAGTTCGTAAAGGACTGTCTTGTGGGAGGGACCCCATGACAGAGCAGAAGAGTGTGAGGAGGACGAAACGACAGAGAAAAACAAGTAATGAACTTATCTCAATCTTCATTCCCTGTCCCCTTGTGCCACTTGGGGGTAAGGAAGTAGAGAAAATCAGGACTGAAGGAGAGCTTGGGAAGAGGTAGATGTGGGAGGAAGGTAGAAGGTTCTAAGATTTTTTTATTTCTCATTATCCTACTCTAACCTTTGATTGGCAGTAGATTAAATTAATTTCTGTGACTGAAGTCCAGTTTGCTGATGACAGTAACTGGTGAGTGATCTCCCCCTGTCCTTATTTCAACCCATGGGCCTTTCATTGTACTTTTCTCCCCCATCCCCCAGGAGGGGGAGCAGCTTACTGGACACCTGGCAACCAGCTAAGGTCAACCCACCAAACAGGAGCAACCCCCAACACTAAGAGAAATGACACAGCTTATCACTGCTAGACACATGTTGTAAAAATCTTGGGAATAGACAGGGCATGTTGTATAAGATCACTGGCTAAACAGGTCTGCATCACAAACAAGACAGAATTGTCTCAAGCTCTCAAAAAGTGTGTTTTTGCACTCTACAAATTTTAGCTCAAATTTTTCAATATATATCAACAAAACCTCCACCTGTTTCAGCCTCCCAAATACATTAAAGTTTTGTTTATGCTCAATGAGGACAATATTTCTTCATAGTTCACCATCTGCATTTGAAAACACACTGCAATTCAGACTTACTTGATCTCATAACCCTCCCCAAATACTGAAGAGTCCAACTGCGTTTTCCACTCAAGGGGTTCTCTGAAGACAAATGCTGCTTCCTGAGGATGCTTAGTGCTGAAGTCCTCTACAAACTGAACAATTTGATTTAAAAGGGCTTTGTTCAAAGGGGTGATTTCCAGAGTGCCAGTTCCAGAGCCAGCAGCAGTCCACTGAGCCGCTCTCGCCAATGCCACTCCCATGGTCTTGGTCAGTGTCACCGGAGCCCACCTTGGCCACGAGACCCTGTCACAGAATGACCAAACCGAGCTCTCAAATCCTCAAATATGCTGTGGCTGCTATGATTTGAAATAAACCTATCTAGGAAATAATAGATTCTTTTAACTCATTTAAATCCCTGAAGAGGGGAAGGGGGACTTGATGAAAATAACTTGCAAATTTTAAAGAAATGAAGAAATCAGGTGCAAACACTGATTATTTCATCTTAATTCCCGCTGCTATTAGAAATTCTGGCAGCCGACAGCAGGAGGCCTCCGTTGAGGCTGTAGCAAAATTATCCTCCTGTTAAAAGCCCCCTGTGCAGGCAGGCGGGCAGACACGGCCCCCACGGCGCCCCGGTGCTTTCCCCGAATGGCGGACAAAGGGGGTCAGCCCCGCCTGCCCAGTTCGGGGCAGGCCGAGGGGAAGCCGCCGAGGGGAAGCCGCCGAGGGGAAGCCGCCGAGGGCCGCCCGAGTGCGCCGAGCCCTGGGCGGCCTCGGCCGTGTGGGGAGCGCGGGGCAGGGTCTAGGGTGGGAACGGGAGGCAGCCGGGAGCCGAGGGCCCGGAGCAGGGACACAGCGGAGCCCGGGGGTCGCACGCAGCCCGCCCGATGCTCGGCCCTCACCTCGTCCCGGGCCAGCCGCGCCGCGCCCCGCTATGGCCGGCGGCGTTGCCGTGGGGACGGGCCGGCGTTACCGGGACAGCGGGAACAGCCGCGGCCCCGGCCGGCATTCCTCGTCGGAAGGGAAGGGGAGCGACATTTGAACTCGTGAAGCGGGCTGTGTGCTCTCGGTGTAGAGTTAAATAATGCAGTAACTAGAGTTGTCTTGCACCAGAGGTTAAAGGGAGACCACGGAAGCGTTTTTAGCTTGAATTTTAGCCCGCTTAGTACAGCTTTAGTACAGCTTAAACCTTTCCCTGGCTATCAGCGGCTACAGGAAAACAGCTTTAATAAATAAAGGTTAAGATTGACCACTTTTAGTTCTTGAGGCACTGTGACAGATCATGCTTGAAATGCTCATTGTTAAAGGAAATGTAATGCATAATTTGTGTTTGTTTAAGGAAGCGAAGGAAATAGGTATGGGCAGTGCTAGTGAATAAAGTCCTTTCACATACTGAGGACAACACAGCACTGTACACTCACAAATAGACAGCCCCAAACACAGAATGGAAATCTACACTATTCCCCAAATTCTGTTATCAATCTATGTGTTGTTGAATGAGCCATCACTCTGGATAAATTTTTGTTACAAAGTTCCTACTGAACTCATCATTGTCTCTTCTTTTATACCACTGAGCCAAAAAGAATTATATTCTCTGACTTCCCTCTTGCAAATTACTTATCCAGTTCTGCTATTTGTCTCCATCAAAATCCCTATCAGATGATAAAAATTGGACTTAGATTTGCCTTAGGAAGGAATGGCTACCTGCTGTACACTGACTGAAGCTGGGAAGCTCTGGTCAGCACTACAGTATATGTGTCCTTATGAAGGCACAGGAAAATAATCCTTTTGAGGATAGTCGAGCAGAAGTACCCAGCTTCCAACACCACAGAGTCAACTTAGTCAAGAGTTATTTTACAGAGAAATCAGCCGGGTAAGAAACTTCTAATAATGAGGAAGGTCATGGGATGTATGTGGGGTGTATCTCATGGAATAACAGTATGGGATTAGTACAAATTTTTGGATGGAGATGATTGTCCATATACATTTGATTTACCAAAACTTTCAAGCAGTAACTATGTATAAGTACATGCAATCTGCACAGCAGTGGTTTAAGAATAGTACTGGCTTTTCTTGCTTTACTTGTTAACTTAGAGAAGATAGAAAATTACTAATTTTATTAGGTTAAACTGAAAGAGAATTTTTTTTAGTTAAAAGCCTGGTTAAAGACTTAATGCAGTTTGTTTTCTGTATGGAATACTATATATGAATGCATTTCCAGAAGTGATTAAATATCTTCATTTTACTGAAGTAATGACTCTTTAAAAATTGATTTTGAGGGCAGAAGGTGCAAGAAACAAAATGTGAAAGGGAATAAAAGTATCCCTGCCATGGGAGGTGGGGAGTGAAGACAGTGAGTTTTCACACAGAGCTGAGTATTTTAAGCAAGAAGTCGGTGGAGTAAGAAATAGAATTCCTAAATGAGATCACTCTCTTCCACTGAACTGCAAGAAGAAAAGATATTTCAATGGCAGAGATAAATGGGATGGTGTGCCCTCAAAGGCTGTGCATCTCCACTGGCCATAAAAGGAGCTTTGGTAACTAGCTCAAGTTTAGTTACCAGTGGAACTTTCAGTGGGAACAGGTAAGTCAGAAAATGAAAAAGCAGAGCAGATTCTGCAAGCTGCAAGTGAGGAATGCTGCTGGGATCGGGTATTAGAAGCAATGCCTATGGATGCTCAAGAGTCAGAGGTTTCCCACTTGTTTCTTTGTGGCTGGCAAATGCAGAGTTTGTAGTGTAGGAGTTCTAGGAAGACTGCTCTAACTCTTCTGAAGCCTAGAAACCATCTGGTTTAATTTATAAACTCATTTTGTATGACTAGTTTTTGTGTATTTTTTTCTTGTACAAACATTGGTTCTTTACCTTATTTTCAATAGCTACTTTTCCTCCACAGAGTTTACACCCATTTTCTATGTTAGAATATTTTCTCCTAGATTTAACTTTGTTTGGCTAAACCAGTTCAGTTCCTCTAGACTCAGACTGCAAGTTCTTAATTTCTTTTACCATCTTAGTATCCCTAATTGCCCTGTGTTCCAGTCTGAGCTTTTTTTATGAAATAGATTCAACACTGTTTCTAAAGATCCTTTCACCAAATTCCATTACAATGGCATTAATAGTCTTCATCTCTTTTGGAAACTCCTCAGTCACTACATTCTAGGATTACAGTTGGTTTTCACATTTGGGGATTGTTGTCACCTTGTAATGGAATAAATCAACCAATTTTTAATCCATTACTTTTATTTTCAGCTGATGAGTTTGCAGCTTTCTGCAGGATTTGAGCATATAATATTGCAGTTTGCCCTCATAAAATCAAATTACACTTCTAAACAAAAGAAATATTTATAGCATGTGGTCTCTATGTTTTGGTCCCCATCCTCTTCCTCTTCTACAAAGTAGTTTTTGAATCTAATATTAAATTTGAAACATATTTCATAGAGGGTTGTGGTCTTGAAAATAATGAATTGACATGAATAATTTCTGTTCCTGCTGGTAGTCTCTGTGCTCTGTAGTTTTTTGCATATTTTCAGACATGTATCAGCTCTAGCAAGTCATTGCTGCAGTTACTGCATTGGTATTTGAGCTCTGGGTTATTCCCTTGGCTACATTCAGGCATATCTTGCTGGATGACAAGGAATCTTGCCTTCTTATGTCAGTTATCACTGAAAAATAAGTACTTAGGTACTCCCTCATTTACCTAGTACAAGAGTATAAATGGATGTCTTGGAAGAAAATTTTGCCTGAAAGCTAAAACGTTAAGTAATTACTTAAAGAAATATGAAAGTACTCTCTTGGTGCCCCAAAATCAGTGTGCAAAAAAATTGCAGGCAATAAAGCTGCAATGTCAAAACCAGCTCGCTCAGGAACTGCATCCACCCAGAGATTGCATTTGCACCATGTTTGGCTAATTCTGTAAACTAGTAGTAGTACATTTATGTAGGAATGATTTTTTTCTCTGTTATTTTTACATTTTGAATGTAAAAGACATTTTATAAAACAGTAGGTGAGATGTTTGCCAGTAACAAAAGATGAGATCATTTCTTACTGGCACAAAGAAATGGGGAATATGAAGAATTTGTTAACATGGAGAGTAAGGCAAGTGGAAATTTTTTTTACAATCTAAAAGTTGCAGCCAGAGTGCGCAAGCAATTTTTCATGTATATTTTTCCTCACATTATTATAGAGGAGGGTGTAAATTATTACTGTTGAAGCAGAACAGTAAAACCCATTGAAAAAAAAAATTGTAGAGGCTTACATAAAATAAAAAAGGTCAATCATACCAGCTAGTCCTCCTGTTAAATAGCAGTTTAGCTGATCAGCTTCATGGGAAGTTTGTCAGAGGCTGAAAATCAGCAGAAAACAATATAATATTAATCAATTTACTTTTCTTGTTCATTAGCTTGCCTTTCTTGCAAAATTTACATACTTTTGGCATTCACAAAAAAATCCTGAAGTCCTACTGTTTTGATGTAAAGTGTTTAACAATGCTTTTATTTCATTTTGTATCAGTACAAAGGCACCGAGGTGCCTGGGGTTCTTAACAAGCATTTTTATGCATCTTAATTGCTGGTAACCTGTTTTTGTTTGTTGTTGTGTTTTGGTTTTTGTGTGTGTTTGGGTTTTTTTTTAACTGAGGAGTAGTGCTTTGTGGAAAGGCAGGGTTTCAGCTCAAGAGGTGATGTACATGAGAATACAAAATGAAGCAGAGGACATGATGAATTGTTGTCTTTTTTTTTAAGCAAGATTCTATGGAAAACAATGTTTAAAACCTAATCTTTAGAAAAAAAAAAGGACTACTGATTTTTCACCCAGTCTCTGATTTCTGTGTTGTGTTCCCCTACTTATATCTTGTTTACTGAGTAATTACTGCTTCAAAAAAAGGACAGATTATTTGCAGTGAGGATTTTTCAGACTTGGACATTGTGCAGTACACTCTCTTGGGCCTAAAAATTAAGAAACAGAAAAGGATACTTTTCAAATGGGACTTCATGCAAGGGGCAGAGGTATGCAAGGGTGTGCATGGGTGTCTGGCAAAGAAAGAATTACTAAAAATCTTCAAAGAAAATAAGGAAGGGACAATATTTTGGTTAACGAGTGATAGATTGAAAATATCTGCACAGTTATTTTCTAAACAATGACAATAACAGAGATTCTGCTGCTCTTTTTTAGAAATGGCTTCCAGATGGGATTCATGTTTTACAGTCCAAGATTGAATGTGATTTAATCAGCTTCTATCAGTAAAAATTATATTTCAGAATGTGAACTGTGTTACTAGACTTCCATTTGTAGGTGGCCATTTATTCCCTTTTGTTGAATTCTGTTTACTACTACCCAGAATTTTTGAAGATTTTTGAGTATAATTTGAAAGAAATTATCAGTCTGGTCTAATAACTAGGTGACTGTAACTGTGTCATAGTAATATTTGGAATACTAGGTTAGAAGACTGCAGTTTTGAAAGATGCAGCAAATTCATTCATTTGTTTTCTTTGTAGCATTGAGAAAAAAAAAAAAAACAGGTCAGGTTATTAGAGGCCCTAAGATGGTGGTATGTCACTTCAGTGAAACTTAGGTTGTTTTTTCCTGGGTTTCTAATACTTTAGTAGGGAATAATTACATTCAAAGATTTTACTTTTTAATCCCTAATTATATTTTTATATCATCAACTTAAATTCCCTTTTCATATAATATTTTGCCTTGAAATTTTTGCAAAAATATATGTGTGTCTAATAATACTGAGGGAGGAAACTTTGGAGAAAGCTATTCTGAAGCAGGTTTTTCTAAGTATATGAATAAATTTGGAATTGTTTTAAAATGCTAATTTTAACAGGTGAAGTCACTAAAGTATTGACTCAATGAGACACCTTAACTTGTTCATGTACTCGTACAACCCTTACACACAGAAAGCATTAATGGCTAATTCTCTTTATTTTTATGATTGATCCTTCCTTGAAAAAAAACCATATTTTGCCTGCATTAATCCAGGGAGAAATAATATCTATGCATTTTCATGTACAGATAAAATGCATTTGCTAGAACTAGTTAATTGTTCTGACCTTAATAGTTTAGCAATTCAGTGTCAATGGAAACTACTTGTGTCTTTTAAATCTTGCTTATTAGTGAGCTGAATTGGTTTTGTGAGTAGATTATAACTATAAAGTTAGCACAGTTTCTGTGCAGCAATCAGAAGGATATAGCAGCCTTTTAAGGCTGCAGTGTAAATCAGGCATTTTAATTCACACTATAAAAATTAATGGAACTTTAGCAGTGATACTTTTCTCCAAAGTAGTAGAGATTAAATTAAAACAAAACAAAGCAAAACAAAATCAAAGCAAGAATACGTATCCAAAACAGTGTGTGCCAAGTGTAATGGACCAAGTGATAACCCTGCAAATTACTCTAAGGTGGATGTATCCAGAAAGACTTTGCACCTTTGCAATTTTGAAAGGAATTCAACTTTCTGGCAAGTAAAAATAGAGAATTGTTTTTGAATGTATGCAGAAAACCTGCTAGCTACACTTTTTAGTTATAGGCTTAGCTTCTGGTGCTAGACATTTGCAATAATTTGATATTAAAAGCAATACTGCAGACAGCATGTCTTGTACACAACGGACAGTGGTTTTAGCTTTCAAACATAAAACAGCATTTTTAGCTTTTAAACATAAAACCTTTGCAAGTGAATGCTACTGACGTGCTCAAATGCCTTTTGCTTTCTTTGTAGTTTCTATAAATTGCCTCCTTTTTCAAGGAGAAAAGGAAAAAATGATTGGGCTGTTTGTTTTGTGGTGGGAGTGTGAAAAGGAGATTGTTTTAAAATTAGAAATAGAATGTCATAAGTAGTCTCCAGTTATGAATTTCTTTTCCTAGAGAAAAAATGGGAGTTATTGGTGAAAAGCATTTTGGACAGTAATGTGGAGATATTAATCAGGAGAGAAAGTTTGACTGTTTCTTGAAGAGCAGATTCTCACACGAGGTGCGAATATGAACACAAAATTTCACGACATGGTTAGACAGAAGGTTAAAATACTTCCTAGTTATTCAGCTCCCAGTACTGTTGTAGCCCCATTTCACTCCTTAGGTAATCACCAACAGTAATTCTGGATAATTCCCTGCATAGTTTTTACAAAACTAACATAAAAATAAAAGTAAAAAAAATTATCATTTTTCCCCTGTTATATAATCAGAAAGAAAGCCAAGACTGACATCAGGGCGCTTTCTCTTCTTTGTAGGTCATTTCAAGGCAGAAATTCAAGCACCTTGGAGCAATCACTGGTTTTGAAGAGACTGCTTCGATCATTTATGGTGGTACGGTAATATTATATGGGAAAATGTGAAATTGTGAGAGGAGTGCAGATCAGAATAAAGCCAAATCGCTACAGGGTTTGAGCTGCAATTGGCTGTAAAATTAATATGGAGCAACAGTTGGATGTTGCAAGGTTGAGCATTAATCCAGTGCCTGGTAGAAAAAGAATGTATTTATCTAAATTTCTGCTTCATAGTGATTGCACTGTGTGAGCTATTAAACAAAGCAAAATAAAAAACCAATTCTAAGTCCACAGAATATGTTTGATGAATATGACATCTTCACTCAACTTGGATGAAAATGAAGTCCTGCATGGATGAGAACAGTGATTATAGCTCCATTCCAAATCCTTTTACAGTAGAAGTTCAATTTGTGGAGGAAAGTTGCCGTTTTATCAAAATTATTTTTATTGAGAGAAGGAGAAATGTGTGTTGCATATACATGTCTTGCATAGTGTACATTCTGATACAGTTAATTCAGCCAATTTTCTGGTATTGTTCTCAAGATCTGTGCTATGGATATTAGAGTCCTCCATATGGGTACATTTTTCCTCTGATTTTTTCCATTTCTTTTTCTGGTAATAACTGTATACATTCAAGTATTTTAATTTAAATTTAGGATCATTAAGGTTCTTCTGGAGGATCTGGAGCTGTGCCACAGTTAGGTAGTTAGGTATTTTATTGTAGAAGGAGTGGCATGTAGCTCTTATATTTTTGTATTTTAACTCAAGCAGACACAGAGATTAAAACTATCTAGTTTTTAAAACTCTTACTTTTCTATCCAATTTATGCATAAATTAATCTTTTAGCTTATTAAAACAGCTGTTGATTTTCAGCAAGCCTTCAACTCTGAATGTAAAATTCGGGGGCTGAAGCAGGCCACTTCTTCAAAATGCATGTATATGTGCTGTGTTTAGATTTGGGAAGAACAAGATTGTATATTTTGAATGTAATTTTTTCCTGGAATATCAAGTTAGCATGTACTGCTGTGGTATTGAAAAGCTTGCTGATTATGATGCCAAAAGACTATCTTGCTAGGAAGTTTGAAATAATTTCTGAGAGATGAAAAGAGATTCTGTCCCTCCTGGAATATTGTATATGGCGAGACTTTAGTATCTGCACCTATGGTCATCGATGGATTTCTGTCTTTGATTTCATGGGATGAAAGATTTGGTCTATTAACAGTACTGTCAGAAAGCAGGCAATAAAACTTCATTTTTCCAGTCTTAAAAAAAAATGTAGGTCCTGTGACATTCTAAAACATACTTTAGTTATTAATGACATTTTTCTTCTGAGACTTCAGTGTGAAAGACTTGTGATCTGTTAGGATTTTGGTAAAGCCTTTCATGCTGGAAATAAGGATGCCAAAGGTCAGTAGAAATTCGGCTTAAGAGTCTGAATAAATCTATACCCATTAGCAGTTCGCTACTGCTGTCAGTAAATAAATAAAATAAACAATAAAAACATATTTGACTATGGCAAGCCTAAACTGATGCTCTTTAGTGATTTGTTTATTGTAGTCTTTTGATGTTCTTGTTCAGTAATACCACCAAATTTTAAGCAATGATGTTTAAGAATTAAAGATGTTTTATGCCATTAAAATAAATAAGTGCAGAATAAAATTTGAGGATCTGAATCTGCATATTTTTATGCAAGCAGTCTTTTGCATCTACTACAAACTGTGCTGCGCTGCGCTGTGCTGTGCTGTACTGCACAGTAAGTCCAGCGAAGAAATTGGTGCCAAAACTGGCTCATGGACTGGGAGCAGGGTAGCCTATTTGTGCAGTGCTTTGTCAAAGCTAATTTACTTTGCTAAAAACCAGGGTAAATTAGACAGTTTGCAGCATTAAGCAATGTGGTTAAACTGCTTCCAGTTCCCCGAGCTGGCTCCTTTTGAGCTGCTTTGGGTATCTCTCCACAGCACCGTGTTGTGCAGCACAGCTATGCCCTGACTAAAACTGATGTGTGTGAAATTTTATTCATGTAAGGAAGGATTGATGAATCATACTCATCCTCTCTTCTGCAGAAATTCAGTCCTCAAATACAGGCAGAATGTACAACTAAGCATGTTTTCAAATAACTACAGTATAACTGTCATTCCATTTGACCTCAGAAATGTGATTCTCTGGGTAAACACAGAAAATGGAGGCACCACAACTGATTGTAATTAAATATAAGTAGCTAAGCACAGATCTGTGGTATAAATAGATGTGTTACGGCTGACAGTTAAAGTTTGAGTTCAGTTTACGTGTGAGCCTTTGCATTACTCATGTAAATCAATGTTCTCACTTACAAGAGAAACTTCATAATTTACCACTACCCATAAAGTAGCCTCACTGTAATCAATAGTGATTCCTATATGGAATTGCTGTGCAGAGCAACGTTTCTTCCATCCATATCCTCAGTATGATTACTGTATGGTTTGGCACCAAGACAGAAAAATATTCAGTGAGCTCAGTAGTTTTCTGCGTGGAAGGACTTAGTTGTCCTAATTTGGTACAAAAATTCCGTTCAGTTTAAAGTAAGCTAAACTGGAATTAAATACTCCACATGGGGAAGGATTGAGTAGAATCTTCAGGGGGGCAAATTATTTGCAATCTCACTCTATTGAGACTTTACAATTAAACCCAGCTTTATTTTATTCTCTGTAGAAATAGAATACAGTAATTAGAAATACTTCATGTTGTCTACTACACTGGTAAGTATAAAGGATGATCTGGTGATGTCTGCTTTTGGTGATAATTATATATGCTGTGTTTGAGACTGAGAGCAGACCATATTCAAATACATACAAAAACGTTTTACAGCTTTCAGATTCTGTGAACATGCTGCACTGCACACACAGACATTCTGTACTCAGCTCTTGTGTCTGCCAAATAGGAATGGTGAGTGTGGAGGGGTTTCTGAACTCTTCCACTTCTTTTGGAGCCTGGGGGTGCCTGTGTCGCTGCAGGGCTCTAAGGCAGTCTCCCAAGGCTCCTCATGGAGCTCCAGTCCCTGTCCAGTGGGACTTCCTTCTATGAAACAAGCTGAAGCTTTGCACAGTCAGGCAGGGACTCTGAAGCATGCAGGAACTCAGCTCCTCTGTAACTCAGCAGATTACTGGACAACTCCACAAGGTAACAGGCAATTGCCAAGAACCCGCGAGCCCCGGACATGAGTGAGATCCATCCTGGAAGCAACCAGTGGTGTCAGTAAGTGGTAGGTGTGCTCAGGGTACCTGGACTGCTTCAAGGAACCAAGTCCAGACTCATCTTTTAGTGGAATTACAAGAAGCTGAAAGTAGAAATTGAGAGTTCGATGTACTTACAGAAATCTGAGCTTTGGACTTAGCAGACTGGAGTAAAACAATGGAGCCAAGTGAATTCAGATTTTACAGTCAGTAGAGCAGAGCTTTTCCGAATCACTTTTGTGGATTTGGATTGCCTGACCACTTTTGGTGCCTTGTGTACATCCTGAGTGTATAATCTGTGTTCCAACAAAAATATAGGTTACATCTCAAATAAACAAAATTTAGAAAATAGCTGGATTTCCATTGTAGTATGTAGTGTTTCTGATTACTAAAGTAAAAAAAAAAAAAATCCTGTAATTTTCTAGTCACCTATGTAACTAACACCTCTGGTGGAATGGAGCATACCTCTTCCAGTTACATAAAACAGGCACTCCCGAATGTATTGTTTTAAAAATATGTGATTAACTAGTGGGGGAATTGAAGAATTTTCCAATAAAATATGGTGAATATGCAAAATAAATAGCACTCCTAAAGAGCAAATTGTAATTGTCCTTGGCACTGGATTACATGAAGGAATGAGAATATTTAAGCTGACAAAACTATACTACAGAAATCTGTGGAGTTATCTGCTTTCTTGTTCTCATTTTTCCATTTCACATATGCCTTTGCCCATCTTGATAGAAGGATGGTTTCCATACAAAATTCATTCTTTTCATGTAATGAAAATGTAATGATGCATAAGATCCACAATACAACCATTACACTTTATTTTGTGTTTAAGCAGAAGAATAACTTCATTTCAAGAAGTATCTTCCCATAAAGTGTCCTATTGGCCTTTTCAACTTTTATCAACAGAACAGTGATTCCTTTTAGCTGTACTGTTAACCTTTTGTTTTGCACTTTATGGGAAAACACAGGTTACTGAATCTTTAACTTTGCATATGGCCAGTAAAAGCATACAAGTATTCACAATATTGCTTTAATAAGGACTTCTTCAGTAACTGCTCAGTGACATAATAGCATTTCCATTTAAAAAGATAAAGAAGAAATATGAGGCTAGACAAGTGCTAAACAGTAACTTTACTACTTCTCAGCTTAGCAGATGTATCTAAAACTCAGCAATTGCTCACAAATACTGCACTTGTATTTAACTAGAAATATGCTCTTATTTTAGGTACAGGAAAGGACAAGTTTAAGAAGGACAAACCCCTTCAAGCTGTTCTTCAACACAGAAATCAAAGTCACGAAGATTTATCTTTGTAATCCCTGCCTCCACTATGCTTGCCTGCCTCATTTGGATGTAGGCTGCCTGCTTTCTCAGTGTTCAGCACAGCTCCCACTGCCTACAGTTTGCAGTGGCACTTCTACAAATTACTCCTCCATACCAAGCACCATGAAAAACAGAATTAACAGCCATGTGTGCAAAGTGACTCGTATCACACAGGAAATCTGTGGCAAAGGCAGGGATATTATTTGGTTCCCCAGAGCTGCACTCATGCCTTAATCATGAAAACATGTTCTCTTCTCTGCAGTTGTCTGCTTCATTCACTGTGTCCTTCCAACAGCTGCAACAAAGTACAGGTTGTACAGAGCACATTCACTTTTACTATGCCGAGATTCGTCCTCTAGCACAGGTCCCTTCTGTGTGCTACACAACACAGGAGGCCACAGAAAACTCCCTCTGCCCAAAGGAATCTCACAGTTTCCTCTGCCTCACCACTGGCATAATCCACCAGAACTCTTGTCCTTTTTTCTTCCTCTTATGCCACCAGGAGAGCTGGGTGCATGGACTAATGGGATTCCCGATCCAATTCCTGCATGTAATCAGGCCCGACTGCAGCTGCAGTGAGCAGCAGGATCAGGGAAAACTGTTTTGAACGCCAGTAGCCCCAGGGCTGGAGCATGCCCAGATGTTTCATGGAATGGCTCTGGCAGACCAGTCGCACACAGGTGTTTATTGGCTTGAAGTAAAAGTCAGGAATACCAGGAATAATTCATCCACCACTTGGCTCTTCAAACAGAACAGGAATGAGCACAACGTGCAAATCGAAACGGCAGATAACGGCGGCTCTTAGCTGACACACACACACACTTCACCCACGGAGCCACTTGCAGGATGAACTTTTTCTTTTCCTGGAACAAACTCATTTTAGTTATGAAAACTGATTATGCATATTGTGAAAGGCATGCAGCCAAGCAAGTGTAAAATTCTGTTTTTCACTAATATCTATAATATTTAGGAACAAGCCATGCTGCTGCTAAATGCAAACACAAGTCTGCTTAGAAACGTGATTTGCAGTTTACTTTCTCTTCATATTTAAAAGCTATTCCAAAGCAAAACAAACCTAACTGGATCAGAAGTAGCATTGTGTACTTAGCTTAAATATACTGATTTTCACACTAAAATTACTTTAGGAAGCGAAGGCTTGCTGTATGTGACAAATCAAAGGAGAAATGTAAGAAACTTTTCCTGAGAGGTTCGCTACTCTGCACAGCAGAAGCTCTGCTCAGCCTCTCCGTGACCTGGGCTCCGCACGATTTATTGGTTATCTTTAATAAAGTGAAATCCAAGCGCCTTTTCTGTTTTGTTACTTCCATTTTAACACCAGCAGTAGCAGACAGACAGACAAAGTTTAGTTTTAGCCTGGGAGCTAAAAGAAATACTTCTAACATACATATGTGCTGTTACAGTCTGACTTATAAATGCTCAGTAGTAAAGTCAGCAGGAATTGAGCACTAAAACTGGAGAAGAGTAAATGGAAAGAGATCCTGCTGTATTTGCAGACTTGTGGTAATAAGGAAAGCACTCCTGACTGCTCTTGGAAACTTGTCATGTAAGTGAATAAGGGGAGAGGTCAGGCAGTGATGGACTGCTCTGCTAGCCTGAAATGGGGGATTGCATCAAATCTAAAAAACCAAAAACATGCATTTAACTTAAAATGAATGTTATTAAAACAAATTATACCCATCATTCAGAAATGTAATCTGAAAGCACCGTAACTCCTGGCTTCTGTTCAGATGATGTCTGGCAGTGTGCTGTGTATCATCCACAAAGTATCTTCCTGAATCCCCAGCACCCTGGCTTCAGGAAGCGCTTTAAATCTTACCAAATTCTGATGATTCTGATGTCATTTTCTAAGCTTAAAGTATTCTTGCAAGTGACATCAATCATGACTCAACCTGGCTTCTCTTGCCATTATGACAAAGGCTCCTATTTTTAATTTTTCAGACAAATACAGCTTGTATAACTTTTTTTTTTTTTTTTTGCCAAAAATATGTCAGTTTGAATCTCGCTATTCCAAGCATATTCCGTTCTTTTGGGATACTTGTCAGCTGGCCTATTTATATCAGGTTTGTAAGAAATTAAATGTTTTTCTCGAAGCAAAATAGCAGACTTGGAGAACAGAGCTTCCACCTTGCATTAGTAATAGAATTTGTGAAAATCTGTGGTTATATTGTCAAGAAGCATAGAGACTAATTGCGCAGAGCCAACAATTCACTCAGCGTGGTGGTTAAAATGCATAAATGGATAAAAATTATTTGTATTAGTGCCTGCAGTCTCTTGTAAATGTCAAATACTTTCTTGACATTCTAAAACCTAGGCTGTACAGCGAAAGTGGGAGAGTAGCATTTCATATTAATTTGAAAATGTATAAAACTGATTATCCCCTTCTAGCACTCAGTATTTCACTGCTTCATGAAGACCTTAGATGCTGATTGTAACTGGCTATACTCTTTCAACTCATCATAGCTCTCATTTTTCTTCCAGCAGAGCAATGAATATTTTACTTGAGATAAATAAATAAGATTTTACTTCCTGTGAAAGAAGATACTTTCACACAACCAGTTTTCCCACTTGGAGAAAGTTGTAAATGTTCATTTCCCCTATTTCCCATGCATGGCAATCTTGCCATTCCTGTGAACTTGTTGTTCCTCTTCTGTAAATCCCCATCCCATGCATTTATCTCCATGGATGTCAGTACTGTCATTTCAGCTTTATACCATTCACTTTAATCATCTCAAAAGGTTCAAAGGACACCTGGACATATCCCCACCTCCCAGTCTTTAAAATACTCACTAAAAGGTCTAGTATAAAGGATTTATGATGCTTCCTTGGATCAAAACATTTGTGTCCTTACCATACATCCATCAGACTACTTTTTATACTTTGCTAAAGTAGAACGATGCACAGGTATAATTGAACTGACAGAAGTGTTTGTACTTTCTAGAACAGATCACTTATATTTTGTACAACTGACATTTTACTCATTGTTCTCATTAGTACCCACATTTATTTCCAAAGAATTGTGACATGAAATAATCAAAAAGCTACCAGCTGCACAAGTCTTCTGAAGCCTCTGAGTCTGTCTTACACATTATAAAAACATGCAAAGCTAAGGGCTTAGAGATAGTCTAAAAAAACCCCAAAGAATTGAATAGGAATATCCAGGTGGTTTTTTAACTGCAAGATACAATAAAGTAGAGTTTGGAAAGTATTACACAGAAATATAATAACAAAAACCCCCCAGATACGCCATTTACAAGTTGAGCTGTACAGTGCTGTGCCTTTGAGTGAGCTGAAATCAGTAAAGCAGACAGAGCTCACTCAACAGGGTTTGTGAACTTGCCACAGCTCCGAATGTACAAACGCACAACTGTGAGCTTGCAGGCTGCTGAGCAACACTAGAAAATCTTTCAAGGCTTAAGGTTAACTAAGGTTAATTATTCCAAAACACTGTTTTGTAGATTTCAGTAATAATTGCCTAAAGTAACAGCAATGAATTGCTGCTCCCTTTTTGAGAGCACTTTTAAGCATTACTTAAAAACGTGTAGAAGATTTATCATGACCACACTGTAGTTGTAAAAGAAGTGAAATGCTGAAAGGACAGCTGAGCAGCAAAGGGCAGGACCATCTAACGCAGTCCCACAATTTCCATTAAATAATTTAGACAAAGGAAAAAAAAAGTCAATATATTATCAGCCACACGTATTTACTACCACGTTTGATGGGACTCTGATGCATTTGCATTGAAGTTTGCTCCCAGATACTAATCTCAGATACTAATCCAAAGATAATAACCAGACAGCTCTCACACATTTGATTACTTGCTGAAATATTTATCATCTTTCCTGATTGCATCTTATCTCAAAGCCAGAGCCTGAGCCCAGAGAAGTAATCAGCTTGGTTCCAGGGTAAGAGCTGCCAACCCCCTTGTGAGGAGTGTTACAGAAGTCAAAGGGACCACACATGAAATGAGGTACTAAGGTTCAACTATAAAAGTCAGCAAGACCTGGCATTAGATTACAAGGTCTTAAGAGCAAAGGCATTCCTGATTTCCCAGGCATGGAAAGACAAGAGGTAAAACCCTGATACTGTTAAAATAAAAATGAAACTTTTCAAACTTCACTAGCACGGCATGTTTACTGTATTCATCCACTGCCATCTCATCTGTGCCACGCTGTTAAACTGCAGAAACAATCCTGTGTGCTCAAGTGGTACAGATCAAAGTCATTTGAGGCTAACTACAGGAGGAGTTCCTACTATCACTCCTTTAGGGGTTGAAGTGGTGTCAGCTCTCTGTTGATATTTCACCCTTGTCCCAACCACATGATAGAGAAAGCAGCAGCAGCCATTAGGTACTCACAGTGAAGCAATCCAGACTAAGCACTTTCCAATAGCCCAAAATGAGACAATTTACCAGGAAGAGAGGGAGTTGCATTAGCATGAAAAATTCTAAGTTATTCACAAGATGCTAAAAGAGAAGAAAGAATCATCAATCCTGAGTACTGGAACCGTGAGGACCCATAAGGATTTTACATGATGCTCAAGAGCCCAAGCCAAGTAACCACTGCTGTAAGTGGAGCTGAGAGGGGAGCAGAGCAGTAGCACTGGCTCCCTGTAGAGCTCGCTCAGATTTGGAATCTGGCCTCTTGTGTCTTCCACTTACACTTTGTGACAGACAAATTAGTGTACTAGGAGTGACCCAGGAGTTCCTGCAGAAAATCTGAGCATGAGTGTCTCATTGGGGGTACTTAAATGTGATTGCAGGGACAATAATGAACACCAAATGTATAAATGCACCACATTCTGCCAGTGGCAGAAGGGTTAACGCCAGCCACCACCACCCCTCTGGTACAAAGTAGAAGATGTGAAGGAGGTTCAGGATTGAAAGCGCAACCACCTTGTCAGCAATACACAGACACTGCAACCACACCTGTCTTGGCACTTGTTGGACTGGAACAGACTCTCAAGTGTACGCAGGTTTTAATACCACTTTCAGAAGATGATTTCTGGAGATCACAAATTCAAGAGCTACATTCAGTGACACTGTGAAGGGGAAGCACATGCAGAGTATGCCATGAGGTAGTCAAGAACTACACGCTGGAATGTGTTGCCTGACAGAGGGATAACACAACAGCTCCCTGCTAAATGCGGGTTAGTGCAAGGCCCGGGGCTGGTGATGGCTCCTTCTCATAGTGAAGAGGGAGTGAATGACACCTTGTTGCTCAAATCACCTTCCCATGCTGTTTTCACCCACAGGTTGCTCATTTTTGTGTAGACTTGGAGACTTGCTGATGTTCAGAGTCCAGCAGTGTCCCAGCTTCTCCCTTCCAGCGGTTCCTGGCCAGCCTCTCCCTTCTGCTTCACATTGCCTTTGTTAAACTCTTGGCCCCTGACATGGAGAGGCTTTTTGAGAAGACTGGTTAGGAAGAAAGGAAACGAGATTAAACAGAATAGGTCACTTGAGAACACTTGCAGAAATGTTGTCTTTATTTGCTTGGTCTGGTAGCTCTGGAAGATAGGAACTCCACGTTTTATGGTTACATTTATATAACAAATAAAGTCTTTAATTACAGCAGCCCTTGCTTTCAAGGAGGCAGTAGGGAAGCCAAAGAAAAACAGAAGACTTTGCAGTCAGAGTAATAATGTCTGTTAATCAGAAGTGTCACATAATCCTCTGAAAATTAAAAATGGAATAAAAAAATACTTTTCTCATTTACTTAGTTACTGTGTAATCTTATCAGGGATACCATCCCTCATTTCAAACACTGTGGTGTTACCTGTGACAGTCTCTCCCGTGGCAGAATGGCACCTCCTGCTTTGCTTGGAACAGCTTCCCTGCAGCTCCCCTGCTGTGCCACAGCATCCCCCAAGCCCACGCACTGGCTGGAGCTCACAGAGAGTGCGGTGTCAGGAGCAGGGTATGAATGGAGTTGGATTTTTGAAGGGAAAATAGAATTTGATACTTCAGTTCCCACAGGGTACCACCATGGAGACTATTTTCTGTAAAATGAAACCAGTGGAGTGATGTTTTACACCACAATATCGCACAAAAGGCAAGACAGTTGGCCCAGTGATACTCCTTCACAGACAAATTCCTGTGCCTCTGGACAGGTTCACATTTCTTTATCTGGCAAGCATAAAATCGTAGTCTGTGTACAAAGTAGCTTTTTTATTTAAGGAACAATTAAGCTAATCCCACAAGATTTCATGTTTAACTAGGTTGTAGTGAACAAGTTTGTAGTCTGCATTCAATCAAGTTCTTTCGACTTTCAGAAAATAGGGGCAAACCAATATAAATGTAAAATTACGAAATGTAAATGTAAAATTCTAAGTTTCCTGAGATGCGTGAGTGCTGCTGGAGTAAAAGTATACATCTATTTGCTAAAACTTTGGTATTCTATAAGTAGACTTCTTTCTTTAAACTGCCCTCAATCTTCCAATGATGCAATATAAACCTGTGTTTTTCATTAAAATAAACTGGTGTACGCTAAAGCACTTGATAAATACAAAACAACATGTACATGTGCACACATGCTCAGTAAAAGTTGCTGTTGGCTTGAAGGTAATATCAGCTGCACTCATGAAAAGATGCAGGCTCTTGGCCTTCAAAGTCTCACCTAAAAGTGTGGTCAGGCTCTGTGCTTTTTTCAGTGTGGTTTGAGCTGGGGTTGAACCCAGCTGTGGCCAATGATGATCTGAATTCACTGAAGTCAAGAGAAGACAATAATTCAGGTTCAGTTCTGGTTTTTGACAAAACAATGGTTCAAATCAATCTTTGGTTTTGGTTCTACTTCCTGCTTGACAGCTGTGTAAAGAAAAACATCTGGAAAAATAACCCAGCAGGGCCTATAAGAGAGGCCGCTCTTTCATACTGTCCAGATAGCACCAATAATAACAAAGCTTTCAAGCCAGTTTTCAACAACAACAATGAAAAACCACAACCAAACAAGAAAACTCCTTTTGTGTCTTACAGTCAGTAGTGGCCAGGACTGCACACGGGACTTGGAGCATTCCTGCCTCCACTGGCACCAGGCAGGGAAATGAGCCCAGACCAGCCCTGCCGTTCTGGCTCTGCAGGAAGGAGGCAGAGCACAGCTCATACACACAGCTGATTCCCTCCTGCAGTCAAGCTGGCTGCACAGCTGCCAGAGTCAGGATTTTGTGAGCCCTCAGCTGTGCCTGGGCACTGCCCAGCATGGGTGAAGCCCTGCCAGGGAGCTCCAACCACCTGATCCTCCTGTGAGATGCTGAATCCTAGATCTGACAGCCCCCTTAGGCCAGCACTGCCTCAGTGCCAGCTGGAAGGAAGAGCTGTGCCCAGTGCATCTCCTTGCACCTTCCCGCTGCTCTGCCATCTCACTTCTTTTAGTGAGCTCCTTTGAACCTGGGGCTACTTTGTTCCATGTTCATTTGGTGCCTAACACAGGCCAGCCTGGTTTTGGGAGTAGGGCTCCAGAAGCTGCATCAAAGTACATTTAAGTGGGGGAGTATAAACCATACAGGGTATGAAAAGCTCTATGGAGTGGTCTCAACCCATGCTCACATCTGGGCAACTGCCCCACCATGAATGTCAGCCTTGATCATGAAACATGATTACTCCCACTGCCTGAGGTCTAGACCAATTTTGGAGAACTGTAGTTGCTTAAAAACAAGCCAATAACGGAAGTCTAGAAAAGGGAGAGGACACAGCAGGAAATGTCCAGAGGTCACACAGAAAACATGCAGAACTGATGCCAATGGCCATTGCCTTAAACAAGAACCCCTGAAGCCAACGCTGGCTGCATAAAATTTACAACTGCTCCTGGTCTTTTTTACCACACGCTGCTCTCATGCATCAAACAGGCCAAAGGGACCTCTCATAGCAATTCTGTTTTCATGGGACAAAACACTGTTCAGGTGCTCTCCATCTGGAAAAAACACTAGCCCTTCACTTCTGTTTCAGGAACACACCACCCATGTGTCCATTGGGAAGAAGGTAATAAATGTCCTTGTATCAAATTTTTGATCTCTGTTTTTCAAGATCAGTTAATTGTCCCTTTTCTTCTCCTTATATAACTGTATTACTAAATTGAAACTGTACAAGGGTGAAGAGGAAAACAAAGAATGAAATTGCCAATGACTAAACACTGTTTGGTAATTTTGAGTTAGAGCTGTGATTGCTATACTCTTGTTGCAGAAGTTAATGAAGTTAGAAGAAAGTAAAGTAGCATTTTGGCCATCACCAGGATTTGGAGTACTCCTCCTTCTCAATATTACATTTCAGCTCCATAATTTGGACAATTTTAGCTTTGTTTACCAATGAAGATTTACTGGTGCTTATTTGTATTTACCAAGGAAGGAACAGAAACCGCAGCACATTTGCAGCCAGGTCTCTGACCTCCTGTTCAGTGGTTTACAAAACCGAAGATGCATTTTCAGAGTAGTACTTGCATTTGTAACATTCTTAGTTCATCTCTGCCATATCCACAGATTCTCCCTTTAAAACACATACCCAAAGTTTTTATGAGCCTGTGTATGATCCTATAGAAAGCTTGTCATATCTTTATTAAAACACAAATCTAAATTTCACTTTAAAATTATTGGATGCCTTCTGGGTTTTTTTTTTAGCATATTCAAGTTCTGAATACTAATACAGCTACTGAAAAGAGATCTAATTACAAAAGAAATTGTGACCTAATTTTCTCTATTTCTTATCAACAAGTTTTCAGATACTATTTGAGCTATTTGAACCCTCTTGGAAATTCTGAGTATATTTTTCTCCACATATTAAAATGTGTAGCTGACAACTTCTGCCACTGAGTCCTCAAAAACTGGTTTAAACAGACATAAGTGTACAACTGAAACAGAAGCAAAACAAAGTCTCAATAATCACACAGATTTACCCTCTTTGTTCAAATGCTGGATTTCAGCTACAGAAAATGCCATACTGTTTTGCTATAGAGATGTAAAATCATTCCATAGAGTCTTCCAAATATCCAACTTGTATTTCAGACACAGATATCAAGAGGGGAAAAGTCTCCAGCTGTCTAGAACTCCAAATTCTCTCATTTGTACTGTCATTTAACATAAGACAAAATTTAAGACCAGACTTTAACTGTTTCCAAATGGTTTTGTGTGTTTTTCTGCTGAAACCTTTAACTGTTATCTAGCACTAGAATTCTTAAACAACAAATACACCTACAGCCTCCCTTCAATTTTGTGTTCAGACATTTTTCTGTTGAATGCTTGGTATCATACATTAATCATGGTAATATATGATAAATACGTAATGACTCTGAGAGCAGAAGGATCTTGGGCAAATTTCAAGTACAAATGACTTTAAGCACTGATACACAGAAAGCTTTAATCCTGTGGGGCCATGACTGTAGAGAGAGCGGTAGCAAAAATAGACTAGATCAAGTTTAACTTCAACTCTCTGAAGAAACTCTTCATCCTTTGAAACAATCTCACAAAAGCTAAGTAAGAGCTTTACCAAAGAAAAAATTCTCCACACACAGTAGAAACCTGAACTGAAGTACATGTGGGAAATGCAGAACAGTGCACTGAAACAAAACAGAAGGTGCTTACAAGTCTTCTGTCTAATCCTAGTATGTGTTAGGCTACTTTTTTTTTTCCTGGAAAAAGTATAACACAATGCAAAAAGTAACTGAATTCAAGCATTACTTTCTTTGAGTCCTACAAATGAGCACAACTTCCCATGGGACTTGTGCATGGCCTAGAAGTTTATGTGTCTGGTGAAACACTCTGAGTCAACAACGTGGATAACACTCCGAGACTTTGCAAGCCCAGACAAGCTGATATTTCAGTTTGATCCACGCAGAAAGAAAATGGTTTATTATGGGGTGGGCTTCAGGAAAGGGTAAGCATCAATTCTGAAGAAGAGTTTGGCAATGAAAATGAAATATTAAGAGTTGTTATCCTTGTTCTGGGTTGCTTTGTTTTTCCATTTAAGATAACTGGAGCATTAAAGTTAATAGAGCCCCATGAAATAACTTGCTATTTAGGCATTTTACCTTTTAAAGTCATTTTGTTCATCCTGGAGAAGAGAAGGCTCTGAGGAGACCTTATAGAACCTTCTAGTACCTAAAGGGGCTACAAGAGAGCTGGAGAGGGACTTTTTACAAGTCAATATAGCAATAAAACAAGGGGGAATGGCTTTAAGCTGAAGGATGGTGGGTTTAGATTAGGTATTGGGAAGAAATTCATGACTGTGAGGGAGGCAAGACACTGAAACAGGTTGTTCAGAGACGTTGTGGATGCCCCATCCCTGGCAGTGTTCAAGGCCAGGTTCGATGGGGCTTAGAGTAATCTGGTCTAGTGAAAGTGTTCCTGACAATGCCAGAGGTGTTGGAAGAAGGTGATCTTTGAGGTTCCTTCCCACACAAACCATTCTGTGAGTCTATGATATGTTGTGGTGCGATTTTCAATAAAGAAAAAAACACCTTCAGTGGTATATCAATAATTTATTATTTTGCATAAGAAAGTAAGATCAGATTTCAGGTAAGACATCAACCAAGGACCTGATGGTGAATTCAAGTATAGAGTTTGGTACAATATTAAAAAATACTACCCTTTGTTTGAGTACAGCAAACAGCAAGAACACAATAAAAACATCTGGACTTGACTGTCAAAACATACATTTCTCTAAAAACCCACACAGCACAACTTGAATATGTGGAATATTGGAAACACGTTTAGTTGTCTTCATTCCCAAATTCTTAGGAGTCAAAGGAACAATCCACCCCCTGTTCTCCTTGATATCCCAGAACAGTTCAGCACAGCTCAGGATCTATCATGATAAGCAGGCTCCTGTCCTGTTGAAACTGTTTGACTAAGACATTTTTTCTGCCTAGACCTACTGTCATCTCTGCCTGCCTCGTGGAGGTCTTTGATTTTTAGCTTTTAAAGCTAAATAATGCAATAATGTTGATTTTAAAGAGCAATTTAGTAATGTAATTAAAAACATTTCTGACTTGTCAAAGACTGTGCACGTTTTACCCTGTTGGTTGGATCTATGTTTTTGAGATTCCCTTTCTTATGCAGGTGTTACCATTCAGGAATTAGCTCCTGGCTCAGAGACGGGGCAGGCAGCCATGGCTCTGGGAGACTGCTGCCAGGATGTGCTGCGGATCACAGGGTCGGTGTCTCTGGGAATGCAGCACAGCTCCACGCTGCTCACTGCTGCCCAGGACAGCAGAGCTGTGCACAAGATCCTCCCAGACCACACCGACCCAGGAATGGGAATTAAATTAATTTCAAAAAGACAGGAAAAACAGCCTGCAGGACAGCCAGAACTGTCCCTACCAGGGAGTTTGCAGATTATTCTAGCATGTACTTCACAAAGAGAAAAGCAGGTCCCTTATGCAAGCGTGACTGTACCCCAGTGTTCCAAGACAGCCCAAGTTAGGAGCAATGCTAATAGTGTTTTAGTAAGGACTAAAGCCCTTCCTGCTGGAAATAGCCACATCCCGAGAGATGCTAAGGGTCCTCTCCATTTCAAGAGATGGTGAAGGCACTTGGCATCTCGCAGACAAAGGCAAACTGACCCGCTGAATTCCATAGCCCCTGAAAAACAGTTTGATTTGCAGTGATTTTAAAAAAATAGAAAATGTTCTCTCAACTCAGATAATCTCTATGCAATTAATTTAATCAACAAATTCCTATTTATGTTACAAAAAAAAAAAAAAATTAAGTCCACCAGGAAAATGGTGAGATTTGACAGAAGTTACAGTAGAGCTGTTCAAGCAGAGCATTTATCCATACTGCGACTCAGTACATCTGTAACTCTTGCATAAACTTTTCCAGACTCCCAGGGATTTTGCTGTTGTTTCTTGCATTTCATTTGTTTTATAAGACTCTAAGCCAAATGCAATGGCCCACATATTAAATACACATTTAGAATAAAACGGCAAAACCTCATGGCTTTATCTGCATATGAACTGAAATAAACTATTTACATGGAATGTTGAGCTCCATTTACAGAGACTGTTTCAAATTACAGATTTAGTAATCTCTTTAATAAATGATCACATTGACAAGAAATTTAAAAACTTAACATCCCTTTTCAACCCTTTCATAAATATATAAAGTTACACTAAATTCTTTTTTCTTAAACAAGAGAGCTATATTCTTTTACAGATTAACATGAAATAATGGTTTCCTGTTTGAATGCCACAGATGGGATGATCTGAACTCAGCAAGTTCCTATACACATTCTGTACTTACAAGACATATTCACAACACAACACACAGGTGTTACTTGGTCTTTACATCTGTACTCATTTCCTGCATATCAGTAGTAAGTAAAGAAAAATACCAAATTATCTATTTTAAAAATACATCCTCTAATAGACATTTGCTTAACACTGACACATCAAATCTTAAAATGGGGTTTCCAACTGTATTGTTTCCAGTGACAAGGATGTTTTTTATAGTGAACTCTAAAGCTTTAATTTATTTTTGAATGAAGACAAAATACATGTTATACTACTAAAAAGTATCACTACATACTCAACAATAAAAAGAACTGCTTCTCAGATGTCCAAGGTTTCCTCACTGTTTGAAAATTTCTGATGGGAAAATTATTCTAAAGTGTGCCAAAAAAATTTAAAATCAATTTGAAGGGGAAAAAATATTCTTACTTTGTTGCTATTCATATCACTTTGTCACTGATTTTACAGAAGTTTAATCCCAAAGCCTTTGAAGTTATATACACACAAACTCACATTTTTTCCTATTTAAATAATTATTCCCATGACTTTTCTTTGTTGTGCCACAGAGCATGCCTGAAAGTACTTTCAATCCATGCATGCTCACAGCTGAGTGTTTCACTATTAAGCCACTGAATACATCTTTCTTTCCATGATTATGTAATTGCAAAAGAATATTTAAATCTGTATATTTAAGTCTATACATTTAAGACAAGGTTCACATCTAGAAAAGTAAAAACACATTGATACATAATTAAAACTATGGTGTATTCCTCATAAAAATGTTGGTCACTTTTGCCTGTTTCAGTTCTTGCAAGCACTGAAAGGGCAATAACTTCCAAGTGCTGTTGTGCTCTTTTATGGGAACAGTTATGCTTAAAACCACTGAAGTGCTGATCTCCAGCATCAATTTTTATCTTCTGCAAACTCTGTGCTAAAAACACTCACCTTGGAAACACACAGATGATGATAAAGAGGTGTCTGGCAGTTTTGCTACACTAGTATTAGCTCACTTTATGGAGCACAGAAAATCTGTGGTTTAATCTGACTGTTCTGCCCCAAACTGTGGGCAGCAGAATTGAAGACACAGGAAAACAAGACCAGTTCCAAGTGCATGAAGAGTATACCTGCTGCTCAGTAGAGTTAAAATCCCTCCTTCCCAAGAAAGCGGCCATTGAGTAAAAGCCTAACCATGCCCAAGGTTTAGATGCTGATACAACAGCAGAGGTTTTGTCTACCCTAAAATGTTACTATGAGTGTAGCCAGCTGACAGGAACCCAGAAGGTCTCGGTCTCCAACCTGTCAAAAGTTGTTTTAAGCTCACTGTAAGCTGTAGCGAGGTCATCGTTGACTATCACCTTGTCAAAAAGGTGGCCATACTGACTCTC
Organism: Vidua chalybeata; assembly: GCF_026979565.1. Classification (NCBI taxonomy): domain Eukaryota; kingdom Metazoa; phylum Chordata; class Aves; order Passeriformes; family Viduidae; genus Vidua; species Vidua chalybeata. The sequence goes on along the minus strand of NC_071530.1, from coordinate 16,071,687 downwards.
CATCAAATGGGCAGATTTAATCATTTCGTGAAAATCTTCTTCCTAGTAAGAGCAGTGCAATAAAAATCAGTGCACAGCCAGTCCATAGCAACCCTGCAGAAACTCTTTCTGTATTAAACATGGTCTAATTGTCTATTAAACAATGTCTAATTTCTTATCTCATCAGGAGATGGAAACTGTACCTCTAATTAAAAAAAAATAGAGATTACAATTAAAAGTGATCTCAGAGAGTATTCTGATGAGTAGACTGAGCTCAACAGGCAATTCTTTAATCTCTCCCTTTGTAGTGACACAATTAGTCACTGCACGGTAATTACGGAGACATTTTCTTTTAGCAGCACCAGTGGAAAATGTTTCTTGCTGTTTACTTTGATGATACATTTAAAGTTTAATTATGTTAATCTCAGCTTGCTATTAGCACTTACAGCACAGCCCTTTTAAGAGCTTGGGAGGAGTAATCATTTTATGCCTTGTTCAATCTGGTTTAGTGGATTTCATGTTTGGGGAGGGAACAAATCTTACTAATTTGTTTAAATGACTTTGAGAGATGAAACCTGTCCTAACTAAGCAGTGGCCTGAAGGTTGCTCTTAAGAACAAATTCCTCTTAATTTTATACACCACAAATCAACATTTTTTTACAGAACGTAATTTCCAAACTATTCCAAATGCACATTCTACACAGATACAGTCTCTGTATCTGTGATTCACTTTGAAATAAAACCTAAGTAATCTTAAGGAACACCAGAATGAGGAAAAATGATAAACACTGTAAATACAGATAAACAGTCTAATGATGATCAACTTTGCTGTAGATTCAATTAAAATATTATTTCATTATATTACAAGGAAGCAAATATGTTAATATTGGGCAATTAATTTTTTTTTCTGACTGTTGACAAAACCCAGCATTTGTTCCTTTCTTAGATATCTCTTCTTCTATCTTACAATGTTCCATTTGCCTATAACATTTAAAAAACCCTCTATTTCTCTTATCCACAAATAGGGGCTACTTGTTAAAGTAGCGTTTACTTTTTCAATTGGTTCTTTATATTTGCATTTTCTTCTAAATTTAGACCTCTTAATGCAGTTGATAAAACAAATACATTCTTATATTTTAACAGAAACATCTAAGCCCAGGTGCAATTTTTTTAAAGGAAATACACAGCATTATCTCTTATAAAGATATGCTTGCACTGTGGGGGTTCTTTAATGACAAAAAGTCAGAGGAGCATGGAAACTGTGAATACCCATGAGCATATCAAACAATGAAAACACCACAGCAAATGTGTAATGTGAGAGAAGTTGTGAAACAGCAAGATTCTCGTGAAAGCCCTGACAAGTGCTGCCAGTAAGAACCAGAGATCACCTTTATTTTCAGGGTAAACTGCTACACGAAAACTCCTGACAGGTTCTCCTGATTTACCATGTCTAATTATACTCACCGTAAAAGGTTTTGCAGTTCCCTTATCATCTTTACTTGAAATAATCTTGGCATTTTTTCTGGTTTCTCTCAAACGGTCAAGTGATGGAGGTTTTATAAATATAACAAATGGTTTAAACTCATATGTCCGCAAGTGTTTCACTGTCTGGGAAGAAGAAATATTTTAATTAATCAATTAATTTTATTAATGTTATTATTTTAATTAATTTAAATAATTCTAATATTTTAATTAATTAATATTTTAATTAATTAATTAGCTTATTTGCATTTTACTGTAATAAAAGAAACTCCCCACTGACCATAATAAACCCATAAAGCATTTCTAGGCAGGTATTTTTCATTTACTGCCATCCTGCTCTGCTGACCAGCATTGATTCATCTAGGGAGAATTTTCAGAATGGTAATAAAACTCTTTCTTCAAGGGTGATCATTGGTCTTGATTTCCACACGACTGCTGGTAAGCCCCATGAAGTCTGGCAAAGTTTGAGTTGTGCACACCAGTGCTACTGGCAGTGAGAGGAAGGAGGGGAACAGCAGGTATTCAGGGGAGGAGGAAAAGTTCAACCCATTTTAGCAAGAATAACCCATGAACATTAGCAGAAAGAGGTATCTGTGACACTTGTTCACAAAAGGTCAATGATTTTTCTCTTTAGTACTGTGTGCCCACCACACAACTCCCTGCTGTTCATTTTTCCTGAGTGACCTATGTATGGTGTTGGAGGCAGCTCTATGATTCAGCTGCAGCACAGGGTGGATGGTCAGAAGCTTTCTATCCTCTCCACCCTGCCACAGCCCACAGGAAAATCCCATGTTGGAGAGTGGGATCCCAGAATGGTTCACAAGCTTGTGTCCCCAAGAGAATTTAGTGCTTTGCAGAAACACAGGGTTGTGTGGGACAGGCAATGGATTCATCAGGTCCTCTCCTCCCCTGGCATGGGCTATGGCTTCCCTGGCTACTCCTCTGCCAGGGCAGCCCCTGCCCTGCTCCCAGGGAACAGCCCCGCATCTGAAACTGCCCTGGGAGCTGCGCACAAGCTGCCAGGGTGCAGAAGCCATACACTGGCCACCCTTGGAGAAGCGATGCTCTGGCTGGGTTTAAACAAACTAGTCCAGCTCCTAGAAGCACTGTGGTTATTAGGAGCAAAAAAATTCCCAGTGGAGCTGTTCAGCGGGGTTGAAAGACAAGAAAAAATAGTTTAGAGAGGAATATCCTTAACAATTATCCAGCCAACATCACATTTAGTGCATTCCTTGACTCATGTCCATCCTGCATGGAAACCCTTGGCATGAACAGTCTAGTGAAACATGTGAGAGAGAGCTGCTGGACTTGGTGATAACTCAAAACTATTCTGAAATTAAAGTTTCAGAGACAATCTCTTGCCCAAACTAACAGAAAGATAAATGGAAATATAGGAGCATTCTATAATTAAATCTTTAGTATTATGCTGCAGGCTTCCAATTCCTTTATTTACTGGCTGTATATTTGTCTCTTTTCAGAAAGCCTTGCTGAGATAAAGGTAGCAAAAAAACCCACTCAACAGTCATTCAGTGTAGGATAAAGTACACCTTTTGAGAAGTATTTTTTACTGGGATCCCAATACGCAATATGGGGAAGTAAAAGAGTTCAGAAGACATGCTTACTTACATGAGGTTGCACATCCAACAAACAAACTTTGTTTTTAGCTAGAACTGATCGAACAGAGTCTAAACTTGTACCATAGTAGTTGTTCTTATACTCGCCATACTCGATAAACCTGTGGCAGAAGGTGAAAACAACTGGAATAATTTCCATTTTCTCCAGAAAAAAAGCTTACCAGTTTGCTTTATAAGATTTAATTCAGAAGCAAAAATATTTTACTTTACATGAGAGTTCTACCATGTTTTATAAAGGAAATGCTGTCAAGTACTTCAGCATGTCAATTTTAAGAAATCTTCTACTTTACTGCTTTCAAATCAGTAACACCTGCTTGTATTACAGTTAAAGAGAAAAAAGCACTGTAGTCCAACAGCCCACTAATGTTTTCCATCACCTCTTTTTCTGAACTAATGCAATGCAATAAAACAGTGGATAAGCTAAACAATAGAAACTACTGAAATTTCATTGCACACTACAGAATATCCAAATTCTCTGTCTCAGAAGAGGAGGAGTGATGACGGTGCTGGTGGAACCAAGGCAGCTGGTTATTTGCTATAAAAGTACAAGCACTATTTGCCAGAAAAGCAAAGCACAGTTTGAAGTTTCAATAAAACCCACAGCTTTGTGTCTAATACACTTTTGCCCTCTGAAACTGGGGCAGAATTTCAAGCTACAGAATTTTACAGGCTGCTGGAGAGCACGATGCTACCATTGTCTCTTCATTTTAGTTTACTTTCTGGAGGGTGTACAGGCAGGGGCTTCATTGTAGATCTCTAAATTCAAAAGCAGAGGAAGTGCCTGGCCTGAAAGAGAGCAGAACTATGCAAACATTGACTCAGGCACGTCGGCAGCACTTCCACGCCCCTCTTCCCTAGAGCTGCAGTGCTTTACTGCTATGACAGAAGATGCTCTATTAAAAAAATGCCCCCCATCCCAAGCACCTAAAATTTCAGTGTCTCCTTGAGGAGCTGTGGTACTGAAACTACTCGTAAGCTTAGTTACGAGTAGTTGTGTTTGCACATACTGCTTTTTTTAACTCTGTATTTTTCCCCAGCTGCTTATATAACAACATGTAATTTTAACACATCTTCAAATCATTGCAACTTATATCCACTTTGACTTATTATCTAAAATAACAACCAGCCCCATTTTATAATAAACCATTGTTTTAACTGCAGTTCTAGTTAAAAATCTCTTCAACATACTTGTTATTCTGTACGTCTGTCTCAAACAAGTGCTTGGAAATGAAAATGTATTCGACACCATCACTTTCTTGGCTTCTCCTTGGACGGGTAGTGTCTGCAGTTTCATCATATTAAAAAAAAAAAAAAAAAAAGGAAAATATGCACAAAACAATATAATGCAAACCAGTTCAGGAAAAGCTGAAAAGCACGAACTCTTTGTGCAATACTAAGCATAGCACTTCCCTCACTTCTGAAGCACATAAGGCTGCTCTGAATCTGGTAGGCAGCACACAAGCATATGACAGGATTGAGTTTTAAATGCATGCAGGAAAATCAGGAAAAAACCTATTGGACAAGTATCAGATTATCATTTTTTATTAAGTAGTGGAAAAATCCAATAAAATGAGGACAGCTGAATAATAGAAGGAACAGCAGTCCATAACAATTACCCCAGCCTTGCCTCTTGTTAAACTTATTAGCATATGAGACCATAAAGGGAAACAAAGCACACCATCCTGATTTATAAAATGTTATGTTCATTAACAACTCTTGTAGCTATGGTATGTGAAGCATGGTAATAAAAAAATAGGGTGTGAACTTTATGTTTTAGTGCTTTTCTTTATCCTGTGATCAAAATAGAATTCCATTTTCTTTCAGTAGCCTTGTATTATTCACACTTCTTACCTTCCCCCAAGTAGGTATAAGAGGTTTGCCTATAATATTTGTGGGGTTGTCATTTATGATTAATGAACCCATTAAAACATCCTATTTCAAACAAGTTGAATACTACAGCACTGTGCACTCTTCATCACATATAGTCATACAAAACCTGCTTGCAGCAACACAGTCTTAAATGCCATTTGATATATCACTCTTCTTAGGCTGACACAATGAGGAACATTTCCAAGACAGGAACCCCATTCTCTCTCCAAGTCCTGACTTACTGAATTTCAGGGAGAGAGATTCCTTTACATGTTTGTTTTAGCTTATAACCACAAATTTGGAAGAGAAAGAGAGAAGGCAGCTTGATGGATACTGTCAACTTTTAGAGAAATATTTTTGGGCAAATTATTGCATATACTTTAATGCATTAAATATTTTGGGAACACCTAGCTTTTTTGTTATTGTTGCTTTCAATACCCAATTGAAGCAAATATATGCAAAAGAAATGACTTGCCAAACTAAACACATTAATTTTTCTACTTAGCAAATTCATTCATACATATACACTTCACAGAATATCTGCACTTGCAAAAAACCTGTGACAGAATCTCCCAAATTCAGAATGCTGGAGCCATATTTTTGAAGGATCCCTATAGAAGGTACAAGTAGAAAGCAAACCAAGAAATCAAAGTCTAAAACTGTTGAGTTATCCATATTAAAGAAAACACAGTAAAGTATTGTAGAAGTTAATAAAACACAATGTTACTCAATTTTATAAAAATCACACTACTTGGTCAGAGACAGGAAAGAGGAAAAAACATCCCCAGATCAACTCTTCTAAAGCTAATAAAAGGGATTTAATTAATTTAGTGACAGGATTAAACTGCTTATAATCAATCTTCATTTTTAGCCTAACAGATAAAGGCCAGTTTGCTGAATGCAAGCATTGGTAACGGAGTGCATTTTGCTGCTTTATAGCCAAATCCAGGGTGTTCTTCAGCTGAGTTTCATTTACTAAACCTCAGTAACATCAATCATGCTAAACTTGTACTGAAAGAGTACTGCAATGCCTCTGAGCCAAAAAGCTCTATCAGTTTAATCAATGCTATTTCATACAGAACTGCAGCAGCACTTTTAAAAATAAGAAAAGCAATCTGGATGTCAAGCATGCATTTAGAGACCCAAATTTCTAAGTACCTTAAAGGTAATAAAATAATAAAGGCCAGTAATGCAAGTATATAATTAGAGAATAGGAGTGCATTTTTACTTACGTGGCACTGTTACCCCGTAGTGCTGGGTATCACTGATTAGCAATTTCCGTTTAAGTTCATTCAGTCCAACCCCTACAGGACCTGAAAGAAAAAAACTGTCCTGTTTCCCAACAGCCAGTTGTCTCTGGTATTCAGGTGCAAGTATGCTCCAAGACTACATAACCTATAGCTGTGACATTACTGCCTTTTAGTCAGTGATTTGGAGACACCCATGGCTCCAGCCCCTCCTAGTATATACAGGGCTGACAAATTTCAGGGTATGCAGTAGGCAGTTACTCTGTTCTGACTTTATTACTGAGGAACTATCAGTGAAAAAAAGTTGCCAGCAAAGCTGACTTTCTTTTCTGCAGCAACTACCCTCAGCCTGCACCCACCTCCATGTCAGCCCTACTACCAACCCCTGCCAACCTGCAGCTTTCCAGAACAAAAACTGGTTTGGCTGTTTATTTTGCCAGAATACCTCCAACTTGCAGATTAGAGGACCCCCGCTGGCACGTGCAAAGTGCCCCCAAAGCCTCTGCACTGTGTGTCAGCACGGCCTCACTCCCTCCTGCTGCTGCATCCCTTGCCTGCACCAGATGCCCCTGGGGACAATTGCTTCCACCTTCCCATGCCCTGGGAGCACTGCTCCTTCCAACCCTTGTTGCAGGCAGGAACACTGCCCAGCTCCTGGCTGCCTGTAGCTGTCACCATCCACCTTTCGACTGCGTGAGGGTGGCATTGCATGGAGAGAGGAAGGAAGGGCAGAACTTGCCAGGTCACAACCCATTTGGGATGTGTGGGTTTCTTTCTTTGTTGTTGATTTTCTTTTAAACTGTGCTTGTCTCCTGCCTGCTGTCTGAACGGGTCCAAAGCAAATGTTTCCTTCTTCATGCAACTGCCAAAGAGAGACCACGACCACTCTTGGAAGGAGGATGGCAGGAAGAAACAAAGACTGCATGGAATTTTTTTGACCCGTCTCCTCCACCTCCACTTGAGTACTGCTGTACTAGAAGCAACAGAGCAAGATGTTCCTCTTGGCTTTCGAGTTGTCCCTAATTCTTAGCTTTTTGCCAGTGGTGCCTTAGGTTTCTGTGAGGGCACTCTCTCCTGTGAGGTCTCAAAGGCTCCACAGGCACTCGATGCCTGTCCCCAGGAGCCCTTCATGCAGGGCTCCAGCCTGCCTGCCCACTTTGGTGACAGGGCCATGGTGCTGTGTGTGAAGGGAGCTCAGCTCTGCATGTTCTTATATTTCTGACAGTGGAGAGCCTTCATTTCTACAGAGCCAGGTCAACAGCAGAAGGCAAAGGAGAATGAGTCATTTGAACCATATCCTAAATAATGCAAGGATAATACCAGTGGCTTTAAGGAAAATTCTTGCACATTTAGTAAAAGGGACACATGCATATATGGAGTGCTTCTTAACAAAGACATTTTAAACATTGTAAATACAAAACCTTATAAACATTTCAATGAAATAATGTTGTAACCACTACTTACTAGTCAGAGTCCAAAAACAGACTGATGCTTCAGTACCTTCAAGTGCCTATGTAAAAATGACCATACACCCTGTCTGGAGTTGAAACACATAATGATGAAAAGCAAGTGCTTGCTACTTTGTTGCTACCCCCAGACTATGGCTCTGCTGTAAAATCTCAAGAGTTTCTACATTTAAAGTTTCTATGTGTTCACATCAGTTAAACACACAACTATATTTCACGTTCCATCTCTGACCTTCCTGTAAATTAATCTATCAGTATGTATAAATGTTTATTTAATATGGTGTACAGCAGCCTCTACTGGTGCATGTCTGCAGAGGACAGCAATGTGTTATGTAGATAATGGCATCACTTTTGTTATAATTTTTTTTTTTCCTTTTTATAATAGTTTAGCTCTTTAAGGCAGATATGGACTTTTATAGGAAAAGTAATTAAAACTCTTAATATATCCTAGCAAAGTAAACCAAATGAAATGGAACTAATTTCTTTAAAATCAATCTATTACTTTTAAGCAAAAAATTTTTCCCATCAAATTCACACAAATATTATTTCCTTAGTCTACATGCTGTCAAATCAACAGTATGCTTTTAGCTCTATTTATATATGTAGAGTCCAGGCTTCACTTCCTGCGACACACGCTTTGGAAACTTAGCTTAACTCTGTTTCCAGACCACAACTTCACTACTACTGTCTCCCCTTCCAGATTAACATTTTTAAATCATCTTTAAATTGAACTACTGAAAGGTGTAGAGTCTTCTTTTTCAGTGCTGTCGTCACAGAGTTCTCATAACTGCAGCATATGGACACTGAAGGCTGATTCCAGCTCAGCAAAACCATCCATTATGTGAATTTTTATACTACCTCTCCCAAGTTAATATACAGTTCCTTTCTAAATATTCTTTTCATTTTCATGCAGCAGAGAAAGATGCCAGTTTATAATAGTTATGAATCTGAACACAATTTGAACTCAAAAAGAGAATAAAGTGTCAGGATTTAAAAGGATAATCCTGATTCTTATAGTCAAATATAAGGCATGCAGGATCCATGTCTGTAGTGTAGTTTTGGTTTACTATAAATCACCCCAGGCAGCAATATTTACAGTTATGCTGACAGGTTTAGAGATACTTTGCTTACTTTTTTAAAGGAACATTTGTGCTGCTTGCTGTTGCATGTTAAGTCATGTTAATGGTCAAATCCTGCACAAGTGGACTGCAGTGCCTACCTCAATTTATTGAGAGACATCTGCAGAATTAAACTACCAATCATTAAAACTTGCACTAAATTTTGTACCACTCAGACACGTCTGAAGAAAACTGACAAAACTGTAAGTTTAGGTCTTGGGAGGTTTAAGTCAACCAGCCATTCTTCACTCACAGACAGATAATGAGCTCCTAGTAGTCTTTTGGAAAGAAAAGAAAAGGAAAGTAGTCTTTCAGAAAAGATTTTGTGAGTTAGATGACAATGTCCCTGCTGGGATCACAAAAACCCAGTAGGAGACATGCCTTGAGAGAGCCTCTGTGGCTCAGTTCCTAGTACAGTATAATGCAATGGCTGCACATGCATGTCTGACTGCAGCTCAGTGTGGTAGGAAAGGAGAACCTCATTTTCTTGTGTTTCTGTACATTTTAACGAGTAGTGGGAGTGTACTTTGAGATCTGCAGTTCACTGAAGTAGGATCAGTGAGTTCATACTGGTGTTCTTATGGGCAATGCCAGGCACTATGTCACATCCTATGTATTTGTTCCTGAACCTTGCTAACCTTCCCATGCCTTCAGTCAGGAAGTTTTAATGCACATAGCAATTATAGGTCTCTTTCTTCATTGTCCTGTTAGTTGACTGGAAGTAGCATGGCCATGGTAGGCCATTTCCTGCACTACTGCTGTAGGTCAATTAAGACTCTGCAAGCCACTGAACATGTTAAAGCTAGAGTCAGGAGAGGTGGAGAGTTAAAAGGCCCTTTCATTTCATCCTCCTTTGCTCTGAAATAAATCTGGCCTCATCATAACTCCTTCATGGTAAAACCAGAGGTGATGGATTTTAAAAAATACAACAAATGGAGAGCTTTTCCAGTTCCAGATTTTCTTTGCAGTAGTGACCACTTCTTTGTGGGAAGTACTGACAGTCTCATTCAGAGACAGGTTTTTCTGATCATGTCAGACACCAGTAACAACTTCTCCTTTATGGTTATACACCTCTGGTCCTTGTTTCCACCACTGCCCACTTTGGACAGAGGCATCACCATGGGTGACCACAGCACCTGAAAGGCTCTGCACACCTCCAGTGATCACATTGAATGCACAGAACAGTGTGTGTTCTGGGGGACAAGTGCTCATGGTTTGTTGCTGACAACTTCACTTCATCCTGCCCGTTCAGAAAGCTCTGACTTAGCTGAAACGATGCCAGATAAAGTTATTGCATGTAGCACATTCATTCTAACTCTAAGGAAATAAAATTTATGCTACTCTGGCTCTTTAAATTAACCAGAGCAGAAGACTTTGTGAGCAGGGCTTTTCCCTCACTAATACAAATGAAAATTCTAGTGTCTAAATAATACAAGTCATATTAAAATATTCTACCTTGGTCTGATGGGGCTGTGAGGTATGTAACACTTAGGATGCAGGCAGCTTTTGTGGTGGAAGACTTTAAGGATTTCTTGGCAGCTTGGGAACAGTAAGTTACTAGAAGCAGACTGATGACATAATATTGGATAATTTTGTTTTTAGCAGACTCATCACAATTCTAACAATTAAAAGCACACAGAAATATTTGTATAATTACTGCTTTAGATGATGTTATTTTAGCCCCAAGGATTTGCAGGGCTTTATTAACGAACTTACATTTGCAGGCAAGGTAAAATCTTGACAAACTGGTACATTGAGCTGAACCTGAGAGTAGTGTGTATCACACAACAGGGCACTGAAATTACTGTGTGTGCAATTTGTGTTCTTTAAATTAGACTAGACCAATTCAAAATGAAGTGAAATTTGTTTTAAAGCGGTCAAACTCCCTCCCCCTAAAAAAAAGGGGGGGAAACCAAACCTAAATGTCCCCTTTTAAACAGTAAATAATATATTTAGACCCAGCATAACACAACAGACATCTAGAGCCTCCACCAATTATAGCTATAAATTAATTATATGTTCCTTTCTTTCCTAGTACTACTATATTCAATGTATTATATGGAATGCTGCTACTGGCATACAAAAAGCTTTTAAAATGTGTTTGCTTCTACTATACCTGTATTGCTTAGCTCTGCTAGTTTTTTCCACATTTTGCCCAAGACATTTTTATGGTATTGGCTAGACTTAAGCTGCTCTTAATATCCAGAGAAAAAACATTAGAATTACTGAAGTCCGCAATAAATTTTTGAATTGCTTTTGTTACTGAAAAAGCACTCTTTCTTCATTTGATTTATTACAACAAAAATCAAATGGAATCTCTAGGCATTCCTTAGATCAGACATATGCAATTTGTTATAAAAAGTCTACTTATCACACTTTTGCACTACACTCTGTTGATGTAACTGTAAAATCAACTCAACCATGTTATTACTTCTCGTATATAACCCAAAATCTCACAGTGATCACACTAGTAGGTGGCTGATTTTTAATGCGGGAGAGTGACAAAACTGTTTATTAAAAACTCAATTTCATGTTCCCTTGGATATGAGCGATATAAAAACACAGCTACTCAACAGTTCCTAACAGTCCCTGATAGAGGGTCATATTTCCCTGCTCTGCCTTCATTCTGCCTCCATTCCTTCAGAATGGAGGAAATTTTACTAATGAAGAATCAGCCTATGTGTTACTGCCAAGGAAATGATAATCTACAAGACATTACTCATTCATAGCAATGGTTACTCATTACTCATTGGTACTCCAATTGTTACCTTTGAAAAGCTTAAAGTAATGCACTTCCTCTCTTTTTGGGAGACTGAAGCAAAGCATTTTGATTATACAATAAATGCTGTGAGGAAGCCATGGCAGATTATAGAAGCCATGAGGAAGCCATGAGAGATTATAGAAGAACAGAAAGCTGACTAAGGGTAATATGTTGAGTCCTCTGCAGCTGTGCTTATATTCATACTTGGCCTACAGAGGTCCACATTGCATCCACCTTTCTTACTACTTCTCCATTTACTTTTTCTAACTCAGTAGGTGATTTTGTTTCTCTCCACTTTTATTGTCTGTCTTCGTTGACCAGGTACTTATCCTGTTCTTTTGGGTTTTTTTTTCCACATAGATATATTGATTGATCACTAAGAGTGGAATATCAACATAATTCTTTTGAGTTTTAGTACAGCTTGACTGCCACATTCAGATTTGTAACCATGGTAGCTGTATTTTAATGTCATCTCCCCTTGGTTTAGGAAAGCTTTAAACACAATCTCCTAAAGCATCCTTCTATGCAAGTTAAGACATCCTGTCTAGAAAAGTGGACAGGTGAAAAAATGGAGCATGTTCAAAAGGAAGGGGTTATAGGTCTGTGCTCTATGACTCATTATAAGGGGAGTTCCCTGGGACATACTCTGTTTCACATCCATACCAACAACACAGGGTAGGCCCTTACAAAGCTTGCCCACATGGCAAGATGGGTGATACAAGTGACTTGCTCAAGGGCAGGACTTCCATCCAGAGAGCTCCAGGCATAAGCTGGCAGAACTTAGTGAAATTTGATGAGGATAAAGTTCTGCATTACAGGCTGGGGACTGACAGGCTGGATGACAAGGGCCTTGGGGTTCAGGTGGGCAGAGCTGAGCATGAGTCCCCAGCGCTCGCTGCAGCAATGAAGGGTAACAGGGGACTGGGCTGTACCAGCAAGAGCCTGGCCCATAGATAGAGGGGAATGATTCTTCCCCTTCACTCAGCACTTGTCAGTCCCTTGTGAGGAATACTCTGTCCACAACAAGCCCTGCACTAAAATACTGTTGATAAACTGGATCAAAGGCATCAGAGGCCTCGAAGATGGTTAGGAACTGAACCTGTAAGAGAGACTGACGGATTTGGGCTTGCCTGGCTTGGGGAAGAGATGTCTTGGGGGGGACCCACCAGAAACCTTCTGACACTCACTGAAAAGATGGAAGCCACCTCTTAACTGTGGCATGAGGTAAGACAGGGAAGACATGATGGGAAGACAGGTTCCCAAAGCTGCTGCCATCAGCAACCCGTTCAGAACCTGGTGTTGATCTCATGCAGTGGGAGGCTGGACCAGGTGAACTCCTGAGATCCCTTCAAATCTAAATGACTTTCTCGTAAGCATTGTGCTAATCAGCAGGTTTCTGTTTTAGGAGGTCAAAAATAAAGAAAACAACTTACCAACCAAAACAACAAGCCTGTATTTGTCATTAGGTTGTCGTCTATATTTTGCAACTTCTTCATAGGTTGGGATATCTGCTGTATCATACTGATCACTCTTCTTGCACTCATACATGGACTTGTTTGTTTTTTTATCTTTTCTGCTAAGACGAAAGCTTCTTCTAAAACCAGCTGCAGTAAGAACAGGGTTTTTTCAAAGTAAGAAAATAAGTCTTCTTAAAACATTTGAAAACAGTCTCTTCCAAGCATTCAAGGATTGGAGCATGGAATAAAAAGTGTATTATATGTTTAATAAGCCAGGTCATTAGAATGACATTTCCCAAGTTTTTAACCTGTATCAGGTACCTATTTAAACTGCAAAATTAAGATTACCAATAAAAACATAACCTTTGCAACAACAAACTGCAAAATATAATTGCTATTAAAAAATTGTTAATAAATTGTTAATATATTTAGATTATTTAGACAATTTGAGTATCTTATAAATTGATATATATACACAAAGCAATTCATGCAAGCTGGAGTCTCATACCACATCTAATGCATGTCTATTAAATCACCATGGCACACAGACATCAAATACAGCATAGGACAGAAACACATCTGGTGGTTGAATGGATTAATGAGAATTAACTCCTTGAACAATTCTCTTGTGCTTAGCTCCATGCTGATGGCATATTAAAAAAGTGCATTAAACCTTTCCTGAGTATGTTTAATAGTCAATCCAAGCACTCATAGTTAAATTACAAACTACTAGAAACATCTTAGACAATACAGTATCCATATTATGAAATTAAAAGTTAATATTGCTATTAAATCTATAATTGCATCAACTGTGTGGTATCTATTGTGCCACAACAAGAAGACATGGAATTTCCCATAGCTTTTAAGCACTCTCAAAGGAGAAAATCATTGGCATTTTCAAGCAGAACAGCACAAAAAACCCATTTTACACTACATGTTAAAAACTAATTTAGTTCTCTGTTAATGATTACCTTAGAGTTTTTAAAATAAATCCTTTATATTGCATTACATTAAATTTTACTGGTATCTCTACAACACCGATTTTATTCTATAAGGAAGTATAGGAAAGACTGCGAAGACTGCAAAGCTGATTTCACTGTCTGGTGGTAGTTGAGTAAAACACAAGCTATACTTTAAATACTGGAAAAGTTGTTGGTGTTTTTTCCCCAGAACACTTCATGGGACAGTAAACGTGTAAACTTTTGGTGACCCCAGATTTTCAGCAAAATGTTTTCATATTCTTATAATAGCACTTATGTTTAGGTGTTTGAGAAGTAGTCATATTATAATTTCTTCTTCAAAGCTAATATTGTACAAGTTCAAGATTCAGTTCTGCAAATATTTAGCACCAGATCTTAAGAAAAATGCTACAAGGCTAAGTTATAGGCTTAGCTTTTTGCACACATACAGTTTCATTGAACATAAATCATCACAGAACCTAGACCATAGAGGATGTTAACAAAGTTATTTAATTGACGTCAGCCCCTATACCTGTGGGAATCTACAACACAAGCATAAACACAAAAGGTGAAGAAAAATTTGTTTGAGAATACCATGATGCCAACCCATTTATATTCAAAATATGAATAAGTAAACTGAAAATCTATGACAAAGGAGAAGAGCTAGCACCCACAGAAAGGGCAGATGATATTTTTAAGAAGTACAGTCTAGTCTAGACTAAGTAGGAGGTGGACTGACATAGAAAAAATATCAAAATATGAGATATGAAAACATAATGAAATAGACTAGGTTATGTTATTATTTAAATAACACTGACATTGAAGTGACTGCAGTCAAAAACAGAAATGCTCTATTGGAGAGCTTACACACCCACAAGAGGGCCTGGGAGATCTTGCCTGCCCTAAGGTGAAGTCCATCACGACACAAGGATGTTCTCTTGATCACAACTATGCCTAAGTGTATAGACAGCTATATAAAGAAAGGTTAAAAGTAGCTTTAGCAATACAGACTACAGACACATGAAGTAAGTTACAAGTTTCCTGAGGCCTCATCTAAAATGCTCCTGATTTAAAAAACCCAAACACCAACAAAAAAATTTGCCCAAAACCCTGAAAATTATTCAGTTTGTTGCATTTTTTTTCCTTTATAATTATTTTATGGAAAAACAAAAAATAGAGAAAAAATAAAGACTAATTCTTCACCATTGACTACTAAATGGTTTATAATATTAAGAGCTTTGTTACATGACTAGGAATCCATGTATCTGGAAAAGGTAAAGAAGTAAGAATAATGATCAAATGAAGCTACATCAATGGTCTCCATTCCAGTTTGGTGTTAACCTTACAATTAACAACAGCTCCATGCCCCTGATCAGCTGTCTCAAAATGCCATTAGAGCAGCTTCTCAACCTCCACTTAAATGGCGAACTGTGCAATCTTTAGGAAAAGTATTTTTTCTGCAAAATCTTCCTATCAATTCAATCTCCACTTTTAGGTTTTGGTAAGAACATTTGTAACTTGTTCCTCTTTTCTCCAACCAATTCATTCAGATCTCATTAGCAAACTATCAGGTGGTAAATTATTTAAGAATTTTATTTCTTCCACTCCTTGAAAAAAGGAGAAAATCTTTCAGGCTCTGTCTTCAGGCTGATTTGTCCCTTTCACAAAGGCTCCACAGAAAACATAACAAAGAGTCAGGTGATATGATTCCACTGCTAACATGTGTTTCCTTGAATAAAATATTTGAGATTTCTGCCAGTGAAACTAATTGGTAAAATAGTAATATTGTCTTAATGGATATTAAGAAAGCTCAACAAGAAGTTCAACCAGAACCTAGACATTACAGAAAATAAAATATACTAATTAAAAAGAACAAACATGAGAAAAACAGAAACCAAAGGCTGACTTCTCTGCAGTGTGCTGGTGAAGATGCTCTGTGAAACTACTGACTATTAAAAGTTTGTGATAGCTGTTTGCTTCACCACTTTATGACTATTGTCCATTTGAAAGTTTTTCAAACTGTTCTTCAAAGTCCATCTGAATAGCCCATACAGACTCTCAAGAAAGTTTGCTTTAAATAGCATTTAAACCCAAGGAAAACATACAGTTCCAAGAGGAAGGATGTTTCAAATGTATCCAACACTTCTGTGGTACTGCTGCTGCATTCCTGAAAGCATCTTCATTGCTCACCATCTGCCGTTATATGTCCTCTCATATATGGCTTAACTTTACTGTGACCTAGAAGCTGTTTTATAGAAATGCTAAAAAATATGTTCTATTGAATGTCTGCATTTGTAATTGCATTTTATGTTGGGAATTATGACTGCACAAAAATATTAAACTGAACTGAAACAATGTTGTACTTTTAAGGAATAAAAACATCTATTAAAAGGCAAAAAATATTCTACTAATGTTTGCATATTTTATAGTTTTGAAAACATGAAAACCAAACTTCATATATTTAAATTAACAATAGAACATCACTAAAAATACAGTGCTGATTACTACAGAGAATCAAACCCAATACTAATATGCAGCAGAAAAGGTTTCTATGAAATGATTCAGGTTAAAAGTAAATTTCTATAAAGAACAAAAGGAAAATGTATAGCTTGCCTAGAATATTTGATAATATAAACCTTGATGAATATGAAAGGAGCTGCAGGCTACGCTGTCTGTGGAATATGGGTATCAGCAGAGATTAACCTTAGCTGCCAAGTATGCAGACTATAAAATAAAAGGGGAAAATTCTATCACTAAAGTGACATAATCTCCTGAACACTGAGAAGCTTGCACCAGCTCACTGGTTACAGCTACACGTCTAGGAGCTTACTGAACATGCAAACCCATAAACTGCTGTTGGAATGTAACAGATTTGGTGAAATAAGAGCAGGCTCTGGGTAGAAAATATTAAGAACAAATGTTCTCAAACTACTGATGTCTTCAAAACTTATACTTCTCAATATGAAATAAAAAATCATTACTAATAAACTTAATTAAGGTCCAACAATCAAAGAGAAATCACTTAGATCTCTAAGAATGAAAAAAACACCTTAGCAGAAAAGTTTGATTTAACCATTAGCAGTATACATTTTGTCATCTCGGAACAACATCTTTACACTTACACAGAGACATCCACTGGGGTCTCACACAGAATCCAAACTGAAAACACACCATGTGTGAACCTGCCTGCCTTGCAATATTTTAAAAGGATGATGATGCAAATAGCTGTGCTTATTTACATTTAATGACAGAATTCTGAAGAATGAGATTTCAACCATGTTGTGTAAATTTCAGTCCAAATATACTAATAAAACCAGAAAATTAATTTCTCAAATTCAGACAGACTACACTAACAGGAAATAATAAAATATAAATTAGTGCATCCTTCATAAATTCACAAGTAAGATTCCAGAATGCTATAAAGCACTTACATGGACTTTTGTTATTTTTCATTCATTAAAATCAGTGCTTAAGTACATGTTTAAATTACATATGTTCTTCGCTGAATTTAATTTCATATTGAGTAAACAACTTCTATTTAATTGTAAATGCATTTAAGAGCACCTTTTGTATTCATATTACTGACAAAAGTAAGTTTGGTACCATGATCATTATCTAGGTTTGTATAAACATAGTATTTTTACTAGATATTTCTGGATATTATTTTCCTCCCAAAATATTGGTATTCTTTTTACATTGGCTTGTACACTGAGGATTTCTATTGTTACACAGGAACTGCACAAACACAGAGCAGACTTCTTACTATGCTTGCTTCTGGACTGATTCCCAGCTTGCACATTTAGACAGGGTTAATAAAAATTTAGATTATGTCTGGATTTTAAAGACAAAATTGAGAATAGTAAACAGATGATATTCATCTATATTTACTGTATGTTCATAAAGGTTCAAGCAATGTAACCAGAATTTAAGCTTGGCAAAGGCAAACTCCTAACGTTTTCCTCAGCAATTCCTCAGGAAATTACAGCAGAAACATACAATACCATACTGTGGCTTAAATATTAGAATTTGGTGAAAAATCATTAAATTTATCTGAGTCACTTTAGAGGAGAAGGTTCAAATTAATAGCAGTATAGCCTTGCATATAAAAGATTTGACCCAAAACGGTTCAGACATTCTGCCTTCTGAACAGTTTCCTCTTGTGCTCCTCATGACGACCTTGTATGTGTGTGAAGTACATATCCTTTCAGAGAGGGTCGGGTGTTCACAGAGTGATCTGGTTCACAGATTGCAGTGCCAGAGCCATATATATGGTTTGTGAAACAAGGAGACACTGGAGTGCATGAATTATAAATCACTGTGTCCTGTTGTTGCATGCAAAAGAATGATAACATCAACTGTCAAAAGCCTACCTGCTTGTTCTTAAGATAGGAAAATTTTAAACAAATTATTCTTAGTGAAGAGTTCCAAGGAACCTCTAATTTCTAAGCCAAAAAGCTACTTATTCACACTCAGTGAATATACTTGTGTCCTTAGCCCAAAACTGGTCCTAACATTAGTTTTTCTGCCTTCTGACTCTCCTCTCTGACATCTCATTCCAAAACCACACACCCAGCATGAGATGGCTGAAGGTACCATCTCTGGACTGCTGACATTCCACTACATGGAAGCTCTCAAGAAAGAAACCATTGCCTGAACTGTACTTAGCAATTCTGAATAATTTTTGTCAAGTTTTGCCTAAGTAAACTACAACGCATCTTGATATTTTGTTCTTTGCTTCTGGGACAACAGTAGCTTCTTCCTCAAGATGCCTCCTTCCTAAAATGGTCATGTCTTTTCGGTAACTATGGACTAAAATGTTCCAGTGAAAAAGGCTACAGTACCTAGAAAATGTAGATTTTGTTTTGCTACCTTCATTCTCAAATAAAGCAGCAGCCCACTAAGATCTGATTGCAAAACCATGATAGTCTCACCCTAAGAATTAATGAAGTATGTATTCACATATAGAAAGAAAGGATTTGGTGGGGGGGTGGGGGAACGGTTCATGTTTCTCATGTTTCAAAGAAATTATTTGATAAGGAAAATTAATTTCATCTGGAATCACAACCAAATTATCATTTGCCAAACATACACAATATTTCAATACAATTGCAATTCAACGTGAACTTAGTTGATTACTTAACAAAGGTAAGAACTGTATTTTCAGCATGATCAGATACTCACAAGTTCCACAAGCACAGGACGGAATTATACCACACTAAGGTTTTGTAAACAGGTCAGAGTTCTTTCAATGATATACTCTGTGTGTACCTGATGTAGTTTATATACCACATTTAAAACCATTAAAGCACAATGTGAAAACAACTCCAATTTCCAATTGGTCTAGGATGTTTCAGTGAGCCCACTGGCTTGGAAATACTAAAGTACTTTGACAAGTTTCTCCCCACTCCTCTTGCAGTAGGAGGACGAAAGTCTTGGGAAAAGGGCTGGTTGCCACAAAATCTGCTCCAGCCATCCTTCAGCTGGCAGAAATTCTGGACAGCTTCAACTAAAATATTTTTAGATAGGTTTCAAAATGGCACAAATTAAAAAGTTGAAACATATCATGGAACAGTCACCTTTTTTAAATGTTACTTTTGTTTGAAATTTGGAATCTTGAAAATGAAGCCGAAGGACTTTTGCCCCTCCTCTTCCCCATTCCCTGTAATGATTCATTGAGCTCAGACCAGCTTTAAAGCTAAATTTAAGCTACTGAGTTATTATGACTGATATTTTGTAATGTGGAAAAAAAAAAAATGGTGACTGCAGATTTGCTCTGTATTCTTACTGAATCCTTCCAAAATGGTTAGATAGACATGTACAAAGAAAAAATGCGTACACAAAACTTGAATAAAACCTTTAGAGTGTCTTTAAATAATTTTTTATGATACAGCAACCTTTTTGTTTCATTAAATACATAGCTTGCTTCATGTACTTTAAAATTTTTGACTTTAAGATCAATCAGTATTTTATTAGCCTATGTTTAACCAGGTAAATGCATACACTACATAAACCCTTTATGTCAAATCCAATGAGCCATATTTAAAACCTTAACATTCATGCATTTGTCATGCAGAGTAAGGACATTTGTATGCAGAATACCCCCAAAAGCAAAGTGGACACAGTAGCTCCAGGGAAAAGAAGCTGAAAGAAAGGAACAAAATTGTCTTTTGTAACTACTTGCTCACCTAGATAGGATCCACTGTTGTGACCAGCACATTCAGCATCTTCTGGACGAAGGGTAAAAGCATACAGAATAAGAGCCAAGAAATAAAGCAGAATAGTTAGAAGCCCAGCAAAAAATACAGAAGAAATTATTTTTAAAATGACAACTGTACAAAGAATAGCATTAAAAAGCCTTCAATAAGCCATTTGTTTAAAAACATAAAACAATATTTATTGTTTTATATTTTAGCTGGAGATATTCTTGGATTTTGCAGCATGCACACTGATCTTTTTACCTTTTCAAGCAAAAGTTGTGATGACAACAAACATTCTAAAAAAAATTCTAACACTGTATTATTCACGTTTTATCAGTTAATAGAAAATATGCCACTTAAAGCAAAACAATTTGATGTAAATCAAACTTTTTTGTAAACTATACATTATCAAACTTTAGCTTTATGTTTTGGCTCACTGGATTAGACAGAAAGGTTTTTGATCAAAAACACATCCTCTCATTTAATATAATATAGCTATAATGTATATTTTTACATGCCAGAGGCCCTTTGATCAAAAATATGAGCTACAGTTTCTAATGCTTTTATAAACAAAAGCCTCTTAAGTAAAAAAAAAAAAAAAAACAACAAAAACAAAACAAACCCAAACCAAAGAAACCAAACAAAAAAAACACAAGAGATCAGCTGCTATTACTTTAACATATGCTGCAAACATAACGATAACCGGCTACACTCAGAGGGAAACTCAGAGGGAAAACAGTAACAATGACACCACATAGATGAACCTTCTACCACTTCAGAGAAATAGTCTGTCAGTATTAGTTACAAGCTCAAGACGTCTCATGGCCATGTAATTAACTCGGAACCATCTCTCTCCATCCCAGCCCACCCAAGTGCTGCCAGTATTATTCTATCATACTACTTTTCTATACATATCTTGCAGAAGTTCAAGAAAGAGAAAGCAGTTTAAAACAGCAGTTCAAATTGCTGATCATTAAATGAAGCAACTAGGAATATTCTGGTATTTTTATCTACTTTAAAACATGATTCAATGTATTTGGTGGCAATATAAAAGCATCATATGTATAACATCTCCTAGAAATACTGGACTATATTCAATTTAATTCTAAACACATGTTCTCTAAATAAAATTATTGGGCTATTCAGGGAAACTTTTATACATGTACCTTCAATTTCCTCTGAGAAGCACAAAGGAGAAATAGGAAAGGAAATCATTAAATGGAGTGAAAACATAACTTAAGAAAGAAAAGTTAAATCGAAGAAGAAAAATGCACCTACCACACTCAACCGCTTCCTCATCTTAGAACAGCCAAAAAGACAAAGTATTATTGTTTAATACTTCATAAATAGGAAAAAATTCAGGTATGTAAGCTACTCTCAAATTCTCTTGACAGTACCTATTATATTGAGGCATATACCAACATACCAGTAGTGAGTTTAACTACACTCAGAAAAGGATGTAAAAAGGCATTGAAATACTATGTGCACTTTAAATTCCCATATGTGATTCCTCCACTATTCATTTGATAGAAATAACCTTACCCCATTGTCATGGAAGATCTCTTCGGTATTAAATGCAAAGTTTGTTAGTTCCAATTAATCAGTCTTAACCTAGAATTTCTAAGAATCACTACCATGAACATGATCTTAGTATTTTTCTGCACTTACAGTAAGAGCTGGGACTGCCCTTCAAGATGGATTTTGAAAAGGATTTTTGGCTATGGTTTTTTTTTTTCTTTTTTTTTTGGAGAGTCTACAATTGCAGCTGAAAACCTGCTGAAAGAATTCATATACTCTTATAATCTCTTCT
Organism: Vidua chalybeata; assembly: GCF_026979565.1. NCBI lineage: Eukaryota > Metazoa > Chordata > Aves > Passeriformes > Viduidae > Vidua > Vidua chalybeata. The sequence goes on along the minus strand of NC_071530.1, from coordinate 16,049,708 downwards.
CTGACATTATCCTAATTTAATAGATCTACATAAGACTTTCTCCGTACCTATAGTGAATCAATAAATTTCTGCTGCCTTGATGGTAGAAAACATATATTTTTGTTATCACCTTTAGGGTTATACAGAAAAGCAAGATAAATATAATGAATTTTTTGTTCACAAAGATATTATATACTAAGGTTAAGATTTATAGAGAGATTTAACAATCTACTTCTCATTCAAATTTATAATGTGAATAAATAGGCCTAAAATATAATAATTTCAAAGACTTTCCATGAAGCATGTATTTTCTCAGAATGTGAAAAATTATTCAAGAGCTATTTTACAATCTTTTATGCATAACTAATGTACAAAACAAAAGCTAGGTCAAAATTCTCCATTTTGGCATGCACGTCCACATGGAAGAGCTCTTCTCATTTCATGTCATGAAATAGACATAACAGTCTCTTCTGCCACAGGAAAAATACTATTTTGTACTTTTTGGTACCATTTTTCTTGAGGACATACATTTTAAAATATTAATTTGGAAAACTTTTCTGAACCTTATTTAAAGTTTATTTCTATGGTCAAGGCAACTGTATGGTTTAAGTTGGCTGGGAAGTCCTCTAAGGTGAACACTCCTTGGTTGACCACATCTGGTGCATTAAAAGAGTGTAGCCAGTTTTGTGAGTTGAAGGTGAAAGCATTGGATCCATTTTTCTTTCTTGAGCTTATAAGCTCCCAGTTCTTGACAAATGGCCTAAAGCTGGATCTAGAATGGCAGGCTGGCTTCCAGGTACTAACTCTTTTCTCCTTCTCTGTGATATACGACAAATTTTTCTGCATTTCCATTTCCATGACTTTCAATAGACTGCAATGTATCTCCTGAAAACAAGTCACTAATGCTCAAGGCCAATTCATATAAATAAATTTTAAAAGTTTCTTGAATTCAACAAAGTTATTTGACTTAACTAATGACTGTGCATTTTAAAATACTGTCTGGTATTTTCACACTGGTAACATGTAAACCCTCATTTACGAACATGAAAACCCAGACCAGGAACAAAGGAGGTCGCTATGTACACATGGACAGAGGTCTGTACTCGCTCAACCCTGACCACTGCAGACCTCACAGGAGTCCTGCAGGTGTGGTACATGGTGGAGTTACAGCATCAGGGCTGAGAACACGCAAAGGAATCCAGGCTTCTGGGCTACCCCTGCCAGGAAAGGGAACATGCTCATCCATAAATGAAAGACATTAGGATTCCCAAGTGAGTCAGCTGAACCCAGAAAGCACAAGCCAAAGCATCTACAAGTTGAGGTTTAATGTTGAGATAAAGGCATTCTGAACTTCTTGTGTTTTGTTAAAAATTTTCCTTCTTAATACTGCTCTTAACTTTCTTGGGCTACTCTTAAGGTTGAAAATATGTAATGGAAAGATCTTGGAAATCACTGGGTTTTCATAGCTTAATGCAGCTATAAACAGTTATCAGCATGTAGCTTCCAGTTTGAACTTTACAAGGACCTTTACCAGAGCTATTGCCTGTCCCTAGTAAAGTCAGAGGTTACTTGCCAGGAAACTTTGTATTGTGATGCACGACTAAATACAGCTCTGTGCATCTGAAGCAGCTGTATGCATGCAGCAAGTATGTGCCTAAAGTTCCAAAGTTTTGAGACATGAAAAACTGGGGCAAATACAGTTTCACTAAATGGAAGTGGGCAGAGAAAGGAAAGGTCTTCAGCTGGAAGGGACAAATTAAAGACTGAAAGAGGTCAAAGTCTAAAGAGGAGGAAATCTGATGGGAAGTAGGAAAACAAGAGCAGTAACAAAATGAAAAAAAAAAAAAACCAAACCCAAACCATAAGGCAACATGGAACAAATAAAACACTGAGTAAAGAAGAAATACAACCAATTAAATGTATTGTGGTAAGAAGGGAGAGGAAGTTCCAAAGAAAATAGTCATGAAACAGGTTTATGAAATGACAACAAAGTTGTAACAAGACAAATGGGAAAAAAGAAATAGGAAACACAAGCGCAATGGAAGCTTAGGTGGTTTTATTCATTTTAGAAAGATTTCAGCGTAGCAAATAATGCTAAACTATAACAATGAAAACCAGTATCATATACACTGTGTTTTTGTATGTATTTTAACTGAAATGTAATCAAGATTTGGTTTTTGGGGGCCTCACCTAAATTATACTACTTAGGAAGCTTAAAACCAGAGCCACTTCCAAGAACATTCTCAACTCTTTGGAACAGCCCAGCATCAGATTAAGATATTTTGCTTTTGTTGACTTTCTTTCAAAAATATTTCCAGCAAGCAATTTTACTTAAATGTTTCTCAATCTAAAATTTGATCCAGCAGCTCTGTTCTAGTTTCTTATCACAAGCAAGTTGCATTATTACTTAAACTATACTTTAGTAAGCAAGAAATTGTGATGTACCATAGTTAGCATTACAGTGAATATATTAAACACTCTTCATTTTTTAGTGATGAACAGCCCCACATAGCAATCAACATTTATACTATTTTGCAGGTTTTTATGCTCTGGAGTTTTGTAGATTGAATGATAACTTATGTTCATGCAATAGGAAATTTAAGATGATCAAATTTAATACAATCAGATAATAGTATCTCTACAAAGATAATTTGGAAAATGAAGAAGGATAGTCTTGCAGTGAAGGACAGATCCATTTCCAGTTCTGTCTCATGTGAACTTGACTCAAATGTCATCCAGCTTCAGGTTTCCTTAATTTCTCTGTGGTAGCAGGAAGTTAAGATTTGTAAGGACAGGAAACTTCTGAACAAAAATGCTAATGTGCTAATTTAACTCTATAGGTCTGGTTTATTTTTTGTTTGTACTTGTAACTACCTGCAGGTGGGCAATCAAGTTTCAAATATGAACACAGAAAAATACTGAGAAGAAAGGCAGAGTTAAGATTGTGCAGCAATTATAAAAAGCACAAAGAATCCTACTATACATTTATCCTAAATGTTTGGTCTTCAAATACAAGCAGTACAAAGCATTTATTCTTTTAGCCTGTTTAAATTTTTTTGTTGGCAGAACATAATCTTCAATTCAAAAGACACCCAACTATGGGTAAACTGGGTTACATCTTGTTTGAATGAACACCATTTGGCTGCAGTTAAGTCTTTCCTCTTGCTCATACAATGCCAATCATATCTCATAAATCAAAATTGAAAGTAAAATGGGTTTTAAGTCTTAGAAAAACTATATGATGATGGCTTTATCACAGTAAGCGTTTACATTTAGCATTAAGTACATAGAACAAATGTATTTTCATGGAAAAGACATCTCTGAACAACTCTGTCATATATGCTACATATATATTAAACTGTACACACAGGGTATGGGTATACACATATACATATGAACACAGTGCACAACTTGACAGAGCTTACAGGCCACACTAGTATAAAATATAAAGTTACCAGTCATTTTCATCAGAGACAACACATACGTAATATAAGAATAAACACAGTAACCACTGTGAAACCAAAATTATACTGAAGGAATATAATTTCTTGCTTGATTATTGCAGTTTATAACAACTGCAGAATAGTAAGTTATTTGGTTGTTATTCAAAGAATCTTTTCCCTTAAAAAAACACTAGGTTATCACTTTTGCCTACAAACTAAAGTAAGCTACACATGCAAGAATGACCAAACCTGTTGGCAATATCTATTGCAGTCAGAGCATGACTAGTCTTTGTATGGAAGTTAGCAGACTGTGGGAGCTATTAAACAAATAATTGTTCCCTGTACAAAGTCTCATGTCACTCCAATTTAGCCAGCATGCAGCAACAGGAGAAACTCACAGAGGCAGCTCCGGCTGACAAGCTGTCCAAGCTAAGATGATCACCTAAAGCCAGGAATGCTGTTAAGTATTACTGAGGAATATCAGGTGAGCAAGTTTCCACGGAGGTGGCATTCAGCAGTGGCTCACAAGCTCAGACACACAAAAGCCAATTGCACGTAGGCAGACACATCTATCTGCAGAACCTCCCTCTGTATCCCAGAGAGCTCCCTCACACTCACTCAGGTATATGGCTCATTCACCATCCCAGCATGTGCAGGGTTAGTCCTACTCACACAGTCTCATGCAACTCTGTTCCTTTACTTTCATTCCATTTTCCTACTTTTTTTCCTATGCTGCTTGTTCTTGCAATTTTTTCCCCAATATCATTTCCCCACAGTTTTAATGTACAAGACTGCTTTTTGCTGAAAAGTCATTGCTGTTAAGTATGGAAAAAATGATGAAAATACTTCACTGGTTTGTTATTCCTCCATCACTTCTGCACTAACCTAAGCCTGGGAATTAATATATCAATCTTATCAGCAGGTCAGAACAACTAACAGCCACTTATCTCATGCATCAAATATTACTGTTGAACTTGCTAAGGTTTTCTACAACAATGAAACAAATCAGGTCAGAGCTCTTGTCAGTAATTTTTGCATTCACTGTTTCAAAGACTTTTACGTAGTAAATATTTTAGTATTTTATTTAAACAGAATCAACAAGCAACTGAACCATCGCAGAAATAGTGACTATAGCAATGCTCCTGCATAATACTGTTAATTGCATTAATCTAAGAACTTCAAAGCCCATCCTCTGTGAGGTTTTGCTTAATGAGGCTTATGGGCAGCTTTTGTCCATGTGTTCTTCCATTGCCCTTATTGCAATACTTTCTCCTTTTCTTCACCCTCAATACAAAATTTCACTTCCTCTCTTTTCTCTTTATTTTTTTATTCCTACTTTTTCTATATCTTCCTCTTGTCAGCACAGGTTCCACCTACATTGCCAGTTTCCTTCAACTTCAGTCCCAGATACCATCAAAATGTGCATCTTCTCCATTTGCACATGAGAAGGTGTGATTTCAATATGGAGTGTACACTGTTCTGCCCCCTCCTCCAGTGTACACATGACATGTGAAATGTTTTTCACTTTAATGGATACGATGTGAGAATGATTCTGTTTCATCTTTCAAGAAAAGGGCTAAATGCTGGGAGAGGCATGTGTATTTAAACATAGACACAATGGAACAGTTCACTTGGCTATTGAAGTGAAAATAAGAATTGTCATTTCCATTAAAAACCGATCCTTTTAGTAACAGAACTAGACTGGGTTTGTTTATTTCAGTGCAAATAATTCTTGCAGAAAAAGTTTTGTAGAAAGTATTTTTTACTCTTTCCTCAATATGGGTATGCATATGATCATCACCAAAAAAGCCCACTTTTATTTTGCTTCCAAATGTATGATACACAAATATGTGTAAAGATTAGCAACTACATGCATTGCTATGCTGAAAAGAGTGAAAAATTCAAAATAGGAAACAGAAAGAAGGCTTCCCAGAAGTAATAGAATCTATCTCCTTTCAGGTTTTGAAACAACTTAATTATCAAAGCAAAAACAGTTCTTCATTGTTTCAGAGAGCTCTTTGTATAGATAAATATAACAGTCCTTTCCAGTTCCAGGACTGGCTTGAGAGAAAGGAAAAAAAGGGAGTTATAGGATACTTCTTGCATATTATATGATTTAACTGATATTTAGATTAATTTTCAAGTACAAGGACACTACCACCCTGGAATCCTACCTAAGTTGACTGACATTTTTTTGGGCATTCAAGAAAACAGAGTATTTTTCCTCAATTCTCCCTACTAAAAACAAAGGTATGTATCAAGGCTTTTTCCTCATTACAAAACATGGGATTTGTGGAATGAGTTGACTGAACAGAGCAGACCAACAACCACGGCTATATACCGTGTGTCAAGAAAGCTTCCTAGTGCAACTCCCAGTTCTGTCAGGAAAGGGACTTCTCTCAGCAGCTCTCCTGAAGTTAAGAGGTTTTAATCTTTTTTGGAAGCCATAATAATATCAACTGGCAAATTGCTCTTTTTTCTCCAAACTGCTAAGAAAATTCAGGTCACATGACTGGATGGGAACCACTGCAACTGCAAGTAGCCTCTCAATATACCGCAAGTTCAGGATGATCTACAGAACACGTCTCCCCACATAACTACCTTTCCAAGCACTGGAAAATCCTGTATTAAGATGAAGGATTAAAAGAAACCCGAAGAAATCAAGCATTATCAATTTCCCACCTTCATATATGGGTTAAAAAAAAAAATTTAAGCCAGCAGTTCTTTCCACTTTTCTGTTCTCTATGCCACCTTCCTTACACATTTCTGGTGCTGTTAGAATGCTGTTTGTGCTATTTGTTCAGCTGAGCAATGCATGACTTTCCAGCATCTCTCAGTTTTGGCAAGATGATTGCTGTGCACTATTACAGACATAGCCCCCGTATCTCACAGCTTCACTGCTATGCTTGGTAACACAAAAAAAGCTGAATAACTTTAGAAGGATCACAAAGGTGCAGAGTTTCCCAGCAGAATCTTCTTGAAAATCCAAGCAAGTGGAAGGTTGTCCTGAGAGCAATTTGAGCAACATCCTAGACACAATGCTTTTTCCTACTGCTAAATTCTGATCTTTAAAATGTCTTCTCTATGAAGGATCTGAATTCCCTCCCAGCACTAAAAACATGTTTAGTCTTTGAACAAAGGGATGAATCTCTACTCAGAACAGCATTTCCCCTATTCCCAAGAAAACCTGACAGATACAGCAGCAGATTGTCTTAAGATTGTCTTAAGAAAAAAGGAAGAGAGAGAATGACAAACCTACATTACATCTGCAGTCTTTCCTCCTTCAAGAGGCACCACTGCCTTCTAGATGGTATTTAGCTGAGACTTGCTTTGTTCAAAGAAATTCCAAGAGAGAACAGTAATAAGCATACTGCTTGACCCTCATGCTCTGTCATATTTTAAAGGCAAGGGGAGAAAGAGAGGAACTCTTCTCCCTGTTCAAGCTAGTTAAGGCAGTCAGTGGAAAAAGCAGAGACAACAGTAGGCATTGTACTCTGGGTCTTCTTTGGGTTGTAATTTTGGAAATTCCCAATCAAGTTCAGGCTGCCCATTTGGGAGGGTGAGATGCATCTTGTAAAAACTTTCACTTGAAGGTCACTAGAAAGATGCAGTCCATTATAAAAGGATTCATGAGGTGTTGCTGCAGCAGCTGATTTACCTCTTCAAAAGCACCAGTGCCACCTTAATTGAAGGCTCTTGTTGAGTGTATTATCCAGATTCAAGAACAGTGGGCAGAGAGAAATAGCTATACCCTGGGATCAGACACTTTTCCAAAACTGGGGCAGAGCAACTTGACCTAGGACCTAGAAAAACAACAGATTTACTACAACCTGGAGAAGCTCCTCTTGTTTCTAAGATCTATGTAAAAGAGAAAAGCTATAGTGCAATTGTAATGTCTCTTACTGTAATCACAACACTAGTCAAGGGCTTTGGAGTTAACAATAGTATTAGGGCACACAGTCAGTGAAATGGAGTGAAAGACAGAAATTGAAGATTATCAGAAAAATAACTGTTATTGTCAAGCTTCAGAACACAACAACCATAGCAAGAAGTTAGGAAAATTGCAACAGAAACCTTGGTGAGGAGTTTTTAAAGTCAAAAGCATTTAGTTTGGCACTTAGTGTGCCAGCATCCACTGTCTGCCATAGTATCCATACTTTTTCTTTCATTGTTAGATAATGAAAGGTGGTTGAAAATATTAGACCACTTTCTGAATACTTCTAGTTGAACTCACAATCATGTTTGTATTTAAGATTTAGATCCTGCTGTAGCATGACAGTTTCTTACATTGCTCACTTTGTTATGAGCCTGTACAACTGAAAGAAATAACAGGTCAAGTAAAATATGCAATAATATTTAAGACAGATGTTGATGTAAATTCCAGTGAACAAAAATATTTGTTTCAATGTATGTGCTTTCTTTGAGGTTATTTTTCTTATATTGTGCAATTACTATATTTAAAAACAGAGACTATTAAGGATGAGTTTGTTTAAAAAGCAGTAAGAAGCGATTCTGTGAATGTGTATCAATGAACTCAATGTCCTGACTTTTTAAAAATTCTATTGCTTCATCGAACACAAAAAATTATCAACTATATGGGGTAGAGAGGGGGAGACCATCAGACCTTCCATCTTATTCTATAAATTTCACTGTGTTGATGCAGTCCAAATTACATAAACTGATGAGCCAATTCTGTACTGTTTCAACAGCAAAAGAATACTCTTCAACCTTTGAAATACTACATATCAAAATATTAATTGCGCTCAGTACTTCAAAAACAAAGTCAGAGGTCTGGAAATATTTCTAGCTTCTTTTAAAGCTTTTAACGACATTATTTATATTTATTTTCCTACTCAGACAACGGGATCAAGAGGCCATTGTGCCTGGGAGAAATGCATCCTGTAGGTGAAACAAACTGCTATTTTAAAAAGTTAGAGAGGTGGAGTATTATTTCTATTCCAGGTTAACAGACTTACATGATTTTCTGTTGGAAATTTTCAGTGGCTGAACCTGCACTTCTGGTCTTCTTAATGCAAATCTCCTATAAAATGGGAGGTGGTGGGGAAAAGACACAAGCTCCTCAGTTTTCACTGCAAATTTGGGATTAATAAACACTTAATATCATGAGACTATTGCAAAATATACAGAAGATTTTATAAGAAATTAACTTAAAACAATGCAATCTATTCACAATCTAAAAAAATTAAATCTTGCCTAAAATTTTTGTAAGGTCTCCAAAACCTGCTGCAGTTCTTATTCCTGCATAGTACATCAGTGTGAATGCAGATACTGATGTGCTATTTTCCATATGTTTCTTCTTTCAGTCTGGATCAGTGTAATCCTATCAGGTTTTGTCATTATTAATTCTAGCCAGAGAAGTAAGGAAATCCAGAGTATGTCAGCAACATGTTTCCAAGTTAGCTGTCCTGCTGCAAATGCACGTTTATTGTACCCATGTAATCTATGAGTATTACACATGCCAATTATGCTAACTTAACAACTCACCAATTAGTCTCTTCTCTTACTGCAAAAAATAAAGGAATTATGCTTCTCAGTAGCTCACCTCTCCTGGAAATGCTTTGAAGGGATCAAGCCTGCTCTGGGATTGGCATCACCTTCATGTTTGGCTTGCCACCAGGTTGCATCATCCTGGCTCATGATCTGAAGGACATCTCCTTTCCTGAAAGCAAGTCCAGCTTCTTTACAAGGAATTGCTTTATCTTCATTAGGATCATAGTCAAATAAGGCTCTGATAAACATCTGGAACAAACAGTTTGATCTTTAGAATCAAATATTAAATACAATCCAAAGGTACCTTCCTCTTCTGTTTCTACTGTTCAAAACCACTGAACTAAATAACGTAAATATTTACTTCTGCAAAACATCCTTATGGATGTCTAGCATTGGAAGTTCATATGGGAATGTTCAACTCATTGCTTCTGCAACTGCAGTCTCAGTGGAGCAAAGGCTCTGTGACTCAAGGCAAGCAGGACTTGGCAGGTGCACAGTGTGCCCATATGAGGAACAGAGGAGAAGATACTGTTAAACCAAGATGCTATCAAGTGTCTTCTAGTTTGTGAATGATGGAAGGAGTATTGGAACCAAGCCAGGTCCTTGCAAAAGGTGGAAGATTACCTGTCAACTACACAGCTGAGAGTTCAGGCTCAAGAACCATGTTACACCCACTCATAAATTCAGCAACTTCAGTGTACTGAAGTGTACAGTGTGCTGTCATGTACAGTGTACACTTCAATACATGTACAATACTGTCACGTTACAAAAGTTGAGTCTACAGGTATAAATCACATTCTTGGTTCTGTCATCCAAGCAAAAAATACATATCCTCAGCACAACAGTTACTGCCATGGCTTCTGAAATAGTCTTGCTTACCTTGCCTTCCTTCATTGGCATTTCTTCCTTCACACTGGGTATAATTTTAAATGTAATGGCTCCTTGAGACTGAGCCTGGTGAACATTTGAAAGGAAAATACACTCAGAATTAAGCCATACATTTCAAAGAAATCTTAGAAGATTAAGAAATTCAAATGAATTTAAAAGGATATAATGAGTCTATCCTCTCCCAAGCATGATCTCTGGAGTTTAACAGCTTCACTTAACCAAACTTTGTATTACAAAAATTAAAATACCCACTTAAAATGTTTGGATTTATTTGCTTCTCTGGTGGGGCAGATGGACTGCTAAAAACTGTGACCTGCATGGTTCAGAGGTTCCATTTCTGTAATGAAGGCAGGAGAAAATGCTACAGCTTAAATGTATGCATATTAGAAGCAACTGCTGGACTCCTGGCACAGTTTGGACATCCCTGGAAAAATCAAACTAACATTTCATTTTTCAAAAAAAAATTATAGAAAAATTCAAACAGACTTGTGCCATATTTATCATACAGAGGTATTAGGGGTGGGATTTATTCACTTGGCAACTTTAAGAAACTAGAAAAGCAAAACATATTTGAATAGACGACGTGTACTAAATGGAAAAAAAGCCCTTCGCTATAAATCTTAAAGCAAGTTAGCCATCAGCAACCACCTCATCCATTCATCTTTCCCTATATCCCACTTAAAGTGTGTCTGGCTGCATTTTACTTATTAACCACAGTATATTCCCACTGCCTCAGTGACATTTTGCTATTGAAGGAAGTGCTAATCAGTTGGAGGCTCTGCTACTATTGCATGCAGCCGACAAGTTTCATAAAACGAGCAGATTGCAACAGCCAGCCAACGATTTAAGCAAAATGGAAACAGGCCTGTCCACTACCAAGCGAGACATTCTTCCGCCACATGTCTGCGATCCAAGGCTCGCTGCTTGACAGGCAGCAGCCAAGGTCTTATTTCACCCACTGTAGGACTGGAATCAATAATTTTGTTACTTTTGAAACAAGCTCTAACTAGCTTTTGATGTTTATATGGTACCTCAAAAAGGTAAATGGGGAAATTGTTCACACCTTTTCTAGTGGTATTTTGTTTCTAGACATTTTAAAATATTAATTTTTGAAGGAAACTATGGTTCTGTAGGGAACATGAAACCATAAAGCAAGAATGAATGCCAGCAGGCTAGCACTTGAATGATCTTGGTTCCTGAACCAAAACTGTAAGACAGCTGCTCAATTCAGGAGGACAGCAAGGTATTCATGTATATAGAAAACCCTAAAGCATAAATAACAGAGCTATAATGATCCTCATCAATTTCTTTGATGTAAAAATATTAAATATTTCTGAAAAAGTCTAAATTACTTAATTTGCAATAGTGTTTCTATAATGAGAAATCAGGCTGGCTTTACGGACTGTGCAGTTTAGAAGAGCGTAGAAATAAATATATATGGCTATGTACTGTAAATCAATGTCATATAAAATCTTCATATACCAGTTATACAGTCTATCTAGTACCTATCTAGTACCTATTTTAATTAATTGTCACATGGAATGACAATGAGTTATTAATGAGTTATTAACTAATACATTTAAAATAGTTCGAATTCAACAGATCAGGGTGGGCCTTAAAAACTGTAGATTACGAACTGCAACACTCTGCAACATATTTATGGCAATATTACTGTCTTTAACTCTTTACAAGTAAGCTCTAATTGCATGTATATGTAATGCATGGAAAATCTCTCAATGAGAAATGACAGGTTTTTAAATGATGGCACTGGAAGAAAAGCCATTATAGTAGAATATATTTTTTTCTAAGAAATACAGTAGAAATCATAGGTCTCATTACTTTTTCTTAACTCTCCTAAATTAATTTTAAAATGTTTGGTATTTACCAAAATATGTATTATTTCTTCAGGCTTTTTATCATCTACGGGAATCCCATTGACTTCCCTCAGTTCATCACCAACATGAATAAGCCCTACAGAAGAAAGAGAAGCTGTGAAACTGTAGCTATGTATGACACAAAAACTGCCATTAACATTCAGCTTGTTTCTCCCTTGTTCATGTATGTTAAGCTCCAATTTTCATACACTTTAAGCTCGAATATAAAAACAGGAATATATGGTAAACTAACAGCTACTGTCATCTCAGACAAATTCAATAAGGTGGTTGGTAACCCTGTCTTCCTCCTAAAAATGAGTACCACCTTCTCTACAACTTTTCCAGACTTCCATGCAGATGTTTGAAAAATATCTATGTCAATTATTTTTCTGCTTTTTTTCTATTCTACTACTTGCTTACTGCTACACAGGTACAAGTAGTGCAAAGAGCACTAAGGCAGGGAATGCTGATTTGTGGCACAAATGTTTGCTAATCTATCTATCTATCTATCTATCTATCTATCTATCTATCTATAACTAGATTCACTCCATTACTGTATCTAAGGGTGAAACACAGCTGTCCTAGATTTTCTTCACTGAAAAGAGACACCTTAATGTATGATTCAGGACTCCTTGCTTAAGTTTTTGCAGACACTGAGCATCCCAAACTAAGCAAGGATGCGCTGTAATTTTGAGAACTACCAGTGGAAACTCCAAATGGATGTCCTAATATAAAATAATGTCAGCACCCCAAGTTCCTCCATCAGCCGGTTGGCATATGCCATCATGGAATGATTCTTGGGGTGTCTAACACAGGGACAGGAGTAGGACCTGATGATCTTGATGGGTCCCTTCCAACTCCACATATTCTATGATTTATAAACAGATGTCATCAATTGGAAACAAGCCATGATATATATAAAAATCCCTCTGTATGCACTTACTCAAAGATACCTTGCTGCAACTGAATTGGGGAAAAAAATCAGCATACTTTCAGCAGTATTGAAGTATCACTTTGGAAGACTGTTCAGAGCCCAAATACTTCTGTTTGTGATAGCGAAGTATTTAATTTCTATAAAATATGCCATTTTATCTCATCTTATTCTGAGTTCTTGAATGGCTAATGCCAAACAGCAACACCTTACCACTTCTATCTGCAGCTCCTCCACGCATTATCCTGGCCACCACAATTGCACCAGTATGTTCATCTCTTTTAATAGTAGCTCCCTTGGGTAAAAAAAAAAAAAAAAAAAAAAAAAAAGAAAAAAAAAGAAAGTTATTTGGTTTATCTCAGCGTAATTTTAATATACTACAGTAAAAAAACATTTGCTACATAAAACTGCAAAAAGCTGACGTATTAATATGTGATTAAGCCAGAAATTATACTTGCTTATGAAAAGAATATACAAAATGTGTTACTCTATTCCTGTCCTCTTAAAATGCGTCTTCTTTTTCAATCAGAAGTAACTCATGCATTCTGTGAGTACACAGGTTTAAAGAAAAAAGGACAATGATGGAAAAAGTTTGCTTTTCAATTTAATGGCAACTGCAACATACCCTACTTGAGACTGCTACTAAAATTGAACTAAACTACTGCTGTAAATGGATAAATTGTTGTTCCTACATTAAAATAGGCCATACTACATAGTACAGGTACAGAAGGTATATATATCATTGTTCATAATTGTTGCACTCTATGCTCAGAACTCACTGTGCACCCTTTTCCTTTACAGTGTTATCAATAAACAAACACACATTTGAGAAGTGCCCCTGAATGTTGGAGCTCACCTCGAACACTCACAGGACAGAAATGCAGAGGAAGGGAACATTTCCTGAGTTAATCATGGCTGTTTTCATACATTACACATAGACAGCACAGGGCACTGAGGTGAAATGACATAGTGTAATTAAATTTCCAATGAACAGCTGTCTAGATGAGAAAAATGCCTTTTTAACAACTGCAAGGGTGCACTGCAAAGAGGCACAAGATGATGGGGAAGCAGCAGGCAGCAGTAGTGCCAAGTGAGAAGGGACACGGAGGTGCAGAGCCGCTGCCTCAGCTGCAGCACCAGTCCTTTCAGGCAGAACTGGGGGAGCCAGGGAGGAAATGCTGGCCCTGTTCTGGGAGACAGAACAACAAGTACTAATTTGAAGTTTATAATAATACCTGGAATGTTTTACCTATTTTAAAGTAAAAATGATTTTGTTGGTTTTTTTTTTTCTGAATATATCCATCAAAAAAAAAAAAAGAGCAGCACTAGGATGCTATAGAGGCAAATATAAATACGGGACATTTCCACTACACCGTCCATACAAAACAGGCTCTCCTAATTAATCAAGAGAAAAGCCTTCATCAGAAAGGCTGTATGTCTTTTACCTGGAAGTAAACACCATGAAATGCCACCAAATTCAAAAGGCAACCAAGGACTAGCAGACCTTCCCTGTGATCACCCACTACCCCAGCCACATGCTGATGTGTGGAAAGTGGTACTTCACTTCACTGGGCTCTTTAGAGAAAAAAGCCTGTGTGCACTCAAAGACCACACTACTGACCCAGACAGCATCTGGAAGTAACAATAAGGCTCTTGTCCAAGTGGAACAGTCACTTCATGCTCTATGTGATTATCACTACTGGCACAAAATGAATTTTCCTAGCACAGATTAACTGATCTGAAAGATGGCCCCACAAAGATAACAGGTAAATTGGAATTTTCATGCAAAGGACAAAACCAAGTTCAAAATGCCAGGAAAATTATTTAACCCAAGTTTGCTCACTGTCAGTATCTCCTCTGTGGCAAACCCAAAGTGCATGGGCAGGTCCATGAAAAACACTACTTGAGTTTACATATTTGTACCTTCAGTACATAATTTTACAAGGGGGTTCTATAAATTCCACCTTCCTCCCAATTTAGAACTCTTAAATCATCAAACACAAGTGGATTTCTTTTCGAAAACCTGAAGAGCTGATTTTCTGCAAAAGCAGCTTCTCTTGTACCGCTGCCAGCCCTGCTTAAACTATGAGGTATATATAATCTGGCAAGAAATTCTCCTTATAAGATGTTCAGCTCCAGTACTTTCAGTTACATGTGCAGTGCAGCTCCTCATTTAGAGCTTTAAAAATGGAAGAAGGTTAGACTGGACCTTGAGAGCTGGAAAATATTTTCAGTGTTGAGAGCCAAAAGTGTAAGTTACCCTAAATGAGACATATACAGATGTAATAGCATAGCTCAGTTTAAAATATTTCTAAAGGGAAAAATAAGGAGTTTGGGAGCCATATGGTGATCAGACTGAGAAAATGCTTAAAGGTATACCATACAAAAGCACTAAAAATAATACAAGCTCCTTCAGCAAGGCTCTTCCACTGTTTTTTAGTTGCTTCCTCCCCCCCCCGCATTTTTAATGTAGTATCACTCATGGGTAAGCACTGCTCAGGGTTTCACAGATGTGAACTTTATTAGTTCATCCATTTATCTGCTGGTTCCAGAATATAAACATTTTAAGTCTTTGTTTTTTTAAAGAAAGAAAAACTAGCCCGTAAAATAAATTACTAATAAGAGAATTTGAAACATCAGTAATATTGTTGCATACCTCTCTATTAAACAAAAGCACATGCAGATGATAAATGCAAATAAATATTCCAATAAGCCTTATTTTAATTCATTCTCTATTGAAAGTGCAAACACAAGTATCAGTTACCTACCTTACAGTGAGGAGTTATTTAAAAGTTGATGTCCACTTATATGCAGACTATGTAGACTAAAGCTAACCCTACATCCAAATCCCACCTAAATCCCACCAAAAAAAACAGCTTGGTTCATCCACTACTGTGAACTGAGCTACAGGGACTAGGAGTGTGAGGTAAATGCAAGCTGTTGCATCTGCAGGGACTGAATGCATAAATGACTCCTTTAATCACCAAAATTCATTTCAACCAAGTTCAGCTATGGAAATCAGGTACATAGTTCAATTTAGGTGTCCGGGCTACTTCTGTAGCTCTGGAGACTGAATTTTCCTTTCATTAAGTCAAGAATCTTAAACAGATGGCATGCATCATTGTCTGGAGCTGCCTATTTTTCTCTTTACTATAGACATGGCATGGCATAAAGATTAGTCTTCAAATGGTCAGATCCATGTGAAATGAATTTTTGAGACAAAGAAGCAACCATCTTAATGTGAAGAAGCATCCAATTCAGAGTACCAGCTGTAACAAACCTGGAGTATTACTTTTGGAAGCTGGAAGTAGTAGGAGGCTGGGTGCTGAACCCTGGTAGTGTGGATATCAGGAATGCTAACTAGGAACAGGGCTGTGGCTGAAAAAGCTTTGGAGAGGTAGGCATAAGTAAAAACTCTCCAAGCTCTCTGATAAAAAGCCCTGTCAGAGATAGGTGAATTTTGGATTGCCTCTGAAAAGAGATGCTTCTACTTCTCTTTATGTAAGGTACAGAGGTGTTCCAAATTTCTTTGCTAAAACAAAACATCCTAACACAATTTCACCTCGCTTGAGCGAGACACTGCTGGACACTGCTAACAGAGCATTAAAAAAAAAACCCAAACCCAATACTGTGGAAGGATTAACAAAAAGTTTAAAACACCTCTCTCAAAAAATTGGGGGAAAGTTCAGCACTGACTTCTGAATTGACGAAATCTGGCAAACAGAAGGCCCTCCTACAAACCATGTGTTTCTCTCTCTTGAAGTGATTACTCCTGGGAACTCAGGCTTCATCAATATATGATTAACCCCGGCTAAGAACTTTGGTGAGGTGCTTAACTCAGAGAAAAGCACGAACAGGAGAACGAGAGGAAATGTGGTGCACTTTTACATAAAAATGGTCACTAGGTATATTCCAAAGAAGTTAAGAGAGTGCCTAATTGCTTCACATTGAGTACTGCTGAAAGTCATCCAAAGGAAATGCAATTCAGAATGTCCAGGGTTTGCAACTGACATAAAGCTTGTGGCTTTGCAGGAAAACAATCTCTACTGCTTGGGTACATATAGAATATGAGCCTGTGTCTGGAGTGGAAGAAAAGTTCAAAGAGCTCAGTACCTTCAAGTCAAGAAATGAGACAATCTCTATCCCAGTAAAAATACTGTATAGTACCTCCAATCTCAAGCTCAGTTGCTTCTAAAAGTAGAATCCTGATATAATGTTGCACTTGGAAGTCAGACTTTTTGACTGGAGAATGAATCGATTAACAGAACAAGCAGACTCTTTTATCTCTGCTAAGAATATCCAAGACTTCAGAGCAAGTTCTGAAGGAAAAGCCATTAAAAACACATGGAAATAAATAGTAAATGAAATTATAATTAGTTTAGTAATCATAGATCATGGTGTATCTTCCTTTAGTAAAATAACTTTGGGAAGCATAAACACACAAGATCTAATATACGTAGTATAAGCCTGTCTTCAGTTATTCTGCCAAGCTGTATTTCAGTAAGACCTTATCTGAATTACTATCCATGTTTCTTCTCACCCCTACCTAAGGGGAAAAAAATCTAGAGATGACAAAGACAAAAATAATAAGTTTGTTATGTATTGTAGTGATGGTGTCATAACAAGTCACTATAAATCTGAGACAAAGAAATTAATGTTTGATGTGAACATGAATGATGTTAAAATGGATTGACAGTGCATTATTGAAGAGGAGGAGGACACTGTACTCTCTTCTTTCAATTCTTCTTGGAGAACAAGTAACAGGACTTACCATAAACAAAAATTCTTCTCTAACAAAAATAAAACATCAAGATAGGCTCAGGATCTGGCAAGATCACAAATACAGTTTTCCTACACAGATAAAGTAAGACCTTAGAAATATTGGAGATTTCACATATCCAGTTAGTCTGCTCCAGTGCTGGACTTCCCAGCTAATGGACTACTGTTAATTCTCAGTCTAAACCTCCCAGGGTGACCACTACTCTGTGTTTTAGCATCTTTCACTGCTGAGGAATTTGACTTTATTGTCCTTGTGAGCTCCCCACCTTCAAGTACTTGTACACTTCAATTAGCTCTCACCCTTTGCCTCTTCCTAATAAAAGGTCCACAACAGATTCTATTGTAAGGCTGTTTTCACACTGGCAAATAAACAAAACTGTCTTAAACTAAAGAAATTAGTTTGTTCACATGTTTTATATTTTCCATTACTGTTGTCATGCCTAGTAAAAATCTAAAACCCTTTCTCTGTTACCTCTGTAACACAAGAACTGTTAACACCAACAGTGTTGTTAACTGAAATCTGCAAGTGTGGATTTAAGAGAGTGTATAGGTTTTGGCTGGGATAGGGGTAATTTCCTTCATGGTAGCTCCTATGGTGCTTTGTTTTATGTGATGAAAACAGTGTTGATAACACAATAACACATGGATAATTTTAACTATTGCTCAGCAGTGTTTTCACACTGTCAAGGCTTTTCTGTTTGTCACCCCACGAGTGAGGTGGCTGGGGATGCACAAGGATCTGGGAGAGGACACAACTGGGACAGCCAACCCCACCTGAACAGAGGATATCCTACACCATGTGCTGTCATGCTTAGCAAGAAAACCAGGGGAAGAAAAAAGGAGTGAGGGATGTGTGGAGTGATGGTTTTAGTCTCTCCAAGAAACAATTACAAGTGATGGAGCCCTGCTGTCCTGGGGATGGCTGAACACCTGCCTGCCCAGAGGAAGTGGTGAATGAATTCCTTATTTCACTTTGCTTGCACATGCAGCTTTTGCTTTACCTCTTGAACTGTCTGTCTCACCCCACGAGTTTTCTCATGTTCATCCTTCCAATTCTCTCCTCCATCCCACTGGGGAAAATGAGTGAGTGGCTGTGTGGGGCTGAGCTGCAGGCTGGGCTTAAACAGACACACAGGTATCTGGAAGAGCTCAGTGTCCCACCGGAACGAGGAGGCAAGAGTGGAATTTGAGGAACAGTCCAAGGATAACCTTTGGCTTAAGCAAGTGGTTTCTTTAGGAGAGCTTAAAATCTAAAAGGCCAATATACAATGTATAAATTTCATAGAAGTTTTCAGAAAATATCTGAGTTATGTTTTGTAAGTTATGATTATCCAATCCATTTTGAGATACTATTGAACTCCTAAGTCTTAGTAACAAATCATGTTTGTAATATGAAACTATGTAAGTTAAGATTTTATTAAGCTTTTTCTGACAAATCAAAAAAATTAGTGTTTTTAGTGTTATAATTAACACTAAAAATAGGCTCCTCAATTAGACTTCACTTCATACTGTATATTCAGATTTCCACATACTTTTCAGAAAGAATAATCTTTCTGATACTAAATCCTAAAGCAAGCTTGTTTTCTTTCTCAAATAATGTCTTTAATAAAAAAACTACAAAAAACTTAAAGCTGTTACTCAAATATTTGAGGAAAAATATTTAGCATGTTAAAACAAAGTAAGAACTTTCCATATGTCAAACTTGTAATTATGCTCATAGGCACCTACAGTCAGTCAATAAGAAAACTGATTTCTTGTTTATGTATGCCAGAAATCCATTAAGAATTAGAGTGACAGTAAGATATCTACTGTGGGACAAACTACCCCTGTTTGTCTAACAGAAGCAGCACTCTCCCACTATCGTCCCAAGTACAGAATGATGACCTTCTCAAAGTAAGTTTGCAGGTATTTCTCCAGGATTGCTGTCCATTAAAACAAATATTCAGTATAACATAAAACAAACCTCTTATGGTTTGCAGGATAAAAAGAACATAGTTAAATTTTATACAAGATGACTCCCACTCTACAGCAAATAAAAAGAACCAAATCAGTAAAGCACTTTAATATTCTTGTAATACAACCTAGGTTTACTCCTTTCATTTTTCCAGATATCCCCATGAAGATATTAACTTTCTAGTATTCATAATGCAAAGTACAACAACAGACATTTTAAATTTGCCCAGATTTCAATTCAAGTATTTTAAAATATGTTTTCATGCTTTCTTTTCAGTGTATTGGAAGGTCATGTTTTTTTACAGGAATGCTAACAGGCACAGTTCACAACACAGGTCAAGATTTCTTTGGGGATTCATTCTCTGTCTCACATTTTAAAGTAAGTGCATGATTTGAATTCAAGATAAAAGACAAACATGTATTTGATCTAAATGCTCAGACTGGCCCACATATATAATGCTTAAACACCATGATGATCATTCATTGATGATGATTATTCATTTCATATGCTTTACTAATAATGACTCTGAATGGAAGTCACAAGTGTATTACTTAATGTTATGAATAATCACCTGTAATGTCTGTCTATCCACATTTCAAGTCAATATCACCCATTCACGTTCATAATCTGAGCACTCCCACCTTGCATGCAAACACAAAACCCCAAACCAAAAGACAGGGTTACCTACCAATGGTTCCCGGTTTTTGACGAGCCTAATTATTTTAACTGAATCTTCTTCTTCATCAATATCATCAGGCATGGGGGGCAAGACAGGATCATAGTTCTTCTGAGCAACAGTATCATGCACAGACAGCAAAGCCTGGAAACATTAATGGTCAGTATATTATTATTTGGCATCTGAAAAATTTAGGGAAGGGAAAGCAGAGGATATTATTCAAACCCTGAATCTACTACTGTGATGCAAGTAGATTGAATGTAATTCTTGTACACAGTTTTACTTCATTTCAAACTGATGAAACAACTCCATAAAGAATATGTTTCTGTATATGTAATGTATGCAACTAGTAAATTGTGGGTGGAGAACTGTGTCTTCATACATACAAAAACACCACGTGCTTTGCATGCTAGCTTGAAATTAAAGAACTACGAACAGGAGAAAACCTTAGGCTCTAAAAGTAACTAAATTATTATACTTGCAATAAGTAAAAAGTTTCTTTGATAGAGTAGGCAGTCCTATGAAACAAATAAACAAAATAAGCACTTTCCAAGACTTCTGTTCAAGCACAAGATGTATAACATGAAACTACTGCCCAACCATTCCCTTTACAGGAGCTCTGAAAGCTTACTTGGTTACTGGATTCCTTTCATGTGAGCCTCAAATTATCTTAGGAATTTTTAATTTATTATGGAATTCATAACTGAGATTGAGAAACGTACTACTGAAGCAATTTGGTTTAGGTAGGTGCTTATCAACCACCTGCTGCATGTTTTTCTTGCTTCTTTTCCTTCTCTATTGCTTCTCCAGTTCATGCATAGCTTGAAAAATATATTTTTCAAAGAAAAGCCTAACAAAGATTGACAAAAGGTTCCACCTTAAAAAGAAAATAATTTATGATTTTTCCTTTCAGGAAATAAGAATCTTGAAAGGCAAAGAAAATGAAAAAGCTCATTCTCCTATGGCTCAAAAAAAATCTCAGTGATAACACAAAATTCACAGTTTTTTCTAGACACAGAA
The DNA here is from genome assembly GCF_026979565.1 of Vidua chalybeata. Classification (NCBI taxonomy): domain Eukaryota; kingdom Metazoa; phylum Chordata; class Aves; order Passeriformes; family Viduidae; genus Vidua; species Vidua chalybeata. Next base: position 16,028,653 of record NC_071530.1, on the reverse strand, counting down.
CTCCTGAAGTTCTTTTCTATTTCAAAAAGTCTTCATTATTTGTAATACCCTGTACACTGGTGAAAAATTGTTAAGTAATGCTTTAGCTTTTGTAGTCTTTTTCACTACAAAAAAATTTGTACCACAAATAACAGCAACAGCCATATGTATAATGCTATCTACTGCTTTGTTGCTTCTGTTTTCAAGTAGTTTCCTCTCAATACATGACTATTTAACAACCCTTCTTATTAAAGGACAGCAAATGGTGACATTTCTCTGATGCCAGTTTCCTTGCTACTTAGTAATTCATGGCCAGTATTTGACTGAGTACACGAATGACCAGAAACTCTATGTTCTCAAGGATAATACAACTCTTTTTAAAGAGCATGACACTTCCATTATGCTGTTCCAGGATTTTTCTTTTTCTGAATGGAGGAAACTTTTAAGAACAAAAAACAATTTCCAGGCAATGCTACAAGGTACCATGTCAAAAGCTGAAAGCAAAGAGCATATGGTAATCTTCAAATTTGGAAGTGTAAATTTAAACTTAGGGCTTCAACAAAACAAACACGCAGGAAGATCATGCCTGCTTCGTGATAAATTACTATTGTTTTACTAATCTTTATGCACATTGTACAATTTCATAAAAACACTTCAACACACTAATTATTTCTGGTTTTCTTCCCAATACACAGTTATGAATTTATACTACTTACCATCAGAAATTACCATCTCTCTCCAACGAATGATCAGTTATACTTTAGATCTGAGCTAAAAACCTCAGGCTAGCAATTATGGATCCTCCTGGAAATGTTTATTGTGATGCATTACATATGTAAAAGCCATGCAATCACATGCAGTCCTCTAAGATGTATGTGAAATATCAAAGATACACTAAAACAAAAGCAGTGTTTGCTTTTACTTCAGGCTACTTAAAGTTAAGACTTCTAAAACTAGTCTTCTGCAATTACATTTTCCACATAAAGCTAGGGCACATTCATGGACTGGTTCAATTTAATGAGGTTCTATAACTGCAGTTTAAAAACAATCAGGCAGATAGAGAAAACAGATGAAAATAATATAAAGTACCATTTCCAGAGTAAAAGGCAGACACTTAAAACATGTTCAAAAGAACCTACCCTTGACAATGAAACTTGCAAAAACAATTCTGTCCACTTCTACACTGAATTATGCCACCAGTGTTAATAAGACACTTCCCTGCTCTGACTGCCAGATCAGGATCCTGGACACTGCATACAGAACAACAATGCATCCCATGTACTACAAACCAATACCAATCAATGCCTGGTATTTATGATGCTTTTCTTCACTTCAACTTCACAACTAGAACTTATCAACCCATTGTTTTCTTCTCCCAAAAAACATATTAAACCACAATGTATTACAGTTATGTAAAATCTTTTCCTCAAACTGCAACACTATATCTCAGTGCAAAGATACATATTTCAGATAAGAGTGGGAATGCCAGAACAATGTATCTTTTCTCAGTCAAGCTTTCAGAAGAGCTTCTGTCATCACAAACTTGTTCATGATGTACAATGAACATGCTAAGATTTCTTTCCTTCTTGTCTTCTATTACTGCTTCTTTTATACACACTACTCTCTGTCCACTGTAGTTGTTCTGAAACAGCCATCAGCAGAGACTTTGGGCAATAACTAATTTACAAAGAAAACTTAAAAAGCCATTTTGATTTCACTTAATATGTCCAACTATAATTGATCAGTCTGTCCTTGAGAGCACTTTGTATGTTTTGAACATAAGAATAAACTGCTGCATACACAGATTTTCAGCAAAATCTTTGCACCATTCAATTAATATAGTCTAAAAAATTATGCAGACTTGATGTGGTACAGAGAAGGTTGGTACTTTACTTCAAAATAAACAAATTGCAAGTGCCAAGAAATAAAACTTGAATCCTAAGATGAACAAGATTTACCCAGAATAATTGTGCAGCAAATGCAATGTAAAGATAGCAATGTTCTCTTTTTGTATATAAGAAATTAAGAACTGATTCATTTCCATCATACTCATTTTTTAACTCTCACAGGAAACTGCAAGAAGTGCATACAATTTGGGTTTTTTTAATGCTTTTGGTTTTGTTTTCAAATACACAACTCTTCAGAACTATGTACATAGGATCCGAGATTTGGGTCATGTATATTTAAGCACCTCTGGAGAAAAAGATTTTATTTCAGCTCTAAGTTCTATGCTTATGATTCACTAATGTAAACATGGTCCGTATTTAGAACTTGAAAGAAGGTATGATTCAAACTCCTGCACTACCTAAATATAAATATTGATGTTCAGCTAAATTCTTAGACATGATCTAGCTGGAAATGAATACTTTCATTGGACCTCTGAAATGTCTAATAACTAGTGCTGTATTTTTCATATTAAAAGTATCACTGATCATTTCACAGTTTATAAATTGAAATTTTACACTATCGACTTACATGAAGAAAACCTGACACTGGAAATGTTGTAAGTTCTTTTTCTTAAACAGTTCTGAAACTTCAAATGTTTATTTAAATTGAGAATGTTATTAATGAAAACAGTTCTACACTTTGAAAAATGTGTATCACTTAACTAGACTAATTACATTTTTGCTCTTATAAAACAATGACAAATTTTATATTATTTTTTGCTTCTCTTTATATTTTGGGATCTGTAAGAGTAAAAATACACCAGTAGCCCCTGATTCATGAACATAGCTCCTTATGTTTTTTAATTCTCATTATTAAAAAAAAAAATAAAATCTCCATTTGAGCTTTATTTTTCATAGATGCTTTTTGTTCAGTAGTCCAGAAAAGCATTTTAGAAAATGGTAAGTTAAAGAAGTGAAACAGAATGGGTGAAGAAACAAAAGCAGCCTCTTTCTTAACAGTACTTGGAAATAATCATTATTAGAAATTTAAATAGTGAATAGTCATCAACAGAAACTTTGTAGCAACTCAAACCAATCTTAGGAGAACCAACAGCTGCAACCAGAGTGCAGCACTGCCAATCCAGCGGCTGCTGACCCCGCCTGCGGAGCACATTACTGCCCTGGCAGCACAGTCAGCAAAATGGAACAAAATGGCCCATGACTGTGCTGTCCCAGTGCACAGCTTGGATCATTAGCACCAGCCACCTTCTCTGGCAGTTCAGCTTGAACTCCATCAGGTGAGACACCTCTTTGCTTTGCCATGGTGCCAGTAACTGCTACTGAGGCTGGCACAGGAAAGTTTCACTTGAGGAGAAAAGTAACTTTATCAGCAACCACAGAAATGGGGCCCTAAACTCACCTGGCAGAGCTCATCCTCCAGCCAGCTCTAGCCATATTATGCTTTCCTTTGAGATAAGGTTACAGAAGAAACAAAAAAGGGATGAAAATGTTGGTGGATAAAATCATTCAAGATTGGCAAGATTAATTTATGAGTAACTTGCATAAAATTAGAATAATGTGAGTAATGTCATCCAGCAACAGATACCAAAGAAGAAAAGCTGAAAAGAGCTGGGAGAAGACTGAACCACTGAAGGAAAGACCATCGAGAGCATCAGAATGGAAGGAGAAGCACAGAAGTCATAAAACCCAAACATGTGCAAGAATTTACAGAACAGGAGAAGACACCAGCAGAAAGCTGAAGCACTCTGGTGATGGTATACAGACTCCAGCCACTGTGAGGTAAAGCAGCCATCAGAAATCAACAGCACATGACAATCTCTTCACCACCAACTCTGCCTGCTAAGGGACTATGTGCAACTCTAACCCTGATGCAAGATAAGGGTTAACAAGGGAACAAAAAGGCAGGTGAGAACAGGCATGTCAATCAGCAGATAAGAACAATCACATTAGCTGAACTCTCCATCTCGGCTAAAGCATGAAGTATAATCAAGAAACAGAAGCAAGCAGTAAAAATACAGGCAGGAGAAACTCAATTGTGCTGCTGAAGTAGCCAGAGGATGGCTAGAGTAAGAGCAAAAAATATTTTTTACAAGCTACACTAATCACATATCAAGTAGAGAAGTAGTATTATTCTCTCCAATGCTGCACTAATCTAATCACTTTCCAAGAGAAATCTGTGGTTTTCTGTTCCGTACAAAATTCCCAAGTTAAATATATAGAGTACACAATGTTAAAGAAATTGGTTAACTTCCAGTTAAATCAATTTGCTTTTGCCACTGAGGATCACTCAGACTATTCAATCAACATAAGCAAAAACCTTTGACAAGGACAGTAAGAAAAATTAAATAAGGTCCTTTAACTTAAGCATAATTTTATATTCATAATCAGGAAACCAATGGGTGTACTAAGTAAGAGATAAAAAATCTGGGCTAATTTACTTCCTTCCATCCTCTAAATGATATATTTTCCCATATATCCTTTAAAAATATGCAGAAATTATACACTGTATGAGAAGACAGCAGATATGTACAAAACAGAAAATAACATTCCATGCTTGCAAGTGTACTTGCATGCTTGCATCTGTACTTAAACTAAAGTTGCCCTCTACTTTAAGCTTGTCCAGCTGGCAATTAAATCCCTTTTTCTTCCAATCTTTGATGCAGCTGGGTGACACCAATGGTTCAAAATAATAACACATACAGTGTATATGTGTGGTTTTGAGTTCTTAGTATCTACCATGGACTAATGATCTTAGCATAGCAACATCTCTGTTGGATTTATACTCAGTATATATTACTTTTTCCTCTTTACTATGGTGGACTTTATTCATGACTATGTGAACTTCCTTTCACAAAAGGGTAATTTCCTTGCCTGAAAATGCTATTTCTTGATTTCAGATTCACCAGTCTGAACTGATGGGTTTACCTGCAGCTGGTAGCCACACGGCAACAGCCAACAGAAAAATGAACTTTCTGCATCTTCAGACCCCCGCTTCCTCTGGCTCAGTGTTCACAGCCCCTGGAGATGCTTCCCAAATCAAACTATTCTCAGTGTTCACAGAAACACACACTCCATCCATCCGTGTCATCTGGTAAAGGTGTTAATATCCTTCCAGATGACAGCCCTATGTTTTCCCTCAGTTGTGGATAACAGCAAAAAAAGCTCTGATTTTAAATCAATAGTAAAGAATTTGAACAGTCTGTTTTACATTCGCAACATGATTCATGTAGCTAAAGTGTCCTTGAAGCTCTAAGCCCTGTTTAAGTAACTTCCAAGAGTACAAATAGATGTTTGTCAGAGTGGAAAATGCCGAGACAGCAGCACTGTTTCAATATCTTGGCAATCCTTAATTGATGTCTTTTTAGAAAAAGTGGCAGCTTCCCAAGAATATTAAGTGTCTAAAGTGGTAGCATGTACCTTGGTTTAAAACCATCCAAAGGCACCCCAAAGAAATCATATGAAAATATAAAGAAAGTAAAAGCTGAGGATGCAGTTGCCTTTTCTAAAAAAATGTCTCAAGGAATGACTTAGCCTTTATTTGACATCACCGTCATGTCTAAAGTCCTCAAAAGAAAAAAATCTATTGATCCAAAAAGTTAAAAGTATCTGAATAAACTTAATTCCTCCGTCAAATAACAACATGTATTGATCTATGATAAGGAGGTCTTAAATTTAGCTCTAGAGTACTCACACTACATGGGAACCTAAATAAAAATGAAATAGAAAAGAGGAGACTGTCGAATGGAGAGTCCAAACACAATATGATCCAACAAATGCAAAAGAAAAACACCACTGAAGAAAAAAGCAGCATAAAAAGATGACATCTAAAAAAGGGACTACTTGCTCTATATTGTGTAGTTTCTCCATTTCACTAGTTCATTTTCAGTAGATGAATGGAATTACTACCTGAAAGGGATGTGATTTTATCTGTTGTGACTTTTTCCTCCTCCTAAATTACTGGCTTTAGCAATGTTGCCAACTTTTATGTTGTGTCTGAATGCTGTAGTTACACGCATGCAATTCAACATTCTTAGGTGGGTGAGAGTTGGTTCCCTCATGTTGGAAAGTTTGCATATATAACCAAAGAATTTCTTTGATTTACTTTTCAGATTTTATGTTTTCTGCTGCCAACCTGCCTGGCTTCACTTTTGTTTATGTTATCTATCACTCTGTTTATTATACGTTGGCTGCTAGTGAGCATTCTCATATCCATACATCTAAGATCGACAGGCAAGCTCTGCACTGGACATGAGCCGAGTTATCACCAGATGGACATGAGAGCATTTCCAGAGTAACATGATGGTTGTTACTTAAATATACTCATGCAGTATAGTCATCCACCTCCTTTCTATCATTTTGTTTCTGTGCTTCTAATATGTTGTATATTGTTAACATGTCAGTTCCTACAACAATAAGAGTGTGTGACAACTGGTTTCTGATTTTCTCTGCCTGACAGATGTGAAAAATCAAGGCTTTTCTTGCTGTTTTTAAATGGAATATTTCACCATTATATTTTTTTACTTACTCCATGCAAGTAACATGAACATTCCAAAAATAAAGACAGCAACATATCTTCCCAGCTCTCCTTACCCAGAGGAATTTTCTTTATAATTTTTTATTTTTGTAATTATGGGTGCAAGTAGAAATGGAAATCGGAAGTCAAGGTCTGAAGCTGAAAAGAGTTACAACTAAAATACATTTTTCCTCCAACTGGTTGCCAAAATATGTGATGGATAGCTTCCCAAAGTGGCAAATTCTTCAAAGACGTGAAACACTGAGCAGAAGGATTTCAGTCATTTGCCAAGAGAAGTCTCCCAGCACTGTCCCCTCTGCCCCAGCTTCATGGCTGGTATGCTCAGAACATCTATGGGATATCTATCCATCAACCAATGACATCAAGCCCTCAATGTTGTGGTCTTTGCCAATTGTTGCAGTCATTTGCATCTATTACTCAGGGGGAAAAATAAATATTTTTATCTCCCTGCTGATGCTTCACAGCATACCATCAAAAATCAAGCACATTCTTGTAGGTTTACAAATTAATGGCATCTGATTTTGCAAGTAAGGATTATGTAGGCAACTTTTCAGTTGACATATGAAGTTCATTGTACTCCAGCTCACCATACTAATACATCTAAAATGTTTGTATAGTAAAATCGCTTCATATACGAGCACAATTCCTACAACCAGTCCTACCAGTACATCCTGCAGACCACTGATGAGTAAATAGTTAAAGATCATGGGAAATTATGTTTCCTAAACTGTAGTTTAGAATAGATACTGTAGTTTGTGTTACCATTTGTAACCATAAATATTTCATGAAGAGGAGAACAGTCTCCCAGGACCTGTGCCAAAGTAGAAAACATCGGTACAGCTGGAAAGACAGGTCTCTAAGGTGACAGGGCCAAAAGGTCCCCCAAGTGCCTAGGATACAGTAGCAGCCCAAATGTAGCTCAGATCTTAATGGACCTGAAATTTGTATTTCTGTTCTTCAGAAACAAAACCTGAACAGTTGTAGGCAAATCCCAACCATTTCCAGTGGAAAATGTTGACTTTGCAGAAAACACATAGCTCAGTGAAAAAGCCCTGATGGAAAATCTTCAGCAGGTCTAATTACAAAGGAAATGTTGGAAAGAAGACAAAGTTTAGATTAACTTTATTTTTTTTTAATTACATGCTACATGAAATGCTTCATGAACTTTTCAAAGCAAAAATGGATTTTGTTTTATATTATTATAGCTCAATATTTTCTCTCAGTGCTTTGTATGTGAAAGTTCTTGTAGAAAAAAGCCCACAGTCTCCTGGACATTAATTTACATTGCCGATTCTCACCAGTGACTGTGCAGCTTTAGAAGGCTCTGCTGATAAAGGCTTAAAATGTTTCCTTTTTTAACAGAACAAGCCACACTTTGATCTAACAGTCCAGTAGGACCACTATGCAAGTCTAGTAAGCCTCAGATGGCAGGGATGATGGTATCAGCAGTTGTTTATGAAAGAAAGAGTAGAATTTACATACTTCCCAGCAAATACAAGAAAACCAGAACAGGACAGGACAATATTAAAGGTATGCTTCATGTTCAAAGAAGCACTATTTCTTTTTTTAAAGAAACCTCATCAAATACAAGAATTTGATCTGAAAATGAAATCTTCATTTGAATATGAAGAACAAAGTGCCCTGGCCCCCTTATCTGCAGTTTTAGTTTTGTTTAATGCATAGTTCTGTTCTGAAGGAAAGCCAAAGAAGTAAAATTAGATGAAAATATTTACAAATGTCAATTATTTTGTGGAACTGAAAGTCAAGTGTACCACAAATGAATTGCAAATAAAACAGCAAGCTTAAGTCCTACTTGCAATTCGCTGGTGTATGCATCTTTGCCATTTGAAAGCAATTAAACCCCCCACCCCCCAACTTAAAATAAAGAATATGTATTTTGTATGAACAGTAACATTCCCAGTCATACAAGCACAGTTTTCCCTTCACTCTGCAAGTAATCTTAAAGTTAACTTCCAAAATTCTGTTCATTCTATGGTAATAAAAGAGAAGACAACAAAAATACTGCATGTTCACCTCTTGCTCCTCTCGGCTATAGGTACAGTGCCCCAAAGTGACCCAAATACTTTACATTCTTGTGAAGCATGAGGCACTGAACTCATTCACAGTCCTGCCGGGTGCCCTTGTTTAGGTACCTGGTTTATGTTTCAGACTAGCAGCTGGCAAACCTTCCAGCACACATAAACAGAATTTAAACTCCACTGAAAAAGGCAGAACCACCACTGGAACAGCTTTGTTTCCTCCAGGTCATAAAGGCATAAACATTCTTCAGAGTAGTTTTAGCACAGTGGCATTAACTTTTGAAATTATTATTGTTCTGCCCATTACACCAATGACCACAAAGGACATATTTTATATAATTAAAAACACCCTTAATTTGCCCTAATAGAGATTAACTTAAATGGTAAATTGCTTATTTTGCTATGTAATGATCACAAATGTAATTGCTATAAAGAGCAAATTGCTATAAAGAGCAATGCTTAACTTTGTTATAAAGACAAAGTTAAATGTTATTTAGATCTTAATATCTCAAAGTTAGTGTAATTGGGATAATATTGTACAATGGACTAAGAGATGGTTCATTCTTTAACAGTCTTTTTTGTACAGCCACAGTAATAAAGTAAGTGCCCAAAATGTTAATTCCTACAGTTATTTGTCTCAGCTTTTCAAATAATTTTAAAAATAAATAACAATTATGCTCTTCTGTTATGGCACCATCCCAAAAAAAACACAGCTTTTTCCAGCTTGTTAGAAAAGGAACTGAAACCTAGTTGTTCAAGATAGTTTTTAATTAAATGTGGAAAAGAATTTGGAAGCTTTAAAATCTTTCATTCTTAGCTTGATCATCTGTCATTTGTACATCTCCTTTTTAACAGTGTTCCTTGGTGGACTTCTGCCCTGTTACTGACAGAATTACTGTAGTGACTACTTTGCTTCTTCCTATTTCCATCCCTACTAACAGATAAGACCATTTTACTAACTTGCTTGTGACCTGTTCATTAAATAGACAAAATGAAATTCCCTTTTAGGTGTATTTTTGTTAGAATCTTGAATCTTAGTCTTCCAATTAAATGTTCCAATTTACACAATTGCATGACAACGAAAAATATTTTGTCTATAGAGAATTAAAAAAAAAAAAAAGCTTAGTGCTCTCAACAGCAATACTTCCAGATTCATAAAAACTCCAAATTTTTATAAAGACACCACTCTCAATTTCACTGGTGCCTACCTGATACATCATAATTCAAAAAATTTTTGTCATTATTTTCAGAATTCTATACAACTCTCCTCTTTACAGACATTGTTTTTTGCTGCCACTTAAGTTCCGTAAATTTTGCCAAATTATAAACCACTAAAGCTGAGAATACTTGTTTCTTTATGCTATTCATATTTTGTGCAGAAGCACTCACAGGACTGAACAAATCTTAAATCAGAAATTCCATTTGTTCATGTATATCCCAACTATATATTCTAGTCTTCATATTTAAAAACAGCTTAAGATTTTATCATGTCAAAGTTAAAATGACAGTAAATAATCAGAACTAAATGTATTGAAATTTACATTGCTGTGTTTGTGTGTGAGGTGCATGGGCATTTTGTTTGGTTGTTTTTATTAAATTGCAATAAAATGTATACCTTGAAGATGGAAAACTTATAGGTATATATATTCATGGCCAGGCCAGGCCAGCCTGCAGGCAGTGCTGTGTAGCTCTGGTCAGAATGGTGTTTGGACCTGTGAGGATGTATTCAGGTGATTTGAAACACCAGCAGATCAGGCTTGAGTCCGCCTGCCCAGCTCTCTGCAAATGTATTTTAGATTTCTGAAAGTGCAGTTTCTGTCTGGTGAAAGGTCTGGAGGTGAAGCCGTATGAGGAGTGGATGAAGTCACTTGGTCAGTTCAGCCTGGAGGAGACTGAGGGGAGACCGCAGTGAAGTCAACAGCTTCCCCATGAGGGGAACAGGAGGGACAGACACTGATCTCATCTCTGTGGTGCCCAGTTACAGGATCTGAGAGAATGGCCTGAAGGTGTGTCAGGGGATATTTAGGTTGGATACCAGAGGGTGGTTGGGCACTGGAACAGGCTTCCCATGGAAGTGGTCACAGCACCAAGACTGTATTTGGTCAATGCTCTCAGGCTCATGGTGTGATTCTTTGTGCAGGGCCAGGAGCTGAACTCTGATGATCCTTGTGGGTCCATTTCAACTCAGGTTATTCTATACTTCTATTTCAAAGAGCTAATTTCTGGTCTGCTTAAAAATAAAATAGCGTATTCAACTGGATTTAGGTTCTAGGGTATGGAAATAATATTCTGTTTCTTGATATCTTTAACAAGGTAAAGCAAGATTAAAGAATGCAAACCCTAAGTCCTTATTCAGTGCTGAAAATTAAAAATAATAAGTGTGGCTGGCCTGTGCCCACAGAGCTACACAATTATATTTTAAATCCAGAACGCAAATGAAATGTCTAACACACAGTTAAACAAATCCACTTGATTTCCCAGAGCTACGTGCTCTGTTCTACTTCCAGAGTTCTGTTTTAATCAGAAAAGATAAACCACAATCATTATTAGTTCATTTAATTACGGTAAGTGATGCCACATTTGAGAGCAGGGAAAAAAACCCCACTCTGTAACTGGATACTTCATGCAGTTTTTAGCAGACTATAAATGCCCAATTTATTTTTCTTTCTAGAAGAAAATGCACCTGACAAAACCTTGGAATTACTTCTAGGACATTTTGAAAATCTCAGGTGTGATAAATATAACTGCCTCAGAGAAACTACTTTCTTCTTTAGAAAACTCTGTGAATGAAAATGACAAGCACCACAAACTTGCCAAAGTTTTACTCATCAGATGCAAACACTCAGAAATATATTCAACAAACGAATTTTGTAATACAGAGTTAAAATACAGAAATATTTATCTAATCAGACATGATTACAAACCTCTCCCAGCCTTTTTTGGCCCATTAACCAAACCTGCAAAGTTATAAACACCTTGCTAGACTTGTCCCTTTGCATGATCAGACTTGTGGAGTCAGTGATGTGGTGCAATAAACTAATCCTAAGCATCCTTTATCATGCCAGAAACATTAGAGCAGAGCTGTAGGAAAGTGGAAGCTCTCCTAGCTCCAGCTAACATGGCAGTTATAAGTCTGGTCAGGATAGGAAAGTTTCCCCTGCAAAATAATGTACAGCCACATTAAGTCAACCCCAAATTAAGCCATATATGTTTTTAGATAAAGTCTATGGAACATCATTGGAAAAGATAGATCAGTTATCCCAAGTAAGTTTGGGTATGTAAAAAAGAGCTGTTCTAGCCATCACTTTGTCCCAGGAATCTAGAACAAAACCAAGAAACCCTCTCTAGCCATAAAACTAATAGCAGAGGGCTAGAAAAGTTTATGCAAGATACAGTATAAGCTCAGATACAACTGAAGGGACTAGGACATCTCTGGAGAGGAACTGGAAGTACTGAGTCCCAGAAACATCCTTCCTTTCCTGTTCTGTCCAAGAGAGAGCAGAGGGATCAAGAGAAGAATCTCAACTACAGCCTCTGACTGAATGCAGCAGTCACCTGGTCTGCCTGATGGAGGAGGGAGCAGTGGTAATTTACCATCACTCTGAGGCATGTTTGCCATGGCATGGCAGGGGGAGAAGATAATGGACAAGCAAAATACCTTGCATACCATCAGTTCTTACCCCTACATCACATGAACACCTGCAAGGTGCAACACAAAAACACCTGCAAGGCCCGTGCAGGGCAAGGAATTGTGCACCTTGTGCAGGATTAGGCAATCTGGCCATCCAAAGGGTTTAGTACCCTGCAGCTGGCCATCTCCCCCTGCAGCCAAGAAAGACTTTTGCTAAGTTACTGCAGTTGTTCAATAACATTAACCACTCTGAGGGGAGGCACTTGTTTCCCTGAAATCCCACTAAGATTATCACATTGCCTTTCACTGCTACCAAGGAAAAGACAGCAAGAGTGAGTGCGTGAGGGAACAAGTGAGAGAAAACAAGAAAAGCAGAAGGAGAGCCGCAGTTGTGGCAAAGGAGCTGTCTTCAGACTCAGCCCACCAAAGCTTCAGAAGTATGAAGCACACGTGGACAATCACTAAGAAAATACCTACAGAGAAGCTTAGGATCTCTGCAATTTCATGCACCAACAATTCCTCCTCTACCACTGGCATTACTTACCCCTTCAAAGAAAAAACAGTTTGTCATTTTACAAACTATGGAAAGAGCATCAGTGCAAAAAATCATCTAAAAGCAGGTGTAACTGATCTTTAAAATTTTGTAGCACTTTGAAGATACCATAGTTTCTCAGGTTTTGAGATCAGTATTTATACTTAAGATAAAAGAGCAACTGTCTTTAAAGGAGTTCCTTTCCACTCTGCAGTTTTCATTTCAACTTATCAACTGCTACATTTAACTACCATTTCAATACGTATCTAAAGCACTACGGTCTTCTTTCTCTTAACAATGGAAAAAAATATTATCCTGTGTGTCAACAATGATACATAGCGGAGGCTCTGAATGGATATAAGGAAACAGTTTTCACTAGGAGGGTAGTCAGGAATTGGAAGAGGCCACACAGAAGATTTGTAGAATGTTTGTTCCCAGGCTTGTATTTCCAAGACCTGATGGGAAAAGCCCTCAGCAACCTGCTGTAAACTCAGTGTTCACCCTACTTAGAGCAGCACGTTGAACCAGAAAACCTCCACCCAACCTCAGTGATTCAGTGGTTCTATAGTCAGATAAAAGGTATCAAGTTCCTCGAAAACACCACAGAGAACCCCAGGAGTTTTAAAGAAACTTTTAAAAATTAGATATTTTTAAAAACATCATCCATCATGAATTTTGTCCTGAGTACCAGGCTGCACTCTTTATGCATGATGCAGTTCAATCAATGATATGACAGACAACCTTTTACAAAAATCACAGTTGTAACAAACTTATGAAGCACATGCATTAAAAGATAGCAAAAGAAAAAAAAGTCATCTGCTTTTTAAAATATCCTTTGCAAATAAGTAATAGCATAATAATTTACAGACAACATTTAATGTGTTTCTTCATCACAGGTATTTCTGATTAACACTGCATACATTCTTAAATGTACTTGTTAAAGCAGACAAACCCACATACAGCCCAAGGAAGCAGATGCACACACTCATGCAGAATGCACTTTGCAGGTGCAACTCATTCTCACCTTGAGATTGGGTTTTGCAAGGAGTTTCAGCAGCTCTCTGATCTCACTGCTCAGTGGTTTGCTCTGCAGCTCCTCAGCCAGCTGGGTGGGAGATTGAATCAACACAAAGACCATTAGCAAAGCGTTGTTTTACCTAGTGCATCAGTGACAACCCAGAATCTATCTTGTTCAAGGTTATTGCTTTCCAGCATGTTCAAACAGAAGCCAGCATGAAGGAAAACACCATTAATCACTGCGCTTCTGTTTCTGGCCCTCAGTGGACCAGATTTAAGCCAGGCCTTTTGGCTCAGTTTAACACAAGTAATCATTTTTGGCAAGGGTGCAGCCAGATCACATTCTGATTTATAGCAAAGGGGGCAAATCCCAGCACTTCATTTAAGTGAATGGTCCTTTGCGTGCAGACAAAGAACTGCTTGTAAAAATGACTGGATCAAACTTCGACACTGTCTATAAAAAACAGTTTCGAATGAGGTGGTGAAATCCACACTGCTTCCAAAAACCCACAGTAGCTGTGCTGTTTAGGACTGGGATAAGAAAGCAAAGTGCCCCTACAGTGCAAGCAATCTGAACCTTTTATTATGTTTACACATACACTGGAAGGAGCTTGTTAAACGTGAAGCAAGTTAATCATAATATAATTTATAACAGGTCATCAGCAATTCAAACCTGTAAAATGCACAAACTATGCCCTAACAACAAGATCAGTAATTTATGTTTGGTTATACTACAAAATTGTGGCTTGGTGAACAATAGAGCAGCAGTTTAACTTTTAATCCCATGGCTTTTTGGCTCACATCTTGGGTTTTTCTTATCATGCCCTTCTCAACTAATTTGGACCCAAGAGGCATATTTTACTGCAGGATTTTAGACTCAAACTATTTTTCCAGGAGAAGGAAAAGCTAAAATACATTTGACAACACTGAACTTTGGTTTAAAATTCTGAAGCTACATGGCTCATAATGCAAAATGTGATTTCAGATAATCACTTGTTTTCTTTGCATTAAATCAGTATCATAAAAATGTCTCAAAGGAAGATTGGCTATTTGCAGCAAGTAATTTTATTTGTCTAACCTAATTTTAAATTTGTACTTTCCTTTTGTATACATTTTCAAGAAAAATGGGTGGATGTATATTTTGCATAATTATATATAATAGACAAATCTAATTGAAGAAGCCATTATAGACATCAGATATACCTTGAATACCTTTTTTTCTTTTAACCTTCGAATTAAACAGAGTGTCAAAAATTCATCACCGATCATCCTACAGACTTTTAACTATAATTCATAGCTAAGAATGTCCAGCAAGAATATGAACGTTTGTGTCTTAATACCAAAAGATTAGAAAAGAATCTCTGTAGGAAAGGTCAATATAGGGTCTATAGGAAAGGTCTTTTTAGACACAAAGCCAAATATTGAGTTAATCTGACTGCAATTGAGTCTGCATGTTGGAAAAGCCCTGCAAAGCTGAAAATATTCTGTGATAGGAATGACAGCAGGTCTATGACATGGCTTACCCTTGGTTCTCTTTTCATTCTTTTGATTACACTGCTCATCACTGGAAAATAAAATCTATTAATTTGTGTTTCACTGATGGAGACAAGCAACCACTCAGCAGAATGACCATTTCAGCATTTCTCCCTCAGATGAATTGTGCACAAGTATTAACTCCAGCAGAACTGGTATTGGCTTTGGGGGTACAAATGCAAATGCACATACGTATGGTTTAGAACAGTGAGAAAAAATACTTCATTACTGCTTAAACAGACATTTTAATCTTACAATTTAGAAAATTATTTTCAGAGATAAAATAATTCAAAACTTGTTTTCCTTCATGTGATTTATATTATTTTCCAAATATTTTCATTAAGATTTTAGGCACATTTAATACCTTGTGATAGAAGAGGAGGAAGACAAAGATTGAAAGACTAAATTGTGTTTTCAGATTCGCAAAAAGATACCACCTCAGCTGGTTGAGACTGTACTTTTATTTGTTATTGTTGTTGTTGTTAAAGTGCTGAGATTTGAAACAGCTACTCGCAGCCATACATGGAATACTCAGGACACACTGACACTGAGCGATCTCCTACGCTAAAAACTGCAGGAAAAGCTGGCTGAAAACCTTCTCTATGATCTCTTGAGGGAACCATAACATTTCAACAAGCTCTTTATGAAAAGCTGCCACTAAAGAGAGGGGAAGAAAAGGAAGGGAGAGGGCCAGATATAGAGTAAGGCTGGCAAGGTGGGGAGCACCAAGGATTGGTCTTGAAAGCTTATGGAGAAAGTTCTGAAACTTCTTTTTCCAGAACAGACTTTCTACCATCCTTGAGGCCTTATTTGCTGTATATGGCTATCCTGCCAGTAATATTGTCGTGGTTTAGGTAGTATTCTCCAATTTAGTACTCCCACTAAAACCATGCACCACTTTTCCTTTCCTCTCCAACACAAATGCAAGATCACAGGATGAGGTAAGAACAATTTAATGGAAACAGTGATAAGACAATGTACTATATTGTATATATATACTATTACTAAATAAGTAATAGCAACAATATTAATAACAAAAGGTGTAAGAAAATAAATTATTCATATGGAAAAACTCCCTGATAATAGACAATACCAGATGGTTCTCTCCACCCCCTTTTCTTGACTGGAACAAACCCTTTCTTCCTGGAAGAGAGTCCCTTTCACAAACTCTGAACTGACATGAGGTCGTGTGGAATAACATCCATGTCCTAACCATGCCCTCTCCCAACTAGTGCAAAAAATTAACACTGTCCTGCCTGGAACCAAGAGAGATATTTAGATTATTTGTATGAAATCATTGACACCAGACACTGCTGCTCCAAAGTAAGAGGCAAACAGAATGTGTGATGGGAAATTCAGCCTAAAAGTCCCTGGTGGGGAGGAAAGAGAAGGTATGGCAGCTGGGAGTATGAAAATGTTTAGAAAAGCCTTGCCACAATAGTTATTTCTAAATCTGCTTTAAAAATAACACAAGAATACACTCCTTCAACAGTTTTATTTATGATAGCAGCACCTCAGAGCTGGGTTTAAAATCAAGCAGGAAATATCTACTTGCTAATAAGAATATCGCCTTCTTTAACTATAGAACAGTTACTATCAGTAGGAAGAGAAAATAGTAATTTAAAACCCATTGAAATGAAAGTGTGTTTAATAACACCAACAAGCTCTTAAATCCCTGAAGTTGACTTAGACAAACATGCCAAAAAATGAATAGCACTTTAAACCTGAAACTTCTTGAGTCTGGAAGTTACAAAGCCCATTGCATGTAATTTTGCTTCCTCAAAATTTGCTGACAGCTACCAAAACATAGAAAACCCTGCAATGTGCTAGCCTGACTGCAGCCACCAAAGGACATCCTTACCCTAGAAGACAGTGCCCATAAAAGCCACAGCTCACCTACACACAATTAATGAAGAAGCAAGGGCAGCTATTAAAAAGAAGCTGTACATTTGAAGTAGGTAGATGCCTAGACACCATCGTGTCCCAACACGTACACTTAAAAATATTACCATATGTACATAATAGTACATTCACAGGGTTAAAAGCCCCAGCGTGTCTCAACTGAGGAGTGACACAGTACTTCAATTTGGAGATGTCCAAAACTATACATTTTAAATGGGTCTGAGCAAAGAATGAGATTGCTCAGCATTTCTAAAAGTATCAAAACCTAAGTTTTGCATCCAAAAATAAGAAATTATTTTTATTAAGAATTTTATCCCAGAGATTCATAACACAATTATTAGCAAGGATTATTAGTATGTCAGCAAGAACTTAATGAAGAGAATTTCAACCAGCTTTCTAATTTTCAAAATTACTATCAACACTATTCAAAGCTATGTGAAGGTTAAAAAATATTACTAATATATGCCTGATGTCAAGGCTAATGTATTGTTATAGTTGGTATGTTAGAGGATATAGCTCTCCTCCTACTGAAACATGATTAAATTACAGTGTATCCTTTTTTCAATAGTCTCAAATAAGTCTAATTTAGTTTCTTGTTAAAATGCTACCAATCTCAATTCACAACTTTTAATAATTTGTAAAATTTAAAAACCAAAATCTATTAATTATATAAATAGATGGTTAAGATTTTAAAACAGCTATGAAGTATGTGAAGTTTCAAACATGCTGTATTGGAAATGGATCCTAATACATATTACCTTTTCCAAAAAGCAACCTGACATCATCAATTGCAACAAAGATTTCAGGATTTCACCTAAACCACAGTTTATTAAACATTTCTCTATTCTGGCCTACCTCAGGTTCAGTCATAGTTTATACAGGTGTGTTCACAATTCATCTGAATCCCAGAATTAACCAAATAGCAAGAAATGGCAGGTTGGATTTTTTTTCTTGAAAATAAAAATTATAGTAACAGGAAATTAACTACTCCATCAATGCTGACCACTTTTACAATTTATTTTTTGGTTATGAAGGTAATTTGGAAAGCTCCAATATCAATAAATCACTACTGTACTTTTTCTTAAACAGTTTTGATTTTTTTTTCAACAAGCCTCCATTCTAGGCATTTCATATGCTTCATTTCTGTAATATTATTTGTCATTTCTCATGTTCTGTCAGCAGTGCTGCTATCTCATTTGTCTTTATTTTTCCAAAGCATTCCCCTTGTCTGTGACTTTCTCAAAACACTAATAGTTGACAGCTTTTCCCCTCCCAGCAGAGTTCCAGCCTGCAATTTTTATTGCTTAGTTACTAAAGCAGAACAAGAGGCTACCTAGATGCAATGTTTTTATAACATGCAAGTGAATAAAAATCAAAGTAATATCAGCAACAAGCCCAGTGATGACAGAAGCTTTGGAAACCTTTGCAGCTTCTTATGATTTCAACTCAGAGGATTACATTCATATGTTTGCACTATGAAGAGTTCTGCTTGCAGACATTTTTTTGGTAGACTTGGTACCAGTGATCTCAGCAGGGGACACTTACATCATCTGCCAAGGCTGCTGCACCATGGAGTATGGGCATTGGGTTCTGTTTTTCATAATAATGCAGTTTTTCATGAATCTGGAAGACAATAGAACAAAGTGATAAGTTTATTTAGCAGCATGATATATGGTACAAAATAACCCTGTTGAGTCTGTTGACTGTCTGTAACTAAACATCCTTATAGTAACCTACAGGCAGCAATCATGTAAATGCAATTCATCATCATCCTCTGTTGAAGTGCTAAGAATATGAAATCAGATGGAAAAAATGCTCAGTATGCAGACCAACCCACAGAAAAACTAAACATTTGTGATTTTTCTCTCCTGGCTTTCTCTGTCCATATTTCTAACATATTGCTTCAAGTATCAATTACATTTTATATTGCTGCTGAAAACACAAAGCATAAAGTGTTTATCCCCAAGATGGATATAAAAACCCCTGTAAATTATGATTTATGAAGTGAAATAATAGCTTGCCACCCACATCTTGACAGACAACTTGACGGAGCGGCTGCCATCATTAAAATAATTCAGAAACAAGGGCAAAGGAGTGCTAATATTAATTCTAACACATCTGAAAGAAGGAGGCAGTCCTTCAGCAAGTTAAGGTTTTTAATGAATAATTATCAACATTAAAGATGCACTGTGCTTTGGTTCTTCCTAAAAGAGAAAGGATACGCCATTATTTAAACACCACCCTGTTCCCTCCTCCATAAGTTATGCATTTCAAAATTTAGATTTTTTCCAATATGAATGCTTTTAAAACCCAAAGTATTTTAAGACTTCTAACAAGTTTCTTTGTAGCTATTTCAGAATAGCATAGAAGACTGTATTAAACATTAACATTATTTTCCTGAAGATACATGGATATACAAATATTAATTAGAATCTAAAAAAAGAAGACAACAGTAGTCTGAACTAATGCAAATATACCCCATTCTTAGGTTTTGTGCTTTAGTTCTGCTGCTCTGAAGGAAGCATGAACTCCAGATGGTTGGAGGAGTTGCAGAAGGAGCTAAATCAGGGACTTCTGTGCTTGGCAAGGAGGGGAAAACGAGGTCTGGCAGAGGCCATGGGGTGCAGAATTTGGCTGGGGACTCCTTCATGTCCTTGGGAAATAGGATCCCAAATGATACCTTAGCACTCCCCAGCACACTGCTGGGGGAGGAGTGGGACAGATGCCAGACAGCACGGACAGATTTAAAGAGCAAGCAAACCACTCTTTGCACACTGAAATTGTTTAGAGCTGACCAGATCATGCTCATTTTGTACCAAGTGTTCCCTCCAGCCTTCCTCACTTCTTCCACATTTGCTTTTCTCTACTTACTTCTCCTCCAGCAGCACGCACTCCTCTCACTGCCTAGGACTCCCTCACTCTTTAATTTCAAGCTCATTCTTTAAGCCCATTATTTTTAATTTACACTGAACTTTCACAAATACGTCCATAACAAGATAACACCATGTCAGTGACACTTGTGCTTGCCGTTGTTCCTGTCTTCTGTTGTGCTTCATAACCCTAAGTCCACAGCTATTTTTCCTCATTTAGACTGTATGTTCTTCGAAGTAAAGAGCATGTTAATACAATATGGTATAACAAGGTCTAAGTCTTGATTGATTCCTTCATCATTTCTGCAACCTTAACAAAAGTATTTTAGTATGTCATTGGTTAAAGGATGCTGAAGTTCTAACATATCATGGTTAAGCATGAAGGCACTACAGTCACTTAATTTATAAATTGTAAAATAATTTGTTCTCATCTGGAAACTACATGGAAAGCACTACTGTCTCCAGAACATGAATCTGAATTTTACATCACTTATGTAGACATTGTTCACTCAGCAATTACTTAGAGTAATTCATACTGGATTTCACAAAACTCTAAGTGACCGGACAACTTCATATTTCTAGCTCACAAAGCAGAGAAACTAAACAAAACAAGGAGTTGCAGCTCCCCGAGTTTGGCAGAAATTTGTGATTTACTTGGACTGTTAACTTGAATAACTAAAAGGCATAGTAAATCAAAAAGTCTCAAAACCATCATTTTTTGATTGCTTCGACAACATCTTGATTTTATCCAGATTGAGCTTCTGTCAGCTCTGAGGTCAGAAGCAGTTGCCTATATTACCCCCTAGTTTCTCAAAGAAAATAGTAGTGCCACTGCTGATTGAGCTGCTTTTATCCTGGTCAACCTCTACATATTTTTACCACTGAAATTAATAAAAAAAATGACAAACAAAAAAACAACCCCAAGCCACCCCCACAAAAAAACCAAAAAAAAACCAAAAAAAAACCAAAAAAAAACCAAAAAAAAACCCCACAAACAAAAAAAAAACACCAAAAACAAAAACCAAAAGAAAAAAAGTGGAGACAGCCAGCCTTGCTTAACCCATCTTTGAGAAAAATGTTACACAACTGTAAATTCATGCAACAAAAAATAGGTTTTCAAGAGGTGGCACAGTGTAAACCTGAACTTCTTATTGGCTCTATCTATAGCCAGAAATTGCAGAAATTACTGAAAACAAATTTTTATTTTCCTAAGAGTGGATACTGGGTTCCAGTTAAGCATTTACAGATAATCATTAAGGTTTTATTTGATTAGGGAGGAGTTGTAGAGAGTAACTGCTTAACCAAAAAAACAAGAAGCTAAACAAGTAAGCAGGAAAATTTAACTGCTACTAGAGAGTTCTAGATATTGGCTTTTGCTACATCAGGTTGAAAATTTTATTCATTTACTGTACTAGCACAATGATTGACTCTAGGGATAAACATTTTATGGTTTATGGTAACAGAGACTGCAACTTCAGCACACTTCCATTCGAGATGCAATACAGAATGGGTTTTTCCCCCAAATATCTGACTTTATTTGACAGTAGCTTCCCTTCTTAGTTTAATCTATTTTTAAAATCAGATCATTAGATGACAACATCTGTCTTTCACATCTTTGCAATTTAAAGGACATACCTACAGAAATTAAAATCCACTGGTCTGTGGATTGCACCAAGATGCAATCAATGCGCAATACAAGGATTACCTTTCATATTAGTATAAAATTACTACGTGCATCATAAAAACAGTTACCTTACACCTCTAACTTCTGGATCAGTAATGTATCCATAATGCATGCAGCACTTTTATGTAGTATATTCCTGAATGCAGTAAAACAGGAGATTTAGCATAACTCCACTGTTAAAGCAAAAATTTCAGTGAGGCAAAAATGCATTTTCAGGCAACTCCTTCCCTCCTTGTGTCTGAAAATGTATTCCAAGATGATGTGTTCGATAATTTCCCCCATAGACCACAGCACTGCTGACTGGCCTCTAGTTCTTCATGTTGTATTTTTAGGCCTTTTTTGAAGACAAGTACAGCACTTGCCTTTTTCTACTCACTGGGCAGTAGGTCATCTCTGTTGTCTTTCAAGAATGACAGAGCACATTTGCAAGCTCAACTGGTAGCCTTTGAATTTGCCAGACTTCAGGTTGATGAATGACTGCATTTATGATAAACACCTTTAGAGAAACTACTGTGCATGCAGCCATATGCTTTGGCATCCTCTCCACATGCTGCCTTTCAGTTAATTATTTTCCCAGATATGAAATATTCACATCATGCTAATACATGCACGCCAAGCACTGCATTTCCAAATTTCAATTCTTATACAAGTAGAATTTGAAATTTGACTACATTGATGAAAATGAGTAATATCAAGTAGCGAAATACAGAAATGAAAAGCAAAACAGGACAAGGTGGTGCAAATAGTTCGTCCCTTTACAAACATCACTCAATGAAATTCAACTCTAACAGAAGTTAAAACCACTCTGGAACACTTTGAGAGAAGTATGAGAGAGGATTCAGAAGTAGAAGCAAGAGCATTCACCTACTCAAGATAAGATGTATCATACTTGTAGCCATGTGTTTGAGCTTCAATCTAAAGAATTCTATTTCATACAAAAGGCAACTTTAGCTTACAGTGCAATACCGGATGTCCAGTAACTTTAATACCACTGCCTTATTTCTACTAGAAACTTAAACAACGTATGGAAAATATAGGGCTGTATTGTGCTTAAAAATAGGAAATATAGTACACCTGTTTTAAGTTCTTCTGACATTTACATGTAAAGCCTCAATGCTGAAAATCTCTTCACAAACGAGACCAAGTCTGTTAAAACAAGAATTATATATTGTAAATAAAACATAAAAAGCTGTTCTGCTGAACAGATGACTAGGTTGTGCGTGGGTTTTTTTTTGGTTGTGATTTTTTTTTTTATGACTACCCATTCTTTTCATTGTAGAGTAGGAAGATCTATGAGGTTCTGTAGAAACTGACAATCTACTCTGAAGTTATACCCCAAGAGGGAAAAATAATCATTTGCAAATTAATACAGTTTTTGGCACACTTGTAAGCAAGAAAAATAGTTTCTGGATTTTCCCAGAGAGACTGAATTAAGCTTTCTATAATAAAGCAGAGTAGTGTCCTCAGCCAGGACCATTTCAAAACCCAAGAGGAGCTTTCTAAGTCAAAAAAAAAAAATCTTAAGCAGAGAGTCCTACAAAATAAGCTTAGTTTCTCCTTTTAGATTTCTTAATTTCCATGTACAGTTCTAATATCATATGATTGAAAATAAAACAGGGGAGTGGGATAAGCATGTACCAAAGATGCCAAAGAATTAACAGAAGACTAACTTAGTCTTTTAGACAGAACAGTTGGCATAGGAAAAGAGTAAGTGTATGTAAGAGTACAATATAGAAACACTTGTAACCCACAAAGCACTGGCCATCAATGAGCGATACCAGCACATAAAAGACAAGAACTGTCACACACAGAGTGTGAAAATATTCAGCCGACCACCAAGGGTGTCACCAGCTACTCAGACATGTCAACACCTCTGGATAAAAGCTTTTTTTATAGTAATGACACCTTCCTGACCAGAGGTGCTGAAGAGGATCTTGTGAGTATGTGAGTATTTGCACTGACCATCATTCTGGGGCAGACAGAAATTCTGGACCAGAGTGCTTCTTTTGAGAAATATCAGAAGCTCATACCCTCTTATGAGTTGTATAAACATTCCCTTACTTGGGTTTTATTTTATGAGATGAGATATCACTCAGCATAAAGATACTGTACCTGCAAAATTCATTTTAGCACTACATCATATACATTTCTGGGGTTTTCCTCTGGACTATTGTAGTCTTGCCTGCTGAATACCCATTAGCAGCTAACGTGCTTGTTGAGTTTCAGCAGAAAGGAACCCATTTCATATACTGGACTGCTGATGTAAAATCAAAGCAGCAGAAGCTGGGAAGATGGGAAATTGCTTTAAAAAATGCACTAGTGATCTGAACTAGAATGTCAATATAAACACACACACAAAGCATTAAGATGTGTCTAGAAGACAGGCATTGAGTATATTGTTGTAGAAAGTCCATAACAGTTGGCAGAATATCTTCTCTAACTGCTCTCTTCATTGTGTTTTTCACCACATATCAACTGCAAGAGTGTCTGAAATCAAAGCACTGACAAAAGCCATGCAACTGCTGTATTTATTGGCTTAGACCCTTACGTGGATGCATAATGAAGACTCCTGTATGCAGAGAAGCTGTTAACTGTCCACCAAAGTTTCAGGTTCATGTATATTTGCAAAAAATGATTGAATTACACTAGTGGCACCACTACAAAGTGGTGCTACTACGAAGAGAAGCATCTATACATGAAGAAGCCACAGCAGATTAAGAGAATGGAAAAAGCAAAAGAAAAACTGTTGAGGGAGGAGTAAGTGCTAGTTTTGGCTTAATCTGCAATTTGTGTTCTGCATCTGAAATATCTGAAGCAAGAGAAATAGTTCCAAGGCACTCATGACCGTAGAAGACACGTTTGTGAATAGTTCCAACATTCACACAGTGAGATTCCAAGACAGGAATTAGGGTTTTCAGTAATGGTATGACCTTAACTCTGGGATTTAGATTCTTGAGTTCACTGTCTAAATATACCAACAACTTTGAGTCAAGGTAAAATAAATAAGCAAGTATGAAAAAAGAAATGATGAGCTACAATTGAACAAATTTTAAAAACTATTAAAACCATTCGGAAATTATAATTACATACCATCATCTCTGCTGAAAGAGAATGCATATTTTGTTTGATGTAGAATTTCAATTAAAAGATTGTTTAATTCCCTTCCTTTCTCCTTCCAGAACCATACTGTATCACATGAAAGTAACAGAAAAAGTAGCCAACTCTTTATCTTTATCACTCAGTGGTGGTCTGTAATCCTGTTTACACAGGACAAAAAATACAGAATGCAAAACAATTTATTTGTTCCCAAACCTTCCTGTAGTCCTTATTGTTGCAGCTTTGGTACATTAAGGAACTTAAATACATTAACAACTCTGCAGTGCTATGGCATGATGAACACCTATAACACATACAGCTTTTAAATCACATCCTAGTCATACCAACTGAATTGCAGGTAGAGATAGAATACTGCTAAGAAATTAGCATTGTGTATTTTAGAAAACAGAAACAAAACAGAAATTAATAAATCATAGCTAAGTATTCAAAGTTTGCAATGAGCTCCAATCTCCATAGTAACATTAAATTGCCTCAAATCTATAATAAGTGATTGTAGAAAGGCCTCAGAGAGAATGTCACAAGAATCAAAGCACACCTCAGAAGGCTTAAAAACAGATACTCAGAAATCTCAATTCTAGCCCAATTTGTCACAGCAAAAAGTTTTAGCTCAATAGATGAGGCTCTCCTTTAAGCCTTTTTTCCAAAAGGCAGAAGCATGCACAGTGGGATGTGCCTGCAGATCTGTGTCTCAGAGCTATGTCTTGTAATATTTCTAATTTAGAATTTCCTGTCTTCATGCTAGTATCACCAAAGAATATGAGAGAAAATTAATAAATATCTCCACTATGCTCATATACCATGAGTTCCCTTTAGCTGAAGACCAAAGACAGCCTTTAGAACTGAGGCACATTAACCCAGCACTGCCAAGTCCACCACTAAACCATATCCCTAATTGCCACACCTACACATCTTTTAAACACCTCAGGGATGATGACCCAACCACCTTACTGGGCAGCCTGCTCCAGTGCTGGAGACCACCCCTCCAGTGAAGAAATTTTTTCTAAAATCCCATCTAAACCTCCCCTGGTGTAACCTGAGGCCGTTTCCTCTGGTCCTATAGCTTGATACTTGGGAGAACAGACTGACCCCAGCTGACTACAGCCTACTTTCAGGTAGTTGTAGAGCGTGCTAATGTCTTCCCTGAGCCTCCTTTTCTCCAGGCTAAACTCCCCCAGCTCCCTCAGCCACTCCTCATCAGACTTGTGCTCCAGACCTTTCCCCAGCTTTGCTGACCTTCTCTGGACATGCTCCAGCACTTCAGTGTCCCTCCTGATTTGAGGAGCCTAGTACTGAATACAGAATTTGATGTGCAGCCTCAGCAGCACCGAATACCAGGGGACCACCGCTGCCCTGTCCTGCTGACCACGCTATTGATGATCCAGGCCAGGATGCCATTGGCCTTCTGGACCACCTGGAACCTCACTGGCTCACATTCAGCTGATGTCAGCCAGCACCACTGGGTCCTTTTCTGCCAGGCAGTTTTCCAGCCACTCTTTCCCCAGCCTGTAGCACTGCAGGGGTTGTTGTGACCCTTGATGCCCTTGTCCAGATCACTGTTAAAGATATTAAATGGAACTGGCCCCAATACCAAGCCCTGGGGAACACCACTGGTGACCGGTGACTGGATGCAGCTCCATTCACCAACACTCTCTGGGCCCCAGACATGCCAAGAGATTTTTTTCCCAGCAAAGAGCACACCCATCCAAGTCATGGACAGCCAGTTTCTCCAATAGATGCTGTGGGAAATTGTGTCAAAGGTTTTAGTCATGTCCAGGTAGACATATCCACAGTCTTTCCCTAATCCAATACGCAGGTCCCCTTGTCACAGAGGGAGATCAGACTGGTCAAGCAGAATCTGCCTTTCCTAAACACATGCTGGTTGGGCCTGATCCCCTGGGTTATCCTGTAATTGCCATGTGATGGCACTCAAGACAATCAGCTTCATGACCTTCCTAGGAACTGAGGTCAGGCTGATAGGTCCTCAGCTCCCTGGATCCTCCTTCCAACCCCTCTTATAGATGGGTGTCACATTTGCTGACTTTCAGTCAACTGGGAACTCTCCAGTGTGCCAGGGCTGCTGGCAAATGATGGAAAGGACCTTTGTGAGCACTTCTGCCAGCTCCCTTGGTACTCTTGGGTGGATCCCTCCGGCCCCATAGACTGGTGTGTGTCTAAGTGGTGTAGCAGGTCACTCACCACTTCCTCCTGGATTACAGGCCTTCATTCTGATCCCCATGCCTGTCTTCCAGCACAGGGGTTGGGTACCCACACAACTGATCTTACTGTTAAAGACTGAGGCAAAGAAGGCATTAAGTACCTCAGCCTTTTCCTTGTTCTTTGTTACTATGTTTTTCCCCACACCCACTAAAGGATGGCAATTCTCCTTCTCCATTTGTTGCTAAAAGGAGGTAATACGGTAATAGCATTTGCTATTTTATTTTTGCAATGGTAAGCAAAACAGATTAAATACTGGCTACAAACCCAGTTATTCATGCAGAGTTTCTAAAAATGTTTATTTTACTTTCTAAAAAATTCACTTTGAATTCATTGTTCCTTATACAATAAAATAAAGGTCCTATTATATGAGATTTCACAGACTTCATTCAAATGGGCCTTTTTTTGTCAGTAATAAGCAAAGGTTTTGATGACTTTGCTTATAGGAAAAGGGTCCCTAGATAGACAGAGGAAGTTCAGACCAAAGCTAAACAAGTTGCACTTGCTCCAAAATAAATTTCCCTGCCCCTTTAGAGCCAAACAGTCTACATGGCTACTGTATACAGTATTTTCAAAATTGTTTTTTTGTACTTTTAACCCCAATTCCAAAGGAAGGAGCATCAGAACAATTCCAAATTTAAATGAAGCTTTCTTATGTGAGCTAAGGACATGATGTCCTTGAACAGAAAGAACAGAACACCAGACTTTTCTTCCTTTGAAACAAGCAGCCTTCAAACTGCAGTCTGTGGATGCTGAAAGATCCCTACAGTTTTAATGCATTACCCTTCATAAATACATTTTCAAATAAAATCTGGGGAATAAAACCATCATGTCCCAGTCTTAATAGTACCAGTCAGAATTTGATAAAAGTATAGCAATTCTCTTCTCCAAAAGCAGACACTGACCTGTGTAAACACACTTTAAAATTGGTAAAAGTTTGAGGGAAATATTTCATTAGAGCAATACTGAACTCAGGATTCCAGGTCTCAAATTGCTCTTCTCAATTTATGGCCCTTCTGTCTGTACATTCCTACTCTGATGTTCCCTCCTCCTCTCCTCAGTATTATTACTTTAATAAAAACACTTTTCAAATTGAAGCATTCAGATTTAAATAGAAGACAGAATTTGAGGTGGGCTCACATAAGTATCTATTTTTCTCCCTTCCTTTCATTAAGAAAATGGTAAGGGCTCATCATTCACAACACAATATACCAAATCTTTCATTAAAGGTCCTGACTCAATTATCAGGAAATTTTGTGCAGTACTGCAGACATAGCAAACTGAACATGCATACAGCAAAACTCACAAAGTCATATACAAAGACTGCAAGGTTCAGTGGCAACAGTACTCAGAATTATAACCATTTTTTATCCAAAGATTTAAAAGCACATTACCAAAGGAACCATCAGTTACCACATCACCAAAAGGAAGACAATGACTAATCACAGACAAAAAGTGTATTTGATTTCCAAACCAATACTACTACAGTGACATCTCTTTAGAAAAAGTACTGTAATCTTACATATTTTGGAATTTCAATTACTGATAGTGACATACATATCACCAACTGCAATATTTGTTTACATGTCAAATATATCAGGAAATCTTTATTTCTAAGTGACTTTTTAAATATACTTTTACTTAAAGAATACTTAATGCAAGCAAGAAAGGAATTGTAGCTCCCACTGAAGCCCTTCAGTGTTGAGGAAGAGCACACAGAAAAGTTGCACAGTTGTAATGAAACAGAGATGGAAACAACATTTACTGCAATAATCAAATAGCTGTTTATATAATGATTCTAAATAAAAAACTTGATGAAAAACATTTAATTCAAGACATTAATGAACTAAAAGTTAGTTCAAATAAAAATTAATATATAAAAAATAAAATTTTCAAATAAAAATTATCAGAAAAAGACGAATACATGTCTCTACTATTTCAATCCTACATTCCAAAAATAAACTTTGGGTTTTGTTTTTTCTTGTTTTTTCATTTTTCTCACTTAAAAACTTTCTTTTTAGGTATCACCTGACTGTGTCTAAGTAACGCAAAAAAGACTTGCAAAATGTATGCCTAGCTAATTTGATTTATTATGTAGAACTAATAATCCAAAGAATTGATCTAAAACATCAGAAATTTAAAACTTCAAGTCTTGGTATTGGTCAGGTTTTAAGAAATATAAAAGTTTCTTCAGCTTTATAGCAAACCTTTTTTAAAAAGCGCAAATATAATGTTACTGTTTTATGTAGAAAAGTGTTTCTCCTTTTAAGGTCTGGTATTTTAAATTTAAAGATCTTTATGAATTTGAGTAGAGGAGTTTTTCCTTAGAAAAATCAGAAAAATATAATCATTCTTTGATCCTGAATATCAGATTTGAATACTTCAAAGAAAAAAAAATCTAAAATATATATGCATAATTATACTGATAAATATGGATGGGAAAAGGAAAGAATCAAGACTGGAAATGCTGCTGGAATATAAAGAACAAAGATCACATCAACAGCTGACTGCACTTTAGAAACAATCATTATTTGAAATCCTTCTAAGCAGAAAACATACTAGCAACAGCACACATCTTACAGCTGAGGTTCACCTGGGAAAACAGTAATCCTGAAAGTTTCATGACAGGTGATCAAGTTTGATTATCTGCAACTTTAAAAAACACAAAGCAATATTCCATTATTTCCTAGTACTTTATACTGTTATGTTGGTTAGCAAAGAGCCATAAAGTGAATTCAAACAAAAATTTATAATATCTTCTGTGCCAATACTAATACCCATTCATGTTACATTACTCCTAAAGTTCAAGTTAGAGGATTGAAGAGGTAATTTGCTAAGAGTATGGAGATAGAATGTTAGAAAAAATTAAATTAAATTAAATTAAATTAAATGAGCACTTTTCCAAATAAAAAGGTAACAGGACAGGTTTTAAATGAACAACTGTATGGTCCTGTTTGCCAAATAAATACAGTGGAAGAAGAAACTTTCACATGAGGCAGAACTGAAAGATTAGAACTGTCTTTGGAAATCTGCTAAGAAAGTATAGAAATACTGTGCAATAAAAGCAGGTCCCCAGTTCACTGCTAATAAACTTCCTTGAAGTCTAAGTTTAGGATTTAATTTTGAGGCTAGAAACAAAACAAGTATGTGCCTAGATTTAATACTTACCTCAATAATGCCTCAAATGTCTCAATGTTTTCTTTCAAAAAACACCTACACTTACATGAAAACGACCTAATTCACCCACAAGTCTGTTTTTACCCATAAATGTTCTGCTTTGTAAATGTCATTTCTTCTGATACTACTCTTTTTAAACATGACCAATTCAAACTAATATTTTTATTTGATTATACAGAACAAAATTTCCAGACTTTTTTCCAAAAAGCAAGTGACTTCCACTGTTCTGTTAACAATATAAATCCAAAGGAAAGAACTTTCCTAACCCTGCTCACTGAGTAAACACAATTCCAACAGGAACGACAGCTAAACTACTCGTTTGATTGTGAGACGGTTGTTTTTTTCAGCAAGCTCCATTCCCCGCAGAATTAAGATCCTAGAGAAATGCCAATTAAATATTAATTGAAGAAAACAGGATTTGCTGCATACAGGCTAAGACACTTCGGCATAGAATTGGGCTTTTTCAGTTTTACTATTCAAACAGACTGCTAACTGTAAATCATGAAGAGTTGCGTTTATTCCTGCTTAGTACAGTAAACATAATCCTTACAGTCTGAACTCAATGCAGGCTAGTCCAAGACTGAATTCAATTCAGGTTCCCTGAAGAGATCACTTCTGTGCATCTCAGAGCTACAGAATTAACCCATTCAATACCCAAACTTCATTCACAGACATGGACATCTATGCTTTAAGTTAAAATTAAAGACATCTATATAAATATACATAGACATACATTTATCAATTAGCACCATCTAGTGGGGTCAGTACAATTTATGCAATGTGAGAAATATGCAGCTCACTTTCTGCTTTTTCTTCATCCTATGCAGTATGTCATGATACAGCACAGGTCACGTAATTAATAAAACTCAGATGCAAAGACAAAAAACAACAAATACGAAAACCACAAAAACCCAAGTAATTCACAACACTATGTTTTTCCCTTATAAATTACATTTTAAGAAATACACTGACATTGAAACCTGCATGTCCATACATATGAAAATTTACTGATAGGATTAAAACCCCAATCTTTTAGACATTCATACACAGGCAAAACACAATTTAATTACTATTTTCTATTCTTACTCTTTTGCTTCCCTAACAGATGCCTCATGAAAAATCTGCCACTCTTTAAAAGAAGCTACTCTGAAGCATCAGATAATACAAAAAATCCTTTTATTGAAGGCCTCCATCATCAGAGCAAAATTCTGCTGTAAATACAACTTTTGCTAAAACTGCATTGAAGTCCCACAAATACTGGAACCCAACCCAAAACCCTAATAAAATAATAGAGTAAATACTTCTTAAATATTCACAATAATGAATTTAAAAGTGGTCAGCTATAAACAGATACTAAGGACTAACCTTAACCATGAATGCAGTTCCTCAAAAATTAAATCTAGAAATGGTTTTTTAGTCAATTCTGGACTTATAACTGCAGGAGACTTAAGTCATGCAAATAAAAAGTGCTGAAGAACTTCAAATGTAAAAGCCATCAGAGGCAGACTCCCACATACATCAACTTTAGGCAAGACGGACAAATAAATAGCAGCTGCATGTGAAGGCGCTTAAATGCACCAAGCAAAATCTCTACCAGCCTCTGCCAACAGGCAAGGCAGCTAAAAACATCACCATTCCCTTCTCCCTCTGCCTGCATACTGTCCATGTTAAAAAAACCAAGCAAAACAAAACAGGAAACTATCACTAACATTATGTTCATACTTAAGACTATTCAAACAAGTCATCAATGCAAAATTAAACATTTACTTAAATGTTCTTTAATGAAATCACGGCCATGAAAGCAAAGAACACCTGTGAAGACATGCTTTGCATTCCAGCTTCCCTTGTTTCTAAAAGAGGTGACTGGCTGCAAAGCCTTGTAAGCAGATCACAACATACCAAACAGACCTTGGACAGTAGGGCCAGACACAAAGTCACTTTTTTTTTTTTTTTTCCCTGGGAATAATCGTATTTTAAGATCCAGCAAAAATGCTTGCCAGTGTTTCCTACCAGGGAATAATGGTAAAAGCAGGTGAAGAAAAATTGGAAAATGTAGAGAAAATATGTAAAGAGGGGGCAAAGTTAAGATCAATTAAAACTAGCAACAGAACACTTGCAGCGAATATTTCAGAAGGCACAGAATTTAAGAAGAGAAGCTGCTGAGGTCTACACACTGTAGCCAGGGGCCAGACTACATTTTAAACTGCATGGAAATCAAAACAAAGAGATTCTAATAAATCAATTAATACCAACAAGCAAGATTTATAGCAACCATTTTAATTTAAAAAGACATGAAGACAGCATCTTAATTTTACTTAAAAGAATATAGAAATGCATTAGGAGTAAGATGTCCCAAGTAACTTCAACCAGAAAGTTACAATAGTTTTAAAAGACATAACTAATTCTCAGCCTTCCCTGTAGAGGACAGAGAAACACCAACACTTAAGTGCAATGTGTGCTGTAGGATAAAGAGAAATATGAAAAATAATGACAAAATATTGGAAGAAAATTACAGCAATTTAGGAGAGATTTACTGCTATTTCCCCATACCTTTTCAGCCCAGTGCACTTCAAGTTGCACTAAATCATCTAAACATACAAACCTGTTTCACAGGAAGCTTCAAATCAAAGCAAACATATTAATTTATTTTTATATTGGAAGAGGTAGTGCAAATGTGTTTGCACAGGTGTACAAAATTACAGCCATGCCATATCTTTAAATATTGGAAAGCTGGTAGAAAACAGCAGAAATTGCTCAATGAAGAGACAAGAGTAATGAAGATAAGGAAGCTGCATTGATACTCCTACCATTACCAAAAAGAATATAGGGATTAATTTAGCAATTTCATTCTTGTAATAAGAATCTATAAATATGTAGACCAGCAACACAAAATTATCAGCTCCTGGGATGCCAAGAGATTTCCTGACAGTTTCCAACTTGGAACTGTTCCCCAGCTCCAGTCCCTTTTTTCCAAGTAGGATTCAACCAAAACATTAACTAGCATGACCTAGCCTGGTTTACATTGCATTTAAATATGAAACCAGCAAAAATCTAAATAATATCAGGAGTATCATTATCCACTGATGTTGTGCTTACATTTTTATGCCATGAATCATAACATTAACAGAGCAAAAAGGCAACTCATTTCCTTTTCTATTGTGCAAAAATGTCAATTTACCCTTGATAGAACAAGAGAACAAAAATAATGATCCAGCTTGAGTTCCCCCACGTCAATTAAAATACAGTGAAGTACTTTAACCGTGCCCATCTTTAAATGATCAGCATCAGGTGTATGACAGGTCACTCTTGCCTACATTATTAAACTGATGGAAGAGCTAAAGTAAGGAAAAACTATGACGCCATTGTCACAGAGAAGCCATGACAGAATGGTTATGAAGGGATAATAAATGCACATAACACAATAGGAATTAAAGGCTTTCATACATTAAAATTCATTTAGTAATAGAAAAAAATAAATAGATAATAATCCAGTTCTAGTACGTTAAAAGATCAACATGCATATTCAGAAAACACAGAGAGAAAGAGCAGAAGCAGGACAGAACACGGGATCAAGCTACACATAGGTGTTCTGCAGTGGTTTCCTGATATACCACAAAAGGAAAATATTGCTTCCTCTTTGGGGGAAGACAAAAATAAAACTTGGTCAGATTATTAGTTAGAAATTGCTGGAAAGTGTATGTTTCCAAATGAAAGCACACAGACACACAATTACAAATGCTTTGTTGCTTGGCACATACTAAGGTATGATTTGTAGTTAGCCTTTAATGACACACTAAACTTCAGTATGATCAGCTTAGTATTTCAGATGCCAATGAACATGATGACGATTATGGGTTACTTTTTTCCTAGAATGTTTGAAACTTGGAAATTCAAAATTACACCCTGATTTATGGTTTGATCCTGATTAAAGCTGTGTATGTCTGCAGTGTCATTACTGGATTATTTAATCACTAAACCTCAACAAAAACTGCTCCTTTCCATGAAACCCAATCTGTAAAGCACATTAAAATTGAAAATACTTTATGAAGATGATATCCATACTAAATGTAAAGCAGTACTCAAGGCTATCCCATACATAATCCCTAGCATTTATAGCTGGCAGGACTGGAGTGTTTTTTAACTCCTACTATCAAAATAATTGAGGCAGTCATGTTTGTGAATAACAGAAATCACTGGAATTACCTTGTGCAGGTTGTGATTGCTAGCAAAAGCCAACAAGAAAAGTTAGAAAGAGATAGAAAGACAATACAGATTTAAATTCCAACAGACAAAGACTGATTTTCCCCCCTCACCATGCTCTCCACTCAGTAAACATGATGTTCTTCATAAAGAGTCACACTGTACCTGAGCCACTGGGGCTGAAAAAAGTCAGTGGCTCCAAGGTTCAAAATCTCCTCCTCTGGGGAACAATGATTTCATGTTAGTGCTCTATGTAAGAGAGTGAAGGAGAAAGGCAGCACAACAGAAATCAGAGAGAAAACAACCTAAAATTGAAGGAGAGAGCACAAAGTGCCAACTTAGCATTAAAATTCTCTGAAACAAACAGTTCTGAAGTGCTGACTAGCAAAGGGATCAAGAGAGTTATGCTAATGTATCTAGTACAGTGTGTGAATTATAGCTAATGAAACTAAAATAAGCAGCGGAATTCAAAAGTCAAAATGGTTTATTATTTTATTATTAATAATATTGTTATTAATATTTTATTGATAATAATATATGTCTCTCTGTGTGAGATCCAAGTCCAGAAAATGATGAAAAGAGTATGTTTGTATTTCCCTAATGCCGTAACCAGCAAATAAGAGGAGACCCTTATCTGAAAGGACTTACAGTCTTCACCTGTGGCTGGGTAAAGAGCTTAAGGCCCAAGCATGGCTATTCAGCTGGACTAAACTCCTGTGCTGGTATTTGAGGAATCTACAAACATGGATCTGTTTAGAAATCTAGAGAGCAGAAGGGGGTGTGCTGTCAGCAGTGCCTTGATCAGCTGGACATGAGAAATGGGACCAGGCTGCCTGCTTTTTTTTCACATGAGCGCCATTGGTGCCTGTGCTGGCTGAAGCACTGCTCTGACTGTGGTAGCATTCCTGGTCAATTTGCTACAGGTGCAGTTATTCAGCAGTGGCTGCAACCATCTCTTAGTGCACCAGACTGAACCTCTGCAGCCAACACAGAGGAGTCTTCCTGTCCTGGTATTTGCTACACTTGGCAAATCACAAAATACTGTCAATTCCAGCACTGATGGAGTATCGCTTAGTTTGCATCTAATGAAATAGTGTAACTTCGCAAATACACAAAAGCAATGTAGCAAACTAGATGAAAGCAGTGCTTTCCCTGTGGATTTATGTTAACATGGCATACAAATATTTCATCTTCATACACTTACGGTCTTAATTTTCCTAAGAGACAAGGAATTAATCCAAGCCTTATTTAGTAGACAGGAAATAGAACAAGCCTGCAAACATACATGGGAGAACACACAGAGGGAAAAACTGGTCTTAGGGAGTGGGGGAAGATAGAAAATACCTGACCACGAGGTATGCATGTGCAATTCTAAATGGCCCACTGAGGCACCAGTGTTTTTTGAAAACAAATCCAAGACAGCTCTAACTTTATACCACTCCATGTCACCACAGGAATAAGAAAGATTTTTTTACACCACTGATACCTCAGAGTGGTTCAGGTGCATCAAGAAAGCATGAAATCCTTTCCTCTGTAGCAATTCTAATCAAGATTTTATGACAGAGTGAATCTGTACATTTAGGTCTCGCTATTGTATTGAGGGCACAGTTAAATTTCAGCAATTGCCCATAATAAACTACTCAACCTTGGCTTGTTGTCCAGGTTTCGCATGGCCTGGTTTTTGTTAGTGGAGGGGGCCACAGAGGTGGCTTCTGTGAAAAGCTGCTAGAAGCTTTCACTATGTCCATCAGAGCCAATCCCTGATGGCTCCAAAGATGGGCATGCTGCTGGCCAAGGCTGGGCCAATTAGAAATGGTGGTAACGCCTCTGTGTTAACATATTTAAGAAGAAATCAAAACAAAGATTTTGGTGCAGTTTTAATTCCAGCCAGAGAAGGGCAGGAGCAAGAACATGAGAGACGTGAGAATACGTGAGAACAACTGTGCAGACACCTAGGTCAGTGGACAAGGAGGGGAGGAGGTGCTCCAGGTGCTGGAGCCGAGATTCCTCTGCAGGCCATGGCAAGGACCAGCTGTCCCCCAGCCCATGGGGATCCACGGGGGATGCAGAGATCCACCTGCAGCCTGTGGAGGAGCCCATGCTGGAGCAGGTGGATGCCTGGAGGAGGTTGTGGTCCAGTGGGAGACCTGCGGAAAGAGGGGCCCCCGCTCCCAGGCTGGAGCAGGCTGTCCTTGGAGGACTGCACCCCGTGGAGGAGTGACCCACACTGCAGCAGTTTGACAGGGGACAGGGGACTGTTGCCTGTGGGATGAATTCACATTGCAGCAATTCACAAAGAACTGTTGTTCATGAAATGGACTCATGCCGGAGAAGTTCACAGAAAACTGCCTGCCATGGGAGGGACCCCACAGTGCAGCAAGGGAACAACTCCTCTCTCTTTGCAGCAGAGAAGCCTCAGGTGATGAAGTGACCTAACCTCTATACCCCGTCTCCTTGCACCACTGGGGTAGGAGGTAGAGCTGGGAAGGAGTTGGAAGAAAGTGTTTTTAAGGACTTATTTTACTTCTCATTATACTGCTCTAATTTTGTTGGCAATAAATTCACTTTTATCTCTAAGTTGAGCCTGTTTTGTCCTTGATGGTATTTGCTGAGTGATCTCTCCTGGTCCTTATCTCAACCTGTGAAACATTTGTTAAATTTTCTCTCCTCTGTCCAACCATAGAGATGAGGAATGGCTTTCGTCGGTGCCTGGCATCTGGCCCAGGTCAACCCATGACACTTGCACAGAAAGTAAGCCTTATTCTTTGCATGCTCTGAAATCTTATTTATTTAGCTCCTAACTGGTTATTCTGCAGTGACTGTGGACCGGGTGGAAAGTACTGGTATGTACATGGCGCAGCTCTCAAAGTAACTTATGTTTGAAGTGAACTTCACTGACACCACCAGACAAGGTGAGCACTGGGCTCTACAAAGATACACAGAAACAGCTACTAGAGAAAACCACCTGTGGTTAAGAGAACACTGCTATGCCAACAGTGCCATGTGGAAGTCCAAAGGAGCAGTGCACACCTACCATACTATGGACAGTGAATATGTGTGTAATGTAGCAAATACGTGTGAACACTACAAATGAACTTCAGGAGAATTAGCTGGAGAAAGGATACAACCAAGACTTCCAAAAAAAAAGAAGGAAAGCTAATATAAGCAGTAACAAAACCTGCTGGTAGGAAACACTGGCAAGCATTTTTGCTGGATCTTAAAATATGATTTTTATTAAATCTTGTTGTATCAGTTTTCATGCTTCAGAAAGATTTTATAACTATCACATCCCATCCTTCTTAACTCTTACAATGTTTTCACACTGCAGAGGTTGGTTTGGGTAGTTATGACTTTCTGTTCTTAAAAGGAAAACAGTCCAAGACAGTAACAAAATAATTGTTTTAAACACTCCCTCACATGTTCTGCCACAGAACTTCTGGTCCAAGGAAAAAGAAAACTGTAGAAAAACAGTTTAAAATTACATTATCCTTGGATGTCTTGGATTTATCAGACTATTACTGAGCAGCTTATGAGACCTTTCATTAGTCTCAGTATCATAGACAAAAAATGTATCACTTTGGTTAAGTAAATACTGCACAAGCTTTGTAAGACAAGAAAAATCTGGGTATGAGCACAGATTTCAGTTCTAAAAGTTCTCTTTGAACTGCTGTACCAGTTTGGTCACCAGGCTGGTACACTGCCCCCTTGGTAACAATGAAATTACAAACTATTTATCTTAGAAGGATTGATTTTCTTATTTTATGTCCAGTACATTTTGGCTGGATTTCTGCTACTCTTTGGAGGTTTCCCAGCAGAAACTTTAAATCAATTACCACTGATCCAAAAAAAAGCCTCTGTCTGGACTTTAACCTAAACCAAAGTTTTTTCACATTCCAAAGCACTGATTTATTCGCAAGTTTCAAGTAATACTCAAAGACAAACACTTCACACCTCTGATTTCATAAGCTTATCTGCTTTATTTTTAATTTTAAAAGTTTTTTGGTACACCCACCTGTAGAGACTTCTGATATCAACTTAATTTCTACAGCTTTTATGAGACTAAACTGTCAACAAGACTATTTGAACCTTGTGGGATCTGATCTTCAGCTTTTTGTTATTATTTTTAACAAAGTGGGTTGATAGAGGAGTTGATGACAGGAACAGGACTTCCTCATAAAAATCTAGATGAAAAGTTGCAAGTGCCTATTACTAAACACATTAGCAGCTCTGATGTAGAAGCTGAAAGATCTTAGACACACCAAATGTCTAAATTCCTGACAAAGAAGTTAACACTAGATATTCAGTTAAATTTCTACCAAAATATACAAAATAAAAATACATGAAAAAACCACAAAAGAGAACACAGGAGAACCCATTCAACAGACTTTGAATGGAAGGACGAAATTATTATTTATGTCTACCAACTGTCTACTTCCTAGTAAACTACATACTAGCTACACAGTAACAAATATTTTTAGTTGAACCATGACATAGGATCCATATTTCACAACTGCATTATTCCATCCACTTGGCCCTAACTTGCATTCTTCTATAAATAAGGCTATACCATCAAAGCTATTATCTAAATAAATAGAAGGTGCATTTTTTTACATAATTGAAGGTTAAAATGATCACAGGTATGTATGAGTGAACACACATGGAAAAACAACTTTGTCTTTACTTAGAGATGAAACACGGAAGGTTGGGGAATTTAGCTATTATTTCAAAAGGAATCTATTTTTATTTTGTTTATTTTTACCCAGTTATTACCTGATGTACTGCATTTTTATACTACAAAAGCAGAAACAAGTCAAAGGGTTCAATACACACAGAGTGACCAGAAAATACATTAATCTTAACAAGAGAAGCAATCATTTGCTCAGTGTCTGGCTTCTACCTACCTTTTTTCCAAATGTTTTCATGGAAACAATATCAGCCTGAATAAAGTAAAGATCCAGTACTATTTTGTATAAAATCTCAATTACTTTATTTTGATTAATCTGATCACTGTTCCCATGGAAATTAAGTTTAAAGGCAGCTGACTGCCTCCAGCTAAGAGTGATCTCTTAGCTTACAGATTTCAGTTGCTGGCAATTGAGCAAGTCTCAAAAAATCACTTTGGCTTCAAAAGTAACACTTCAAGTTTATGTGGCATTTCATGAGGAGTAACACCTTGAATTACAGTTTTTTAAAATGTAATAATTGTGATGGAAGCAAAATGACTCATTGCTTCAGTGGTAATTACTCCAAATATGAATGCAAACTGTTGTCAGTCATCAAGATGATTTCTTATAGAGCATTCTTTTCCCAATAATTCTCAGCTTTAGCTAAGTAGAAAGTTTGTGGCAAGTTTGTATTTTGGTATATTAATTAGACCATTACCTACAAATACTTTGGATCAGATGAGTACTGAAATTCTAGCATTCCTCCATATATATTCTGTATATAAAACCCAGGCAGGAAGCTTCAAAATTAATTAGAGATCAACCTTACTCTCCAGAAAAAAAGAATGAGAAAAAGAAGTCTTTAATTTCTTCCATGCAGCTTTAAAACACCTTTGCACATTCAGAGGCCTAATACTGTCATGAACACCCCACTATACCTACTCCTAGGTAGGTCTTTAGAGCTGAAAACTGCATCATGTCTCTGATGATTTGCATTTAAAGAATGACAAATAACTGCCACCTATAATCTAATTAATCATTCTTAATGACTTCAACTATAGTAAATTCCTTCTCCTCTTGCCAGAAATAGCTAAAGTTTCCACACCAGCACAACGGACCACATCTGTGCACTGTTTGGACAGTCTGCATTACATGAGTGTCCACTTTACTTCTGCCATGAGGAGCCTTTGCTTGCTTTCTCTGACTGAAAGATGTAAACCATAACATATGACCCAAACTTGCTTGATTCTCCTTTAAAGTACAAAGAACAGTTAAATTTCATTGGCCATGAATTGTTACTGGCTATCAACCACCTCCTCCACACTCACACTTCCTCCTCCTGACGTCCAGGTGGTAAATCCTTACTCACACTGCCTTTTCCTTCATTTTTCCTAACTCCAAGGCAAACAGCACTTCAGATCTCCACATGAATTTTAAGAGCTGCAGTCTATTCCTTTTACTGGGGAGGCATAGCTTTTTAAAAATAAATATGTTTGAGAACTCGTCAGTAAAGAACCTTAAGGACTTCAAATATCAAAGGAACATTTTTCTGATTGAGCTATCGGTTTCAATTATTCCGCCCACTCCAAGGTGGTCCAAACATCTCTCCAACTCTCCGGTGCTTTCCCCCCAAATCACAACCCTCTCACTCAGTTAGATAAACTGAGGCTAGGTACAAAACCCCAGTCCCACTTTCTCTTCTTGTGCATTTTACAGGTGTGCAGTTCTTGAGTACTGGAGCTCCTCTGAGCTCCTTCTGAAGTAGCTGGTTTTGTATGCCCTGAAATCAGAAACCACTCTCACCATGGCCTTAACATGTGCAAATATATTAGCCACCAAATCCCCTCGCAAACAAACCCTGCTCTCTTCCTCTTCTATATGATTAACAGAAAAAAAAAAGTCTTGAGACATGCAGAAAATAGACAAATTGAACAATAAATTACAAAGATTGTATAAATATTTGTTCTAGGGGAAGTATATATGAAGAACAAAGTAATGGAAAAGCAAATAAGTTTTGTATGTACAGCAAAAAATATTTCAATGTCAGTTTCAAACCTGAAGTGCAGAAGTAGTCAACATAATCCATCATCAGCCTTCCATGCAGAAAGCCAACTCTATCTCAGTATGATCACCAACCTTAATTTTTCGTCATGTCATGCTCTGGTCTTACACTACCTAATACATTCTCCTCAGCCACCATCTACTTTTCAGCCACACTCAGAGATGTCATTCACTCCCTCTTTGGATCATCCCCACCAAAAATACAGAACAATATGTTCAGAGCAATCAGTTGTAACTCACAACTGATACAATCCATTTTCTCTACATTCTTATGGGAAGAAGATCCAAATATTTGGATGCCTGAGCTTGTGCCTGGGCAGCAGCATGCACTATTTGGATGCACGACATGGGAGGTGAATGCACATGATCTTGGCAGAACAGACCTGGATGCTGGCTGCAGAACTGTGGAGGCTGGTGGGCCAGCAGGGAAAGAATTCCCTGGAGGGAAAACCCCTCAAGCCACAGCTTCCTTGGTTAGGGTGAAAAGAAAGGCTTCTCCCACCACACCTTGCTGCAACATGCAGATACAATGTATCCCGTTGGCCCTGGTGTTCTGTCCTGCCCTTCCCGATCCCTACATAAACCCCTGCTTTCCCTGCCTGAGCTGTTCTTTCATCTCTGGATGCCATTGAGGAAGAAGCTCAATAAAGGCTCTCCTTGGAACCAAACACAGAAACCCCCTCTCTCTTTCTGCGTTGCCTGGATCACAGAAGAGCTGGAATCAGCCAGTGTGAGCACAGACGTGCCTGTGCCCCCAAGGTGTCTTTTTCAAGACACTTCTTCAGAAAGGTCGTGGCACTCTGAACACCGCCCGCTG
Organism: Vidua chalybeata; assembly: GCF_026979565.1. Lineage (NCBI taxonomy): Eukaryota > Metazoa > Chordata > Aves > Passeriformes > Viduidae > Vidua > Vidua chalybeata. The sequence goes on along the minus strand of NC_071530.1, from coordinate 15,986,775 downwards.
TGACACAGAACAGCTGACATATCACAGGGTAGGGGAAAGCTGTGCCATGTGAGCTCTCACAAATGCCAAAATAACCTGCCCATCTCTTCCCACAAACAGTTCAGACTGAAGATTTAGTACATCATCTGCAGAGAGTTGATTTTATCACTAAGGATATGTCAAATCAATCCCTTTTGCTTTGCCCTACTCAACTTAGTTTTTGTAAATACTATCTTTATTTTTCTTATTGCCAAAAATGGAACCACAGTATACCGAAACCATCTACATTTACATATTGAAAAATCTGAGTATTCACACGGAAAATTTCCAATGCTTCTATACCACAGTGACTGTAAAATTTGGGCTATGTAATAATGCAATTCAATCTACGTGCCAAAGAAATTTCACCAGGACATACTTGACTAATTTATTTTTGATATGTTTTTAGCAATTTACATGGTCAAACTCTAGCACATAGAAAATATACTTAGAACTTCAAGTCAAATCAAATTCAGGTGAAACTAGGAAAATTAGCACAGATTAAGGTTTTGCTGGGCCAGCTACCAAAATACCATGCAGCTACAATAAAATCAGACTTGATTCACCAATTATTCCTTACTTTTGCAGTAGGTTGAGATTGTTTTCCTAGTGCAACATATATCTTTTTGAATGTGCAAACTCTTCTCTATCAAGAGAAAGTGCAACACCACTTGCTGTGGCTTCTTTTTCAAAATGGAAAGTACAGTACTGAGTTGGCCAAAACTAAACTGCAATTGGTTATTAAATACTTTGGTAGCTGTGCAACAGAAAAGTTTACTCAAATCTAGAGCATTACATCCACAACCAGAAATGTTTAAGGCAACAGTGCGAGCGGAAGCCTCATCCTGGAGCTAAACAGACAAACAGTAAAACGTGTCTGGTGCACTAACAGCAAGCAAGCACACATGGAAATTCTTGCCACTCCTCTAAAAATAATCCAAGGGAGTAGCTAGAGCACATCTTTATTTATCCTTTCTAAAAAAATATCCAAGCTGAGCACGCGTACTATTTCAGGTATCAGCTACATCAATGCTTGTAACTACCCTGAAGGATCATCCTCTCATGTTTCTATCCTACAAATCTCTACAGAATTAATGGCATCTCTGCTATATAAAAAGGAATGAGATGGCTGAAGATTTTGGTAAAATTTGAGAGTCATGTGAGAAGACAAGGAAGTAACAAACTGAGGGAAGCAGAAAAAATTTTAAACACTATCCAGAACCAATTTTCCCTTCCAAACTGTCAACAACAGTTGTGGGTTCCCTCTTCTTTATTTTACTTTGTAAACTAAAATCTAATCAACAGATTCCTTTGTGAAGAAAAGGAACAGCAAGAACAGTTGCATCAGTGTTTGCTGGTTTTACTAACTACAACAGGAATGTACTGTAGGGAACAATCCAGTATTTGCAGGGGAATGGATTGGATGATCTAATACAACTTTTCCATTTCTGACTTCTTAGAACAGCATAGACTCATCCAAGTTTTCAAAGAGATTTCTATCCAACAATACTGAATGAAGAGAACTCCAAGACAAGGTCTGGGGCTTTTTTTTTTCTTCTTCTATTTTTCTTCTCAGTATTAGAGAGTCAAAATAGCAAACCATATGCTATAGGATACAACCATGAAAAAAACACTATAGTAATTAAATACCCATAAAACTTAGAATATCTGTAGAAAAAGTAGAAAGTTCTATACTTACGTCGTCCAATAATTTTGGAGCATTTTATCCATTTCATAACTTAGGAAAAAAGCTCTTTTATAATATCTGAAATTATTAAGCAGCAAGGTAAGAGGATTGTTGTAGAAATTTGTATTAAGCAATGCATTAAAAAAAGAGAAATATCAGTTCTAATTGGTAATATATCCATGCTCATTTTCCTCCTATACTGCCACATACCAGGATCGCAACATCCTTGGCCCAAGACTAGTGCACATTTTTTCCTTTCTTTTTCTTTTTTTATTACAAAATATGTGTCATCATTCTCTGTCTGCAGAATTAAAAACATTTGTCTTTGCAAGTACAGTTGACTTTAAGAAGTTACTGCTAGGAAAAATAGTCTTTCAAATAAGACACCAGAACTCAGAAAGAGAGATTCTGCACTCCCGAAGCCTTGTAACAGGGAAAAGCTGTGACAGATGGATCTTGTTCTTCTGCTCTTACAGCTCTCTTCCAAAAAGGCGAGGGAGTGTCTTCTCAAACTTGAGAGGATACTGAACAATCCTTCTAAAAATGCATTAAAGGTCAAACCAATACCATGTGTTTCACATACAGTTAAGCCCATCTTGAGGCAGGTATATGAACTAGATAACATTTTGAAAGGTCTTCATACCCTATTTTATGTACTTCACAAAAATCAAAGGTGAGGTTTGATAGCCTGTGACATGCACTGGGTCAGACCAAATGCTCTTAATAGTCTCAATTCCTGCAATTAAGAAACTCTGTGTCTCAAATGGAATTAGTATACTGTATTAAAGAAGAGCAACTAGTGAACACTAAAGATGTAGTTTTGAGATTTCAAGAATTACCTCTACATTAAGATAGTGTGAGGCTTAAAAGGACTTCAAAAGAAGCATCAACAAGGTCTAAGTTACATGTATGTCTAACTGGTCTATTTGGACCTAGAGAGCACAAGATAAATAATGAAGATGGTTAGAATATTTCAGAGCCTTCTTGTTGTAATTGCAATAGAATGACAATTCACTGATCCCCTTTCTCATCTTTTTTTTCTGTTACAGTCAGAAAGTCCAATCCACCCTGCAATAACAAACAACATGATAACCAGGACAAGCAACCAGGAGAGCTGCTAGGAAAGCCAACTGCTCCAAACTGAGAGCATACTCCAAGTGAGTAAACCAGTTAACTGCTGTCTTCTTTTGGAATGGGGGCAAAAAGCGGTAAGTGAAAGGAGTTTGAAAAGGTTTAGGTTTTGCCTCGATAAAAAAAATCAGAGCAAATGTTGAAGTGTCAATGTTTCACAGATCCACACTCATTTTCTAGCCAGCCTTCTTTAATTCCCAACCCAGAAAGAAAACTAATTTAGCAGCTTACGTAACATTTTGCATAGATGCACACCACTGTCAGCCTACATCAGAAAGATGACTGGTATTCCTCTTACAGTGATCTTCTGAGCCACCTGCACAGACAGCTACAGCAAAGCCACAAGGAGTCTGGGAGTCATGGCACTTCAGAAATGTTGACAAAATTCTTTAGGCAACCAAATATTGCCAAGCACTGTTCCACTGTTTGTTGCTTTTGCGTATCAAATGCCAGAGAGCATTTCAGTTTACTTTTATATGTAAATTCTCAGACATTTTGAAGAGTATCACCAAGCACTTGATCAAGTATCAACATTATTACTCTGGAAGAAAATCTTATTCCAGAATAAAATAGCTGAAAAAAATGGGAAAATGTGATTCTTTCAAACCTACTTAGAAATAATCCCAGTTTTAAGCTTCCTCTAGATCAGTAATTGACTAGGGCAACAAATTCTGCACAAGTCTGGATATATTCATGGCATGGGTTACTACCATCTACTGACTCAATTCAGACCTCAGAATTTCCTTCCAGCTTGAATTAGCTCTGTACTGGGGACTGAAGACATACTTACCATTTTGTAGTAGTGGAATATTTTTAACCAGCTGATTGATCTCATTTTTCAGCTCCACACAATTTTAAGATTATTGGGATAGCTCTGTGTACTCCTATGGCAAGCTTTGATTTCTTGGTGCTGATCATTTTTGTAGCATAATATTTTACTCAAGTATTTGTCCAACTTATTTTAGGCTGTACTTTAGTCCAGCATATTTATGAGCAAAACACAATATTAAATGGAGACAAGCCAATAAAAGAAACAGCTTACTAGAATTTCAGTTGACTTTGTTAAAGGAAATTATTTTAAATTAATGTGGCTACTGAACTCTTGCCATACTTGACCTCAGAAAATATATTCCTTCTAATTTTTGCTGTGAACGTTTATTTATTTAAGCTAAACTCCAGGTCTTGAATGTTGACCATAAAGAAGTGTCAGATTTCCTGCTACTATTTCGTACTCTTTTTTCTAAACAAGGGCAAACAACACATGTTTGTTGCATTAGCATTACACTGCCAAAACATCACTCTTAAATGAAATCATCTATGTATTTTTGGTAAAATCTTATTTAACAACTTCCACCCTGCCAGAAACAGAGTTAAAACAAGGCTGTTTTGTTTTCACTGAGCAACAGTTTGGTCACTGGTTTACTAGATGGCGCTCAAAACATTTTTCCATATGCTCTTCTCAAAGAAAATCTGACTTAAATGTGATTTACCTTCACCAGTGAATGAAGGCTTTTTTCACCAAACATATCCCAGAGGAAGGTCAGGTCTTCCTGGCTGTCCACATGTGGCTGCAGCTGGGCTGGCAATGCAGCCAGCAACTCGTACAGACCTATAAAATGAAAATAAAACACAAAGTGTGATCTAGGGTGATCTCATTAATTTCACTTAACAGTTCTGTGTAATTGGCTTCCTGGAGCATGTCATTTTAACTGAAGAGGGAGTCTGGAGTATCCAGAACAACATTAACTTGTAGAACCAAAAGGAACATTTAGAAAAAATTACAAGTATTAGCAGGGTACTTTTTACCTTGTCACAGTTGTCAAGCTTCTACATCCATATATATTTACACAAGGTTATGCAGAAAATCCATAAAGGTTTTGAAAAAAGGACAAACCCAGAAAAAAACATACATTCCTTTGCTTAATCGTTATTCCATTTCCCTTGATGTTAGCCAAAGAGTGAAATGAGTCATGCATAGGAAAAACTTCCTTAAAAGAACAGAAACTGGATAGGGTGGTCCATTAAAAAAAGGTTCATGGTTTTCCTAAATATTTCTTGCTAATATATTGCTTGATTTTTTTTTTCAATCCCGTGTTCAGCAAGGATCCACAGCAATACAAAAGCACCTTCTCTGTTTTGCAGGATTAAATTTTAAAAACAAAACGAACACAGTTTTCCCAGACACACATGCACACAGAAATATTTCAGAAACATTTTTAATTTGCAGGTATTTGAGATTCTCTCTAGGGCTAAAGCAATTGCTGTTCTCAGTTATTTGTGGCACACCTCAGCAGCGGTCTCCGAGGGGCAGACAGTAGCACTCTGTTCCACAGTAGCGTACAGCATAAAACATCCATCGTGCACACAGACCATCAAAGTGCTGTCCAAGAAATGTAGCAACAGTGTTTGCAGCAGTCCTCTTTAGGGAGGTAACCTGGCATGAGCTGATATCAATTCATAGCACATGTTTAATTTTCCAGTGGGATTACTTGGGGTAAAAAGGACAAAATGCCTTTTTCTCCTGTCTGCTGTCTACAAAAACACCAATAGTCTCCTGGGATCCAAGATACATGGTCCTGTTATTATTTTTAGTCTGAGTAAGTGCTGCTGTTCATCACAAGAACAGATTTACAACGTATTCTACTGGTAAAAGAACATTGTTGTAAATTACAGGTTACCTATTGTTATTATGCTTATTATCTCCCTGAAGTTTATGATTCAGAATATTTAGAATATTTGTTAGTAAACATAATTCCACAACCTTTTCAGGCAGTACATATCCCTTTCAAAATTGCATACAGCACCTTTGGGTTCTGATTATTTATATTTTTATCTTTTTACTGCCCCTCAGTAAAATATTCTGGGAAAAAAAACTTATTTCCTGATACATTCTTTTTGTGCTCCAAGCATCTTTTGGTGGTAAACATTAATTTCTCTTAGAATCCTGCTTTTATTTAAATCTGTTCTTGTTTCTGCTTCAGAAATACTGCAAAAAGAAGATACAACTCAAACCACTACAATTTTGCAGACAAAAAAAAGACCATCAAGCTTTGCCTAGCAAGATACAATAATTGATTGAGGTGACAGCCAGAGAAAAGAGGTCTCAGTGGGACTTGTGGCTCCAGCTTCCCAGATTATTAGAACTTCAGAACTTAGCAAAAATGGTTGTTTTATCATACAATTTATGAAAACAGTTTCATTTAGAAAATGAAAATATTTCTTTTTTTTCATTTAGAAAATTTTAAAAATTCTTTACACTTGACCACTTTTGTTACTGTAAATATATCTACCTCAAAAGAACCTGAAGCCTGTCAGAAAATGGAATATAAATTTAATATGTAAGCTTGCACTGTGGCATAACTGCTTGGGGACAATTCCTGTGTGTCATTCAGAAGAAGGAAAACAGTAACTTCAAACACTGCCATCAAATAAAAGGCATGTAACAGAGTAAGCTTTCTTTTCCTTGATCCATAAGATTTACTTAAATTCCACATGTAATCAACTATAAAAACTATTCTCTCCTTGTCACTTGCTCCTCAACACTTTGATAATCAAATCCCTAGGGAAAAATAAAATGAAAGTTTGTATTTCCTGATGGATTAACTATTAGTGACACAGGGGGAGACTGAATCAGCCCATAATGAGACTTTGGTTTTACACACAAAACCCCACCTGCCAGCACTCCAGGAGTGCCAAACCCTTATACAGGTGCAGGTCCTTATACACATGAAGGTTTCGCATCCAGCTCAAACGTTTCTGTGAGCTTTACGTATTTGTATAGCCCTGAATTGCCCCTTCCAGGGAAACGGGTGTCCGTGTTCCTAGTGCACTACTCCAGCTTCCACAGCATCACACCCATCTGTGCAACTCCTCTGGGGAAGTGGAGACAATTAAACAGGTGTTGACTGATCTTATCCAATATCATGGCCATGCTTCTAGTTCTTCCCTGCTTTGGCTCTAGAGTCCAGTGTTTATAGCTTTCAGCCAGAAGGAAATGAGAATCCATCCCTTCTCTGCAGCAGTGGAAACTGAGGACTGTGCCATGCAGAATGCTGGAGAACACCACACTCTTGCTCTTCAGACTCCTCCTGAAACTGAACACTGTGTAGCCAGGAATTAAAAAAAACAACTCCATCAAGGAACCAAGTAAAAATCAGGCAAAAGGAGGACTTAGTGTATTAACCTGAGGAGAACAGAAGACAAAGATCTACAGAAGACAAAGATCAGAAGACAAAGATCAGAAGACATGTCTAAACTTAAATTTGTGTGATTACAGATCACCTGACTCAGCTCCAGAAGGTAATGGCAGAAGAAGGTGGTAGCACCTTTAAAGGCTTAACTTTCCTCTTGTTTCTTCTTTTTCTGTCTGTGGTGAGCAGTACCACAGAATCAAAAATTTTCAGATGGGCATTCTGATTTTTATCTATTAAGAAATAAAGTATGTGGATCTTCTACACACACCTCCAAGTAAAACATGATTTTTATTTGTGTCTAAATTACATTAAATGTGTTGATGTTATTCATTCCACTGTGAAGAAACAGTGAAAATTGTGGCTGGCATGTGACTTTACCAGCACATGGCATATTAAAGAAAAGGCTTTTGTGATATGGACAGGGACACAATAGTTTGTCTAGTGTAAACTGGTAATGAAGTTGACACCACTATATCGGCAGCTACACACTGGCCTAGTTTTCCTTACCAAATCTGAACAATTGTCACATGCATCTTTCCTACACATGAAGGGCAGCAGCTCAAATTCCTGCAGGCCTGTAAGATCTCACTGTACTGAGATGCTGCCATGCAGCAATAGAAATAATCTGAATTTCATAGTAGAGTGCTTCAGATCAACTTCAAACTCCTGCAAAACTTCTAAGTAGTATCTCAGGTGGTTCTAGAAGTCAGAGCCAAAGGCCATGGAAAAAAGTGCAAGTTTAACAATGGTTTAAGCACTGAGAGGCTGTTAAAACCAAGTTTTTTTTAATTGTTCCAAAAGCAATTATGTAGTCTGAAGGGATGCCACACCAAACACTTTTGATTACTTCTAAAACCAAAAATCAACTTTCCAAAAGTTGTGACACTCCCTAAAATAGTGACACTCCCTAAAATACAGGTTGTTTGGCAAATTGAAAAAGCATATTCATCACATATGCCCAGAGTGAGATGTACCAGCACCTCCAAGCTGAATGCTACCACTGTCTGCCAGGCCTTGATTGTGCTTTGGTCTCAATTTTGATGTTTCCCACCTTCTTGAGTCATATGGCATGCTTGGACCTCACATTTCTTTGAAAGGTCCCACAATGTAAATGAACACAATCAAGAGCTTTTCAAAAAATGTATCTAGAAGCTGTTAAAAAAAAATATTAAAAGCCAATTAAAAATCCTGTTATTTTTAATGCCTGATGTTGGCACCACTGTGCGGAGTGTCTTGCAAAAAAAAAAAAATTGCTTTTATTATACACTGTTGCTATTCTACTTAGGTTCTTGGTTTTTATCAGTCCAGTTTGCCTAAGTTTAACCAGCATTTATATTCAAAAGGAATCATGCACACATTGGAATTTACTAGTATCAAAATACATCACGTGTCAAAAATCAGTAAAGTAAACAAGACTTACACAAGAAAAACTAATTTATTTTGATTTGATTTTTATAAGTAGGTAATTTATTCCCAGAAGACCTGAGCATACATTAAAAAACTAACAATGTGATTAAACATAGAGGTGTAAGACAATTATGCAATTTTAAGAGGGGAAGTAAGTCTGGTCATTCCTCCTGGTCTCCTCCAGGGGAGAGGAACCCCAAGACCCATCACAATGTAATCACACCTAAAAGGGTAAAAGTTAAATTTCAACTGCCTTCTTTCAACACACTTAAACAGTTACTGTCTTCAGAGCATCTTCACCTTTTTCTAAACTTAATACAATTTAGTTTTATTTATCTGAAGATCAAAATGTAGAATAATGCTAACTCCAATTTAAAAACGCATAGATTTGCACATGCAATCAGATTTAAGAGTAAGAAGCAATGGAAACCTTTTAAATCAGAAACAACAGGACATAAAAGATTTTTCCAGTTTTAGAAAATTGCTTCCTTTGTAGTGTTATATTCTACAGAAGACCGCTTGTTCCTAGGAGGAGAATAAATGGCTAAGCAATTGATTAAACTGTTCCCGTACTGAACCACTCACGTTGCAGATTCCAGATGCTCTACATTCTTGACATCAGAATGGAAAAATTTACTGTTAGTCTAGAGAAATTTAATATCACCATTCTTGTCATATCCTTCATAGCTTCATTATTAGGACAAGTCTGTGGAAGCTATAAACTAGTGCTAAATGATAAAAAATATGGTCTCTGCGTTCCATCACTCTTGCATATTACAAGAAAACACCAACTTTGTTTTGGTTAGCCTAAGGAAAGAAATGGAAACATGGATGTGCCTTTGCTTTCATATGCTAATTAATTTCCTGAATTAGCATGCTGAACAATGATGCCAGGTTTCAAATCTAGAATTTTTAAAGCAACTTAGGGATAATAAACACTAAAGAACATACATCTAAAGGCCCAGAACAACACTGTAAAAATTTATTGTATTAATAAAACGGGACAAACCAACCTTTAAATTTTCCACTTTGTCAAAGGTAAAATAATCAGCACCATTTGCTGCCATTTATAACAAGCTAACATTTTTTCACATTTGAACTGTACTTTACAGTTCTATGAAGGCTCAGACATTTGCCTTACACACAACCAAGCATCATTGCAGTAGAAGCACTTATTCTGACATCCTTACTGTTGAATAACAAAATCATTCACTAACACCACATACTGAAAATTGTTTCATTCTGAAACTTGAGATTAGTATTTATGCACAGGTTCAAATAAAAACATATGTAGTATGTCTGCATATTAGGATGGACATACTGCACTGTCCTATCAGACTCCAGCTGTAAAAAGACCACTAAGTGCTCAAATTTATGTGCTACAAATAATTCTATTTTTATGTTCTCTTAAGTAATTCCACTGAATATATGGGCTTGCTGACATTACAAAAAGTTAAAGAGTAACAATTTTTCTCTGCGGAGCCAGATGGATTAACTCATTCCAGTAAGCACCTTTTTTAAATTTTGTGGTTTAGTGTTTCTACAAAAAAAAAAAAAAATTCAAAGTACAGAACACCAAGTAACTACATAATGCACTTGCATAACTATGACATGCAAGTGATCAGCATCTTGGGAAAAATATCTGTTTTGATTTATTTGCTAATTCACAAAAAAAAAGTAAAATGCTGAAATCCTTACAGATGGCAGAGCAATAGAAATACTAATGCTGTATATTTTTTCTATTGAAAAAAAGAATTTTGCTGTAAGTGTCCTCAAAGAACAAGACTGCATATTCATAAGGGCAATAGTATTTTAACTTAAAAGTTGTACCTAATTTTTATTCCTCCAAGCTACAGTAAATTTGTTAGCCCACCTTAAAACAATGTTATGACAGAAAATGTTGAATGAGTAATTATTTAAACCTATCACTTTAAAAAATATTATTTCCTTCAAAATGGAAAAGTCTTTTAGTTTTGAACTTGGCTCCCAGAGCTAAAGAATACGCAGTTGTTTGAAACAGTTATTGGTCTTTTAGGATTTGTCTCAACATGTGTATTTCAGATTTAACACACCACATACCGTTAACGTTCTGATGTGAGTTAAAGAGTTGATCTCTATCTGCATCTATACAGGGCAAGACTTGCTGCAAAGTTCCTGCTTGTATGGCTCATCAAAGCTGTTTCAAAACCAAACCCCCTCAAAAACGTAGTTACTAGACACTGTGTCAACATGGATATTTTCAAAGTTCGTAAAATGTACTTTTATGAGTATTCAAAAGCCCATCTTTTATCTGCAAGAATAACATATACATAAAACTGATTTAAAGTGAACCATCAAAGACAAATTAACAAGCAGCTTGTGGAAAACTCATACAAAAATTTTATATATATATATATTTTTTTTTTTAATCCTGTCTCTTCCAATGAAGCCTGCGTACTATGGCACCTTGAATAACCTTGACTAATTGACCAGTCCTTTCCACAGACATCAGCTTGGCACGTCTTTGGTATTTCTATCTCGATCTTCATCAGCCCTAGAGAAGGCAATAGCAAGTACCTGGCAGGCAGTCAGGAAAGTACTCATTCCAGCACTAGGAAGGCACTGGGCACACTGGCCATGTTTTAACCCTTTAGTCACAGTTTACAAGGTTGTAAGATACTTAGCACTGGGGAGGGGCAGCAAGGACTCCTAAACACAGCATTTTACATCTGCAAAAGGAAGACAGAATATCTCATTAAGAGCTTGAATAAAGACTTCTAACAATAGAAATCAACATTATTTTCAAATCAGTTGGGTCTAAGAATAATGGAAATAGTGTTGGATTACCAAGTATCTCAACCTCTCATGGTCAAGATACATGCTAATCATGTATCTCATACAGGATATATCTGTCATGAGAGTGGGAGAAAAAGTCCTACAATCCTAGGCAGTACTGATGCCTGAAATAAAATCAGTGTATTATTTCAGTGCTATGATTCACTGCAGGACCTAGCTTAAGAACTAACACTCAAAACAAGTTATGCCATTACACAATCAGTCATATATATGCAGCCACCTACACTTCATTTAAAAGTTTATAGAAGAATATAGGAATATACACAAATTTAAAGAGTCAAGTATATTGACAGACTGAGAAAGGTGGGGCTGTTCAGTGTGGAGAAGAGGAGTGGGCATAGAGACCTCCAGCAAACTTCCAATATCTGAGGGGAGCCTACAAGAAAGGCTAGAGAGGAACTCCTTGTCAGGAACTGTACTGATAAGACAAGCAATAATGGTTCAAACTGAAAAGAGGGGAAATTTAGGTTAGTATGTGGAAGAAATTCTTTGTGGTGAGATTGGTGAGGCACTGGAACAGGCTGTTCCCAGAAGCTGGGGCTGTCCCATCCCTGGCAGCGTTCAAGGTGACGTTGGATGGGGCTCTGAGCAACCTGGTCTAGTGAAAGGCATTCCTGCTCACAGCAGGGGATTTGAAGTTAGATGACCTTTAAGGTCCCTTTCAGCCCAAACCATTCCATTATTCTACATCGTCTTCTTTTGAAAGTAAGTTTAGGAAAGTAAACTATTTGAAGTAATTAAATTATTTCATCGTTTATTTGTAAAACTAATACATTGCTTTGAGCTGTTATTTGTGTATGATGGTTTTTTTCCTAAACCAATGTGTTATTAAGAAAAAAAAAATAAATTTTGAACCCCTGCATTTCACAACATGCAACTAACAGCTAGCAGGGAAGCTTCTCATTAGCTCCTAGCAGTAATAAACTGCCTTCTGATTAACAGGTTTAATTCTTCTAAATCAGCCAGGATTTGATGTGATATTGGGCTGAGAAGCCACAGAACCTTCCATTAAATGCACACAGTATGTAGGCTCTGCTGGCTAACCTGGATGCTGGCACAGCTACACTTGAGGGGCACCGCACGGCAGCGTGCTCTCAGCAAAGGACACCTGGCATCACTAGAACAGTCAACCACTTGTGTGCTACAGCTTTCAGTCCAACAAACAGAACCATATCTAACAGAGCCTCTGCTTAGAAACAGTATAGGTTACTGTACCTTCAAATTTATGACAAAACTACACACTGCTCACCCCAAAAAAAAAAAAAAAAAAAAAAAAAAGGGGGTAAAATTGTTTCAGCTGCCAGACCATTTGAATTTAAATGTGTCCAAAAACTGTAACAGTTAAAAGAGTTTACCATCAGTAAATATACTTACACACATTTTCTGATTCCACACTACTGAATCAGTCTAGCAATATTAACACAAAACAGAACAGTTTAGAGAAATTTCATTTCATTTTGAATGAATTTTCCAAGTCATCATAAATACATTGATACCAAAATAAATACCCTTTCCAACACCAGTAGGTTGTATTTTTAAAAATTAAATCAGATTGCAATTAAAGCTAGCCAGACATCTCATACTTTCCCAAATCTTCCAAATTAATGTTATCCTAAAAGCCATGTAATGCCTCTGGCAGATGGAGATGGGGAGAAATCAAGAATGCAAGGATAAAATATTGGCTCTGTTTATTAATTCAGTATAAATTTTACCTTGGCTGTCATATCCATTTTCATGAATATCTGGCCATACCTATGCATCTCAACATGCTGAGGAATTAAAGTAGCTTTGAAATTGTGATGCAGCCAAAGCATTTACATACCACACTTGCTGCAGCACACCTACACCTAAAGTTATAAACAAGAGTGTAAAACAGGCAAGTGAAGGCTTTCCCTCTGCTCTGCTTCCACCACAGGACGCCAGTGGGGAAATAAAGGCAGTTTGGAGCAGGAACTGATGACCCTGCAAGGCTTTGCCCTGGCAGCCTCCAACAGAAGAAAACTCCCAGAAAACTTTTCCTTCATTGCTCTAAATTCCCTTTCTCTTCATCTCATAACAATGAGATGGACAGATCTTTGGCCACCATTTTATGTTGCTGCACTCTTTAAATAGGCTGTAAAAATAGAACTCTCTGATTTCTATCTTCCTCTGAATCCTAAAAATGGGGTTAAAAGGGTAAAATTAAAATTTTAGCACTTCAGGTTAATTTGTCCTTCTTCTACTAGAGGTGTTTCTGATGCTCCCCTTTCAGCTTAGCCAACTATTCAGTTTTTTCTTCACATTACTATCTTTTTTCTCCACCTTTTAACCTTTTTATTATCAAATCCTCTTATAAAACATCATGTTGAAACTGACAAGCTGATCAAAATGCATTGATACAGTAGTAAATAAAGAGAAGACATCTATATGAAAACAATAAAAAAATGACAGCTTTCTTTTTGTTCAGTTGACTGCAAAATCGTCTTTGAACTTCACATTGCTTGCAGTGGTCTCTGACCACTGGGAAGTCAATCCATATGAACTATCCTAGCAAAATATTTCTACCAGCATTCAGCATATCCACATCAACAGCATGCAGCTTCAGAGGTCGAGACTAATGCTAAAGAATCACAGAATACACTACTATAAATGCATTTTGGAAAAATACCTAACATTTAGAACAGATTTCACATATCTATGTAGTATTAGAAAACAGAGATGAAAGCACGAAACCCAGGAATATTTTAAAGGCCATATGAACTTAAAATTTGGTTAGTAACAAATGTGGGGGATTTTTTAAATTAATACTCTAACATGTATTCAGTTTTGCAGTCTTATAATACTTAGAAAACTCCACTATCTGGCACAGTGCTCGCTTCTTTATGTGCTCAAGGAGAAACTAACATAAACCCTCGCACATTTTCTCTTTCTATAATTTACAATATTCAAATCCAAGAACTGCTTCTGACTTTCACTGCATATAAGCAATCTCACACAGCTTTACTTGGTGCCTAAACTTGGCCCATAAATGTGATTTTCCTGCTGACAACATATGAAACAAAAACATAAAGTCTGCTTTGCACAATCATGCACTGGTTTTTGAGAACAAACAGAAAAGCATTTTTAAGCTTGTCAGTTAAGCAAGCTTGATACAGCATTGGTAGGAAAGAAATCTGCAACAAGTTTACAATGTTTTTCACATTAGAACAACACTTAAAGCATAATGATGTCATCTTGGCTCCACCAAAGTCAGCAACAAAGCTGCCATCTACTACTGTGAAGCCAGCATTGCAATTTTACACCTTTCTAAATATAGCAGATAAGTGAATGCAAGATCTCACAGATTTGCTTTACCTGCAAAAACAGAAGTCTTCTTGCTCAGTCTTCAAAAATTTTGGTGGGCTTGCACACAGAGGGCAAGCAGACTTTTGCAACACAGAAACTGTTGAAAGCTTTTGACTCAGCCTGAGGCATAAGCTCAGCCTTCCCTTCACGCTGGTTGCTTTAAGATAATCTTGACTTGACACAGACAAGACCATAAACTTAAGGGTCACACAGATGTTATACACAATGAGCAGCTTTTCAATTATTACTATTATTATTATGATATAAAAATAGGTTTTCTATATGGCTAATGGGGAGTGGAAGAGAAAGAAGCATTTGCACGTAAGCCTTTGTCCTCTGTCTTTAGGTTAGTGAAGCCAGATCAACCTGGTAAGGTGTAAGATTAAATTAAAAGTCACTATACCAGTCTGAATAAATTAAACCAAACTTTTTTCAAAAAGACTGAAAATAGTGTAGCCACGATTTTGATTTATCATAGCTTAAAGCCTGGTAAATGCCCCTCAAAACAGATTTAAAAGGTATGGCTTGTGTTCAGAAGAAGATACAGGTTAAAACATGGTAGGACAAAATCAAGTATATGAAGAATGTATATGAAGAAAGCAGTTTCAAGGACATGGTGCCACTTCTAATAAAAGCTGTAGACAAACTAAAAGCAAGGCAAAATGAATACAGTCAGATAAACATTTAGTCTCATCAAATACAGCCCATCATGAACACTATCCTATTTTTGACAGTGAACTGATACTTCAGACTATATTAAAAAAAAATCAATCAATAATGTTTCCATACTGGTGACTGAATGTCCAGTGATCCATGACATGGCAACTTTTGATATTCACAGATGAGTGCATTTCTATTTACAAACCCTCACAGAATTCTTTCATTTGTTTTTAAATCCAGGTTTACTTTTATTGCACCCAGCATCTAACAAATACAAAAATAGGTTAGGCTGCACTTTGATTGTATTTACAAAAGAGAGTCTTTGCAAACAGACTGAACAGGGTTATGTCCCTATCCTAAAGGTCCCACTAAGTGACTTGTCAAGTCCTCTGTGCCCCAAACAGGTCAGTTTCAACTCATCACATACCACAATACCAGTCTGTGCAGGTAGGGTGAGAGGAAGACTGCTTACCCACACAGGAAGAATAGAGGTAGGAAACATTTTATGCACATCACTACCTTTTAATCTAAGAGTGAGAGTAACAGCAGAAAAACAGGACTCCAGTTAGAAACCACCTGTATCATAGCCAGGGTAGAAAGCACAGTTTGATGCAACCATCCCAAAAATACTTAAGTGCATATCAGCTCAATCAGGAAGTATTGTAAAGAAATGGAAGAAAAAAAAATTCTCTTTTCACTCCAAATGCAATTTTTTATTTCGAGAAACAATTTATAACTTGAGGAAGAAAACAAAGGACTTAACAAGCCGTATTACTTAACAGCAAGATATTAACAGCATGTATTCTGTTTTACTATAAATTTCATGGGACAATGGAGACACCTGAGTTTTAACACAGATCTTAATTATTAAAGGTATGTTTCCATTGTCAGATGGATTAAATAGGACAGTAAAACATGCTTAGAGCCATTTTAACACACAATATTTCAAAATTAGGATTATCTTCTACTTTTTGAAGCCCCTCTCCTTCTTTATTCAGAAAGCCTATGACTATTACTTTTGGACATATTGCAATCCTTAAAAATAAACAAGTAATAATTAAAAAAAAAATAAGGAAAGTTTTGAAAGGACACAAAAGGGTGCATGATAAAGAAAGTAAAGGTCCAGAGTAGAAAATTAGCCTAGAGTAGACCCTGACACATCTTCCAAAACTCAGATTTAGCATACTGAACAGTTTCAACTCACTTATTTCCATGAGGAGAGGGAGAGAAAAGAAAGGTATGCAGAGATAGGGTTTGGCAAAGTCATAGTCAAATCCCTTAAACACAGGAATAGGGAGACAAAAAAAGCATATAAAACCAAACAACTCTCCTTCCCCATGGCAACAAATAAACAGACGCACACCCTAATTGTAAAGATTAATATTGTCATCTAGGATAAATTTCATGTGTAGGGAAAACAAAATCACTGCCCTGTACATTCTACTAAAAATAAGAATCAAATGCAGTTCCTTATATACATACTTAAACACATATTTTTTGATTCCTGACTTGAAATGTCCGTCCTAATTTTCCAAATCCTTCTGTTACTTCTTGTGCATAAAATTATGTGGCACAGAGGTGGAAAGCAGGGATTTTTGTATTGTATTGCAACCTCAGCTGGATCACCCTTTTTTAACACTCTCAAGCAAAAATACTAACTTTAGTTATCCCAAACAGAGGGACAAAAATACTGTCAGAGAGGGAGATTTCAGGATAACAAGAAGATGAAATTTAACCTATGAATATAACCTAATATTGCCACAAATAAGGTGAAAACTATGGAAAGCTACGTATCTGCAATCCCACTGCCAGCAGTCAGTGACAGGAACTGGGCTCTGATATGGAAGGCAAGTGAAGGAACTTGAGACAGTATTTTTCTTCTCCTAATTTGTTATAGAGTTGTCAAAACTGAATAGTCTGTGTTCAGAAATAACTCCACTGATAACTGTAACTCACAGAGGGGATAGTCTAGACTGCTGCAAATATTAAGGCATGCATGATATCATCATCTTTTTTTTTTTCCCTCCTCCTCCTTTTTCAAGTTAACATTGTAGGAACCAAGTTCAGAGATGAATCCAAATTCTTCAGATCCATCTATAATATATGTTTGGATCTGCTCTTTTTAGGAGGTTGGGGATGGAGGGGAAGAAGGTGGTGGTGGAACTTTTCAAAATTAATATATTTTATCTGTGGTGTTTCATGTATCTAAATTAACTTCAGGGAGAAAAGGTGATGTTTTAAGTCTTAAATTTAAAATCTGGTGAGACTATAATTAATTATCTTACTTGAAATACAGACTTAACAAATAAGATGTGGAGGAAACACAGCCCCTCCTTGGCCTGAGTACCTGTGTCACTTCCAGATCCAGTTGATAACGCTGGCATGATTTAGTCTGCAGAGCGTCACGCAGAAACCTCAAACCAGCACTGCAGCCAGAAGGCAGAAGTTTATTTCAGTTTAACTGCTTGCAGCCAAGTTGTCCACAAAGATTTATATTATCTCCCAGCTTCTCCTAGAAAGAAGAGAAATATAATTTTACAATTAAGAATATTGTTAAACTGTATATTTCTGCAGGTAATCAAATCCAATGATTATCATGAAATAAGCTTTTATTTAAGATTCTCAAAACCAAGCACTAGGCATTTATTTATGACTCTTAAGACTTTTGTTTCTTCCAGATGAAACAAGTTTTGTTTTCTTCAGTCTAGCCTATAATCCCATTCTGCATTAAGGATAATTTAACCCATTTCTCTTGTGTAAATTATACTCTTTAACTCCAACATGTCAAGCATTTTGAAAATAAAGACTAGAGGTATTCTATTAAAACTGTGAATAATTGAGGTAATTCAAATTTTGCTACTACTTATCTCAGGGAAATAAAATTTCTTACTAGCACAGTAATTTATTCAGTGTTTCTATTCAACCTCCTTTCAATTGTTTTCAGGCCATTTAAGATTTTTCTTTGCAATCTGGAAATATAATCTAAATTTTAACTGAAGCTGTAAAAAGTAGGACTAGAGCAAATACTTTTCTAAGGTAAATAGCAGTTTGATTCCTGGAGTTGATGGAGCCATTACCATGTAAGGAATTTTTGTGTGATTCACTACGACAAAGTCAGTGGTTTTTTAACACATACTTTGTAATAATTGTACAGGTCTACTGATAGTAAATTTTGGGTCTTTCTTTTAACCACTCTCTGAGAAAAATTCCGAGTAGATGTAACAAAAATTAAAATTAACTTCAAATATAAGTGAAGGCATTTGTATTCAAGTATGTTAAAATATGAAACTGGAACGCAAACGTACAAAAAGAAATTCCAAGTTATGACAGCAAATGTCTACTTAGAGTGGGGCAGAGAGAAGGAAGGGAGGGGGGAAGTAGAACCTACCAGAAAATAAGGACTTTTTTCATAGATTTCAGTAAACAAAAAGGATCCTTGAAGAAAGAAAGCAGCATAGTTCTGCTTTAGCAAAAGAAAATAAACAAATAGAAAAGCATTTTGCCGCTGCTATTGCTGGTTTGGTTTTTGTTGGTTTTTTTTAAAACACATTCATATTAATCAGAATGACTTTTGAAGTCATGTTGGCTCTTAAAGTGCATATTTTGGACCCATTTTAACTTGGCAACAGGCTTGTGGAAGAGTGATATACAGGTGCTGTAAACAGTGTATGCTGTTCAAAATTTTGTTTTTCACTGAAAAAAGTCTCCACATGGCTAAAAATATTGCAGTGTACTAAAGGCCATCCACAAGATTTTGTTTAATAAGTTTTAAAGCAATCATTAGATATAAGTTAGTTGTTCACTTGTCCCCAGGCATAAGCCTACAGTTTAAATAGTCTGGCAGGTTTTTTTTAAGTACAGGGTTTTTTTTACGTCCCCTAGGCATTTACTCAGTGAACCTGGGTGGTTTGGGTAAGAAGGCAAATACAGCAGAAGTTACCTCCCTCAACAAATTCTTCTGTAATGAAAAGAACCAAATAAAAACCTAAAAGCTTATCTATTAAGACTGTTTAGGATTTTGGATTTTTTTAATTATAGAAGTTTATGAAGAAAGTAAGTTTTCAGTAAAAAAAATCAGCCTCAAAAAATATTTTTACATTCATCAAATCAGCACAAAGTCCATTAACTTAAAATTTAAATCATGGATAAGGAAATTAAGTATTTCAGAGTGAAAGCTCATCTTATGATGACAAGAGCTGTAAAACATCTATATACAAAGCTAGCCAGGGTGCAGTTTAAAAGAGGGGAAAAAAAAAAGACATCATAGCCAAGGACACATTGTACCAATTAAGAAGGAACATATTCACTTTACATTAATTCCACTTGTTTTCTGTTTAACACATAAAGAAGGAGTCCTGTCCCAAACTCAGTGACAGTCCCCAGCGCGAGCACACCAGAGCAGCCGTATGAAGGATAGAAGCATTTTTACTTTAACATGTATAAGAAACTGGTTAAAACAAAATCATCAATTACTAATGAAACATCTTACATTTATGTGCATCTTAAAGTACTTTCATCTATTAAAAAGAAAAAAAAAAAAAAAACCAAAACAGAAAAAAAACAAAACCAACCATTATAAGCATATTACTATTAACAAGAAATTTGCATTCCTTAAAAAGAGTTCACTGCAAAATGCAGAAAATCTTATTGATCTACATATATGCGATGTATTTCAACTCCATCAGTTTATTTTTCTTTATTTCACAGTAAATCACTCAATACAAAAAAATCAAGCTCCTCATTATTTAAGAAATCTATATACAGCATAAAGTTATTGCCCCCTGATCCTAAATATATATTAATGAAAAATAAATGACCTGATGAAATCCTTACCAGTAAAATGCTTAATATTTTGCTGGAATGGGATGGGGATTTTTTTTTTCCTAACGTGCAAATTAAGCTACATTTTTGCAGTGATGATGCTATTTTCTTTGGCTCACTTCATTTAAAATGCTTTGGAAGTTTTTGCCGGAGCCCAGCCATAGGCATTGCTGACTGCTGTATGGAATCGATTTGCTGCAACACAGAAATACCAGCTGTTACAGTATGTCCTGAGAGGGATTACCGAATATTCCTAAATTGAAGTTCAATCCATCTTTCCATAAAAATTAGGAGCCAGGGCCAGGAACGTAACAGCAGTATCAAGTGCACCTGAGGCATTTACAATACCCAGCAGAACTGTTACAACCAGCCTTTAAAAAGGGCTTATTTTTGAAATTTCATTATTCCAGTTGTACCTTGCTTCTATAGATCGCACCGTATCGGGTTCTGCTGGCACCCGCCGTGTGGAAACAGCGACGCCCGCCCGGCCCCTCACGGCTCCCGCCTGACCCCTGGCGGCCGCGGGAGGCGCCGCGCCCGCCTCGCTCCCCACACGCAGCGGGCAGGAGCCCCTCGCGAGGCAACACGTGCCTTCCTTGCTTCTGCTTCTCATTATTTTTATAAAAACGATATAAAGATGAAATAACAAAACGCATAATTTTAATTGTTTCATTATCTGCATAATGAAAGACATCTCTATTTTAAGGCGTTCTGGTTGAACGGCAGGTATTGGGGAAAAAAATAAGCCTCGGCTGTAAAAAGCACAGAAACGCACCCTTGTCTTCCAACAGCTCCCACACACTGCAGGGTCATCAAGCCAGACACAGCTCTGGTCACTGCCACCACAAGATCATTACAGTGACATTACTCACCAGGGTGACATGCCCCGGTTACACAAGGCCAGCAGTGGGGCAGGAGCCTCCCAGGAGCACCTTCCAAAACTGCAAAATTCTAGAATTAACAGCTCTCCAAGGGAACCATTTTTTCTGCTATCACACATGTAAGAGAGGCCCCTTAGCAAAGGATGAGGGGATAAATCTTGTTCGTGACCACTCACGTTGTGAATACAGGACTGGTAAGAATAGGCAGAGGTCAGGCAGATGAAGCAAGCAGGTGGGAGGCAGCTGCAGAGTGCCAAGATGAATGGCCTTCCATGTAATAATTCCAGCTTGAGTAGCTTCTTTCTAGCATCCTCTATTTCTTTTGAATTGAAGTGACTCCATCAGTCATGCATACACTTTATTTCAGTCAAGTTCATTTTTCGAGAAAAGATGAGGTAGAAAAGCTAATTCAAATTTGTGCTTATGGCAAGCACCAGGCAGTTGGAGACAAAACACATGAAGTCTTGGTTCTACCTCAGACTTCCCACACAAACCTCAATGAACTCCATAATATTTATTTCTGAAAGGGTATTTTACAAGTTACTCAATATTTTGGCACTTTAATGAATATAAATTGATTTTCTTCACATTTGAAAAGCAGACTGAGACTTCTGATTAATTTATGACAGACAAAAACATAAAAAGTATGAACATAGCAATGTTACAAATCAAGAGGTGGGCAGGCTGAGGGTGGGACACATAAACCTAGGTTGTTTGATACAAGAAACCGTCAACCTATTTTTCTAAAGGATGCTACAATTGTGATGACTAGAACCTTGATTTCCAGGACTAAACCAGAATGTCTGCAAATAGTATTCAAACTACCAGATAGAGATTTCATGCAGAGACAGGAAATTTGACAGCCAGTCAGTCTTGTATTCATTATGGGGCCTCAAGTAATTGAGTGACTACAGACATGTATACAAGACTCCAAAACCCAGTGAGCACAGGAAATTGCCAAGGGGGGTTTTCTAGACTGGGAAAAGTAAATCTGTTTCAGTAGACAAAATCTGAATTGAAAACTGTGGTGGACTCCTTTGGAAGCTGTAATGTAAGGGGATCTAGTGAATTCTTAAAACTCTTCTGAAGAAGGTTTCACCTCCTTAATCACACGGTCTCCGACAGGCTACTGGAACTCGCTTGTGGCTCCTGACAGGCTTCCAAAGCTGCTCAGCCACCCCTACAGGCAGTACATACTTGCTGGCAACAGGAACCTTCAAAAAATCTTCAACTTGAATTATTGCACAGAGGACATGTGCATAAACATGATGGGTCTTCAAAGATGCTGCAGAAGCAAGAAGCTACCTCTGACTCAGTCAACTGTGTGTGTAATGAAAATTATAACTATCGCAAGGATCTCTCTGTATGGAGTCTACTTAAAAACCCCAGAAATATCTGTGGCAACTACCAAATGTAATTAACTAATACACCAACACGGAAAACATGGACTGCCCCAAATTGAAAAGGCCAACAGCTGCCTTCACTAACTTTCTCATGGTCTTGTCATCACATCAGTCTTCAGCCATAAGAAAAATTAAAGGCTTCTGCGTATTTTTCTGTATAATGTTCTATCAGTGTTCTCCATTTGATTTAGGTTACACCATAGATATGTTCGAAAGAACCTCATTTTTTTTAAAGACTTTGAGAACAGTAGATAATTTTGGCATCTTAAGCATCCCTGAAAATATGTAACTGCTTGGTATTTAATTTATACATTTGTGGTTACATCTTTAACAAACAGCAGTTTGGAAAAGAATCATTTTATCTTTCACTGTGACTTCCACTTCCATGGCTCAAATCTGACTGTGAAGTCAGTGCATCAGGAAAGAGCTCTCTCTGGTCTTTACTTATGGGAAACAGTCTGTGGCGGCTGTTTCCAGCAGTTTTATCAACACCAGAAAGAAGTCAGGCTTATTTCCAGTGAGTGACCCTCCTGACTGTGTCTAAGCTCCATGTTTGGACATTTATGATTTTATTCTCCTTCTCTTCAAGGATGAGCTCCCACTAGACACTTCCCTTGCTAGATTATTAACAGAAAACACACAACTTCAATCACTACCTGACCATACATTTCCAAAAATATGCCAGAAGCTCATATATGGGGGGGATCCTCTCTCATGTTTGACTGAGTTTGTTCAAAGGGCTCAGAAGACAGGCAGAAGGAAAAGAGCACAGTGTACTATATTATTCCTTCACAACTTCAGCAAAAGACAGGTTTCTCCTCCTGATGAAAGTAATCCTGTGTCAATGGAAAAATCTCACTTACCTTAACAACTCCAAAAGCAACACTGAAACTGGCATCACAATTTTCCTTTTTCAGACTGTTTTCCCCCATAATATTCTTTCATGGTCTGGAGCAGGACCATTTATCTAGATACCACTGTTATCTAAACCCTCTCTAAATACAAGTGTGGAATAATTCTTTCAATTAGTCAATACAGCACAGAAAAATCCAGAAATAAAATATAGAATATATTAAGATATTAAAAGGTTGGTAATATTATTAATTAATATATTATGTATTACAGTTTAAGTTTTAGAAAGTTTCTTGCAGCCTGAAAACACTGCCATGATAAATGTGAAATATGTTCAATAAGTACCAATATTAAAACAGAGGCAAAGCTTTTTGCAACCTGCACCTTCTCTGTCTTTAACACAAAAACCCCTACGTGAGCTCTGTCCAGACTTCGATTTTTAATGTCAGTGTTTGAACACATTCCTTTAAATGCATGAAAACATTCCTTTAAATAAACACACTAAAGCTACCAGTTTAATTTTAACCAGCATCACTGTTGTAGATGTCCAATACCCTTAGACAGATCCAATTTTCTGCAAATAAAATGTAGCAACTGACAGAATAATATTAGTTTAATATACTAGTTTAATAAAGCTATTCATTAAAATGTGACCTAAACTATGTCTCAGATCAAAGGTTGCTCTTTCAGTTTGAGTTACTGGTTTGGGCACACTTTTAACACTTTTCCCCTAGCTGCAAGCCATTCCTTTCCTTGGAAAATAGCTGTCAGCAGGTACCACAGCCTCTCCATTAATTACCTGCACAAATAGTTTTGTTCTGGCAGTGTTTCCTGACAGTCTGTTTGAAAAATGTAACTACCTACAGTAAATTACAAACCTTACTGACCCCCAAAATCCTGAAAAAAATTGGCAATTTTTCTATAAATGAGAGTTCAGCAAAACCTACTGCAATGAGTCATCCAATAACCTCAACACTCTCTAACAAACAATTTAAAATGTTTTGCACCAAGGGGCTCTGCAACTCCAATTTCAGAAATATACTTCATATTTTAATAGTATTATAATGCAGTTTGAGCCCACATTTACAAAAGTGGATGGAAAATCTGTGATAGAAGTAAAACCAGGATTAAGGACATCCTAAAGAAAACTAGTAAATGTCTAATTGACTTAAATAGTTTAGCCACATATTAGTGTCACCAGCATTATTTACATCATAGTCCAACAAAACATGAATGCATCAATTCTCAGGTCTGTTAAACAGCTATATCCAAAAATCATCCCCACAAATACATAAATATTCAAATTATTATTTCAAACTCAGAAATACCTCCTCCAATGTCAGAATGTAATTTTTCAAACTCAAAATTTTGGACACCTCTAGAGCCAAATAAGGCAAAGATATTTTACAATGCTTCCAAATTTTATTACAGAACTTTTGATCACTCCTCTTTCATATCAACTAATCTTCTCCTTTGTTCAGCATAATTTTCCATAATCCTCCTCTGTCAAAATGTGATTATTGTTTTAGAGGATGGGTAAAGAAAAGAGATTAATTAATAATTAAGCACAGGGTTTATTTTCTGAGAGCAAAATCAGAATAAACCCCACTTTCTTAGTATGTGTTTTTATCCAAGAAAAAATCCCATTACAATAATTTTCATTTTAATCAGATTTCCTTTTTCAATGTGAAGTTTTAAAATTCAGTGAGCAATCTGGACAATACACCTTTAGCTCAATTTTGAAAAACACTTTGATTTATTAAATGGTAATTTATTAGTTGCATCTTGAGTGTAACAAAAAGTATTCCTTAAGTGTACATGTGCATAGTAAAAACAGTATTGCACATGGACAGACAGCTAATCAGAGGAAGTCTGTGTTTGACTTTCATCAGTTTACAAGCTTCTTCTCAATCACTTTTCTGTGATTCAAGTTTGTAGAAGAAAAGAAAGGTGAAGGTTAATATCCAATCAATGACACATTCCAGTGCCTTTGCACTGCTGGTACATCAAGCATTACCAGATGCTTCTTGCAGTCTTCTATCTTCTCTGGAAGTTCCCTGTGACCATCCTTCATTCTTGAATTCTCCAATTCCTTCTAATTTCCAGATGCCACTGAAAAGCTCTCTTCTTGCTGCATATCCTCCACTCTTCCTTCTTGGCAAACTCTGGCAGCACCATTGCATCAAAGCCACTGTATGACTTGTCACCTGGCATGTACTTCCTTCCAGTTTTATTTTCATTTTCTTCCTTTTCTCCATTTCCCTCCTTCCAAGAGAGAAGCTTCCCTCTCTCAGGCCCTGCTGTCCAAATTCTACGTTGCAGTTTCTTGCTTCACATCTCTATTCATTTTACCTTTTCCCTTATGACACTGCTATGTACTCACTATACTTGTCATGAATCCAAGAACCTCCAGCAATGAACTTGGCCTTTACCCCCTCTATTTATAAATATTCCCATCTCCTGACATTTTACTTTTACTTCCCTTACTGTTTTCACTTTCTGCTATCTCCATTTCCACTCCCACCCCACTGATCTTTTACATCACTGTTCACATGGGAAAATGTGAACGGCTGTCACACCATTGCTTTCTAAACCTAGAGTCAGTTTTCAACTCTATTTTTAACCATCAAATCCTTGCTTTACTACTCTCCAAATACCTCCTTTAAGGCTCTTCCCTTTCTTCTAGAACATGGACTAGCAGAGTTGAAACAGGTAAGAAGCCTAAAGTGTGTGGCAAATGTTAGCAGCTGCAGACAGGAACACCTACATAGGGAAGGTCTGTCTGCAGCTCTGCACCATCTCCAGGATGGAACCACCCTCGAAGCAGGACTTTCCTGTCTCTTCAGTTACTTACAGGCAACAGCAATACTCTAAAAATTTTGGAACAAATAATATATATAGCTTACAAAATTATATATTAGAATTCAAATAAGATATAGTTAAGAGTCCATCTTTATGTTTGATTTACTCTGAGTCAAGTCACTCTGCACACTTAAGCTATGTGGAAATTTAATTAGCAAAAAAGATATCACCTGGAATTAATTCTAAGTTCTGTCCTGCCAACCTATAGAGCCCAAGTAATAGCCCCACAGTAATCAGAGTGCCTCTGAGGTTCAAGTCATATTTCCAAGACTTTAAACTATTTAATTCAAATCTGAGATACTGCTGAATGAAGAGTCAGGTTTAAGGCAGGGGGTAAACTGTATGTCAAGTTCACACTGCAGTGAAGACAAGCGCTCAGATTTCACTTCATTTGGCCAAAAAAAACCCATATTCAATCTTTATGAAGAAAATAATTTAAAATTATAGAAGGTCAATAAACACAAATGCTAGAAGAACTAAACTTGGCACTGCTACCTACATGAAGACTTTCTTTTCTGTTTTTCTTGTTTAACTCACAGCTTAATACATTGCTTTAAGTCTTAATGCATACCAGGAAAATACAGGATATGCAAAGAGTCCAAGTTAATGTTGCTGTTGGAAACTTAATGTTTGCATTTCCTGGATTTTGGAATTTTTACTAGGTGAACAATGCTGCATTGATTCTATTTTGGCATTTGCTAGAAATACCGAAGTTGTTTTTTTCTTTTTTTTTTTCCTTGTCTGAAACTGTATAAATCAGAGTTAAGCAATTTGATAGTGAACCTTTGGCAGTTTTTATTATTCATTGGTCCTCTCCAACTTACATATCTTGAAGTTTACTGGGAAATGACAAAGGTGCTAAATGAAGCAGTAAGCATACCTGTGCCAGCAAGTGTAGCTAAATTAAAGTGCATAAACATCTTTAAAAAATGTAGTGCTTTGAAAAATAAATATTTTGAATACAGAAGTTTTGATGATGCAATGCAGAACTATTCTACAGTAAAATGTTTCCTTGAGCTGTCACTGAAAATTCCCTAATAGTACTGAAGAAGTTAATAGAGGACTGTGCACTGTTTCCACTCATGTCATATACTCCCTTATACTCCTGGAACAGGGTGTAACCAGAGGTCAATCTAAAAAAACCAATCACCACACCTGAGAAAGGGCAGGTAACTGAGTTCAGCTAAGTGAAGCTACTTCAGGTACAAAAATTGTAGTCACTTCAAAGTAACTGGTCTCTTTCAGTACGTACAGATGTGTGTTCCTTGCATTAGTATCCTTGAGATGGTAAGATATGGAACAGAACAGGGGCTAGGGTTCATCTGGCACTCTTGGCTCCTTTTTGATAGATAATTTAAGGGCACAACACTGATAGAGATGAGTTAAACACATGTTTTAATCAACCTGTTTTCTCAGAATTCAGCAATTGGTTTTTTTGCTTGGATTGGGCTTTTTTTTTAATATCTAAGGTAAGAGATGTGCCTCCAGTGCTACCTTTTCAAGTCAGGCTCCTACCCTAGAGAACAATGATGCATAAAAGACACTACCAAATTTAAATATCTACAAAACCATCTAATTTCTCTGAGGATTTGCAACATTGAAGAGGTTATGAGAGTGACTGAATAAACAAACAGCGAGGAGAACTCCTCTCTCCTGCTGCTCTCTCGATGGATGGGAGGGGAAGAAAGAAGTCAAACTATATACATCAACTGTAAAACGTTTTAAATTGTTTTTCAAACTTCTTTCTAAACTTAGGATGATTTACAGGGCTTTGTACAAAGTGACCATCAACGACTCACATTACTCTCAATGGCTGTGAAAAGCATGGGTGGGGCACATATTGGTTTTGTAACTTAAGAGTACATTAAATGTTGCTGTCATGACCATTCCGGCATGACCACACTGACAAGAAAGGACATCATCTGCTCCCTATGGGGGTACAAAGCCAGGTGGCAGAAACACAGACACTGCACTTGGAGCAGAATCCAAATGGGCATCAAAACCAATTTTTACCATGACTTTCAAGATACCAGAAAAACATTTCTACAGGTAAGTATTCAAAATAAGGTATTTTTTAAATGGGATGAATTGAAAACGTTCCCAGAAACTTCCAACTTACAACACTCTAAGCCAGGAGAGGGAGCTCCCGCACTTTTCAAATAAGTCAGTGTGGATTTCATCTTGTCATTGGAAATAACAAAGCAGCTCTCCTCGTGCCATGCACAGGTCTGCATTTGATTGCTTAAGAAGAAGAATCTAAAATTAAAATTTAGGATATGTAATGCTCTAACTATATGTGACTGAAATTGTTAAAAAAAACATCATTAACATTCATTTTATTTCCCCTCCTTAGAAAAGTGATCATTTTATACACAACACCACTGAAGTAACTGCCTGCAAACTGTTTAAGTAGTGACATTACATTATCTATAAACAATAACACAATAGGTACAAAACCGAATTTCCTAAGAGCAAAGGGTGTTCTTCCTATTTCTAAGCTGAATAAGCTAGAATTACAAGTAATGAGGGACCGGATTTTGGTAATTTTAAGGAAGTTCGGAAACTGGAGAAATGCCAACTAAAACAAATATTTGCCATTTATTACTGCAGAATATTTCCACAGTTGCATTTTGTCAATCCATCTTTTTATGAAGGTGGTGTTTTTTACAACATTTCAATCTAGAATAGCAATTAATGAAGTGCTTGTTTTTCTCCTTTTCTAATCAGGATAAATGAAAAAATATTTCAGATTTTGTGGTGTGTTTCCATACTATAAAGGCAGTATTTACTCAAAGTAAGAGCAGACAACCAAAAAGTCAGAGGGGACAAAACACAAGTTTTCATAGCGTGCTCTATCAGAACACATTCATTATACCACAATCATCACTGTGATACCAGTAACATTTTCTAGGTTGAGGGAATATTCATGGAATAAAATTGATTAGGTATTTAAAAATTATCACTACGGCAAATTTCTAAATTACTTCTCTTCAAACTACACATACAGAGTGAAATGTCACCTTTACAACTGAACTAACACACCTTAATCCTGGAGAAAACTTGTGTTTCTTGTTCAGTTAAAATGTCCAAGACTCAGGCAATCATTATTTTTATTTCTAAGCCTTGTAAAGAATGTCCAAGAAATTTTTACCCATTTAAAGAAGTCAATCTGTGAAAACTCCTGACTAGAAAGCACATGCTAGTTTGAAGAGGAAAAAATGTCAAAAACGTAAGACATAATTTGGCGTATATAGGAAATCACATATTTGCCTCTCCCAATGGTTTAAGTTCCAGGTAAGCACTTGTTTCCCAATTTACATAGCTTTCTTCCATTTTCATCAAAATTCTCAGCCTTCCAGGTTCCCTAACCAATGCTTTGATATATATCAACTTTGATATATGGTTTTATTTTCTATATGGTACAAGTGACAACATTCTGTATTTCTTTTCAAAGGAAATGAGGTTTCCTCTTCATAATTTCTTCCGCTCCTTACTGATGACTGTATTAGCATTTCCCACACAGCTCTCAGTTTAATCAGAAATATAAAACCTAACATCATCATATTCCAGCAACCAATTAGCCATCTGTTCTATGTAACTTCTCATTTGACAATGTTCTGTGCTTGAAAACAAAATTGACTGACAGCAAAACCTACTCATCAATGAAATCTGGCCTCATGATAGAGAAAAATTATGTTCCAAATTTTCCCTTTGCATCTTCTGTGACCTTCAACTAGGGTGGCAAAGGAGGAAAGAAAGGCAAGTCATAAAGATCAAAAGAAGGGCAAAAGCAGCAGTAATATTTGCTGCCAAATTTCACATCACTGTCAGCTTTTACAGTATAGCAATATAATTATGTAGTATAAATTTCATGCAGTTTCATAACTACTCTTCTCTCACTCATCGGTAGGCTTCAGATTTGTGGAAAATATTAGAGCATGACTATTTTTCATGGTATATTATTTGCCAAAGTATCACTGTCACAGCTCATTTCAGGTATGGCAGTATGATTAAAGAATACTAAGGGGGCTTTGACATGTAACTTAATTTTCACAAACAGTGTAATTGTTACTCATAACATTATAAACTGGCTTAAACAGACATTAGGTCCTGGAAGTTAATTCCCCAGAAATTACTAAGTGGATACCAGAAGACATTTCATCATAATGTAGCCCACCAGTCTGAAACAAAACAAAATACCACCTTTCAGCTGAAAGGAATATAGCCAGCAACAGCCACAGGGAGTGGCAAGGAAATGGAAGTGCAGAAGCTCTCTGCAAGAGTTTTTCAGTGTGGCCTAAATTCTTGAATCCAACAGCCCAATGGAAGAAAGAACCGAACACAGAGAACAGCAACACCCATCCAGCTGTCTTTATTGTTCGACAAATGGACCAAAACTTTAGAGATTCAAATTAATTTTTCAAAAGAAAATTTCTCTTCGTTTAAATGTCAAGCACACGTTAAGGGAAGAAAGAAAAAGTATTTTCTTTTGAAATAACTCTGTTTGAAATATGTTGTTATGCAACACATTCGTGAAGCCCAGGCTGTGCTTCGCCAAGGTCAGCTCCACTGGTCACCAAAGTCTCCTCTGCAATTCTTGCCTCTGCCCTGCTCCTACCTATCTGAGACAGTAAGGTGGCAGAACTCTTTTCACACTGCTGTCTCGTGCGAAAACAAGTAGTAATAAGAGACTCATAACTTCACAGCTTGTAGATACAAATGCAGCTTACTAAATAACTTTTTTCCTAAGTACCACATCACACTATTTCAAGCAGAGAGTGTAAACAGAAACAAACAGATTAATGATAATAACCAAATTTTAAACAAACAAGCCCCACCCCAGGAGTTAATCACATAAAATATACAAGTAAGTACATGTAAATAATGAAATAGAACATTTTTGAAGATCAGCAGAGTGTGCTTCTGTAATGAATACATATCTTACATATTGTCACAAAAGAAGATGAGTAAGAGTTGCTAATCTCCTTTTTCTGGCCACTCACAAAACCCCTTCAGGCCCTCATGAATTACAAACTTACTGAAAAAATAATCAGAACTAGAACCTCTAGGTTAGAAAGCAATGCCAAAATCAGAACATTTATAGGTGATTTTTAAAAAATCTCTTTTGTTCTGCTATCTTGAACAATACAGAATAACTACAGTGGGCATGCCCAGCCTGTAACCTCCCCACAGTCACAGGCAGGAGGAAGGAATAACAGGGTTTGCAGAATATCTGCCTCACCAAACACCCTGTGCTAACAGTATCAGTTTTAATACCAAAGCCATCAGATCTATAGTATGTCAGAGATCAATTACTAATAATGTCACAGGAGTTTGTGGAACAGTGACGTGCAAATGACTAAGTATTTGAAAAATAAATTACTGCTGTATGAAGAGGAACTTTAAAAAACAAGGAGAGGGAATGCCTGTAAAAATAACAAAGCCTCTAGCTGTAGATAACTCTGACTAAAACAATACACCAACTAGGCACTCAGTAAGTTCTTCATAACCATGAAAAGCATGAAAACAGGCTGTTCTGCACTGGACACAGATGCAGACTGGTTGAGTTTGAGCTAGCCAGCTTAGCTACCACTCTTCTCCCTTTGCTTTTTGGGATGTAATTAGTTTTACAACCCACCAGAATCAGCTGGTCAGCTTGATTCCTAAAGCCAGACGCCAGTAGTAGACACACCAGAAAGTAGCCGCCCTGCTGTACACAACCAGCCAGTTCTGCATGTTTCACTGTTCTTATCGTTCAACCCCAAATAAACCCACCCTTGCCTTGGGGTTTAAGGCAATCTGCAAAATAGTCTTTATGTGTGCAAGGGGGAGGAGAAGGGTGTGAGGCTAATGGGGGAAAAAATTGCCCTGGCAGTAATTGAGAGCTAAAAGAATCCCTGAAAACAAAGTGCAAGCAAGTATGACCAATTTGCTATCAGCATTACTTCCAAACCTTGATGAAGACACTTGCAATATCTAACCTTACCATATAAGCTAGGTTGGAAGTGGAAGGTGGCTCCTCCTGTGAAAATCTAGCAAGTATACCTTGAAACAACCTGTGTTGTTTATATTAATGTGTTAACATTGAGGTATCTTGCATCTAAATCCATATTTTACAGTTCTAAGCAGTAATTCTCTGTCTTCACACTGCCCAAAATACAGCCCATCTCACTCATTGCATGGACAATCCGTGCTCACTGAGTACTAGATTTGTCTTTACTGTCTTGTGGATTAGCCTTATTTGCTGCAAACCAGCCACATGCAGCTGTGAAGACAGGATGACCTTTTGCTGCTTCTGCATTTACACACTACTTGCTCAATATACTACAAGATATTGAAACATTAGAAGTTAATTCTCACTTTTAAAAAAATCTAAAGATAAGTGCATTTCAAAAAGACACCTGTTATTTTAAGTATATAATCATGGCCCAAAGTGAAAAAATGTAAAAACCTATAAAAATATTCATCCAATAGAATCGTCTAAATTTCAAAGTATAACAATAGAAAAATATTAAAATAGGTTCCAATGGACAGAATTTTCTGAAGTACTACCCTGGATAGTATCACAGCCTGTTTACATATGCAGAGAATATTTCCTTGATTTCAAATTACTCAAATAGTTCAATTCAATACCTAGCCTAAAATCCAAGTGACTGAGTAGAACTTCAACACAGGAATGGTTGTTTTCATTTTCCTGTATACAAATGAAAAAGTAAGCATGACAGAAAGATCTGCTTGTTCTACTTTCTCAAAATATGGCAAATTTTATGTATTCCACTAAACTATGGAGGCTAGTATTTAATTTTTTTCATGAAACTATATTCATATTTACTAATATGTGTTATAATAGGAACGCACACCAGAATTTTAATTGAAATATAAATTTATTTATTACATTCTTTATGCTTGCAATTCAAAAATTACTTACTGGCTACTTCCACTGAAATTAAGAGCAAAAGTATTATTATAATAAAAAATTAGAAGTTTCCTTTTGTTCTTATCAGTAAAAGTTAAAAAAAAAAAAAAGAAAATTCATGTTAAGCTATCCAACTGCTTATATTAAAATGTATGTAAGTACCCTATATCTTTGTAAGGAAAAAGTGTCATTAACTAAAAGGAATGAATGTCTTAAGAAAAGGTGAAGATGTTTCAAGGCAAATATGAATCTAGAAATCTATTTTCAAGTAAATGCTAACAAATTGTTGTAAAATCTGGTTGTTACAAAACAATTTGACTTATACAAGTTCTCTGTACTATAGTGTAGTTTTACAGTTTTCATATATTTCCAAAATATGCAAGAGAGCATCATCGTACTTAATCCCCAGATTCGAAGAGAAGGCACAAATGGCCTTAGATCAGGAGCCCTGATTAATCTGTAGTGCCCTTTTTGAGACGATGTAACATCTAAGGGCAGTTTAATGAACACCTATATGTGCAACACCACAGTTAGGATGAACTTAAGCCTCTGTAGAACAAAGAGGATACCTGGAAGCCAGCTTGCAGACACACACTGGAAACTCAAACTCATGAATATCTATTTAGCAACATCTCTTGAAAAATTTTAATTACCTAGAAACACTAATTGAAATGTGATTAAACTCATTAGAACACCCTAGCTGCAGAGGCAGGAGCATGATGTAGTTCTCCATTCCAGTTTTCAATGCCATAACAATTGCTGACCTTCGCTTTCCCACAACCTTTTGCCATAGCTGTAATAACCTAGTCTTACTGTAGTCTTACAACTTTGACAATAACTGAGGTTGAAGCATCTGTTCAAAGAGCATCTTGTACCACATAGGACCAACAAAACATTTATACAGAATGAACCCAATGAAGCTGTAAGTGCAAATCTCAGAACTGTTCCATTTTAAAGCACCTGACATTTAGTCTTCTGATATTCTTTCAAATTTGGTTGTGAAGAAAAAGCTTCCCCCGATTAAGAAATCAGTCTTAACACAAAATCCACGTATCTTATCATGGCAAGAGATCAACAGCTCCACGGGCTCAGGAGCTGAACAAACTGGGGCTTTCTGAAACCCTGCACAAATCCTTGTGGCTGGTGCTCAGTAAGCAGCAGCAATCATTTACTACCACATACAGAGACAGCAGCAAGAGGGCACAACACTTGGACCACACAAAAAACTGGCACTACCGGCTCTGCTGCATATCCTTAAGGGCTTTCTCAGCTCATACATTTTTGGCAGGCCATGGATGCAAAACCAGCTCAGCAGAATACATGAAACACAGTATCATCTGAAACATAAAAGGACAATATCTCCCTGGCCTACTCCTAAACAACACACAGATATTCCAAAACTTTAGAATCAGTCTTTCAGTCTCCACAGCTCCCCTTGCACTAGAAAGGACAATCTTTCCAAACTGAACGAGAAAATGCAATTTTTTTTCTTGTATTTCCAGGAGAAAGGACACACATCAACCTAACAGCAGAGGAAGAGGGAGATCTATATCAATTTTTGTTTAAGCACAATAAACTGTGCTACCTTATTTGTTCTCCTCACTTTCAAGAAAACACATCTTCTTTAAAATACCAGCTCAGAAAAAAACTAGTCACGGACAATCAGCAGAAAGAATGTCACAGGTAAAGTCATGAAAGCACCAAAAAACCAAGGTGAAACTTGCTCTTATTAATCTGCAGGAGGTGCTGGGCAAGCTGCCAAGTTAGTTAATTCAAATACACAAACAAGTTAATGATGACCTGAGGGAGCAACACTGGATTTACACATCGAAAAAAACACAGTGCAAGAAAATATTAAGAAACTGAATGTACTCTATGTGCTATTATTTCAAAAACTCTTTAATTCACCAGATGGAACCATGTACCAAACAGAGAAGCAGAGGCTCCCCAAGGAATCCTACTGCAGTCCCCATTCCCATCACAGGATTGGGATTTGCAACAGAAACTTTAAAGAAGTAAAATTAAGAAGTCCCCTGGTTATAAGGGCTTTTGGAACACCCTATCATGCACCTTCTAGGGACCAAAATGTCTTACTGTGTTCAGCAAGTTTACATGATCTCAAGAAGAAATACTTATTTTTTTAAATTATCAGAGCGTAATAGAGAGACAAAACCGTGACCTGTTGTGAGTTTCCATTCAGGCTATAGTTTCCATATTTTAGTACCAACAGTGGAAGCCTGAATTCTCTAAACAGGAAAGAAACATACTTGTTCACTCCTGGGTTCAAAGAATGACATGAAAGCACTTTGTTTTCCAGTCAATTGCTGATATTAAGTAAAAAAATATTATCAGCCTCTCTGAGTAGAGTAAAATTACCCACATTCTTAAAATGCTTTCGAAGTTAACTGCGGGAGAAATAAAAGGCATCACTTCTTGTTTCACAAGTAGGCAGATCAGTTTACATCCTAAAGATGGGATCAGACTACTTATATAAACATGGCACAGAAACATCTATATATCTACTGACAAACGATTCCTAAAATAATTGTATCATGTTCCTGTTTAAAGTAATTCTATATTACATTTTTCTGTTTTAAATAATTCTCTAAAAACATTGCAAAAAGGAACAAATACCTTGCCACTTTGTACCCCCCCCAAAATGATAACAATTCCCAGTTACCAGGAATATCTGGTATGAACGAATCACTGCGTGTCTTTTGCTCCTACATTCAACTGCATTCATATGTTCCACTGCGTTTTTATTTCATTTTGAAGATAGAGTAGAATGAAAACAGAACTGATGGTTGTTTTATTATGAATCAAGTATCTCCCCACTAAGCCAACAACCCTTCTGCTGAATCAAGTAGTTCAGAATTCAGCTGCAATACAAGATTCCTACATTGCATTGAGGACAGGCTACTCAAAAAGAACTAGATTTTTCTCTCAACACAATGTTTATATCACAGGACAATCTCAAGTACACTCAATAACAAATAAACATTTTACATGTTGAACAGTCACCCTTATAAAACAGATACAGACGTTAATTATTGAAAAGAAGTCTCTCTTTTCCCTTCTCAAGGCTATGCCAGCCATTAAAACACTCCTTTGCTCAATTTGTCTTTAAAATAGGCATATTTCAGTATTTTGAGGGCTGTAACTTTTCTTAGCACCTTAGAAGCACCTGTCCCAGTCTTCTGTATTTCAGGTAATTCAGGTAATGATGTAACAAACTTTGCTTTAGCAGTTGATTAAAGCACCACAGAATGTTCTGCTGAGATCCTAAAAAGGTACACCTCACCTAAGGACCCCACCAGACTTCTCTCTACTGTCTAAATGTTTTCATCTATGTAGGTTTTAGTTGTGTAGAGAGACTCAGTTGTCATTCAGAGGTCAAGTTCATTTGTCACAAATCAGTGGTGCTGTAATTGGCCTGTAGGAATGAAAATTTCTTAAAACAATACTTAAAATATTGTTTTAGTGAGTGTAAGACTCCCACACTGTCTTCTTTAGTCACTCGTTACCCATCATCAAGTCTGAACCACAGCTAATAAAACAACAATTACTGGTCTTGCCTGGGAATCACCTGTCCAGATTCCCATCACATGGTGTTTACAGAAGAAAGGCTGAACAAAACCTTATCACCCTCTTGCACTCTCTACAGCTGTCTTTTCAGTCCTACCAGAACAAATTGGAACCAAGGGATAACAGACTTTTCCATTTCATTCCATTCCATTCCATTCCATCCCACATGGAAATGCTTGATCTCAACTGTTCTGTGACCACTTTGATGTGATACTTTATGGAAAAGAAAGTTTAGAAAAATAAAACACTTGGGAAAGTGACTGACTTGTATTTTAGTATAAAATTATCAATACCTAGCACTTATTTTCAGTCACTTAAGTTTCTACTAATCCAGAATGTACCTGCAATCACTGCCACCACTACTCTGGCTCCGTTTCCTTGCTTTTTGATCCACTTGTTAATAATGTACACACAGATGGAAAGTCAGCTTTGTGTCCTCAATATGAAAGCAAGTATTTGATAATCTGATGACCCAGATTATCACATGTGAGCCCACACAACTCACATTCCCCCACCGCTGGCAAAGGCAAGACACACACTACCTTCCTGCTCAAGAGCCAACTTTGAAAAGGAGATTAAAAAAGTAACTAAGGAAACACCCCAAACCACTCAATACTTAGCCACAGTGACAGTCCACAAAGTACAGAATCCTGTCTTCAGGAGAGCCAGCACAGAGTATCTACTACACACTGAAGATGACACAACTAAAAATTATTTCCTCCCCCACCAATCAGCAGCACAGCATCCATCTGTGTCAGACTGACTCTGAACTATCACTACTAATACTGACAGATTTGTAAAGCTCCTTGTTGGACCCATTTTTTTGTTTTGACTTTTCACAATATGTTGTGACAATAAGTTCTGTAACTTATGTCAAGTGTAAAGCATTTTTTTGCACTGTGTTCAGTACCCCAAATTCTCAAAGTCATGAATAATTTCCTATTAATTTCCTCCCAGTATCTTTCATGCCCTCCTTCAAGCACCTCTATTTCAAACCAAAATTAGTTTCTTTACCTTTTTTTTAAATAGAGAAGCCATTTCATTATGTTCCCTATTACCTTTCTTTTTATTATAATGGCTAAATATCCCAGAAGTTTTAGAATTATATCAGTCCTAGAAACGAAACAAATGTTTAAGCATTTACAAAATTTTGGTGGGAAGTAATTTTGCCTAGGGTTTTGGAAACAGGCTGTAGATTTTTTTATTTCTATTCTGTCTGTACAGAAACTCAGAAACATCACAACATTTCAGCAAGTATGCAGGAGGCAGGGCCCAACCTGCCCATACACAATAATTGGGTCACAGAATTCAACACCCATCTTGTCATGAGACTTGCAGAGGGTGATGGAACAGGGACACATGCTCTACTTCTGATTACAAAATGCTGCATTCTCTTTTGTCTTTCTTGATTAGGGAAAAACAATGAATCCACAGCCTCACCACCCTGCTGCAGAGTTATCCTGGTCTCTCAATTTTTTAAGCTAAGCATTTTCCTGTCACCAAAACCTCAAAAGTGGACATTTTCTACGTAGTGCAATTCCAAAACAAGCTTTCATAGTAACCTATGTTAAAATAAAACAGTTTTTAGAGCCTAAGATGTGCATATACACATTTTTCTGGGCTTATCCCAGACAAAAGTGAAACAAAACCATTTACAGCAGGATGAGAGATGGCATCATGGTGCCAAGTGCAGGAACTCCAAACTACATATGAAAGTGACCACAAGCAGAA
Organism: Vidua chalybeata; assembly: GCF_026979565.1. Lineage (NCBI taxonomy): Eukaryota > Metazoa > Chordata > Aves > Passeriformes > Viduidae > Vidua > Vidua chalybeata. The sequence goes on along the minus strand of NC_071530.1, from coordinate 15,948,469 downwards.
AACCTATGATGTGAATAACAGCATACAGGTGGTAACAACCAGTCATTAGCTATGAAATAAATGTATAAACCCCCAGTACTTTAGTATTATGTTTAAGCATAGATGTCTAAGTCTGTTTCCCCTGACACATCTGTTGAATGTGGCAAAGAAATGAATGATCTTTACCTGCAGCTTGCAAACACTCTAGAATGCAACAGCCAAAATAATTTATTACAGAAAGCTGTCTCTCCAGAGTACTTTTTATTTATGTCATAACAAGGAAGTTGTTCTTTTGAAACAAACCAAATTCTGACACACATAAGATCTATCTAACTTAAAACCCCAGAGCTACCATTTGACACTTTCCATAATGTTTCTATGCTTTTCCCAATTAGGAAAGCAGATTTTACTAAGTTCACATATTAAACCACAACTCTCCATCACATAACAAAGTCCTTAAATTCAGTACCTCCTTAAGCTAGTCATTATGAGTTGCACATAACAATCACTTCTTAACTGATCTAGAAATAAATGCAACAGTGACAGAAGGGCTAAGAAACACATTTAAGACAGCAAATTTCTCATGGGAAACAGAGAAAACCAAGAGATAAAGAATTCAGAATACTCATTAAAATTAAAAATGCCTTCTGTAATTACTCAATAGGAAGCTGAATAAGTCTATTCACTGAAATTTGCAAACTGAGTTTGCCTTCTTTTCTCTGAATTCTATTAATAAACAGACATCGTGATACAAAATAAGTCTGCATGTGCACTTGGATCCATTTTCATTCTGTTTTGACTGGAATATCTTTGTCAATTTATTAACAGAAACAGAAATGTGACTATTTCTGCCTTTCTCTAGATGCATCTACTTTCATCTGTCCTACACACCTATGTTTACATTTGTGACCAAATCCTGTATAAATTGGTAGAAGTCTATACCCACTAAAAAATTAAGAATCTGGTATTTTTATATGACTGTTCAAAAGCAAATTAGAATATTCCTGTGTTTGGTTTTTGTTTTGTTTCTTGGGCCTTATATAATCATAGTGTCTAGTACAATCATGTCTTCACTTATTTTCTCTACACCTGATCAACCTGCCTACTTGAAAAAAGCAAGTTAATTTCAATTTAGCAGTTGTTTGTATTGCTAAAGTATGTTCTATGTAAGAAAACATTCAGGCACTTAAATCCTTAGCATCTGTAACTAAAACTGCAGCTTGTGACTTTAGATCCTACAACAGATTTAGGTTGGAATCATTGTTTATTTAGTCAACAGTTTCAAGATAGCTCCTTCAGAATTTTACTTGTGATTAAGATCTAATTCAAGGCTAACAAATTACACACCACCCTGTAAAAAGCTAAAAGTTTTAAGGGCAGCTATGAAACTGAGGTATGTCTGCAAGTTACAGTGCAGGGTTACTTGGAATCCAAAGCACCTGCATGCTCTGCGCAGTCAGAACACAACCAGCCAGCTCCGTGCCCTGACTGAGGGACTGCTGCAAACACCAGATGCAGAGATCTCCCCTCAGCACCCCACTGCAGAAGACAATTCACCACTAAGCTGGAGTCAAGCTGCCTTCTGGTTTAGGCTACTCTGTGAGAAAAAGCTTCAAGAAGTTCTCAGGAAGATTTGAAGGCAGTCACTAAGGGCTGACTGGAGGTAGACCCCTACATATCAGCAGATTACTGGCGACTTAATGACAGGCAGGACAGGAGCAGACAAGGGAAGAAGGACTTGAAGGGAGGTCTGGTACCCTGTACAGAACTCACCTAGAAAGAGGGATTCTGCAGAATAAAAAAAGAACTACATGATACAATCAACACTCTTGGAAATTCTTTGCAGCAGAATTCTGTTTCAGAGAGAAGCACAACCAGATCCCATATATTACAAGAACAGAGAATACATTGCAGCAATTGACAAAAGAGATTATGCCGTATTACTCCATAAGAAAGAATATATCCTAAAGATAGTACTACAGGATTTGAAGTGACTAAGACTTAAATATAGCCTTGACATAATGCTGAATTTGTAAAATATTTTCCTGTTTATGAGCTCAAGTGAGTGACAGAACAATGGTATCATTCACAGAAAATCATGAAAGGACATAAAAGGAATTTTAGAAATGGTAATGGCATTATGTTATGAATAGGATTATTCAAGAAAGCAAGCTTTTTAAAATTACAAGTTAAGTGTTTCCAGTAATTTACTTGAAAACCAGAAATAATACTAAAAATACTTTCCAGTGCAATTTTAACACTATTTTAAACATTTCACAGTATATATTCAGATATTGAAAACAATGAAAAATTTACTTTACATTTTTGTAATTGATGCAATTGCCATTTTAACTAGTGACACTGTCAGAATAATTAAAGTGGCAATGTATCAAATCCAGTCTTGAACAAATGATTGTGCAATCTGCATCCCAAATGCACAAAAAGGTGAAACTGCTAGTGATGATCCAGAAAAACAACAGACAAATAATTTAGCCTTTCTAAACTAAACCTAGGTTTGTGCATAAAAATGTAATTATTATTATTATTACTACTTTTTAGCTTTTTATTGAGCTTAACAACATAGTAAATAAAAAACAAGGGGTCTTACTTCCCTCTAAACAAACTACAATTCATTACCTTATTTTTTCTGTACCCCAACAGATCAATTAATGCAATGCTTTCATCTCCTATTGTCACCAGTGAGTGAGCAACTGAAAAAATAGGAAGAGGAAGCCTTTCCATTAAGATAATATTAAAATAGAACTGCTCAAAAATATCTACTTCAATTTAAAAAAAAAGCGCATGTTGCCTTCAAGTAATGATTTATTGAGGCGGATGCCTCTGTAGCTTCTAAGTTAGGACTGACATTTGAACAAGACACACCCAGGCACAAGTATATCGAACTGAAGTAAGCCTGGTTTCCCAAGAAGACAAAAAAGGTACTTCTATCATCACATAAAATCTGGAAGGCAGGTTTTTTCCTACTCCATTAATTCCATTGAAAGCAATGCACATTCACGAGAACTTCTAAAACAATTTTCTTCAACTAAAATCACTAGTTCTCCTGCTTCTTTTCTGATAGTTTCCTTTTTCAGTGCTTTTCATTATGGATATTAGGAGATGAAAGTATTGAACTGTCATATCAAGGAACACCACCAGCTCTCCCCAGACAACTTCCTCCACAATTAGTCTTTTGGAGAATCTATCATGTTAATCAAATTTCTCAGTGCAAGGTAGACATTGCGCAACTTCTTTAAGATCCCGTTGGAACTCTTGGTCCTTGACAGTCAGCTACTCCTGCTTTCCCATCCAAGGAGCCACACAACATTCATTCTGAGCAGCAATAGAGAGGATTCTCTTCCCCAGTCATCTCCTTGCTGATATCTTAATAAAGGTAGTATCATCTTCTTGCCCCCACTTCTTTCTTCCCACTAGAAACATAACAGTGCTTAGATTATCATGATCCTTTATCTACCACTCTTAAGAGAAATTCAGTTATAGAGTCCAGAACAGATCTTTTTTTGCAATATATTCTCCAGTCTTAAAAGAAAACACATTATTTTGAGACAGTATCCTGAAAGACAGCTGTGGCATTAGAAAAACAACTGTGCATCAATAGCCTTATCCTTCTTTATCCATAGCAGTAACGTCCACAGTGCAGGTGCTCACTGCTTTTAGCAATTTCAGTGCTACCAAAGAGCAGAACTGAACCCAGAAAACTAAGCAATGTTCACTGGTTGAAGCAGAAAGAAATGTGTTTTAAGTTTCTACTCCAGAGTGCCAGAACAAATGATTGTTGGCTGCACAATGCAAGCCTTAGCCTAATGTTCATACTTACATCTGCTATTCTTCAGCTGTCAGACTGAAGAGGAACGCCAATAAGCTACACAACTCTGCTAAAGCTGATTTAAATGCAAATGAGAATCAGACAACATGCAGAGGAATAACAAGCTTCTGAAAAAAAGCCACTTATCTCAAAAACAAAAATGATGTTCCAGAGTGTTTCACATTATTCCTTAAAAGCATTTGCACTGAATATCAGCAAATACCAGCTCATGAAAGAAGATTTAAATAAAAAGGTGTGTGCTAACATTGTAATACTGCTTTCTGACTTCTAAATAAAACTGAAGTAGAATACCACCACTTGAAAAATTTAATAGGACAGGAAATCTAAATTGCATATCCAATTTTCTTTCACCAAAACCTCTTTATCCTCAACATTACAGTAACTTCATTTATTCTTAATATTAACAGGTGCTGTTTTAATTCAGTGCCAGAGAAGGATAGGACAGAAGCATAATATTACATTTGGAAACATGAGTGAAATTTGGCAGAAGCTGCCGTGTTGAAGTATCTCAGACACTGCACATGTGCTCCTTGCTGTGGACTGTGCCAGCTATGAAAACTAAACCACTTTAAGGCAAGATGTCTTGCAGATCAGATGCACGGACTGCTCTTTCTTCATATTCCGCAGAATACAGGACAAAAACCAATCCCACAATGGCTGTCTGGGCACACATCGTTTCCTTCTGCCTTACAGCCAACCCCAGAAGTGTGCAATCATACCAGTGTTCAACATGTTTTTTAATGAATTCTGCTTCATAGCACCCAGGAATTGTATTTTTAAGTAAGTTGCTCATGCATGAAGGAAACCATCGTCTCACACTGAGAAACACAAAAGATTTAGCAGGTTGGAGCTAAAAATCAGCAGTTAGCACGATTATTTTCATTTTTTTCATTGAAGAAAGTTCTTCCCATTCTTTTTTCACTTCCAAGCTAAGCAAATCCTTAAGAGCCAAAGTTGACTAAATTTCATTCTATTGCAGCTTTGCCCAGGTAGAAGCCTAACCTTTGAGGGTTATCATATAGGGAACCAAAACAACATAGAAAAATGCAGAGAAAAAATTTTGAATTATTTTGAAGTTTCACAGCTAGGTTACCCTCTTCTAAGGTCTCCCATTCATTGTAATCTTGCCTTCTTTACCTGAACAGAGTAGGAATTTTTTTTGCAGATGTGTTATGTCACCACTTAGAAACAAAAAAAGAAATTATTTAACTTTGCAAGTAAATTCACAGCTGGGTTTTCCAGTATAGCCTGCAAATATAGAAAGTATATTTTATTTATTTTAAACCATAACAGCTATAAATTCCTGTTTGTTTTCCTGTATCAGGGTTCAAAACCAAAATGTCTGTCTTTGAAAAAAAAGATAACATATATGAGGGGGGCTTTTTTTTTTTAAGGGTAACAGAAGAAAACAAAACAAAACAAAAAAACCCAAAACAAACAAACAAACAAAAAAAACCAACACAAACAAAAAAAAAAAAACCAAACCTGAATTGAAACAACTCAACTTTCATGCCCAGAAGGGATATGATCAATGATGGCCATTACTATTCAATTTCCTTATTATGGTATCTCAAGTTGTTAAAAAGTTTTCTGGTCAAGCATTAAGTAGAAAACAGTACTCAAACAACTGCTAAAAATATTAAATTAGAATAAAACCAGATTGATTAGATGTTAATTCTCCTGCTCTCCAGTTGCAGAATTTTCTTTCCTGGAAAAGCAAGAAGAATTGAATCCATGTTTCAAGAGAACACTTGACACATCAGCCTGCAGGATACTTTGCACAGGACTGCCATGTCCTCCCTGAAAGGAAGGTGACCATGGCACGTGGGGACACTGTCCTAGGGTGAGCACAGTGGTGCTGGTTAATGGCTGCACTCGATGATCACAGAGGTCTTTTCCAAGCTTAACCATCCCATGATTCTACAATGCAGTCAGATTTACATGTTGATGGATTCCAGACAGTGGGCAAGAAGAGTGAATCTGCAGCCTGGTGATGAGATCCCCTACCTAGGCATGAACCACTGGCTTACAGCACTCTGGGAAGAGAAAAAAGTGGACTTGAAATCCCCCAGGTTGAGAAGGATCCATGAACAAGGCCTCCTATTTCTTGGACTCATCAGCTAATTAACTGCTAGTCTACTACATATAAGATAGGTACCAAAAGCATCTTCCTAAGAGAAAACTGCAGACAGGAATATGGGATTGATTTTCTGAAAAACATAAGGGTTATATGAATGTCTAAGGTATACCCTGGTTTCCTACCAACTAGTTTCATTGTACCAGTGCTCCACATTACAGATTTCAAACTCTAATCAGGAAATCAGAATCTCATCATCATATGGTCCTTAGATACGTGCCTCCATACTTTCTTAGCCAGGAGCCTGAATGTTATGAGCTGCAGTATTGAACATTACAAAGCTTATCTTCTTTGTCAAAACCTGGGACATAAAACCTTCCACTGCATTTTAAACAGTATTTGCTTTATTTTTTCCAACACAACAGCCTTTAGGATTTTAAATGGGAAGAAATTAGGTCAGGTCTTCCTACTGAATTTTTAAATTTTTTTTTTCTTAAAATTTTGTCACTAAATTTTGAAAAGTGTATCTGCCTTTTACACCTTCCATTAATATCTTTCGAATATAATTGTCTGGAGAGAACACTGATTTACTGAGAGCCTTACAAGTAGCAAATGTCTATAAATATAAGTCAGAAAAATATTTAAACATAATTCCAGTTTTTGATTCCTTTGTAGTAGGTCTGCTTTATCTTTGATCACATATTTTAGCAGTAAGTCATTAAAAATGCACAAAGAATTTGCACACAGAATAGTGATCTGAACATTTAACAGACTAAGGAAAAACACAAAAAACACAAAATGGAACTCACGCGCTTGAAGCAATCAAACATCTGCCTGCCTTTCAACACCACTTTGATAAGATTGTCTGTATTCCTAAATCAGAGGATATACCACAAGTCCCTACTGTTTGAACAATCTTGCTACTCGAAGACAATTTTCAGAGAGTTTAAAATACAAAATTTTCTATCTGTGTTTCTGTTGGTGCACTGCAATAACAAGGAAGCTACTATTCACTTATTTTATCAACAATAGTACAAAGAATAAGACACACCCTTCTCAGAGAGAGAACTGGAAAAACCTGCTATGTGAAAGCTGAAAAGTCTCCAACTACCCATTTCTTCATTTTGCTCTAGTTTCAACAGAACTGAGGGAGGCTGCAAGGACTTGGCCTTAGCCTAACAAAAGTAAAGCTGTGCAGAAAAGCCATGGTTGTGTATAAAACCATAATTATATCATTATAAAACAGTAAGAAAAATCTGTTTAAAATAAAAAGGACAATCTTGGCACAAGATTGTTACCAACTGATGATGAATAAATTTAAGTTGAACACTCTAAGCAGCTTTCATCATGTTGAGGAATTTAGCGCTGGAAGAGGCTTCTAATTAAAATAGTGAGGGGAAAAGGCTCAGCTGCTTTTAAGACAGCCCTCCATATGGCTATGTCTATAAAGCCTACAAGAGCATGAAAATAAACTTGATGAATAGGCAGGTCCCTTCCTGTCCCACGTTCCTAAGAGAACAATACCTGTCAAGCAAATAACATCATTCTGATACAAGCCTAAGATATAACCATGTGTCAGGCAATACCCCAGAATAATTACACCACAGAAAGCAAAACCAGATATTAACACCACAGCAGGACAAACTTTGCCAAGAATAAACTTCACAGAGTATCTTTTAATAAATGTCTTAGACCCATAACCTCACTTCTCATAATTTCCTGCTGCCTCTGCAGAAAGCACACCTCTCATGCAGTACTCACAAATCTGAAAGAGCTAAGGTTGTTTGTCTCTATGCAACCAGGCACTCCTATGATCTGCACCCGAGCATTCTGCACACACACAGCAGATCATCTTACCCCAAACAATATGACATCTAGTATGCTCACCTGTCCCTTTATTTGCTACAGCAATCATGAAAGTGTAAGACAATTGGTTAGACATGAACAGCCGCAGAAATAACACATTCTATTAGACTAACCTTTATAAATTAGAAGAGCAGATAGTGTTTCAAGCATACCAGCCTTTCAGCTTGCTTTACATCCAGAGATATATCCCTACTCCTTGCAAAACTGTTGTGGTTAAACCCATGGAAAGTTTTTCAGAAAAATAATAAAACTTGTGTCTGAGCCATACAGTTTCTGTAAATTAATCTCAATCTGTATTTTACTTAACTTTATTCTCTTAGTGAAGCACAGAGCATGGTAGCTGCAAGACAGTGTTACAGTCCATTTTCAGTTTGTTTGTATCACATCACAACATTTTCCTACCATTTTAGTTCATCTGCTTGTAACAGAATACCAATGCTTTTTAACCCTGTAATCCAAACAGCATACACTCTTTTATTCACCATGAGAGCCTACAGATCTGATTCATACTTTATTCTAGACATATGACTGCATAATTCAGACAGGTCTGAAAAAAGGTGTGCTGCAAGATACCACAAAAGACAGACCTCCCATTAGCCCTGTTGAGAATAAACAGACAGACACATTTTACGTGACCTACCCTACCTACCTCAGCAAGCTGGTCTTTAGCAGCAGATGCCAAGCTCAAATGACCACTTTCACATCTTCACTGCAACTCCACATCAAGTCTTTGATAATTTTTCATCTGGAAGTACCAAAGAGATTTCTGCTTCTTGGGCCTCTATACAGCCTCCTCATAATCCACCACCTGATCTCCCTTGTACCACAAAGTGGGAATACTCATCTCAACTTTAGCTGCATTTCTCTCCATCACATATAGAAAGGGATGCTACAATAAATTTCAGTTAACTGTTTGTAGATAATTTTGATTATTTTGCCATAGTGTTAGATAGCAAAATACAAACTGTAACAATATCATATAGATGGCCTCTGACAAATTTTGACATTCAGCAGTCTGATACATAAGTATATAAACTGGAGAATGAAATCGACTTGAGCTGGTTTTCATTCCTCTAAATATTACAAAATTGCAAGTACACAAATTGCTTGAAGTATAATTAATTTTTGCTGCAGCTTACCTTGAAGTGGAATAAAGTTACCAAGTATATTTTGCATCACAAAAGGTCTTTCCCTTATGATAAGCATTAAAAAAGGAAATTGAACTCTTCAGAAACACTGTAAGCACACAAAAGGAAAAGCTGTCTATACAAAACTAACTTAGAACACTCAGAAAATATGCAGATGCTAAGAACTGCACTCATCTCAAAATACTCTTGCTTTGTGTCTTCTGCTTCTTCCAAAGTGCACCCACAAACAATTTACAGAATTCCCTCTCAGATATTCTGATTACTCTCCTATACTCACCCTTGGTCAGTTTACAGGCAGCCTGAATTATTTTGCTATGCCACTGCAATGACAGTAAAGCAATGCTGTGTCCCAAGTAGCACAACCATTTTTTAGTATATTATTTTGAAACAATACTTTCTGAAATACTGTCTTGGAAATACGACTAAGGGATCTCAGGAATAGTTGTTTATGCTAGGCTTCAGATAGCCACAAAAACTTGCAGTTTTTATTGGCAAGGTTCTTCTTTCTTCATTTCTATTTAATTCTGAGTTTGTAAAACTACATAGGTAATTCTGGGAGCTGGTTAAATCCCATGCCAAGTCATAAGCCAAAGACTCTCATGAAAATAGGTCAGATCAGGAACTCTCTGATAAGACATCAGCAACAAAGAAAGAAATCTGCCTCCCGTTGACTACCAGAGCACAGCCCAGTTTAGCTACATGGAGGAAACATCTCAGCATCGCTTAAAGAACTACTACAAGGAGAAGTCCAAGCCAGCCTGACAATACTGCTTGTTCTCTCTTCAGCATTGTCTAACAAAGAAAAGGAAACAGGGAACAAACACTGTGCCCCATGACAATGCAACTTACTGATTGGGAACTACTGACCTAGGCTGTGGTACCACTACATTAATTCATGTCAGGGCTGAAGCCAGTTCCATACCTGGTGATTTGAATAGCTCATCCCTTGACCCTTTAGAAATAGGCTTCTATTTAAAGTTTTTACCATCCATCTTTTGTTACAAGATTGCTGTATGATCTAGTGGATTAGCTGAGCTTTTCCTTTAGCTTTACTATTTCCAGGACTATTTCTCTGTTCCCTTCTAGACTAAGTTCAGAAAAAAATTATCCTGAAATGCGCTGATTCTATTAAAAGAATGGCAAGTATCTGACATTTTCCTTTCTGCACCTCATCACTCTTTCTGCTTTCTTGTGTGGCCTGAGAAAGGTTTCACTGACGAGGAAGGTGGGGAAGACTCATTAGTGAGAGAGGTTTGATGCAACAATCATCTGAAACTCAAGGTCAGATGTTTCCCTTGGTAACAACTGCAGATGCACACCACATTCAGTATTCTTGGAGTGAGGACTGTCTTGTACTTTAACACATACATCATGAAAGATTTTTTTGTACAGTAGACATGCATATGAGGAAGAGTTTATGCACAGAAACATCCAACCCCCCCTGAAAAAAAGATTACCTAACTACAAAGAAGAGAAAATATGTAGTTTCCTATTTGTTTGTAACTTCTAGTTTCTAGATTTGTGAGTCGATCTGCAACATGTAAACCCTGTATTTTGAATTATCTTTCCTATAATAGCATAGTAAAAAACATCACAAGATTTAGCACAAGGCAATTAGACATTAAGCTTTTGGTCAGGCTGTGGCATGTTCGTCTCCATTGGGAAGGCAGGCTGTCACACACACCCATATCAAATCTCCTATCTCTAGTCAAGCATTCAAGTGGGGAGATAACATCTTGGCATACTACTCAAGAATGAGTTTTCAAGAAGAAAAGGTCATATTATTACTTACTAATTCAGAACAATATATTATTTAATGTCTCTAAAAAACGTTCCAAGAGCTACAGAGAGATATATTTCTTTCTAAAGGCAGCAAAATATATACAGAAGAAGATAAATATTCTCTTAATTTCTACTATTCAGGAGATGATATAAGGAACAACAGTAGAGAGACAGTAACAGTTGTTAAAGCAGAATCAAAACCTAGCCCTGTTGATAGAGGAAGAAGATGACAATATGCTTTTCATTTGTGTGTGATGGCCAGCACATGGCTTGTAAGGCCCACAGTAATTGGAGGGCACAGAGGGAAGGTTTAGCCCTTTGCTCACTGTCCTCTCACATGCACACCTAAAAGTATGGGAAATCATTTGAATTTGACCTGCCAGTGAATGAGAAGCACCCCAGTGGTAGGACAGGGATGAAGATGTCTGGCCTCTGTAGTGAGGACACTGTCCTTGTAACCTGGGAGCCAGGAGCAACAGAAGCATGCTGGAATCCTGCAGGCAGCCAGCAGCAACTCCAGCCATGCCTGTGCAGGCACTGGAAGAAAGACACACTTATTTTTATCCCACTGCTGAGTGACCTTATGAGCTGCAAATTAGCAGCTAAACAAATGTCTAGCCATAAGTATCACACATAAGATGAGATTTGATTTTAGACAACTGAGGGCAACTTATTACTTATATCTTTACAATGTGGGCAAAAGTAAGAAATCTCAATTAAAACATAGCTGATCTGACACAATAGAAACAGTTCACAGAAACACACTGAACAGACACAGAAGGTCCAATTACTTAATACTTCCCTGTTACTATGGTCTGTTAATGTTAGACCATATTAATGTGCATGCATGTTTTCTTGTCAGCAATCTGGAGATGCTCCATTCATATTATCAATGTGATTTTTTCATAGAATCATAGAATGGTTTGGGTTGGAAGGGACCTAAGAGATCACCTAGTTCCTACTCCACTGCTGTGAGCAGGGATACCCCCCAGTAGATGAGGTATTTAAGACCTCATCTGACCCAGCCTTGAACACTGCCAGGGATGAGGCATCCAACTTTTGTTTTTCCTTCCTGAAGTATCCACCATCCCAATTGAACAGCTTGTGAAAATGTACAACACACCTCTTGGCACTACATGTCACTGTAAACTTTCACCTGTGATGACAGCAGGTTTGTTTTAATAAGCTGCAGTGTTTTGATAAGTAATGCATGTGTCTATTGAACTGACACATGCATTTTAAATATTAATGCTGTATCAAAGCTAAATGAAAGCTTTAGAGAAGACAGAGTAACTGATTTAATAAGGTAGGACATTCAATTCCCTGATGTAAGTTAGTAGCACTTAAAATGGTAAGCTCAATCCTTGGAAAAAGAAACCAGAATACCTCTTTGTCTTCTTCCAAGTGTAATTGCTATCACCCATAGGAAGTCAAAACAGCTATCTGTAATTCATTAAGTAGTGTGGTAAAGCTGAAAGTCTTACTCCTCTTACTGAGGAGTAAAATACAAATTCAACACTAATGAAATGACATTTACTCAACAGCCATCACTGATTAAACATCCACCTACACAACAAAGCTACAGAATTAAACATTGTGTTGTAATTGCTGTCTGATTCTATTCACAGAGGAGTTAAACAGAGTGTTTACCTAAATCTACCTTCCTACAGGATGCTTTAGTTTCAGACCATAACAAAAAGCTAACACCACCATTGGTTTGCTGACGCAGAAGTGAACCACTGGAGATAGTTACTGGGTTGAGATGACCCATCTTCACATGGCACGTTGGTTATGTTTCTCTGTACTTTTTTACACTCAGTTAAGGTGATAATGACCAACCAGAACTGATTTGGGTCACACACACACCCCAGACAACTCTTCTCTAAATATTAAAAGAAAAAGAGCATTTGGCAAAATTTCTTATGTTCCCTTGGTATTCTATGACTTATTAAATATAATTAGCAGATCAGCCAGCTTCTATTGTGAGAAAAGGTTACTCAGTTTGCAAACCTTTCCTAACAAGTATTACCTAAGACTCCTGTGCTGTGTGAAATGTGTGGGCTTGTTTTTTCCTCAAAATCCAAATATTTGTCATATTAATGCCTGCACATGACTCTTTAAATCAGGGATCTACAAAAAAAGTATGTTTTACAGCTCTGCTAGAGTATCTTTCTGTACCTAAAATATTTAACATCTTCTTCCACAGCCATGTCAGCTGAAGAGTCTTCTTTTAAGACAAATTTCTGTATTGGTTTCTAACACCCTTCTGTTCCCATCCCAAGCTTTTTTTCCTTTGTAAAGGAAGGTATTTAATAGTCTTAATGTATCAATGTGACCAAGTTTAATAAAAGGCCCTAATAAGAAGGAATCTTCATTAAGTAATAAATGCCTATGTCATGAAATTGGGAGTTATGATAACGTTTAATACAGCACATAGTGTTAGAAAAGTTTCCATAGCTTCTGGGAAGCAAAAGTCTTCACAGCTGGCACAATTGAATTTTCAGCTTTTTTACAGCTGTCAATCTGGTCATTTGACTCCCAGTAAATCACTTGTAACTTGTCCCTTTTAACTTCCCTCCTCCAGTAACTGCCTTGTGAATCCTTCCCTTTGTGGCACTCACAGCAGAACTCTGCACATCTAACGGCTCAGGAAGATATTTTCCTCTCCTGCTGCAGTCCAGAAAGCTGCTATTTCCAGTGACAGTTTCTCCCTCAGCCTGGCTGACAGCATGCCCACCATCCACTAGAATCAGCATCTTCCAGCATATCTAAACAGATGGAGACTACAACAGCATTCAACCATCTACATTTGCAAGTTGCAGCCATGTATCTAAACAAAGAAAAACATCTGTCTTTTCTACACTCAATACAAAAATGTGCTTGCTGGACAATTGATCTCTGTCTTGCCTCAGTACTCAGCTGCTGCATGTGATTTTTGCTCTCCATTTTAACCATCAAGATTTCTTGAAGGCAGCCAGTCTTCCCTGGGAAGCACCCACGGTGTCTCGCCAGGTCCCACGGCGCAGACACATGACTCTCACAGCAGTCAGATGAGGGACCGAAGGCACCCTTCAGCACTTGGCTCAAAGCATGCCATTCACAGTTTTATCCTCTGAGGTTTGCTTGCCATTTTGATACCCTTGCTCAGACTGGTGGAGGCAGCTAGAAGGTGGTCCAAGTCACTGTCTGTATCACATTTCAAACACTCAACAAGCTTTCGAAGCAGAGAGTCACGCACTGCAGCTCAAGCCCTTTCAGACTTGTTGGGCTGTAGTACTTGTAGTGTCATTTCAATACAAGACAAAGTTCCTAGTACATATAATTTTGATGTTTTAAAGTCACAGATTTGGATCCTTGGAGAAGTAACCAATCTTTGAATAAGAAGCCTACAAGCTGTGGTACTGGATGTTCCCATCCTCACAGGAAATTAGAGGTTACTGGTTAGCTCGATGTATACTGGAGGTAACACAGATTTACTGAATCAGTTAACCCTGGAGACTAGGCAGCAAAAGGCTCCTTTCAGGGTCTCTGGGATTCCCAGATGGCAAGAGAGCAGCAGCAGTGTGAGGACAGGGCGTGCCCCAAGCAAGACAGCTAACAAAGGGCTGCTGCCTGTCCTAGTGGGAGCAGCACTAACTGCCTTGGGCTGCTAGGAGGGAAAGCATTAAGGGAGGAGCAAGGATTTTCAGATATGATTTAGAGTAGCGATTTCACGCCTTCGTTAAGCTTTAGCCTTCATTCACCTTAACTAAGCAGCAAGCTGCTCAATGAGAGGTTGGTTTTGGTCATTCTCCAGCCCTGCTAGTTTCAAGATGATGCAGCTCTGGCGTTCCCCCTTCCACATGCACATTTCAATTACAATGCAATCCTAACACAGAAGTTAACTGTGTTCACAGCTTCCCAAATGACCCAGATTACAATGAGATAATTAACTGCTCATGAACGGCTATTCACTAAAATCGTCTATCACAGTATCTGTTAAGCCATTGAAAATCTTCATTACTGTATCCGTCAAATCTCAGAAGAAATTCAGGACTGTTTCTTTAGATTCAGAATTAAACCAGATTTAGTTCTTGTTTTCCAACTTTCCTGGACCGTGAAAAATAAGAACTTTTTACCAGCTGAACTTGTAAGGTGTTTTCTAAAACCACAAAAAGCCCTCTCCATATGTCAGTTGAAGCTTTTGATTCGGTCACATCGATGTGTGAAATAAATACACTTCACTCTCATGTATAATTAGCAATGTCAAGTCTGTTTCTTTAGATAGCATTGATGGCATATTGTCTGTGAAACAGCAGCTCTGCATTTCATATCTTAAACTACATTGTTCCTCTCAGAACAGCTTCACTAGCTAAACCAAGCTCAATCCACCAAACAATACATTATGAAAGCAATAAAGGTTTTCTATGCTCTTTTTATACATGGATGTGTGTGTTCTCAAATTCTGAGACACAATTAGTAGCTCTATGCCTAAACTTGCTACACAATTTATAATGCAACATGTTTTGAAGTCAGTCTTCACTAACTGTTGGCTGTATTTGAAATACTTCCCTATTTTTTCCAAACTTCTCCTATCATACATGATGAAGTAACATTAGAAAATTTAGTCATTCTTGACTCAAAAAAGAGTCTGTCTTTACAAGACAATAAAGCAGTATACAATTAGACAACACAAAGTACTTATATCACATAATGGTACACCACTTTCACAACTCCATTTATTAATACTAAACATGATATGAAATTATTCTTGGTCTTTAATACTGATCTACACACATCTATTTATTACTCAGGACTGCAGAAAACAAGCACCTACCTAATTCAGTATCAGAAAACAATAACCAAGAGTCATGACAAGGGAGTCCTACCTGGATAACTGTTTTCACTTCAACAGCAGCATAAGATCATTTTTCAGATTGCCAAGCTGAGAGGCTATGGAATCTGAAAGAAAAGGGAAAGCATAATAGCAATATGACATTCTAGTCAGTATTGGAAATACTACATATCTGCATTTTTTTTCCTTCTAATTGTTAGGAGAATAAATTTAAAGTAGTTAACTTTCAAATATCTGATTCTCTGTGAAACCCTACAGAAACACGACAAGTCCAAAGACTTATTTTAGCTGGGGGGAGAGAGGATTTCAAATTGCATATTTATTCTGCCTCCACACTTGTCCAAGATAAATTGGTCTTAACATTATAATTAAGCAAAATAATTATTTTTAAATGGGTACATGTAAGCTTTATCTAACATATAAAGATCTGTAAGACTTCAGACATATAATCCCATTTTATACATGAACAACATGCAAATTCTGATACAAAATTTTAGGTATAAGCCTTCTACCACTGCACTGAATGTGTCCATATTAAAAAGCCCTTAAGTACTTGTGACTTCTTGCCTGTACTAAAGATGCTCATTTCTTTGCTTCATGATAGCCAATTACTCTGCTTTGAAAGTTAGCAATAAGCTAACTGGCTGTGCACACCAACATCAAGCAAATGTCCATTATGCACTGCCTACTGCTCCTACAGACTGAGAACACCCCTCACCTCCCCTTGGCAAGAAACTGCAGAATCAGAGCAGCAGACCACGGAACACACATAGGGGCAGCCCTGGGGCACGTATGGCAAGCACCTGAGAGTCAAAAGAGGATCAAGGCAGGCCTATTCGTTCCATGTTCATACATCACCATCTCCTCTGCACACTGCAAACTACAATACAGTTCATATCTCCAATTTATATTACAGATAATATAACTCCTCTTTAATATAGTTTGCAGATACAGTTTATGGACTGATTCAACTATTATCTTTAAATACTGATGTCACTGAGGATATAAACAATGAGTTCATTTCGTGAGCTTTTTGCTGTAGGCTTATTACATCACTGACCAAAAAAAAAAAAAACATATGTTGGCCACTGTAGCAAGATGTGATTCCAAGAGATTAAATAGACTGAAAACCCTTTAATTTTAGCAGCTCATATTTTCTTCAGCGCTTACAGCTGTGAGATAAGATTGATTCTAGCCATGATTCATAATGTAGCTTGATGAAACATTTTCAGGACAAAATCTGGAGTCCCCAAAGACTAGTCTTCTTAATGATACTGCTTATCAAATGGAATCTGTTAGCCTACCAAGGTGGGGGGAAAATTCAAGTTGTGTTCTTTGGTAGTTAAGCATAATGAAAGCAGATATTCAAAAGCATCAAAGTTTTGTGCATATTCAGACATGCCTTATTTTTTATTTCTGATGGGTTTCCTCTAAATGCAGGAGTGCCAGCTAAAATAAAGAGCAGGTCAATATATCTATCATCTATTGCTGTCTTTGAAAACTCATTTGTCAAAGAAGCTTACTGAACACCTTATGGTAATGCTCAAAAACGATTCAGTAAAATACAAAACCATATAGCTGTTCTCAGAACAGCCACATGGCCAACATGACATGGGACAGAGCTAGTGGTCTGGGCTGTCAAGGGCTTTTAAGGATACTGCAGTATAAGTTATTTGAAGTGTATTAAGTAATGTTTGCACTCTATTTCTGTAATACAGGGCAAGGTACTGTATTAGATAAGTATATTATATCACTTGTGATAGAAATGTCCACAATCCACTGAAAGCAGGTATAAATAAATTCAGCTTTATTATTGTACTTCTAAGACTAAAATTAGGAGGACACAATTTAATAGACTTCATCTTTTCTTTAACAAACAAAAACCAGCAGCAAGCAGGAGATGAGGTCAGGAAGAATACATACACCAGAGTCTGGGATTAAACTGCATTAGCACAGCTATGTGGGAAGCTTTCATCACTCCTACACATAATTCATGTAGTTCTAGATGGTCAAATTTGCTTAACTCACTGCAACAACTTTCCAAAACATACTCTACAAGGCAACTAACAGACACTTTGCTAGCAGCAAGACTGGATTTTTTTCCTGCTTCTACTCATTATCATAGCAAGTTCCACAGTAAAACTTAAAAAGAAGAACTAGTTTGGAGGGAAGATATCAATGAATGAGTTTTTATAGATCCATTCTGCTCCCTTCCACATGCTAGAATTAAATTAAAGGCTCATGGGTGGCCCAGGTGCCTGCCACACAGAAAGTGTGGCATGCATGAAAGTGCATGCAAGTTTCAGTGCATGAAAGCAGAACTAAGGCTGGAGTTTCAGTGAAAGGCAACATTGCAACATCATAAGATGGGAGTTGCAGCAGATTTAACATCATCTTCGTGAGAAGCACAGTACTTCTGCAAGGCACTCAGGAAAGGACTGGAAGTTGCCACTTAGAAAACATACTTGTGACCATTTCCTATCAGGTGTTGGGTTGTTAACAAAAATGCAAATAAACTTCCAAAGTAATAGCACATTCCTTACCCTGCTTTTTCTGTACCTGGTACTGACTTTTACATTGTACTCTTAAAAACTTACAGCTCTGACACGTGCCTAATTTAAAATTTAGCTTCCTAACCACATGCTCCTACACAGAAAACATTTTATTACAAACACAAAAACGCAATACTAACTCAGGTTCAAGGTCCATCTGACACAGTATCCTGTTTCTAATAAGTACTGCTAGTGGGTGCATAGAGAACAAGAACAGAGTAAACATACAGCAACCATTCCTTGATGTTCTTTGCCACTGACAGCAATCTGCAGCTCTGGGATTTCCCATCTCCTTTTAAATGTACACATGTAAATATAAACACATTCACAATAAAGTCCAAACCTAGTCGATGTCTGAAATAATTTAAGTCAAGTCCTCAGCATTTAGGTTACTGCTTTACTCCTTCTCATACACACGAATAAACAGGCACAGTTGAAACTGACGACTCTCATTCACTCATTTCCTAGCTCTGCATGATTAAATCACAAACCCTAAATTAACTGTGGCTTTTAGACAGCTTTTAGAAGCTACATGCAGTCACACACCCTGAATGCAAAAAATCTTACCCCAAATAGGGAGACCTAGCAAAATCCTAATTAATTCTAAGTGAGATTATAGATTTGATCATCCACATCAATTAAGGACAAAGAATACTCTCAGTAAGTGAATAATCTACCAGTAAATTAAGTAGGATATTTCTATAAAAATGACCAAGATATAACATCCATGCATAAAAGAGACCTGATGGATGATAATACTTCATACCAAAATTCTAATTACTGTATTTTAAAATGAACAACCACAAAACAACATGTCTCATTCAAATGGGGGTCTTGATCTAAGTAAACTTAAAATAAGAACTCTAGATCTCATCCAAAAAACCTAGCCGTAAAAACAAATTCTGAATTCAGCTACCAAAGATAGCCATGAGGTCTAATGATGTTGATCACCACTGTCCAGACTGTTTAGTCTCCTTCAAAGGGAAGAATTCTGGTGCTGGGTGATATGGTTCAGTGCTTTAGGGGTTACAGTGATAGTGTTGATGGGTTTCACGGTTGGACTTGATCTCAAAGGTCTCTCCCAACCTTGCCGATTCTATGATCACTGAAAGCTATTGCCCCTGAAGTTATTCTACAGTTTATTTAGAGGGAAGAAAAAGCAAAGATATGGCAGATTGTTTAAGAAATCAAATCAATTAAGAAGCTCTGGAAGCACAGAAAGACACGTTGTTATAAACACAGGTAAAATAAAAAGAAGCTTGGAATTCAATAATGAAAGCACACAAGTAGCATGCAAAGGCACCTACTGCTCTTCACAGCTCTTTTCCCAAATACCATCTACCTTCTCCACATGCAACACGCCAAATTAATAGCTATTTACTGCTTCACGCAGATTAAATGTAGGCATTAACAGGCGCTGGCCTCACAGGTGAATTAAGTTATTACCAGCCAATTCATAAAAACGCCTCCTGTTCCCGATACCCCATAAATTGAAGTTGATAGGTCTCCAGAGCCCGGCTGCGCAGCCCGGTGTCCCTTAATGGCTCAGTCGCATCCATTACTTACCAGAAGGAGCTCTGCGCAACGAATCCCGGCAGCCCGGCAGGTTTTAAAAGCCGGAGCACTCGCCGTGATTAGATCCACCGTGAGCTCCCCCGCCCGCTCCGGCACGGCCGGCGCTGCCCGCGGGGGGGTCTTGGGGACCCGGCGCTGCCGCACGGAGCCGCCCGCCCCAGGGAGCCCCGCGGGCAGGGGAGCGGTTCCCGGGGGGCTTCCCGGGGAGGCGGCGGCGGCCATCTCGGAACCGGCGCCTCCCCGCGCCCCCGGGACCGAGCGACCGCAGCTCGGCACCTGCCGCATCCCCTCTCTCGCCCGCCGACCCCTCCCGCGGAAAATCCCTCCGGCGCGCCGCGAGCGCCTCGGAGCCCCCCGCCGCGACCCTTTCCAGCTCGCGGCCCCCCGTGGGGCTGCGGCTCGTACCTGCGGGGCCGGATGCGCGAGATCGGCTCAGCTCCGTCTACCCGCGGCTCCGCTCACCCCGGCTCCGCATCGCCGCCGCCGCGCTGGGCCGAGCCGGGCGCGCCGTGCGCCGCCCACCGGGGCGGGGCCGGAGGAGCCCAACGGCCGCGCGCCCGCGGCCCGCCCGCTCTCAGGGCCCGCGCGCCATTGGCTGGCGGCGAGAGGGGCCGCGCGGGGCCGGGCCGCCATTGGCCCGCGGCGGAGGCGGGAGCCCGCCCGCGGGGGGCGCGGGACGCCCTGTGGCGGGGCTGGGCCGCGGGTCCCGCGCCGGGAGCCCCGTCCGGGACGAGCCCCGTCACGGGCGCGCCGAGGGCGGGCCACGGGAACCCCTTAGGGTCCGCCGCCGGGGCTGCCAAAAATTCATTACGGTTCTGTCCGAAAGCGTATGCAAAGCTCTTCACAGAGTTACCATTTGTGCTGTTAAGCTTCTTCTTATTTTTGTTTATTTATTATGCCAATGTATTTCAAGTCTTTGAGTTAGAGCACCTTTGCAAGCACATATTTTCTTCTCTAAAAATTTGTTAAAATTATTTGCTGGATATATGAACTTGCATCTTGTTTGGACCTTTTTAGCAGTAGAGCCCTCAGACCTTGCAGGCGAAGGTTGGAAACCATTGGTCAGGGCTGTGCACAGGGGAACAAAAATGATCTTCAGCAGCTGTTTGTCCAAGCCCGGAAAGGAGTAGTGATAAAACAAATTAATTCATTTGCCAGCTCCATGCCTTCTGTTTAATGCACATGCCAGCAGTGAACCACATAATTTCACTGCAATCCAACCATTTTGTGATAATGTGATGATGTTCCTGTAATGCTTGTTGGAAATATCCTTAAAAGGTACGGTGGGAAAATAATTCTTCGGTTTACTTCTCCTGCTGGGTTTTACTTCTGCTTAGTTTCATTCTGAAGCCTCGATGTTAAACCAGACACGGTCCCTCAGGCTGGGTCTGGGTACCTCTGCTGTGGTCCCGGTGCTGCGCTGCTCCAGCAGGGAGCCAGGGCGAAGAGCAGGACAATTAAAGGCTATTGGTATGTGATTGAGAGATGGACAAACTATCAAGCTGGGTGGCTTCCCCAGGAGAAGAGGCTACAGTCCTACCTGTGCGTGAAAGAACGAGACGTAACTCGTTCAGTGAGTCTGCTCTTAATGGGTTTGCTTTTCATATAAAATATGCCAAGGATTCTTTCAGTCTTTTCCAAGCAAAGGAATACACTGGTATTATAAATATGTATGTTTGCTACAGCAGTGCTGTCCAACATCCACACAACTCAGCTTTTAGTGCACTGGACTGCCAGCCTGTAGAAGTGCTCCCTAGTCTACAGCATGCTGTACTGATACTACTTCCTGGCTAATCTCTTCAAAATACATCATTACAGGTGGTTTGGGACATCTGTAATTCTCCTGCACTGAGAGAGGCCTTTCAGCATTGCCTTCAATCAGCGTTTTGAATGAAGTGCTTAATTGTGCCAAAAATTCATTGCAATACATAAGCAGTTCCAGAAGACTAGTTCCTTACAGTTTCCTCTCATCTTTTATTACTAGACATATGGTTCTGTAGTGTATAATGCAACTACTCTCATTCAGCTTCCTTTGACATTTGTTCCTATTCAGTTTAAAATTGCAGTATTTGACACACTACACGATTACAGGATTTCATTATGTTGTCAGTCATTTTTTGTTTAGATGAGCAAATCATTAACAATTACTTCCCTTTTATCCATATCTCCAAAGACAGGATATGGTCCTTCCTTTTGTGATCCATCAGCAGCTGAAGCATTCCTGAAAGGAAACTTGTTGAACATACATGGCTGGTTTTTGAATAAGTTATTCTCAAAGCCAGTAGAGTAATTACAGTGCTTAGAAAAGCTAGACACATCAAATGTAGCTCAGTTCCTGAATGAATACATATTTTTTGTGGGTTTTGAGATCACATTTTAGATATTCATCTCACTGTCCTTTTAAAGAAATGTTTCACAAAATTAAACAAATGCCAAGCTAATAATTTCCTTCTTGTTATGCTCAGTAGCACCCAGGTACTTTTTCATATCTTAAGACTTACTCCATTTGGAAAATTAATTTAAAAGATAAATAGTTCTGAGTTCTGATACTTTATATGCAAACTTTTAGTTGTGGTTAGGTTGTTGTTGGAGAAATTTAAATTCCGCAGGATGAAAGTGCTGACAGACACTAAGCAACAAAACTCCAAAACACAACTTCCAGCCAGAATGATGAATTGCCATTGTGCCCATCTATATATTATCCTTCCTTTCCTATTGTAGGGTTTAGCAAGAGTGAGTTGAACCCTCTATTGGTTTTGAAAAAGGGCATTTTCTGCACAAATCCAAAGCAAAACAACTCCTGTAAGATGAACATTCAGTAATAGCAAACGTGATGAAACTAAGGAGACAAGGAAGAACTTTCCATAGGGCAGTGCTTCTTCCAAATCCAGGGGCTTTTCCAAGCCATCTTCAAAGAACATTTTTCAACTTGACTTTGGTTAAGAACTAAGCATCTCAAAATCATTAAATCAGTCCAAGTCTGAAAGTCTACAAGTCAGACTAGAAAAAGATGGTTAAGGAGGTAAATTTAGGCAGGTTAGATGACTTACTCCTTTTCATTTCTTCCCAGAGGTTTTTCTGGTGGAAAATGGCAGGAAGAAATAAGACACCTCAGAAGCTGTTGAGACACACTGGTCCCCAAAGCACTTTAGATATGACTGATATGTCTGCGGTATTTTCTTCTGTCTTGCTGACATGGTTGGAAATCTGCAAAGGCAGCATCCTACATCTCTCTCAGGGGGATGCAACAGTAGAAAGATATCTCAAGTGGTACCATGTCTGCATATCACTGTACACGTTCCACCCACAGAATCTTCCTGGTTTCCTCTAAAGATTTAGCCCATCGCAAGGTGTTGGCATCTCTCTTTTCAGTTCCTAAGTTGTTTTTACAAGGCAGTTAAAAACATATTAAATACTTTTCTAAAATTATTTTTCCATGCAGGCAATTGCTGTATTTGGCACAAAGTTATTATATGATCATTAATGGGAAGTAAAACTGAGCCAGTTTCTCTTCAAAGTGTGGCCAACCCTGTGGGACAATTTGAGAACTCCCGCTTCAAATATGTTTAGTTGTGCCGTGTTTAGAAACTGCTTTGGTGTTATTCACCTCCTGACTCTGACACTTTTGCTGTGCATAGCTGAGATTCTTGCATAATTTAACAGAGCCATCTCAGGTGTCTCCCACTCTGTTCCCAGCATTCAAGCTGTGTTCTCCGGGTTGTGGCACACAGTTTGTGGCACATTACATTTACTGAAGAGTTTACCTGACTAGCTTATTTGGAAAATTTTCTAGAAAACAGGTTGGCTGGGGTTTTTTTCAATCACATCTATTTGATTTGCTCCAAAAACACTTATGACAGCTGTCTCCAGCCAAGTTTATTTCCTTGATTTTTCTCTGATATGAGTATAGACAATATTATTCTATTTTTCATCTCAAATTCCAACATTGTTGGTGCAAGTGAACTAAATAGTTATAGACATTTTTTTTCTGTTGCATTTTAAATACTTGCTTATTTTTTTGTGTTACTGTTTCACCTTCATAGTTTCCCAGCAGACAGGCTTGTGGATAGCACAAAAGACTGGCTGAATGGAACTGGAATCAGCAAAATATCTGTTTCAGTCATTGCAAACTGAGGATACTGGAAAATATAATGTTTCAGTCATTGCAAATCAAGGATACTGGAAAATATGTTAAAATGGTTTCATTTATTAAAGGCATATTTCATTTGTTTTCTCACTTTTTCCTATTATAATTGCAAAACCTTCTGAATTTTTTTTTTTTTTTTTGTTCAGCAATACTTGCAATACTCTGAAGTATTGCTATCTAGGTATACTAAATGAATTGTGCAAATTATTTTATTAAAAGAACATGCACATTTATGTGTACACATTATTTACCTGGTCTTCCTATTACAGATGCAACTTGTAGTAACATCCTAGTTTGTTAAAGCAAAAAACTGGTCTAGAGATTCCAGATTTCTGACTGATGCACTAGAAATCTGTCATGCTTGTGTAGGGCAAGTGGAGCTTGAATACAGTAGTATAAATAAATATTGAAATATGTTGAACATTGTTTTTGTTGGTTTAAGTTGAGAAATTTTTCTAGCTGCTCATAAGGTAATTTTAACTTTCTTCTTTCATTATATTTATAAAAGTCTCAAAATACATAATTTTTTCCCTTCACCTTGTAAAACTTTTCTGTATATAATGTTAGTCACGGAATACTAGGTTGGAAGGGACCTGAAGAATTTTCTGGTCTAATCTTTCTTGGCAAAAGCATCATCCAGACCAGATGGTCCAGCATCCTGCCCAGACTAATCTTAAAAGTGTCCAAAGTTGGGAAATCCACCACTTTTTTGGGGCGATTATTCTAGTGGTTGGTTGTTCTTGTGAAAAATATTTCTCTTGTGTCCAACTGGAATTTCTGCGGATGTAACATGTACTCATTACCCTTTGACTTTTCCATGTGTCTCATTTTAAAAATTGACTCCCCATCTCCTTTGTAGCCATCCCTTAAATACTAGAACCATTACCTCCATCAGGTCTCCCCAAGCCTTCTTATCTCAAGGCTGAGCAACCCCCGTTCTCTCAAGCCTTTCCTCATGTGGCAGGCTTTGAGCCCTTGGATCATCTTTGTGGCCCTTCTCTGGAGCCTCTCCAGCTGCCCACCTATTTTTTGTGAAGCAGGGACAAAAACTGAATTCATTATTCCAGGTGTAGTCTGGCAAGTGCTGAGTAGAGCAGGATAATGACATCTTTATCTCTGCTGTTGATGTCCTTGTTGATTCAGCCCAGGATTCTGTTGGATTCTTTGCCCCAGCAGCAGACTGTGCACTCATATTCAACTGCTTGTCTACCTGGGCCAGGATCCTTCCGACAGAGCTTCTCCCCGCAGCCAGTAGACCCCAACCTGTGCTGCACTCACGGATTATACTTTCCCAGGTGCAAGACCTTACTCTTGTCCTTGTTAACTTCATAATGTTCTTGGTAGCTCACTCTTCCAGCCTATCCAGGTCTTCCTGCAGGGTGGCTCTTCATCCCAAAGTGTCCAGTCTCCCACTCAGTTTAGGGGAAGCAAACTTCATCAGGATGTGCTTGACCCCATCATCCAGATTGCTTTTCAAGCTATTAAACAGTGCTGGGCCCAGTATTGATCCCTGGGAGGCCCCACTTGTGGCAGGTTGCCCGTTTGAAAAGGAGCTGTTTGTCACCCTGCTCTGGGTGCAGCCTCTCAGCCAGCTCACCACCGTGTGGACCCTCGTCTAGGACCATAGCACCTCAATTCTCTCAGAGCAGCCTGATGGAAACTGTATGGAGAGCCTTGGAGAAAGGCACCTAGATAATCCACCGCTCATCCCACATCAACTGAACAGGTTACATTGTTGTAGAAGGTGATCAGGTTGTCAAACATGATTTACCCTTGGTGAACTCATGCTGGCTTTTCCTAACCACATCCTTCATCTGATAGCCCCAGAAGGATTCATTCCATAATTTTCCCAGAGACTGAAGTGAGACTGATGGGCCTATAATTTCCTGGAACGTCCTTTAAGCCATTTGTATAGATGGGTGTGACATTAGTCTTCTGGATTGTCCGCCAGTCTCCATGACTTCTCAAAGCTTGAGGAGAATGGCCTCATAACAACATGATCCAGCTCCTAACACCCTTGGGTGGATATTGTCAAGCTCCATTGATTTGTAGGCGTCAAGTTCCTGTAGAGTTCAGCCACCAAGTCTTCATTCACTGATGGTGGGTTTGTGTTCACATCAATATGGACTTTTGTTACCAAGGTCTGGGGCTCAGTAGTGCTGGTAAAGAGAGGTGAAGAAAAAGCCTTGAGCCTTTTAAGTGTTGTTGGTGACTAATTCACCTCTCCTGTTTAACAATGGGCCAGTATTTCCCTTCTGTTTCTGCTTGTTGATTACATACCTGAAGAATCACCTTCCTTGTGGTTTTTGATATCTCTGGCCCATTTCAACTCAAGCGTTTGCTTTTCTGACTGCATCTCTGCACACCCTGGTAGTTCTCAAAGAGTATTCATTCACTTACATCTCTGGTATATGTCTCTCTTAGTTTTGAGCCAACACAGAAGCTCTCAGTTAAGCCGAGGGGGTCTCTTGCTCCACCTGGTTTCCTTGCCTCCAAAGGGGATGAACATTTTGTGCTTCTAGGAGAACATTCTTGAAAAAATTCCCAGTGCTCACTAATCCTTTATCCCTCCCACCTGAGCTCTGAGTGAGCTAAGTTTGCTCTTCTATGATCTCAAACCTTTGTCTTAGTACTAACCTTCAGTGTACTCAGCCAGAACCCAGTGTTTTTCTGTGGCGCCAACTTTAGGATTTCTAGTCTATGATAATTGCTGCTCAGGATCCAGCTGTCATAGAAGTACACACATATGCAGATCTGACCTTTTTATTCTGCATGCTTGGTGAGCTTACCATGGATGTTTTTGTTGTGCATAAGCTGTTTTGAATATTCATGCAATTTTGATAAATAACAAAGGTCAATTTTGTCCCTACTCCAAATATGTCTTGTTCTTGATATTCTTTCTGCCATTCAGTTTATATGTATAATATATATTATGTAATAAATATATAATATAATAATTATATATATATATATATATATATATATATATATATATATATATATATATATATATATATAAACTTGACCAATCATGAGACTCCTGTCCAATTTGCTGAGCTTTGCAAAACATCCATTGATGCTACTCCATCCAGCTTGAGAAGTTCTGTCAGACAACTTGGAGTCTTCCTGTTCTGAAAAGTTAAATTTTTTACATTAATTATTAATGCTATTTCAGGTTTAATGGTGGCTTGTTTTCAATTCACAAATTCCAATGAATTTTCACGCAATTCCTCATTGCATGATCAATGGCCATCCCTTGTTTTTCTTACTAGAATTTTACATGCTTTATCATTCCTGGTTTGCAGTTAAAATACTTCCATTATTGACATGCAGAAACCAAACTTCTCAGAGTTTTGCTGCCACCTCCTGATCCCTGGCACACCTACTGGTATCTTATTTAATATTGTTTAATGGTTTGGATTTGCTTAACTAAGCCACCTGCCACCACCAAACTGCACTGTACCAAAAGCAGACATGTCCTTCATACTTCCTTAAAGTTAATATTATATTTTAAAATTATATTTGGAGAGGAGAAAATATACAGTTGTTTGCAATACTTCAAAAACAAGGTATATTTATGAGTTTACTGCTGATGCTAAAGTTTCTTACAAAACAACTTCAGGATTTGTGGAGAACTTGTGAAAGAATTAAAGACATAATGAATGCAAAGTTTAGAATGTATCATCCCTAATTAAGCTTCCACTTTGCTGAACTCCTGGGAGGGTGGACTGTTTGCATCACAAGATAGTTAAAATGTCACTGCTTTCTTTATCTTTCCTGGCAGTTACAAAAATCTACTATTATTAATGAATTTGGATGTGGCTGCAAGCCAAGAATATTCTGTTCCATGAGTGTGATCCTGCATCTGCATTTTAGTCTTCCCTTCACAGACTGAAGAGGAGTCTGATGCTCAGAGATCGAAGTCAGAAGCTGGGAAGTGGGGTCCACTGTGTTTTTGAATGGCAGGCAGAAGTATGAAGAAAAATGGCAGGCAGAAGTATGAAGAAAAAAAGTCAGATAAACAGTTACCATTTCATTTTAATTTGCTATCTAATTGCCTGATCTCATTTGCCTACATCTTCCCCACAAAGCCCTGTCTAATTCTCCCCAGCACTAAAGCAGGGAGCAGAGTTTGCTACTCCATTCCCTTTGGGCAGTGCATGGAACTGAACAGAAAACATATCTCCCTTTAGTATATCCTAAATTATCAGCAAGTACAGCTGAAGTATTGAGCTAAAGTTTTAGGAAATGCATTAGAAAAGAGGCCACTGCTCAGGTGCAGACATGACACCAAGACTAACAGTAAATATGCAACTGCAGTCCCACAAAAGTACATTAACTAATAAAGATGAGGGAGCCAGGTGCAATTTTTCATAAATTAGCATACACTTGTGGCATGTTTTGAGTTTAAAATTCTCTCATGGGGCAACTGATGCTGAGTGCTTCTGGCAAATAGTCTGTTCTAGAGGGGTTGCTGTGGAGCTAACCTTGTCCTCCCAGTTCACAGATGTTGCTATGTATGTGTCTGCAAATTGGGGAATATCAGAAACGAAGGCACAGTGCCTGAGATGCACCACCAGCACTTGTGCATTTACTTGTGCATTTAGAGAGACTTTTCTAGACTGAAAAATTAGTACCTATTACTGATAAGTAATGTAAGATGAAAGATGCTCATTATGTATCCAGCTATTACCAATTGTTATTAAGCATACTTGTTCTCAATCAGATAGTTAAACTACTCTTTACTAGACTTATGTGACAAAAACTGAGGGCCATGTACTCCTCCAGATACCAGGAAAGACACCCAAATTTAATATAAATTTTCCTCCATGACCCAGCAAGATCTACACCTTTCTCTTGCACCTAATAAGGTATGGTAAAACCTACACTTAATGTCAGGATTGCACCCAGCTATACTGTTCTTAGTCTTCACCAAAGTGCCTCAACAGCATAAGATTTGAAGTTTCCTGATAAGTGCCAGATACTTTAGATCTGTGCTCATTCATTGTGTCTGGATGACTCAAGCAGAGGTGAATTCCTTGCAGGCAGTAGTGAGACTAGTCTCAGATTTACCTCTTCCTAAGTAGAAGCAGAGATGCTTTGAAAAGCTCACATGCAGAAAGAAGTGTGTTTTCTGGACAAGTCCACTGGCAAACTGTTCTTCCATCCTGGGAAGATCATGAATCAGTCGTTGCTTCTTCGCCTTCCTAGAACTCCTCCTCTATGCTTGGGCACAAGCTCCTGCCTGTGAAAGGCGATTTAGGCTAACAGGACCATAAGCCACTCAGGATCAGCAGAAATAGGGACCATAAGTCTGACCAGAGCTGGTGAATGCCACACTCCTCTGTGCTCACACTCCTCTCTGCCTGCTCTGGAGGAGGCTGAATTGTGAGCTCTCCTCTTTCTGCGAGTGGAAGATTAGTGCTTTCTGAATCTAACGGAGAGAAAGGCAAGTGGCTGCAACTTAGAGCTGTCACTTTGTGTGAGAGTGGTGGTCTTTTCAAGTTAATATTTTTACCTCCCTAGGCTGGATAACAGATTGTGGGTCTTTGGTTTCTATTTTTGCTTATCTCATCTAGAGTGAATTGTAAGCAGGCTGGCTGTGCTTGTTGCCTGCCAGCACAAGCCAGCCAATCTAGTGCAAAATCTGATTATGAGTCTTTTATTTTCAACTCACTTAAACTCTAGTCCAGATCTGCCAGAAATGCTGCTCTGTCTCTACAGGGGATTGGTCTTTCCTGCCTGGAGAATACCTTTATCCCCATTCCACTCTTGTTTTTTTTCAGTGTATGTATGTGCACATATAAGGGAGGAATGGGAGGGAGGAACAGCACTCCTAAGAGACAAACATTCATTTCTCTCCCTAAGCTGGAAACCTATTTAAATCTGCTTGATGGGAATCAGCCCTTCAGCTGATTCCCAACACATGCACAAGGTAGGGTGAGCTGCTCTGCTAAGTTTTTAAAGAGCCCATACAGCCTGTTACATAGGGTTTGACATTTCCAGTGCAGGACCCAGCTTTCAGCTGTTTGTGCCAGGCTACCCTGATTCACACTGGAAAAGTTGATACTGATTGTCTGCATCACATGGGTATTTTTCTTGCCTGGGGAAAATATCAATCAAAGGGTTTAGTAATTTCTGAAATTAAATTTAGGAAGGGTATATTGGTTTTCAATCGAAAAAAATAAACGTTTTATGGAGAAAGTTTGTTTTGAAATTGAGCAAAGGAGGCCTTTGTCAGATGCTTTTTCATGGCCCAAAGAAAATTTACTCTCATTTGCCCAAATTTTAGGATATTTCAAATCCCAGTTTATGGAGAGACTTGCTACTGCTTAAGGGTTAAGGTTGTACCAGAGCAAGCTTTTGACTTTTACAGTTACAGTCCTGTTTGTGCATCATTCCCACAGTTCAAATAAGGCTCTCCAGCCCCTCTCAACTGCTGGCCTGGGCATGCACTCTCAGTACAAAGCCACTACACATGGTGCAGCCCAGGATTATATGATGGAGAGAGAATTTCCCAATAATAGTTGTTTCCAGCTGCCACATGCTGAGCAGGACCCAAGCAACTAATGGAGAGCAGGGACACTTTGCTGCACTTTCTGTGACCTCTCTGTTGGCATCTAGGCAATGTGAAGGAAGAAACTGCCTGATTCAGATGCAAGCAGTGCAAGAGAGAGCTCTGAGGCCTTCCTGTGGAAAACCAGCAGGCTGAACTGGAAGTAGGAGCATGTGGGGTGAAAACTGGGACTTGCAGAGAGGGCAAAAACTCAGGATTGGCAGGACAGGGATACTGTTGTGAAGCCATTAGAGGAAATGACAATTGGCAGAGACTGAAAATCCATAAAAGACCCTGGGGCTAGAAACTAGTGGATGTGGGTGGCGTTGGCAAGTGGACATAGTGAGCAGCCCCAGATGAGAGAGAGCCAGGACAAAAAGTCAGGGGGGAATTCAGAAAAACTGGGCAAGGAGATGTGGAATAAAGGCTTGGCTTGGAGTTTGCATACAAGGGCTTGTTTTTAATGAGTGCTGGAGAATGAAACAAATAAGACAACAATTGCAACAATACAAAAAGTAGCCAAATGATCATCTATTTGTCAAAGACCTGTAAGTGTACACTCTGAGAAGACAAGAAGAAGCCCAGGACATGAGCAGCTGCCTTGTTTGGACACAGGACCCACCCTTGCACTACTTGCATGCTGAACTGGCCACTGCCAGAGGGCACCACGCCATGCCCACTCAACTGGCTCTAGCAGGGATGTGGGAACCCATGGTGGGTAGGTTTGCTGACTGTGGGCATTCCTGGAAGCGACACTTCAGGCAGGGCAAGTCAAGAATGTCGCATGCTGTCTGTGCATCTTTTCCAGGGTGGACCCTCTAGATTTTCTAATGCCATTTTTACTTGCTCTCCGCTTGCCACCACTTGGTGGTCAGGCTGTTGGCTGCATTCTGACTCCAGACAACAGGAGCAGAGGTTCTGGCTATCTCAAGTAACAATATGGCTTTTAATGATTTTAAACTATCAATCATATTAATTATAGCAAGATAAATATGGTGAAATCTGCTGTAGATGAAATGTATTCTAGTATTCATCAAATGAATAGCAGATAATGATTTTTGTACTTAGCACAGCTTTCTTGAGTAGATCCTTGCACTTATTTTGGAAATAGCTCCTGATCTTCCTCCTCTGACCAAGGTGTATGGGCATAACTGTGAGTGTTCAAGGTAGGTTGATCCTCTTACTCAAGGATGCGTTTAATGAAAACTCCAGCTGTCTCCAGGTTTCTGTGTGCAGAAGGTTATAATGCCACACAGATGGCACACAGGCCCATGCATCGTGCCAGTCTTCATTTCTCTCTGCAGCAACATTGTTTAGGTGGAGCCAATCTACTGTCACTTAAGATCAACCAGGTTCCATCAGCATTTAAGAGTCTATGTAGCATTTAGGTAGGTGATGACCAAATATGTTTAATAAGGCTGGTGTTAGCACAGACCACTATAGGAATTACTCTCCGGAGGTCCAGGGGTGTTTTTATTGCACACAGCCCACTGAAAATGTTTACCACAGAGTAACACCTCTGTTGCCATTGATACTCTTTGAGAAAGGATGACTGAAGGCTTCATCCATGGACTGATCTAACCCTGGTAAGATGGTACCAGTGGTTACTGTGAGCTGAAGTCAGCTACATTTCTTTCAGTCTCTTGACAATACTTTTAAACGTAGTGATTGGGATGGTGTTGGTGTTTTGTTCCAGCTGGAAATCTGACAAAGTGTCCCTCATGAGACCTTACCAGGGCATGCCATGGATGGCACCTGTCCTGACAGGAGAGCTGGCTCCAGGCATTGGTGGCTGCAGCTCAGGAGAGCACTGAGCAGTGCTGTTGAAGTAGCACCTTTGTCTTCAGTAGCTTTTTACCATATAGTGGGCATCCAGCCCTGCAGCATCAGATGGGTGTGGAGATGAACAGACATGGATAACACTTCTTTTCCAGTTTCTGCAGCACTTACAGCATTACATTGTAAAACCTTCATACTAAAGTAGGTTAAAAATATCCCCTAATTTCAGTTTGTGATTTTTATGATCTTTTTCCTTTTCTTTCTCCTGGTAATACGTAATGCTATATATCACTTTTTATGTTCAAAGCAGTTTCTGCATCCTCAGCTATAGTTATCTTCAGCATGTCTACAAATCAAATGACTGACTTCATAACCTATACGAAGTCAGCACCCAAAACAAAGGATATGAAACTAAGGAGTAGCACAATAAGAACTCATCTGCTGAAACCTTCTTGCAGAAGCAGACTCCATTCCCTCAGTGACAGAGTTCTTCTACCATCATTGTAAAGCAATCCTATTTCTTCATGCAGTCCCCTGTAGCATCATTCACCATTCATTTTCCATCTTCTGCAACAATGGGAACAAGGGTCTGGCAGACAACAGATACTTTTGGTTTAGAAATTGTGTCATACCCACACCAGGCCCAAAAAACAAATATGCAGTGTTGTAAGTGAAAACTATGCTAAAAGTTAGTATTACAAAATTAGCTTTGTCAAGTTTGAGTGGTTGATTGTGTAATAGTAATACTGTTGGAATATATTTTTTTTTCTGAATACAGATCCATTTATGTGTTCTACCTGATTGGCAGCTCACAGTCTTTCTCCTCACAGCGGGTGCTGAGAAAAAATTATAGGAAATAAGAAAAACCTGGAAGTTAATTTGGACTAGTCCATGCAGGCAGATGGAACATGCTGGCATTACCATTTCACTGCCATTTAGAATGAGAAAGGCCAACAGAAAGGGTTCAAGGACATTTTTGCAGACAAACTCCTGGAAGCAATTATGTTAGGATAAGGATAGGGCTACACATATGCTGTTTTATAAGAAACATTATAGTCCCTCTATAAAAGGCTTCTGCATCAGAAAATATTATTTGATTTTATAAAAAATATCCGGAAAGTAGACAAAGTAAGTGATTGACTTTTCTTCAACTTGATGATTCATGTGTAGTTCTGGAAATACCATAATAATAATAATAATCTTGCAGCAAATAATGTGGTAGTTTCTACCACTGAACAGACCAGAGAGAGAGGTGGGACTATCTGGTTCCAGGTTGTTTATGCTGTACATGTGTCAGCACTTTGTGTGCAGTCTGTGTCACGGTCTGCAGGTGGCCTTTAGTATATTCTTTGTAAGGTACTACCTTGGGGAGTTCCAGTTTTTTGCCCCCTGATTGAGGGGGAACTCAGAACCAATCTTCTCTCTGGAGCACTCTCCAGACAGCATAAGAACTGCAGTGATACTAAATATACAAATAAAATGCAAAAATATTGAGGGGAAAACTTGTGGACCAAGTATGCTGCTTACTAAACCTGTTTGTCTTTCTAGACACCAGCAAAGGGTAATGAAAAGGACTCTTTTATTAAAAAAAAACAACCCAGCCTGTTTGTGATATGTAATATTATTTCCTTTCAGAATCAGGTTGGCAATGTCTCTTTAATGTGCAGCACTGTGAACTTAAAAGAAATCTCATTATCAGCCTTCCTAGCCTTAAGCACTTCATCAAGTATTCCGTGACTGCTGGCTTGCAGATGCTGCAGTTAAGGTGCTGGGTGGTGGGGTTTTGTTTGTGTTCCCTTAGGTCCTTTTCTTGTTTTTGTATGTGGCAATAAATATCTTCCTCCTGAGAAAAGACATTAAAGTACTTACATAGACATTAATTAGACACCATATGATTTTTTTTTTCTCAAATTTTGGAGTCACAAAGCATAACTCTTAATTACTCATTTTTATTTGGGGAATAGTAGTTTGTTCCTCAGGCATATATCAAGATGATCAGAAACATGCATAATTTCTTCTCCAGAATTTTTGATTTCCCCTGGCCAACTTTTAATAAATAAGAAAACATTTATGCCTGAATCAAAGAGTTATGCACCCCTGAGTAAAAGTTGCAGTTCCTCTGTTGTGGGTCTCAGCACAGTGCATCTATCATGTATTGTTCACAGAGATCCTCGAGATAGAGATCAAAAACAAGTATAGTTCATTTTAGTTAATTTCTTAATATCTAAATTAAAGGCAGAAAACTTAATTCCAGTGTAAGTCCTATACAGCCGGCTATGTAAGTAATGTTTTAAATATTTCCCTGCCCCAAAATAGTTGATAAATGAAACCATATCACCTAGTTTAGAGTACATCCAGAGAATAACACATGCTCATGCTGTATATCCAAGCATGAAGGAGAAGACTCCTTTTTGCAAAATCCAAGCATGCAATTTTAGGCTGACTGGTGTGGTATTTTGGGGAGGTAGCTTTCATTGCAGCAGAAGCTCGTAATGATCCACTGGTGTCAGAAACAGCTACAAATTGCTGAGACAGGGCTTTCAGACAGATGATCCATTGAAGCCATGATTCACTGTTTGCAGTACTTCAGACTTCAAAACTACTTCTTGCAGTTCCACTCCCATCAGCATGCAGGAAACAAATGCGGGGCACAGGACTGTGTGTAAGGACTGCACTCACAGCTGCAGAACCTCCACTGTGCTGAAGCTTTTGAAATAGCTGTGCGGAGGAGGATTTTGCAGAGACATCTGAAGGTATCCTAATGACTTCTAGCCTTTGATGTACTTGGGTTAACCCAATTCAGATTCTCAGTACATACAAAATATTAAGAGATCTTTTAATGTTTAGTTTCTTTAGTTTCTTCCCTTTTTTTTTCTCTGCTTGTTTTGTTTTTTCCTTTCTGCTTAGTTTCTAAAGAGTCAAGGCTTAGATGTCCATGTCTCCCCAATAATTATTTGATTTGTTTGAATTAGAAGTTACAAGTTTGAATTAGAATTAACTCAGGTCTCAAACATATTTGAATTTACTCAGAGGTGAGTTTAATTTTGTGAAAACAGGCAGCCGAGAGAAGAAAGAAATCAAAAATGGTGACTCCACACTGAAAAACTACAAGAGCTCAGCGCTTATTAGTTGTCAGGGAATCTGTTCAGGGGAGAGAGCAATGTCTGTCAGCACCAAACCACTATAAATCCATCAAACTACGATAAACCCATCAAAATTCTTTATGGATAGAAAATGGGGGAATCATAGTACAGACACTTGGTGTATAGAGTGTTGTACCATTGCTATTTCTTTGTCCAGTGTGAAACAGGGATTAGCCATTACTTATGACTTGTGCCCTCCTTTTCTTTCCACCTTGTGCTGTCCCAATGTCCCCCAAGCTGCATCCCTGAAATTTAATTCCTGCCTCCCAACTAACACAACAAAAGTTTATGAATTCAGATTTGAATTTTGTGTATTTGCCTTCCAAACCAGCATTTCAACTACCCCCTGCCTGCTCTGCCAAATACATACTGTAAAAAAACTCTCCTGTGGTCATATGCTATTTTAATTTGATTGCAGATGTTCCTGCACTCCCCTAAGGCTGGCTGCATCTCTTTCACACTTGGCTTCCATTTGCTTTTCCAGCCTGTATTCATATCAGGAAGACATTTGTCAGAATCAGTGGCACACCCATCCCATGACCGTAAATTGGCATTCTCACTAGTTCTTAGCTTAAATTAAAAGTTCTCCATTTCTCATAGATATTCTAAACCTGCTTTTCTAAGCTTTACATCTTTATAGAAATATAGCTCTGGATTGTGATGAATGGCTTTTGGGATCCTTAGAACATAACGATCTGGCTGTCATAAAACCTGAAAGAAGATATTTATAGCAATATTTTGAAGTTAGAAATTACTACTATTAACAATCACAGATTACTGAAGAATGTGGTTTAATCTGAAGGAACAGGTGCCTCTTGGCAGTGAATGCCATACAAATGACTCAGTTTTAAACTGCTTTAGTGATCAGAGAATAAACCACTGGGCTCAGAGAGAGAACTGGTGGTCACTCAGTGCACACTGTGTTTTTCCTCTTTCTAATTTTGCAAATGATGTAAGAGCAGATCTAGAATGCTGGAGATGTATGATGAATACATGGATGATCGTGGAAGCACTGGCTACTCTGGTCACAGATGTCTGTCTTTGGGAAAGGCCAACATTTAAAGCTATATTAAAGGCATCTCAGTGAGTATTTGAATTTCCAAGGCATTGAGGAACAGTATGTCCCACCTGTGATGAAAGAGCAAGAGCACCATTGACCAAGTGGCTGTTTTCAGGTTCAGAGTCATATTTTTATGGAAGAAAAGGGCCATTCACCCATTTCCCAATTTATTTTTTTTAATATGGCTATACCTTGCAAGTCCAACTCTTACATGAGTGAAACTGAGCTTGAGCCATGCTTTCTATGACTCTCAAAACTGTGTTATTCTAAATGCTCTGTCAGTGCTCCTGTGAGATTCTGTCAGCTGATCCTGTCAGCAAAGAAAATGACCTCTATCTTACCCTATGGCACATGTGTTGGTCAGTGACTGTGGGTACAGTGGCCACACACCCTTTGATCACTTTCTTCTATCCAGCATCTCTTTTGCTACATTCCTGTCTTGCACCAGCTGTGCTATATCACCCTCTTTGGCTTCTCATCCAAACCTTCTTCCCTTGCCACATGCTCTCTGTCCAGACACCTCTCCCTCTCCAGCCTGTTCCTTCCTTGGGTGATTATTTCTTCTGGGTTTCCCCAAAGCAGCAACAGGGTCCAAAGTAGTAAATGGGAAACTTGCTGAGGAAGTCCACCTCAGTCAGGCCCAGAGTAGCACAGAATCACTGAAGGCAGGACCTTTGAAACATCAAGCTATGAAACTCTATCAAGACCAAACTGATCTTGATAAGGCTCATAATTAATCCAGGCTGAGTTGGATTTCCAGGGTGGCTAAAGCACTCCTGCAAAATTTAATGCTTTTCCTCCAAAGTAAGGGGCCTTTGGGACTGTCTAAAGATGAGGTTGCCATTCTTCTTAATGTGAAGGAAACTTGTTGAAGAGCAAAAGCATTTTGGCTGAAATTTTTATATACAGTCTGAGACAATTCTTGGTACAAGCACACATGCATCACACGTATCCAGCCTTAGGCAGACACCTGCCATGGAAAATGTGAGCCTGGTGGCTGAAGACTGACAATAGCATCAACAATGGAAAATGTGGTCTAATAGCAGGAACTATCAGGCAGTATTTAACAGGTGAGTTTTCCCAATGCCACCCTAAATTATCCCACTACTGGGATATTTTAAAAGATTCAATGAAGTTATATAATGAAAATATTCCATCTTTAAAAGATTCAATGAAGTTATTTGTTCTTTGCAGTACTTTAAAACCTTTGGCATGCTCTTGTTCATATAAAATAACGATTTACGGAAATAGAGGAAGTTGAAATCCCACCCATCCTTTTCTCTCCTGGTTTATTTATTTTCCATGTGAGATTAATGAGTTTCCTGCAACAGGGCTAGATCTGCTCACACATTGTGCAGATAAGTTAATATTTATTTCCTTTTCCAAAAGCGAGCAGACACTTTCGTGTTCCCTGGTTTTTAAAAGCAGACAGTATGTCAAACAACACTTGAATCAACCATCCTAAATTATAAAATGCCAGCTTTACATTGCTGACTGTAGTTAAACAGTTTGGTAAATCAGGGTGAGCTGTACTGCTGGATGCTAACATGGAAGCTTAACTTAACTGGCTTCATTTTTTTTACCAGCAGACACTTTGGAAAGTGCACATCTGCCTATTTAAGGGATTTTCTTTAGTTTAGCACCTATCTAGTGTCAGGTTCCACTGCTGTGTGCAGTAAAGCTCACAGAAACTGGTTTCCTATGGATTTCTCTTCCACATCCCCTTACCCTCCCAGTTCCTTCCTGCACCCCAGTGCCATTGCTACTTCCTGCTATGTCTCCAGGTGCCTGGGCATCCCCTCTGGCAGACTGAAGGCATCCTGGTGCAGCTCCACTCGATGGAGTCCCCCCTCCAATGGGTGCTGTTCCCTTTGCCCAGCTGGGGAGGCCTGGCGTTCATCTCTCCCGGACACAGCTGCCAGTTTTCACTTTTGGACTTTCTCTGTCACATGCCAGGATGTGGACAAGTGGCAGGGGACAGGAAGAAGGCTGGGGAGACATAATAGGTAGATGGTGTGAACATCATGCTACATTTCCTAGGGAAACCAGGTTAAAAGGAGCTCCTTATTCCGGGGGCATTATGTAAAAGAGATGAGAAATCCTGTGTGTGACTTGGTTCAAGAGGCAAAGGATATTTGTACAGTTATTTGATTTCTTCTTCCAGGGTCATCTTCAGCACGCCACTTACAGCTCCTTCCTCTCTCTCTCTAGTCAAGTCACCCCTAATAGCCAAGGAGAAAAATAACCATTCTCTTCATGTATGATTTTAAATTTTCTGTTTTAAAAGGTAAGCTGGACAAGTAATTTGAAAAAGTTACAGCTGTCTTAGACCCCTGAGTTTCTAACTCCCTGCTGCTGAAAGTGTGAATCAGGGCAGTGCAGCAGCAGTTGGTGGAGCTGTGCCAGGGTAAATGAGGGGAACTATTCCAACCATGTGTGCAAACTCCACCAGAGTTTTACTCACCTTCTGAAACCAAAGAGCTGAAAGTTCATTCCAATTTCACTTATCTGCCAAGGCTGAAGTTCAGTAATTCATATTTTTAGATTCATAAATAATGAAACAGCTATACCAGAGCAGGGAAGGCTTTGTTTAAGCATTTTATAGCAAGTAAAAGAAAAACATTGAATCTTGTGCTCAGGACCTGGCAGCTATGAGAAGCAGGAATGCCTTGGTTCAAACATTTAACATTGTCTGTATTAAAAAAAAAAAAAAGGGGGGGAAGAAAAAGAAACTTGGGGAGGTTCTTTCCTATGACTTTACAGGCAGCACAATAAGCCTGTCACTTCAATAAAGGAACTGTCATAGATACAGCTTTCATTGTGTGTGCTCCCACTGCCACAAATAAAGAACAAGAGAGCCTCTGACTCACAGCACTGGAGCAACACGTCCCTTATGAGACACCCCAGTCTCAGCTAGAATGAATTTTTCAAGACACATACTAACTGCAATTGAGAATTTCAGAGCAAGTAACAGGCAGGCAGTGTTACTACTGCATTACCTGTAAACCTTGTACTTCAGAAGCCTGTGTTTGAAAAGCAGACCTGCTGTTCTGAGCACTATGAGCACTCAATGTTGCATTAAATACCCTCACAGAGAGCATTCTGCATGTTCCAAGGGTTCCCTGGATCTCAGTCCTTCCACTCCATTAGAGGCAGTGTCAGTTTCAGAGCTCACACTTTGCACCCCTCTCCCTCTGAAGGGGTCCTCCTCCCTCAAAAACAGCAGGCAGGATGAAATCAGAACAGGACAACTCATTTCCCACTCGCTGTTTTTAAAAGAAAATAAAGCATAAATGATTGCAGAAGTTAAAAAAGCGGACTGTAAAGTCTTTCAGAATTACCCTGAGGCTCTCAGGAAGAATAAGGTCTGACAGGGTTCATAGTTTTATGTTGTCAGGCAGGGACTAAAAAAGATGAAGTCTGTCATGCCTCCTTTTCTCTTTTCCATACTCATCAATAGCACATGAATGAGAACAAATGGAGCAGCTCAAGAATGTTGCTGCCACAGAGGTACAGGTTGGGAGAGGATTTCTCACTGAGAAAGTAAGTCTTTTTTTGCAAGAAATACACCATATAAATTCCAGAAATACAACAGTGCTCCATAAAGGAGGTTTTAAGTATTTTCCCCATAACAAGCCATTTAGATTTTTCCTCCTTAATTACAGTTTTTTGGAGATAAGCTCTCAGGCATTTTATTTTTAAGATTTGAGAATTGCAAATGAAGATTGATGTGACCTAGAAAATATATTTGCTCATTTTACATCTGGTCTCAGCCTTTGTTTTTAATAATCTGAAAAATTTCATTACCTGTTCTTGAAATGGTTACAGTAGGCTGTGAGCAGAGTGCACAAGCAACAGGAGGGGGTTGCAGTCAGTGAAGAATGAAGTCAGGTCAGGAGCTGGTGAACTCTGGTCACTGAAGACTTTATATATTCTTATGGGACTAGTTCCATAAGACTACCTCTTTTGCCTTGAGATTACACTGCCACCTCAGTGACGACCACACCTCTTCTGCTTTGAGATTACACTTAGCTAAATTCCTAATTTATGAACTACAGAATGGCTCCATTACATTTCCTTTCCTCCTAGCTACATCACTCTTGGACTTGCACTGATGTAGTTTCAGAAAGAGATTAACTTTGTTCCCTTCCCACCTAATTTTGTAGCCTTAGACTACTGACTTACAGTCATTGGTACTGTTGACGTAGTTTTTTTCAGTTGAGAAGAAAGTTAAAGGGGTGGCTTATTTCCAGAGCAAGAGCCCCAGGATCTAGGCTGTTACACAAACCTGTGTGGGTTGAAATGAAAGTTGCCACAGTTGCTGCTATCTTAGGTGGGAAGAAAGCATGGAGCTGCTCAGTTTGGCAAGGTGGCTGCATCTCCAGACAAGGGTGGTAGTAGAATGATGCTCAGGTGCCTGTAAACTTGGGCACATAAACAGCCTTTTTGTGATTGGTCTGTTGGGCTGGGGCATTACAATTTCTCCCGGGGTTTGCTTCAAGCATGTACAGCTTTTTCTTGGACCTCTCCCACTAAGGCTGTCCTGCCACCCAAGTAGTGAGCCAGGGAGTCCTTTCTACCACTGCAAATAAGACTGGGTACTTCTGGCCTCAACTGTAACAACTTCTCCCTGTTGTCCTCTACTGCATGCCAATGCTCAGGGCTGGAAGCTGCTCTGCTGTGACCCTCTGATGATAGTTGTGCTGGTAGCTGCCCTTTCCACATTTCCAACCACCAGATTTGAAGACTTGTCAGAGAGGGGTGTAGACATTCATTCTCTCTGGAACAATCTCTAGGAAGAAGGACCAAGAGAGGCTTTTTTCCTATGAAAGGACAAAGCTGAAGGTACCTTATGGGAATAGAAAGTAATTGCAAAGGTAGTAGCTTCACCTTGGTATAAGATTTCTGGCATCCAAAACTTCCCTGGGTCCTCTAAATGCTGGAGGCTTTTGTGTGCTTGATCTTTGCAGACAAACAGAAAAAAAGGAATTTTTCAAATGAAAATTTGGGAAGTTTCTTATCCTTTCTAGATCTGTGGCAATGTATATACAAGGAAGGTTTTATGGTCACTAGGCAAAAGTATTCCTAAGGGTATATGATAAGATTACTGTGGTGTGGAGACTGGCAGGTTTATAGCTGTAAAACATTGGCAAGGAAGTGCTAAAGGAGGACTTCAGTGTGAAATATGAAATTGATTTGGCATTCCCTGTGAACTTAGATTCCCCTAGCGATGTTCTATACTTACTGTCACAGACTCGTACCACAGGAACAAAAAAGTAAAAATAAAGTTAAGGAGGAAACAGTGGAAGTTGAAAGAATACTATAAATGCTCAGAAGTGACCAGGAAAAGAGAAAAGAAAAAAAAAAAACAAACCTCTCTTCCTTTAAATTAGTGCTTCTTTAGAGATGCTGCTTTAGAAGTAAAATACTTTAACAGAAATTTGATAATTGCCAATATCCCTTAAAGGTCTTTTCCACTAGCTTCAAAGTTAAAAAGTAAATTAAAGACTCATCGTTGTCATGAGCTGACATTTATCTTGAGTTCATTTGACATGAACAGGCAGAAGCTCCATCAAATGCTATTCCAATGTGGCTACACATGAGCTACAAGAACTTTCATAACCAGCCAGGAAATGTGGGCAGTCCTGACATGTCACTGAAGCCAGTTTTTGTTCTGTTCAGACCCATATTCCCCTGCTTCCCTGGAAAGGAGTAGGGCATGACACCATACCTGCCACTGGAAGACACATCCCCCTCTCTGTGTCCATCTCCATCAGTTCCCAAACGGTCGCACTCATCATCAAAACATTATTTATCAGAAGTTGGCCACAACCTCAAAACACCAAACTTCTCATTTGTAAAAAAGGAAATGAAATACTGGTGCAATTTAGCTTTTTTAAAAAGAAAACAAAAGCTTACCCAAAGCAGGATCTAGCTGAGGCTTAGCTAGCCCAGGTTTGTCCTGCTAAGCCCTTTCTCAGGCTCCTGTACTGCCACACATTTTGCTCCTGGTGCAGTGTACAGTTGCAGGCTCTATATATCACTGAACTGGGCAGCTTTTGTGCTGGGCAGCTTTTGCCAGTAGGGAATGTGATTCACATGCTTAGAAACAGAAAGAAATATTTCCCTCTCCTAACTATTGTAATAGATTTTCCTGATATAGGCAACAAAGAGAAAATAAGCTCTGCAGATGTTATGAGCAAATACTGACCACTTCCTCTTTGAGATACCATTGTCATTTTGCCCAAGTGCTGCTTTCTTGCTTTGGGTGGCAATCACACACTTACCTTAACCACAAAGTGAGTATCAGACAGGAAAGCACCCACCTCAAGGGTCATGTCTAAA